>NC_086319.1:304607292-305304792 GCF_036172605.1 Pelobates fuscus | reverse complement strand
AGTATAGGATCTCGTACAAATGCACAGATAGTAAGAATTAGTACTTAATATACTGATGAATAGGTGGCAACTCAACAACCCAGTCCAGTGTCTCTAGAAAGGAGATATTGGTGTGGAGTAATCAGGGCCGGTGCAAGGATTTCTGCCACCCTAGGCCAAGATCCATTTTGCTACCCCCTCATGACACTCACTCGCTGACAGACACACACTGGCAGACACACACACTCACTGACAGACATACGCTCACTCACTGACACACAGACACACACTCACTGACATACATACACTCACTCACTGACAGACACACTCACTGACAGACAAACTCACTGACAGACACTCTTACTGAGAGACACACACACTCACTGACAGACATATACTCACTCACTGACACACATACACTCACTCACTAACAGACAGACATGCACACACAGGCAAACACTCACTGACAGACACACTCACAAACAGACACACACACACAGGCAGACACTCACTGAAAGACGTATACTGACAGACACACACACACACACACTCACTGAGAAACATACACTCACTCACTGACAGATACACAGACAGATAGACACTCACTGACATAAATACACTCACTCACTGACAGATACACACAAAGGCAGACTCCTACTGACATACATACACTCACTGCCTCTCTGTGAGAGACGGCAGGAGAGTCAGGTGAGGAACAGCCTGTGCCACCCACTGTCAGCACAGCCACCCCTATCACCTATCCACCCTCTGACAGTCCTATCACCCTCTGCCAGCCCAGCCACCCCTATCACCCTCTGCCACTTTTATCACCCTCTGCCATCCCTATCACCCTCCGTCAGTCCAGCCACCCCAACACCCTCTGCCAGTCCTATTACCCTCTGCCAGCCCAGCTACCCCTATCACCCTCTGCCATTCACCCTCTGCCACGACATTCACCCTCTGCCATCTTTTTCCCATCTGCCATCCCTATCACCCTCCGCCAGTCCAGCCATCCCAACACCCTCTGCTTGTCCTATCACACTCTGTGAGCCAAGCCACCCCATCACACTTTGCCAGTTCTATCACCTTCTGCCAGCCCAACCACCCCATTACCCTCTGCCATCCACACTCTGCCATCCCTAACACCCTCTGCCAGTCCAGCCACCCCATCACCCTCTGCCAGTCCTATCACCCTCTGCCAGTCCTATCACCCTCTGCCAGCCTAGCCACCCCATCACCCTCTGCCAGTCCTATTACCTCTGCCAGCCCAGCCACCCCATCACCCTCTGCCAGTCCAGCAACCCATCTCACCCTCTGCCATCCACTGACACATATACACTCATTCACTAACAGACAGACAGACACACACACACACACACAGGCAGACACTCACTGACATACATACACTCCCTCACTGACAGACAGATACACACACACACACATACACATACTCACTGTTAGTCAAACAATCACACACTCACTTACACACAGACTCAGACATCCAGCCTCCCAACCTTCCTGGGGTCCAGTGTGGGGCACATCCTCATTCCTCCAGCACGCCAATGACGTCATATTCCGTCTCCCGGCATCACAGAAGACACGCGAGGGAGGAGTGAGAGGCTGCAAGAACAGCCTCCCTCACCACCTTCCTTCTCCGCCCCCTTCTCCTGCTGGTCACTGGCATTTTTTGGCAGAGCAGGCACCTGCCATCAAGGTAAGCAGGTCCCTGCCCTGTCTTACTTAATACAGTTTACCTAATACATTTTGTAAATATTGTAAAGCGCTACTGAATCTGTTGGCGCTATATACATGCCAATAATAATAATAACCCTACTTTTTTTCTGAAGCTAGCAAGTGGATTTAATTTTGTTACATTTATTTCACATACAGATCGCTCTATATTTTGCTTTTATCTTCTTATATATTCCACAGAGAAGGCACTAAAACACCAATTGTATCCTAGGGGGATTATACCGCTCTACGCTGTCTAAAAGAGCCATATAGAAGACTCCATTACATGTGAGTGCAATTTCATCTGCTTATCTATAATTCTCACACAATGCTAAGCTACTACGCCATGTAGTGTTTATTTCTGTTTTTGTTTTTTGTTTCATATTTTGGACTTTCCGTTTGGACCAAGAGGCATACTACATACCCTTTATTGTACCACTCAAGCACATCAAATTGGATCTAATTTATAGCTCCATCTCCTGCAGGTGTATCTCTTTTTTTCTTCCACATTCCATTTAGCAATACATAATTCAATATATTGTCCTCTATTGTCCCCTCCATTTCATAGTATGTGATCTGCCTCCTGTGATTGGTTTGCACATAGCTTTACACTCAGATAAAAAAACTTTTGCAAGGAATCTGAATGCATTTTTAATTTAAAGGGACACTTCAGACAAATAAAGCACTTCAGAAATTGCTAACTTTCTATATTAACCTTATTACACCCCCCTGGCTTTCAAAAAGACAACAGGTCCTGTTACTTCCTGGTTTGGTTAGCTCATGGGAGCTAAACTCAAGAGGCAGTAATTGCTCAGAGCAACTGCCTTGCAAAGATTTATTATTGAGCTGCATTGGGAAGTCTGTGATTGGACAGCCACAGAAAATCTGGATGGGGTTAGAAAGGGAGGGCTTACAAAGGTTTTAAACAGTACATTTGTTTATAGATATACACCCAACAGGAATACAAATGCGTAAATAAAAGCATGCATGTTTTTATTGACAATAGCTGTGATCAAAAACTTCTATCTTTTTCACAGACCCATGTGTTATTGTTTACAGGTTAATATAACTGATAAATAGACATGAGATTAACTTTATATTTGTATTATTATTGTTTGTATAGAGGCAACACATTCTGCAGTGTGTTACAATATTGCAATAATACATTGACATTAAATTACCTCTATCCCTCATGGAAACCAATTGGCTCTGACAGTCTTAGGTAGTTTTTTGATAAATCCATTTACATTTATTAAAGACCTGTAGGTGACTAAATCACTTTAAACTATTTAGTTATAAAGGAAAGCTACATCACACTGAAGCACTGTTTTGGCCTATTAAAATCTATTGAATTATAGAATGTGGAGTTGGCCAAACATACCTGAAAAGCCATGCCTTACTGATCAGTGCCCTATTTAAAATAAGGTCTACCTTTTCAAAGTATCTTGTTAGAATGATGCACTAGATAAAAAGATAATGTCGGCCCTCTGACACTAGCTCCATATGCGTTACAAAGAGCTGTCACTTTTAATTATTGTTCTAAAATTAGCCACTGAACGTTGAGCAGAAGAGATTATTAGACCATTATAGTTAAAGGGATACTCCAGGCACCCAGACCACTTCTGCCCATTAGAGTGGTCTGGGTGCCAACTCCCACTACCCCTTAACCCTGCAAGTGTAAATATTGCAGTTTTTATAAACTGCAATAATCATCTTGCAGGATTAAGTCCTCCTCTATCAGACAGCCACTAGAGGGACTTCCGTGTTCTTAGAACACGAAAAGTGTGTTATACGACGCTGGACGTACTCACGCTATGCGAGGACCTCCAGCGTCGCCGAAATCCCCATAGAAAAGTATTGAATCATGCTTTTTCTATGGGGAGGTCTAATGCGCGTGAGGGGGGGGGGGGGGGGAGTAGGCGGAGCCTGACCCTCGGCGCTGGACTCTGGTAAGTCACTGAAGGGGTTTTAACCCCTTCAGCAACTTGGGATGGGGGGTGGGAGGGAGAGGGGCACTACAGGGTCCTGCAGTGCCAGGAAAACTAATATGTTTTCCTGGCACTGGAGAATCCCTTTAAGATTTGTCAATGAACTTCCAAACACAAAGCACACCAAATTGACAGATACAGTGAATTCGTTCTGAAATCTGTTCTCACGTCATTTTGCCTTGAAGAGCTAATACTATAGCAAGTTTGTACTCCGGGTGAACAATAATGACTGCCTATTCATTCACTCAGTGAGAATAATGTCAGAATGGTATACAAACTGCCGGGGACCTTTGGCGACTTCACAGATATTACATATATACATGTGAACATCAGATGAAGCTAGGATTCCATAAACCAAAATTGTAACTCTTCTGACACTTCATGGGTTGTTACACTGTAGTTCTGATTCCGAGATTAACTTTAAAGGTCTGTTCACTACATTGACTTCTGGTGAGTTGTTCATTTTTATATTTCCAAGTCCGCAAATTTGCTCTCCATTTTGCATGTGAGTTGTCCACTTTTTGTTTAGAGAGCAGATGCCAACAAGCTGAAGAATTTCAGGAACCTGGTCGAATTTCACTATTCCGATATGCTTAGTCTACCAGCACTATATATTAACAGCAGCTAAACTTACTTTACTCCAGGAACTAAAACCATCACAAATACAGTCATTCTTAATAGCCGCTCAGAAACATTAACTTTTCAATGCCACCAAAATGAAGCATTCAATTAATACGGTTATTCTTTACGGATCTGCTGCTCTCATAAGTGACATAAATAACAAGCCAGAGGAAATCCTATTAATTTCCTGTAAGAGTTTTAGAAATCTGCAAGGCTTACCCTGGGATAAAACACTAATAAATATCTCAGAGCAGATATTTCCTACCAGCGCCACAGTCATATTCCAGTGTTATTTTGGAAACCAAGAAAAGTCCTACTGGGGAGAATAAAAGATTTAACAGAGAATTATTTCTCAATATTTATACATTATATATGCATGTGTGTGCAGTCATATTATTAACCCCTTGCAAGCCAGAGAGTTGGGCCTTCAGGGTTGACAAAATGTTCAGCACAATGGAAGATTTTTGTTAGGGTTGCTGTGATTGCATTAAATTTACAATTTTAGGATCAAAATCAGAGTGGATAGATAGACAGATGACATAGAGAGATCAGCGACTGGAGTAGAGACACAAGTTAAATACGTTGGAGGATGTAGTTAAAAGATGTGCAAATAGTGCAATACTGATTTACGCAGATAATGGAAATGTGACAGGCTAGACAAAAGTGAACTACGGGGAGAAAACAAGACTTGGAAGTAAATACAAGTGGGAGAGATAAACTCTGATAGAATAAGTTGGATATGTGATGGCGTGACTTGTGCCCCAAAACATTTTTGGCACACAGTGATTATAATCATGAACATATTCTAAATGATATCACACACCTAACATCCAATATTTCAGAACAAAATAATCTATGTGCGAAACTAGTGACAAGTTAGGCACCCAATGTAGCTGGTTCCAGTAAGTTAAATAATAATTTGAAAACATTACCAAAGAGCTTCCTTTTTAAAATATAAAAAAATATATATCATATATAAAAAATATATTAACGAATAACAAAATAGTTTTCAAAAAAAGATTATTTTTCACAATACTAAATAATTTTGAAAAATGTAGCCAAAAATATTAAATAATTTGAAAAGCTTATCCAGCAATATTAAATGAAAGCCTAAATTCAGATTTGGGATTTTATGACACTAACACAATGTATCCACTTGTATGAGCAGCCTTTAGTAATTGTTTCGCAAGAACAAAATTAGGGTTCCCCGGTGAATTGCCCATTACTGCACAGGGACCCGGTCAGCCCCGCGGCCAATTAATAGCGCAACCGGGTCCCCTTTGGATGGGATGCTGGGAGGAAGTGACGGATGGTCACTTTCCTCCCAGCTTCATATAAAAATGCCGCGCTGGAGGTAGAGAGGTAGCAGCCAGGAGTGAGCAGCTACCTCCACACACACACCAGCCTCAGCCAGCAAGTCACCTTCCTGCAGACAACAGCTATGCTAACAGGTGGGTTACTGCATATATATAAAATAACATGTGTGTGTATTTGACAGCGTGAGTGTATGTGTCACTGTTTGTATTAATGTGTCACTGTGTGTCATGTGTGTCATGTATGTGTTATTGTGTGTGTGTGTATGTGCCACTATGTATCTTTATGTAAGTGTCACTATGTGTATCTGTGTCAGTGTGTATTTGAGTGCATGCACCAGTGTGTGTATCTTACTACAGTGTGCATCACTGTGAGTATCCTTCAGTGTGTGTGTGTATGTGTATCTGTGTGTTAGGGTGTTTGCCAGTATATGTGCCTCTGTGTGTGTCAGTGTGTGTATCTGTGTGTCAGTGCCAGGTTGTGTATCTGTGTGTATGTGCCAGTGTGTCTATCTGTGGGTCAGTGTGTTTCTGAGTGTCAGTGTGTGTATCTTTCAGTGTATCTGTGTCGGTGTGCGTGTATTTGTGTTTTAAGGTGTGTGTGTGTATCTGAGTGTGTGTATGTGTCAGTGTGTAAGTGTGTGTGTCTGTGTGTGCCATTGTGTGTATGTGTGTGTCAGTGTGTGTATCGTAGTGTGTATGTATGTCACTGTGTGTATATGAGTGTGTGTATCTGTGTATCAGTGTGCGTGTATCTGTGTGTTAAGGTGTGCATGTGTCACTGTGTGCATCTAAGTGTGTGTATATGCCAGTGTTTGTATATGTCTCTGCTTGTGTATATGTTTGTATCTGTGCCAGTGTGTGTATCTGTGTGTCAAGATATGTTCATATGTCTGTGTGTATCTTTGTGTCTGTGTGTTTATGAATGTGTGTATATGTGAAGTGTGTTTGTGTGTATCTCTGTGTTAATGTGTACGTATATCTGTGTAAGTATGTATATGGCATACATCCCAGCAATCAAACGCCAGCACTACATGCCAACACACCCCTGCAAACACAAACATTACATATAAAAACACCCCTGAATACAAACCCCAAAATTATATACAAACACTCAAACACACCCTTAACTCAAACACCAAAACTGCACGCATGCATTAAAAAGCCAACACTATATCCAAACAAACCCCTAAACGCAAATGCAAACATTACATCATTACATACAAAACGCATCCCTGTATTAAAATGCTAAAAATTATATGCAAACACTAACTCTACACACAAAAGCACACCTGCTCCTAAGTACTACAATCTTTTTACTATCTGTAGAAATTAGTGTGTATATATAGTAAAAAAATAAATAAAATAAAAAATGTGCTAATTAAAAGGATTTGTTTTGTTGTTGTTGTTTTTTTTTTGGGGGGGGGTTGGGGAGGGGGTGGCAGGGGGAAGGGGTTCCACGATGTTGATACACTATGTCAAGGGGTTCCACTGGATAATTGGAAACCCCTGGTATAGAGGAATGCTGACATATATGTGTTTTTTTTAAAATGCCCACCCCATATAGACAAATTTTATAGATGTTTAATTATATGGAAAATCGAATTTGATAATTTGATTCTGTTTACTCAATCTTTCCCTTACGTATTTTATTTTGGCTAAATCCAAACTTTTACAACCATTGTCTGCTATTCATGACACCTCACTCTTCCTAGTCCTCTCTAATCAATATATCACTTGGTGATACAGAAAAATACCTGAATAAACTACCTGTAACTTTGTTATCCGCTGCTGATTTGTGACTGAGTTAGAAGCTGGGCTGAAAACAGAAATTCAATTCCATAGACATGTTCAGTGGCAAGGAGGCTACTTTTGGTATAATAACATTATATGGTTAGACACAGTAAATTCTAGTTTCGTTACCACAGGTGTGAAACAGTTTAGAACACATTTTAACTTAAATTTAAAATCCTGGTATTGGTTCCTATAGCAACAGTTTACAAAGGTTCCCACATTAAATTATTCAATATTTCAATATAAGGCTTCTATATTATTTTATTCATTGTTCTGGAAACTATTTTGAGTCTTGTTAAGGATACAATCAATTTACTCAACACTCAACATTCAATATTTTTCTATTATTCTTGCCCAAAACTTATTCAATTACCTGTTTGTGCTGGATTTCAATTATTTGTGGTATATCTATGAAGCAAGTGATGTTTACTTATTTATTTCTCACTACTATAAGCTGCACCAACACATCTCCCAAGTAGGCAGAGGACAAACCCTAATTTGCATGAAAAGCTTCACTTAGTATTACATATACAATCATATAGTATTGCTAGTTCCATCTTTTGATTCTTTTCCTTGCTGTTTCAGGTTAACTTTTACGCTGATAATACAAACTTGAATTTGAATCTGTTGAAGAAAAACTTGCAATTTATTTAAGAGGATAATGTGACATTTCTGTTCATTATCTGCTGTTTGAGAGTCTGGGGAACAGAAATGAACTATGCTGCCTTCTAACTTCATGACTTAATCAGTGAGGGTATAAGGACAAAGTTTCATTACTTTACTTTTACACACTCTGTATATTCTGTATAATGAAGCGTCTTGTGCTCTGGTATTAGTTCCCTTATTCGAATCTGCTGTGGTCCCAACAGAAAACGAAATACGAGCACTTGAAGAAAATCCAATTTTTATGCCAATGTTTTTTTTTTATTATTATTTCGTTTTGTTTATTTTATATATATTCAAAATGTTGTTGAATGCACAGAACAGCGTCAAGTAGTACACAATTTGTACTCAACATAAATTGAAAAATGATAATTACAACTATAGTTTCAAGTGTAGTGGTAAATTTTTTGTTTGACATTCTTTATTTTAGTTTTATTAAAGCGTGACATGTTCCGGAAGTACATTTCAACTGGTTTCATCAACAGTAGTAATACAGAGACATTATACATATCATCATATAAGTAGTGACATCAGTTCACCAACTAAAGAAGCCATCGTCGGTCTTTGTAGCAGGAATATAGCGGTAAACATTTGTTAACGTAGGGTTGTAGTGTTAGGCTCTGCTCACGGTCAATGAAAAAAACAGTGAGATATATGTCATTATGCGGGCAAAGCCATTTAACAACAAGAATGCTATACTTATTCGTATAGTGGTACATTTTAGTCCAAAAGAAACGAAGACTACACAACATTGTTCGCACAATTAGTATATTCTAAATCCTGTTTTGCTATATGGCTAAATCAGTATTGGGCACAGATGGTGCAACCACAGAACACTCAAGTGAGGTTTGCAAGAGAAAATTGCACCATTGGCGGCACAGATCTTTTTTCTTCTGTTCTGGTCTTGGGCTGCATTGATCACTCTACTGCAGGGATGTCCAAAAGGTAGATCCCCAAATGATGTAGAACTACCACTCCCATAATGCTTTGCATGCCTTTAGAATACCTCTAAAATTAAATGAAAGCATCATGGAAGCTGTAGTTGTAAAACATCTGGGGAGCGTCCTTTTGGGCACGGACAGAAATGCCTGGTACATTCTGAGCCTTGTGGAGCAAGTATCCGAGAGTATGCACAATATTTAGATAGCACTAGGGATAGTTATAAAATAAATACACAATAAAACAAGTTGGTGTTCATATAGTGCAATAACACATTCATTATTTGTTTGGTTGAAACGCAAGGGATCTTAAGATGCCTCTTAAATTCTCTACATTTTTAATTGAGCTAAACTGATCTATTAAATAAAATACAATAAATTATCCGCATGCTTTTGGCCATCATTTGTGATCCCTTATATGTAACCTTAGAAGTTCTAGAGCCTCAATCTTGCTACTATTTTGGGCAATCATCAGTAATAGGTGCTAGTGACATCCCTCCACTGTTGCTCCCTCCAATTGTTGATTGGATACATTCCAATCTCAAGAGACGTGATAACACTATTACACTATTTGAACACAACATTTCTAAAGGTAAATCAAATGAGACACAATTCTCCAATTTTTAGTGGATCTCTCTCCATACTGATTTTATTTCTCCTGATAATACGTTTTCAAAATCTCCTTTATAAATTTTTTTTATAAAAAATACTAATTATCACACTCGAAATAACCTGATAATTATTGTCATAAATTAATAAAGAAAACAGCAGTTTTCAATATCCAATTTCCTGTTGCCATGCAATGAATCCTATACGAAAAAGAAAATTTCATTTTTTTTTCTTCTTCATTGGATTTGTAATATGGAAAAGGTGTTATTGTTCATTCTTCATTCATTGTTACTTGTTGTAATAGCATATTATACAAATGAAGAGTTAAACAAAAGGAACGGGAAGAAAATCAGAGCATCTGTATAATGCCTCCTCCGTGCTATAATGATATCAGTTTCAGCAAGTCCAATAGCTGACCTCATTATAAGGGTTTAATTGCATTGTTACAAAGTTTCACTTCTTCTCTCTGGCCTCTTTCTCTTTATGACAGCTCTAGAAAGGAATTTCAGCTTGAGGTCAAAGGAAATTAATTACTGCTTCCTTAGTCTGTGCTCATCTACATTTTCAAAACTTAAGGCTTTTAGTGTGAAAAAAAAATACTCTGTTTTTTTTTTTTTTGTTTCACATAGGGCCAAAGTTACTGCAGAATGAAGGTACTTGAGTCATTTTTCTACAAGTGCCTTCTGACAATCTTTGACATCAAGTGCTTTATGTGGACAAACTGAATGATTACATAAGAGTGTAGAGATTAATCCAAACATATTTTCAGGTGTATTAACATGCAGTGTATTTAACGGAAGGTGAAACTACATTTCCTCTTATGCATGCTTGTTAGGGAAACAAAATGCTAAATACAATATTTGAAAAGGTTAAGGCTAATAAGACAAGGAAATAATATCTGAATATATAACAATAAACTGTTGAAATGACAAACCAAACCCACTTTTACCGAGGTGGACCAGCGCAATGATGCTAAGTTACCTCTGCCAAATGTCCAGCTGTCTTGACCCGACTGCCTTTTTATCACCATCTGTAAATCTGGATTGGAGCAATCTATTATATTGCAACTTAAGTTCCTGGAGAGAAATTGTAACTTATCTGGATATAATAGCTCTCCCCCCCTTGTTCTCTCACCCCAGTAGATGTTATAGAAGCATTGACTGGGGTGCACAGTCCAGATAACATTATTAAATAATCTAATGAACTTGTCTAGTCTTTAGTTAGCTATTTGGTTGAGTAAAAATCTTGTATGCTACAGTTCCACTTTAAGGATTGCCAAAAAAAAAAAAAGCCACAAGTGCGGTGATATGGCATCCTTAACAAATGCTCTAGAACAGGGTGTGCAAACGGTAGTTCCCCAGACTGTGTAGAACTGCCACGTCCATGATGTTTTGCCATTGCAATGCTTAGCAAAGCACCATGAGATCTGTAGTTCTACAACATCTGGAGATCTATCATTTACCCATAACTGCTCTAGAACATTTACAATGGCCATTACCCTTGTACTCACTCAGGTAACTCACTTTGTATTTATAATTATATGTGAGTAGCACACAGTATGTAACTGTATATTTAAAAGACCATTGGCATTACACTAAAGTATATTATTCTATGTAGCATGATCTTTCACGGCTGTAGAGGCTTCTTCTCCAGATGTGAAACACTCTGCATTATTTTAACACTTAATACTGTGTTTTTTTTTTTCAATATGCAGTTTCCTCCTGCGGGGATGGGGAGAATTATAAATAAATATAGATCCTTATTTTACGAATGTTTCACTAAACATATTGTAACATAATAGCTCCTGTAGTGCCAGCAGATGCATTGAGGTGTCACTAATGTATAGGTAAATCCCCTACCACCAGTGGCAGACGTAAGCCGCAAAAAGTTGGGCCTAGTGGAACCATTCTTTTTGTTATAGAGAGATGCGATAATATATGTTAAGAAGCTCCAGTATTTGCTGATCTGGAGTGAGGGAGCAGGGTCTTTTCTCTTCAGCACATTCTCATGTTGCTTCATAGCAGAGATATTATATTAATATAATCTTGCAATAGCTGACTATAGTAATCAGACCCCTGCTTGTTCACATAAATAGGGGTCAGTAAACCGATTTGCTCTTAGAAACTTGGGACACACTCACAGCCGCACCCCAGTGATATATGTTGTTATGCATCCACCATACCCCCTAACATTCAGGTATCAGGGGTATAGCAAGTCTCAAAAACATTGGAGGCTTGAGCCCAGCAAAAATGTTGATGAATCCTCCACTTGTGCCTCTCACCCACTCCTAATTACCTGTACCCCCACATCGCATCACCTAATTTTCACACTCACATGAATCACCTCTTATTGTCTCTCTTCCATAACTCCTCTGAGCTTAATTTTACTTTGTTCACTGTACCATCCTACCCATTCTTCACTGTGCCTTATTTTCCCATTATCCTTCCCACGTGATTCCCATTACCTCCAAAGTGCAGTTTGGGGTTCTTTAGTTGCAGAGCTTCTGGGTTTCCTCATTAGATGTCAACTGAAAGTGGACCTCTCATTGTAGATGACACACCTAATTTCTATCTACACAGCACTGCACCCACCAACACTTAGTGAAAACAGCTGACAAGGAACTTAAAAGTGCCAATGACAAATAAACTGGCTTTCCCAGCATGATCTGAGACTAGGAAACCTCTGATTCAGGCTATAGCCCTGCCAGATCCCTCTAGTGATGTAACTGGGATGCATGGATTGTGGAATAGGAGATGGGACACACGCTATCTTGACAGTGTTGCTCTGGTACACCTGCTCAAAAATGAGGAGAGCAAATCCTACTTATGACTTCCAATGCACAGAGTGTTTTTAAAGCACATTTAGCTTGATACCCCAAGTTTAGTTTGTGTGTGCCCTTTGCTTATAGGTGTCTACAGAAACAAGGCACTAGAGAACAAGCCGAGACAGCAGAACAGAAGCCCCCAAATTAAGACAGTCCTAATTCGGTAGGGACATGTGAACCACTTTATAATATGTTCTAAAACAAAATAGTTCCTACTCACCTAAATAAGAAAATTGAAGCTTAAAAGAGGATATTGTACTCTTTATGTTCTTAATTTTAAAGTGTGTTTGATTTTACATAACATTATATATACTTACAAAATGTTTCTGTCTGTTTCCCTAACCTATTAAATCAAACCTCTATACATGTCTTCCCCCCAAGAACCCATTAACATTTTATCATACGCATAGACAAGACATTTCATATGCTTGGATCATGATGTAATATTACAAAAGAACAAGGATGAGTTATATGTCTCAATTATGGTCCACATGTGTAGTTAATAATGCCTGAATGACTCCAACTTCTACACAAACGATATTAAAAGCTGTCCATTTATGATAAAGAATAGAGTGTATAAATTAGGGATGTGTCTGACACCAAAGTCACTGTAACATGATTTATCATGCTGAGTCAATTCCCTTTTACAAGTACTTAACATAGAACATGAGAATTGGCCAATACTTTAGGATCCTTCCTGTTACTACTTATAACAACATGGAATGGTAGCTGTGCAAATTAAATATTTTCCATATGTTCATCTCAACATTTTTTTATAGGGAAAAGACATCTGGATCTAATTAAAAGGGTTAGTAAATATTAACACAGTCTAATTACTTCAGCTTAATATTTTAGGGATATAGATGGTAAATGAAGGTAGCAAAGGGTTTATTGAAAAAAATAAATACAGATCAGTTACTCTTTTACAATATACATGTCTGATCTGAAGCTGTAACTTGGGGACAAGAAAAGCAGTTGTTCAATATAAAATCAATCACTTGTCTTATGGTTCAGATATGAAAACTATAGGAATGTTTAGTAACAAAGCAACACAACAATTCACAGCATAATCCATGTTTTTGTTTAAACAAGAGCTAAATGTATGATTCAAATTGGGGGCACAAATTGGGGAATTTGGGGCACACCTGGAAAAGGCATTTCTCAGCAGTGGTGCTGCAGTAGATACCAACATCTGTACGTAATGCAGATTAAGGAACAGTATACAGACATCAATACAGTTTTAAATTTACATTTATTTGTTTATAAAATATTTTACCAGGATGAATACATTAAGATTTCTCTTGTTTTCAAGTACGTCCTGGGTCCACAAAACATTGCATTGTAACAATAGGATACAATATTTCAAAAAATACAATATTCAAACTATATATATATATATATATATATATACATACATACACACATATATAAATTTAACATATAACAGGGGATAAATATATTCAACCATTACAGGTGTATTCTGTGCTGATGTATATTGCCATAGATCTCTTAAAAAGATTTTAGATTGAATGAAGATTTGACTGTGTCCCTGAGGTTATTCCATAATTGCGGTGCTCTGTAGGAAAAGGAGGATCGAGCCACTTTATTTTTGTATTGCGGTATGCTAAATATTGTGCTAGTACTGGATCTGAGGTTATAGGAGGTGGGAACAGCTGGGGAGAGCATTCTACTTAGGTAGGGTGGAAGCTTTCCATAAAAGCTCTTATGCACAAGAGTGGAAAGAAGAAGCGATAGCCAGTTTAGCTCTTTTAACATTTCACAAGTTTTAAGCCAACCAGTACACCACAGTACCCCAATATCAGTGGGTTCTACACTACTTTTAACACGGGAGACAAACATTAAAATTTGTGTAAGACCCACCGATATTAGGGTACTGTGATGTAATGGTGTGCTTAACACAATATGCCATATGGTGGAACTGAATCCCCACACTGTTAAGAGATAGGTGATTTTAAGTAGCCTTGTAAAATTGAAAACTGTATTTCTGTGTGCATGCTGTTCCTTAATCTGTATTTTGGATACATGTTGGTCTCTAAGGCAGTAACACAGAAACATAGAAACATAGAATGTGACAGCAGATAAGAACCATTCGGCCCATCTAGTCTGCCCAATTTTCTAAATACTTCCGTTAGTCCCTGGCCTTATCTTATAGTTAGGATAGCCTTATGTCTATCCCAGAGCATGCTTAAACTCCTTTACTGTGTTAACCTCTACCACTTCAGCTGGAAGGCTATTCCATGCATCCACTACCCTATCAGTAAAGTAATACTTCCTGATATTATTTTTAAACCTTTGCCCCTCTAATTTAAGACTATGTCCTTTTGTTGTGGTAGTTTTTCTTCTTTGAAATATGGTCTCCTCCTTTACTGTGTTGATTCCCTTTATGTATTTAAATGTTTCTATCATATCTCCCCTGTCTCGTCTTTCCTCCAAGCTATACATGTTAAGATCCTTTAACCTTTCCTGGTAAGTTTTATCCTGCAATCCATGAACCAGTTTAGTAGCCCTTCTCTGAACTCTCTCTAAAGTATCAATATCCTTCTGAGGATACAGTCTCCAGTACTGCGTACAATAATCCAAGTGAGGTCTCACCAGTGTTCTGTACAATGGCATGAGCACTTCCCTCTTTCTACTGCTAATACCTCTCCCTATACAACCAAGCATTCTGCTAGCATTTCCTGCTGCTCTGTTACATTGTCTGCCTACCTTTAAGTCATCAGAAATAATCACCCCTAAATCCCTTTCCTCAGATGTTGAGGTTAGGACTCTATCAAATATGCATTATGCATTATCTTGCACTTATCCACATTACATGTCAGTTGCCACAACTCTGACCATTTTTCTAGTTTACCTAAATCATTTGCCATTTGGCTTATCCCTCCTGGAACATCAACCCTGTTACATATCTTAGTATCACCAGCAAAAAGACATACCTTACCATCAAGACCTTCTGCAATATCACTAATAAAATATTAAAGAGAATGGGTCCAAGTACAGATCCCTGAGGTACCCCACTGGTGACAAGCCAGAGCTTCGAATATACTCCATTGACTACAACCCTCTGTTGCCTTCACTCAGCCACTGCCTTACCCATTCAAAAATATTGGAATCCAATCTTAAAGATTTAAATTTATTGATAAGCCTTCTATGTGCAATAGTGTCAAAAGCCTTACTGAAATCTAGGTAAGCAATGTCTACTGCACCACCTTGATCTATTATTTTAGTTACCCAATCAAAAAAATCAATAAGATTAGTTTGGCATGATCTCCCTGAAGTAAGCCCATGTTGTCTCTGATCTTGAAATCTATGTGTTTTAGATGTTCAACAGATGTTCAACAATCCTATCCTTTAACATGGTTTCCATTACTTTCCACTACTGAAGTAAGGCTTACTGGCCTATAGTTGCCCGACTCCTCCCTTCTACCTTTCTTGTGAATGGGCACAACATTCGCTAACTTCCAATCTTCTGGGGCTACGCCTGTTAACAATGGTTTTGCTAGTACACCACTAAGCTCTTTTAATAAATTTAGGTGTATTCCATCAGGTCCCATTGACTTATTTGTCTTTACTTTTGACAGTTGAAATAGAACCAATTCCTCTGTAAACGCACGTGTAATAAATGACTAATTTGTCCTTTTTCCTAACTGAGGTCCCTTTCTTTCATTTTCATCTGTAAATACTGAACAAAATTATTCATTGAGGCAGTCAGCTAGACCTTCATCGTCTTCTACATACCTTCCTTCTTTTGTTTTTAATCTAACTAATCCTTGTTTTACTTTCCTTTTCTCAATTATGTATCTAAAAAATGTTTTGTCCCCTTTTTTACTGACTGCTATTTTCTCTTCTGTGTGTGAATTGGAAGCTCTTATAACTTGCTTAGCCTCTTTCTGCCTTATCTTATAAATCATTCTGTCTTCCTCACTCTGTTTTTTTTATAATTACTAAATGCTAACTTTTTTTTTTTTTTTTACTATTTTGGCCACATCTGAGGAGTACCACAGTGGTTTCTTGAATTTTTTTGCTTTTACTGACAATTCTAATGCAATTTTCTGTTGCCTTCAGCAGTGCAACTTTTAAATAATCCAATTTCTCTTGGACTCCATTTAAATTGCTCCAGTCTGATAATGACTCCTTTACACATATTCTAATTTTAGAAAAGTCTGTTTTATTTAAAGTCAAAGCTTTTTTTTTGTGTGTGGTGTGACTCAGTCACTGTTCTTTTATTAAACCAAACTGACTGATGATCACTGGATCCTAAACTTTCACCTACAGTAATATCTGATACGAAATCTCCATTTGTTAACACTAAATCTAGTATGGCCTCTTTACGAGTTGGCTCCTCAACAACTTGTTTTAGAGACAATCCCAGTAGGGAGTTTAGAATATGTGTGCTCCTGGCACAAGCAGCTATTTTTGTTTTCCAATTCACATCAGGTAGATTAAAGTCACTCATGATGATAACTTCCCCCTTCATTGTCATTTTAGCTATTTCCTCAACTAGTAGATTATCTAACTCTTCAATTTGTCCTGGGGGCCTATAAATCACACCTACACGAGTTACTGTGAGATTACCAAATTCTAACGTAACCAAATTCTAACCTCACATAGAGTCCGTTTGGGTTACGTTAGAATTTTGTACAACTGCATGTTTCAGGTGTGCACTCAGCTCCACATTTTTTCTATATATGTTTGGAGTCCAGACCAGCTTCCAATTGGGCTGAGTAGCCGGCCCTGCCTCCTAGCTTTGAACGCAGCTTTGGAGGTCACCACAGGAAAGTATACCTTTGAGGAGTTTTAGATAGCACTTTAGTAATAGATATCACTAAATATACTTTAGATATCACTTTAGCACATTAGATATCACTTTAGTAATATTTTTTGAAGCACCTATAAAAGAGGAACATTAGCATAGCATAAAGATTTAGTTTCACCATAGAGACTGTTCCTCCTGAATAGGGGCACTTGGGAAGCATGCACTATGCAACCTTCCTCTGCTTCACTTGCCAAATAACCCACTGTGCCCATCAAGTGTGCCCTAGCAACCATATCTCACAATACATAGCAACAGTGCTAACTTGCTACAGTGAGTGGATTTCACACAATTCTGATGCAAAGTTCAAGAAAAAACATATTCACTGATTTAGCATGGAAAGTGTGTGGCTTAAGGCCTAAACCTAAATCACCTATCACATATTTCATTGTGGGGACCACCAACTCTAAACAACATGAAAGCTCCGTCCCACTAAGGACTTACAAATCCGTTCCTTTTACAGCTAAGTCTAAATAGGGCAGGTAAGTGAATGCTAAACCATTGGAAAGAACACATGACCCCACTTTCCACAGTATTTCATTGGAACCAGAAATGGTACCCATGTACTATTGACAACATAACCAATATCCCAAGCTGTCATGGTTACATTGCTAAGAGTATTCATTTAAATTATAAAGAGGAAAAATTATATTATCATCACATAAATCAATATCCCTTTTTACACATGACAACACCTTACTGGTATATGGAGCCACTGGCTGTCATTGCACACTGTTAAGTCTGTTATATATAATTATTCGCAAAACATGTCACGTAATAATTTTCCTAACTCAACCTCATTTACATTGTAAGTTGCAAGTCAATTTTTTTATACATTGAAGCTCATTTGCTACTGCCATGCCCAATTTAACAATTTGCTCAAATCCCTCTCTGGAGGAAAAAATATGTCTATCTAATTGTGTCTTATTTGCAAATACCGAATTATAGCTTTCAATTCTTTCTCTTAGCACATTAAAATAAATTAAAGGCAGGTAGACTTACAGGGTTACTTACTAAAGTGAGAATTCTAAGTGCATCCAAAGATAATTTCAACTTTAAGGCCAAAGTAGTTGAACTGAAAGCAAGGCCAAAGTATTCGAACCGAATGACTTTTCTATTTTAACGATTAAATTTGAATTTACTTTGGTTTTACTTTGAATTCTAACTTTAGTAAAGAACCATGTCAGAAAAGGAGCCACAAAATATTATTTTTACCACTTTTGCTCGCCTTGATAATTATCTCTCTGGACTCTATATCTGAGTTAGTTTTCAAGAGAATTACAGACATTTTCACCCAAGACCATCTCTTGCTGTACATGCAGTAACAACCACAAAAACACCTAGATTTATACTTTTCTTCCCTGAAGTCCAATTAAAGTTTGGCGTCATCATATAATGACATTGACTCATTAATAATATTAGAATTCAGATTTTTTTTCCCCCTGAATATTTTATATAATAACCCCTCAATTAATTTTCCCAGCACATATGTCATGATCAAAGGTCTCTATAATATTTGGAGTGACATTTAAGTTTTTATTTTAAATGTGGTCAACATATCTATTTAATACACTACGAAAAAAGATGCAATAATTGTAATGAAGCTGAAATATTAAATATAATGTCCTTGCCAATCCTAAACAAGGAGTGTCCAAACCCCCAGGCTACTCTAAAACTCAATGTACATCCAGTTTTAGGATGCTGGTAGTGAATTATAGGATATAAAGTACAGCTTGGGTTTTCACTTGGTACTAAACACTCACAGTAATCATGGCCACAAATTGTATGTTTGTAGCTTAATATAAATCTTTTTTTTTTTGCAATTTATCATGAATATATACTGCATATCATTGTTTCCCTTTATAGAAGACATTTTATATTTGCTTTTCCCTCTAACTAACTGTTAATTTAGTTCACATCACTACGAACCAATATTTATTTTCTGACTTTTTCAAGCATCAAGGAACTTAAAGATTTTGGGGGCTTGTCTTGCCCTCTTTTGGCAATTTGTTTTGCATTTTTTGATTGCTTAAATTGTGATTCTGACCCCTTAAGGACTGAGCCAATTGTACAAGTTGTGATCAAATCAAAACGTAAACAAAACCTTGAATTTGTGATATATGTCAGTTCACCTCTTTCATATATATATATATATATATAAATATATATATATATATATATATATATATATATATATATATATATATATATATATATGATCCAAGTACTTTTATTTACCTTATTAAACATTTTATGAACTTTTATTAACTTTAAAAACTTTTTTTGCAGACATTAGGGGAACTGCCTGAGAGCTCAGACATGCCCCCTGCAGGCACTGCATAAGCCGGCTATTCCGGCCATGTGATCGCAAGGATCCCACAATCACATGGCCGGGGGGGCTGGATCGGGCAGAGGGGGTCTGCCTGAGCTCCCAGGCAGACCCCAGGATCGTGACCACCGTCCGGGGAACGGCAGGGACCCGGTAAGTACAAAGGACGGCGGCGGCGTTCTATGCCGCCCGCCAGCGTTTAGGACTGCCCCAAAAAGGACGGCATAGAACGCCCGCTGTCCTTAAAGGGTTAATTGTATTCATATATATTTATTTCCTATGTGTATATGTTCATAACTGTAGCATTGTACATCTGCAGAAGCATTCCCCTAGGTGATGTCAGTGTTGAGAACACTGGAGTGGTTTCCTAAACTCTTTCTACACACAGTATTGTAACATTCTGTAAGTACTCTGCTCTGTGCGATTAGTGCAGCAATAAAAGAAGCACCACATACATGCAAAATTAGCAGTAGTAGAATTCTATCATATCATCCTATGATCCAGGTGAATGAGATATTTGTTTATATTTAAAACCTTCCATAAGAAATTTCTACACATATCTGAGAAGCTAACGCAATAAATGTTATTACCCAGAATAAGAATTCAAAGTGAATTTCAAAATTAAGACCACAGTAGTAGAATGAAAGCAAAAATATATTTTTTTTCATTGAAGCTATTTTGAACTTAAATTTGAAATTCACTTTAACCCCTTAAGGACCAAACTTCTGGAATAAAAGGCAATCATGACATGTCACACATGTCATGTGTCCTTAAGGGGTTAAATTCTTGCTTTACAAAAAAACAAACCCTATTCAGGGTTATTCTGTAAAGGGAAAACTCCAAATTAATTTAAATGTTTAAGGCCAGAGTAGCCGAATTGAAACCATACCTGACTTAGGGAATTTTTTGCAGTTCCATTGTTTCAACCTTAAATTTTAATTTCACTTTGAATTCTCACCTTTTTAAATAACCCTGAATTTTTTTTTTTTTTTTTTTTTACATAAAGGAAACATTTCAATTTTAGCTGTAACCACCCTTAAAGAGAACATCATGTTGTTGCAGCATATGGAGTACTTGTTTGCTTTCATACACGAGTGCTTTAAAATCCCATTTATGTCAAGAGAGTGGATTAATAAGAATGTTCCTTCAGTTATGTAAAGGGTTAGTGTGTTCACTGCTTGCATTTATTGAAACACGGAAAGACAAGTGATGAAATCTGCTAGCACACTTCATTTCAACTTCAAGCAGGTACATTTCAGCTCCATCACCAGGCATTGCCTGAAGTAACATCTGCCATCTTGTTTGCCTCCTGTAAGCATGGCAGTTCTTCTCTGATGCTGTAAGTCAGATGATTATGTTTTGGAGTAGGTGTCTGACATGTTAATGAGACATATTAAGAAGACATTTTAATGCATTACAAGGAGATCTTCATGTCAGCGAATACATTTCAATTCAATTTCAGCCTAAAGGAAACAAACGTCAAATTGTCACTTTCAAAGAACGTCAAGATGAGAAGCATTTTTTTTTTTTATTCTTTCTTTCTTTTTTCTTTTTCTTTTTTTTGTTATTTCAATTCTTACATTTAAAAAGGAAAGTTAAGATATTATTCGGAGTTCAGCAGAAAATCTTCAAGAATATAATTTCAACTTTACATTTGTTTGGGGACAGTAATAACAGGTTCTGGAGTGTGGTAAATAAGACACATATAATGTGATTGGCTGATATTTTGTGATCCTCTGCTTTGGGCATGTTGTGTGATTGCATCATGCTAGAGCACTTTTGTGTGTATATATACATTGTATATTTAGGTTATTTTACCATCCTTTCTTTCATCACATTTAAAATAACATAAACTCTAGAATTTATTGGCTTCTATAGTTTATTAAAAACCAAAAGTTGTGCAGTGATTGGCACTAAAAGGGTAAATTTTAATCTTATGATTTATATGTCAGTGTGTTTTTCTGTTCCACTTTTTTCATGTTACCCACCACTTGTTCCTTCGATCCTATCCCCTCACATCTCATTTGTGCTCTGTCTCATTCTCTTAATAACATAATATTCAATCTCTCAATCTCTCCCTCTCCTCTGGCATATTTCCTTCACCCTTCAAGCATGCAACCATCAACTTAATAAAAAAAAAAAAACCTTGACCCTAACACCCGTCCTATATCGCTACTACAGTTTGCCTCCAAGATCCTCGAGAGAGATGTGTACGCTAGATTAACCTTCTTCCTTGAATCCAACTCTCTGCTTAACCTGCTTTAGTCTGGTTTCTGCATTTGTCACTGTCGAAATGGCCCTGACCAAAGTATCCATTGATTTATTTCCCGCTAAAACCAGTGGTCAAATCTTTCTTTTAATCTCCTTGACTTTTCTGGTGCTTTTGACACTGTTAATCACCAACAACCTTTTTGCATGCTCCATAATCTCGGTCTACAAGACACTTCTCTTTTCCTTGTCCTTCATTTTCTCCGCAACCTCTCTCTGTCAGTGTTCACCAAGGTTCTGTCCTTGGTCACCTTCTGCTCTTGATCTGTATTGCCTCCCTTGGTAAATTTACCAGCTTCCAATATCACTTCTATGTGGATGACACACAAATCTATCTGTCCTCTCCTGATCTCTCACTTTCCCTCTTGACTTGTGTCTCTTACTGCATCTCTGCTATTTCTAATTGGATGGCTGCTCATTTCTTTAAACTTAACCTGTCTAAAACAGAACTTCTCGTCTTTCCTCCTTTATGTGTTACACTCCTGTGTCTGCCTCCAAGTCAATGGCACTACCTATAGCTCTACCTTGCTTGCTCGATGCCTAAGTGTTCTTTGTTTCTAGCCTCTCCTTCATGTCCCTTATGTCCAGTCATTCGCCCCATCCTGCCACTGTCATCTCAAAAACAGAGCTCACATCTGCCCCTATCTAATACTGGTCCATACAGCTATCATCTCTTCCCTTGGCTACTGCAATTCTCTTTTCAGTGGTCTTATGCATTTCCAGCTTGCCCAATTACATTCCACAATTAATATGGCGAGGCTCATCTTCCTGTCTGCATACACCTCCTAAATCTGCCCACTCTGTCAGTCCTTACACTGGATTCCCCTAAGGTTTAGGGCTCAATTTTAAATTCTGGTACTTGCTTTCAAATCTCTACATAACGTTGCTCCTATCTACCTAAACAGTCCCCTAGGCTCTGCCGAAGATCTGCATCTATCCTCTGTTTGTACTCGCAACTCTGATGCTCACCTTCAAGACATCTATAGGGCTGTGCCGTTCCTATCGAACTCTCTTTCCTGCTCCGTTAGACTCTCACCCAGTCTCAGTTCCTTCAAAAGGTGATTCGAAACTCAATTCTTTAGCAAAGCAATCAATTTAACATATAAATTAAACTGCACAGAAAATATATAATGGTGAGAGCACTCAAATACATGCAGTTAGACTTTTTACCAGTACTGTCTTGGGTATATATCTAAAAACAACAAGACATAAAAAAGAAACATAGGGTAATATTGTCATGAATGTATATAATGACCATAAGATACTGGTTAATCAGTTAATAAGTATCTTATGGTCATTATATACATTCATGACAATATTACCCTATGTTTCTTTTTTATGTCTTGTTGTTTTTAGATATTACCCAAGACAGTACTGGTAAAAAGTCTAACTGCATGTATTTGAGTGCTCTCACCATTATATATTTTCTGTGCACTTTAAATTTTGTGTGGTTGAGTGATTCACACTAGGTGATAGTAGCACCACTGTACTCTTTTTCCCATACCTTTATTTTTATATAAATTAAACTGTTAACATCTTTCTATCCTTGCACCTTGGTAACCCACCCTGCTTTCTTTCCTGCAGCTGTGTCATCCAAAAAAACTAACTCTTTATTGTAAACTATTTTAGTATCCTACTTTTGCCCATACATGAAATACATCCTACCCTTACCTGTTGTCACTTTGCCCCACTCTTTCTAGAACATAAGTTTGTTCAAGTAGGGCCCTTAACACCCTCTGTTCCTGTGCGTCCAACTCATCTTGTTGCAAATGCTTGTCTGTTGCGTCTATTGTTTAGGGCTATGCAATATGTTGAGGATTTATTTTTATTAATAATAATAATAATAATTTTAATAATTCATCTATAATAGGCAAAATCTCACTTCTTCTAATATAAATGGGTGACCTATTTTACTTTGTAAAGACCTATTTAAAAAAACAAACAAAAAAAAACAGGTTACCAGGGAGCTGTTTATAGTAGCTGTTTATAGTGGTTTATAGTGGTCTAATGTTAGCATATCCCCTCTAAGCTGCTTGAATGCTAAAGTAAACGAGTACATGTTTTCTATTCTTTCTTCTTAACGAAGATCTTTAATTCCCATTATTAATTTTATGCGAAATCATTATCCTTTTGCCAATGAATGAAATAAACAATGCCAACAAGCTAATATTAAAAAGAAATCACTGTTATTCCATAAAATAAAACTGTAACGTAGTCCCAATTTCTCACAATCTGTAGATCTTTCTTTTAAACCCCTTAATGCCGTTACGGCATTCTATGCCGTCCCCATTATAATGGGCTTTAAAGCCGTTGCGGCGGCATAGAAAGCCATAACGGCTTTCTACCCCAGGAGCTCCGGTGGACTTACCTTCGCCGCGATCCTCTTCGGGAGGATTGCCTGACAGCCCAAGCAGCCTTCCCCTGGAAAATCAGGCCCCCAGGGGCCATGTGATTGCTTTCACATGGCCCCCTATAGCTGGCTGTGGATCTGCCAGCAGGGGGACTGTCTGGGCTGCCAGACAGTCCCCCTGCTGGTGGGTAGTGTAAATAAAATATTGTTAAAAATGTAAAATAAATTAAATGTGTATATATATATATATATATATATATATATATATACACGTATAATTACAATAATAAATAAATATAATAATAAACTATGTTTCATATATGAATAGTTCATGAGAAATTAAAGCCCTGTTTCTCCTGAACAAAATTATATATAATAAGTGTGGGTGCACTTAATATGAAAGAGGTGAATTACGGTTGAACAGACATATAGCGCAAATTCCAGTTTTTGTTTACATTTTGTTTTGATCAGAACATGTACTATTGACTCCGTCCTGAAGGGGTTAATAACCTTATTTTGCTCCCACATCACTGAACCCATTCTATTTTATTCAACTAATTCTAATATTGTCCCAAACATTCTAAAGCTAAACTAATTTGCCACATCGATGTTAAAATATCCATATCACATTTTAGAATCTTTCTAAGGATCCATATTAGTCCAGTTAAATCCTTGGTTGTGAGGGGAAAGCCATGTATGCCCATGATAATGCCCATTAGGGTAACCTCTCTTGCTACCTTGGATGCCAGCACTGTGGGTGTTATAGAACAGTTCTCTCAGTCCACAGAAGCAGACCAGGACAATGTGGCTGTCGCCTTATCTGTTTCCTCCCACCACATCGAGACTTGACCTTGAGAGCTGCATCAGCCTCACTTTGTTAAGATGGCGCCAGCAAGGCCACCATCTGGGTGCCCAGACAGAGGATGACCACCTGCCAGCCACTAAGGTGGACATTAAAGCATTTCTGTCAGATATGATATCTATATGGTGAAATATGATATGGCTAGATTGGTAGGCTGAATACCGGTGGATGAGAAGGATTTTGGTGACTGTAGAGGCAAACAGCTGGACATGGCTAATATCACCGCTGAGCTATAAGACAGACAACACCTACCTAGGACAAAACAAGCCCAAATGGAGGACCTACAATGATGCTGGAATTTACTGTTAATAAGTTTCCTGGTGACTGTGCCCACAGGAGAAATACCTCATCTGATCAGGAGACTGTGAATTTCCTTGTTACCCTGTTCTGAGGCTAAAGGCATAGCAGTGGACTCCGACTTTCGTGTGGCTAGATCCCCAAATCAGCACCAGCTAATGTACCCATGAACATTTGGGTATGGTTCCCCATAAGGTGGAAAATGTTGCAATAATAGCTACTGTTAGAGTCTCGAGAAGCTATAGTCATAAGGTTGTACCCCAGCTTACAGAAAAGGTGAATCTCACAAACTGAGGTACCATGGAATAGGCCCATTGACTTTTTCCTGGCCGTTTTTTATTTGAGGCTGCCTGGCCGATGCCGATATTGCAGTATTACCGGCAATACAAATGCCAGTATTTTTCTCAGTATAAACAGAGATTACTCTGCAATACCAGCACCGTCCAGTAGGGGTCACTGTGTGTGTGGAGAGACGCAGGGATAGGAAGTTACAGCATATACCTGCATCTCTCTACTCACTGATCCGCGGCTGAGCAGCTACACAGCACAGAGAGTCCAGACAGCAACTCCCAGCCTGCAGAGACAGCCTACAGTTCAGGTAAGTGAGGGATGGGGTAAAGGCTGCAGGGAGACATGGGGACACTGAGAGACATGGGGACACTGAGACATTGTGAGACATGGGGACACAGGGAGACCTCTGGGGATGCTGAGACACTTAGGTACACTTGGAGACACAGGGACACAGGGACAAATGGGGACACAGACACACATGGGGACACATGGCGACACTGAGATATGGGGACACTGAGACATGGGGTCACAGACACTAGGAGACACTGAGACCTGGGAGCACTGAGACACTAGGGGACGCTGGGAGACATGGGGATACAGACTCACATGGGGACACATGGGGACACTGAGAAATGGGGACACTGAGACATGCGGACACAGACACTAGGAGACACTGTGACCTGGGAGCACTGAGATACTAGGGGACGCTGGGAGACATGGGGATACAGACACACATGGGGACACTGAGACACTAGGGACACAATGTTCCCAAGTGTCTCAGTGTCCCCATGTCTCCCAGCCAGTGTCCCTGGTGTCCCCATGTCTCCCAGACAGTGTCCCTGGTGTCCCCATGTCTCCCAGTGTCCCTAGTGCCTGTGTGCCCATGACTCCCAGTGCTCCTAGTGTCCCCATGTCTTCGCAACATGGGGACACAGAGACATAGGGACACTGGGAGACATGGTGCACTGAGACACTGTGATACATAGGGACGCTGTGATAGTCTCAGTGTCCCCAAGTCTCCCAGTGTCCCCAAGTGTCTCAGTGTCCCCATGTCTCACAGTGTCCCCTAGTGACATGGGGACACTGGGAGACATGGGGACACAGACACTAGGGGACACTGGGCGACATGAGGACACTGGGAGCAATCCATATATACAGCAGAATCAAACTGTAAGTAGTTTTTTGTGATTTCACAGAATTTTCTCTTACTCCTTGTGATGTCACGCATACATAATTAGCTATGCAAATTAGTAGAGGCCTGTATTTTTTCCAATAAAGGTGGCAACCCTACCTACTCTTTACATACTCTTGCTTGAGTGTGGAAACTTAAGAGTGTCTCAGTGTCCCCATCCACATTTTCTTTGTCTCAGGCTGTATACCAGGAGCTTCTGCTGCTTCTGCCTGCTAGTAAGAAGTTAAGGAGACAAGTGGACATGTGAGTGCTAGGGGACAGTCCTTAGAAAGCATGGAACAAGTGCATCATTAGACACATTTATGCTAAGCTCAGGATGCTGTTGACCAGCATGCATGATTGGCAGGCAGCCTGACGTGCATTTATGCCAGCCTAGCCTTCCAATTCTTTGGGCTGACATGCCTCCTTTTTGGGCATGTTCGTCCCTTTCGGGAGTTCTGGTTACATAAGCTGCATCAGTGGCACAGCCTTTTACCCCACCTATTGACTTCCTGTTTCACTGGACACTGCTGTTAGGGGGTATGGCTGAAAAGATGAAATCATGAATTAAAGAGAGATTAACATATTTTAAGAGAATCTGAGTTTTCTTATAGCTGCATCCTATTAGTTTCCCTCCGGCAACATATCCACTAGATACATAATGCTTGAGGGGTAGGACTGTTTTAGTATTTTGCTGTCGATAAGATTCTGTACTTAGGCCCCTCATAATTGTCAGCACCAGGCCCACTGGGCTCTTAATCTGGCTCTGAGATAGATGTATTCAAGTGGTAGGATTTAACATAAGAAAAATAAAGATAAAGTCAGTAATAGCCAAGTTCAGGAATATTGAAATATGGATAAACCAAATAACAAGCCAGGTCAGGATACCAGAAAATCTCAAAAAGAGAGAAACAAGCCAGCTCAGGATAACAGATATAAATGAAGTCAAATACAAGCCGAGGTCAATATCAAAATATGAAGAGAGACTTACTATAAGCACTAACGTGCATCTATAGTACCAAGGCAGAAACCATGACAGGGCAATGAACACACTTTCTGATTGTGCCATGTCATCTTTGTTACTCCAAATGATTGAATATGGGGTTAACTAGATGACGTGGTCACTTTAAGGGCAGGAATGACGTCACATTTTTTTGAACACATAAAATACGATGGCAAATAACTACAGTTTAACAATCCTTTAGATGTCAATGCCTTTGTCACCTCCTTGGGACTTTCTTTGCCCAATATGGCTACCTTATCGAGCAGTCAAAGCCCAAGAAAGACACAATGAGATATGAACAAAATCCAGCCTTTCTACCCGGCAGGCAGACAACTTGTTTGCAAATCAAAGATATGTATAGTCTTCAGCTGAACTTTACGGACTCTGAGGTCTTAGTCAATGCCTCCTGTTCTAGCATTCATTTGTCTGTCTTATTTTATTACTAAGAGCTGTATATATATATATACATATATAATCCCTCCCCTGTGCCTGAGAGATAATCGAGTCAAGAAATGTACAAACTCAATTATCTCCAGTGTAACGCTCAATTGTTGATAAGATGGAAACAACTGCAGATTTCTGAGTTTGATAACGTTTATTACTTTAAATAAAAAAGATAATCAAAATGAACTGTCTCTTTAATTCCTGGCAGGTTATAACCAGCAGCGGTGTTTGAAGTTGTTTTAGGATAAGGTAATTTTAACACAACCAGCGAGAAGTTCCAAAGTAGGATGCAGATAAATAAGTAGGTGTTGGAAATAAGATTATGAGTTGATGTGGAGCAGATAGCGAACCACTTAGATTTAGGATGGTTATATATTAAGGTTGAGCCAATCTGGTTTACTTAACTTATGAAGGAGTGATAATCCAAATTGGTGATGGAGATTCCAGAGAGAATCGAGGTTGCAGCAGGCAAGAGAATATCCAAAAACAGTCCGAGGTCGTAGGAGAGGAGAAGGAGGGTAAATGATTAAACAGTCCGGGTCCGATACACAGTAGAAGTAATTATTCAGTTTGAAGTTCGCGGGAGCTTTCGAGTTGATCAAGCACTGTGGTGTTGACGCGGACTCTCTATGAACCCTGGGAACGACCACGTCATAGGAGGGGGAGTGGCCGCGCTCCGAGAACCCGGAAGTCCGCGGTTAGCGAATGCCGGAAGGTCTGACAGAACCCCCCTCATAAGAAGCAGCCACCGGATGCTGTCAACGAGGTCTGGATGGGTAGCGAGCATGGTACGCGTTGATAAGTCGACGAGCGTGCACCGCGGAGGACGACACCCATGAGTCTTCGTCAACTCCGTAGCCCTTCCACCGGACAAGATATTGTAAGGAACCACGATGGATTCGTGAGTCGAGAATCCTCTGAACCTCGTATTCCTCTTCACCTTGTACCAGAATGGGATCAGGAGTGGTATGAACATCCCTCATGAAAGGGTCGGAGTGGTGTGGTTTAAGCAACGACACATGGAAGACTGGATGCAGCTTCATGGTAGGTGGAAGTTTCAATCTAACCACGTTTTCGTTGATGAGTGACAATATACGAAAAGGCCCAAGGAAGAGTGAACTTAGTTTCTTTGAGGGACGGTTGGTAACAATGTTTTTTGAAGAGAGCCATACTAGATCACCAACCTTGTAAGTAGGGGAAGGTCGTCTACCAGTATCGAAAAACTTTTTCTGAGCAGATGATGCATTTTTAAGGTTATCACGTAACCTGAGGAAGAGGGCAGACATGAACGAGTTATGGTTGGAGACGTATGGATTAGAAGAAGGAAGTCCTTGATCGGGGAATGAAGAAGGATGGAATCCAAAATTTGAGAAGAATGGAGTCATTTTGCTACTAGAGTGTACCGAGTTGTTGTATGAGAACTCTGCCATTGGTAACCACGTGATCCAATCATCTTGTAAATGAGAGCAATAACATCGCAAGTATTGTTCAAGACATTGGTTAACTCTCTCTGTTTGTCCGTTGGTTTGAGGATGATAGGCTGAAGATAATTTACGTTGAATGTTGAGGGAGGAACACATCTCATTCCAGAATTTGGAGGTGAACTGTGTTCCTCTGTCTGATATGATTTCTTCAGGAAGACCATGAAGTTTCACGATGTTGTTGATGAATACTTTTGCAAGTTCAGATGAAGAGGGTAATTTCTTTAAAGGAATAAAATGGGACATCTTGGTGAAACGGTCTACCACTACCAGAATGGTGGTATGATGTTGCGAAGGAGGGAGTTCTACCAAGAAATCCATTGAGATGGACTGCCAAGGTCTTTCTGGAACAGGTAGGCTCAGTAATTGACCGAATGGTGGATGATGGTCAGATTTTGATCTCAGACAGGTTGGACAGTTTTTGACATAAGATTCTATGGTTCTGTCCTGGCGAGGCCACCAGTAATATCTTTTAGACAGCTCCAGTGTTTTTCTTGTACCAGGATGACCAGCCAGAGGGGAATCATGAATCAGGGAGAGTATTTTATTCCTAAACAAGGGAGGAATGTATAACCTGTCTTTGAAGTAGTACAAACCGTCCTTTTTTGATAGATTGCCTTGTTTGGGAAGTTCAAGATCTTCTTCTTTGAGATGTTTAATATCATCAGTTAATGACGAAATAATACCTATGATTTTAGGAGGTTGAGTTTCGATTGCAGGAAGATCTTGGTGAATTCTGGACAGGGCATCTGCCTTTTTATTTCTGGATCCAGGTCTGTAGATGATTTGAAAATTGAAACGGGAAAAGAAAAGATTCCAGCGTACTTGTCTGGCAGAGAGTGTTTTGTTGGAATGAAGATATTCAAGGTTCCTATGGTCGGTATAAACAATTACAGGAGTGCGTGTGTCTTCAAGTATGTGACGCCAGTTTTCGAATGCAGCTTTAATACTTAATAATTCTTTTTCTCCTACAGGATAATTTCGTTCAGCAGGAGACAAGGATCGTGAAAAAAAAGCTACTGGATGGAGAGGATCTTGAGGCGTTTGGTGTTGAGAGAGGACAGCCCCGATAGCTGTATCAGAAGCATCCGTTTCCATGACGTAGAGAAAAGCAGGATTAGGTAGTTGAAGAATGGGTGCACTTGTGAATCTCCGTTTTAATTCATCAAAGGCTGCTTGAGCCTCTTCGTTCCAAGCAAAGGACCGTTTACTGCTATTGAGCAGGTTGAGGGGATGAGCAACCTTGGAGTAGTTTTTAATGAACTTCCTATAGAAGTTGGCAAATCCCAGAAAACGTTGTAAGTCTTTAGTATTAGTAGGAGTAGACCAGTTAACAATGCAATCTATTTTGGAGGTATCCATACTTATTGAATGAGGGGAGATAACATATCCCAAAAAAGTGATTTCATTGACTTCAAATATACATTTTTCTGGTTTTGCGTATAATTTGTGTGTTCTTAATCTGGATAATACCCATCTCACGTGTTTTCTGTGTTCTTCAAGGTTGTTGGAGTAGATGAGAATATCATCTAAGTAAATGATGACACAAACGTCTAGGAGATCTCGGAAGATATCGTTAATGAAATGCTGAAAGGTTGCAGGGGCGTTACATAGCCCGAAGGGCATGACAAGATATTCGTAAAGACCATATCGGGTTCTGAACGCCGTTTTCCATTCATCATTGGCTTTGATTCTAACAAGGTTATATGCCCCACGAAGGTCAAGTTTAGTGTAGATGGTAGCTGTTCTTAATCTTTCGATCAGTTCATTGATCAGGGGAAGAGGGTAACGATTCTTGATAGTTATTTTATTTAAAGACCTGTAATCGATGATTGGCCGAATAGTCTGGTCCTTGTTTCTTACAAAAAACATGCTGGAAGCGGCTGGTGAACAGGAAGGTCTAATGAACCCCTTCCGGAGGTTTTCATCTAGGTATTCCTTGAGGGTTTTTAGCTCTGATTCAGAGAGGGGATAAATATGTCCAAAAGGGATAGGAGCACCAGGAACAAGATCAATCGGACAATCATAGGGTCGATGAGGAGGAAGTGTCTCTGCTTCCTTTTTACTGAACACATCAGCGAACTCCGAATAGCTGGAAGGTATAGTGGATTCCCTAGTAACATGCAAAATGGGGATGTGTTGTAGACATGTTTTCTGGCAATATGCAGAGTTAAACGTGAGAGAGAAAGGAGCCCAGGTAATAAGTGGGTTGTGAGTCCGTAACCAGTCTATCCCTAATATTATAGGATAAAGAGGAGAATTTATGACATCAAAAATAAGAAATTCAGAATGGACATCATTAGTAGTAGTCCTTAAAGGGACAGTTTCAAGGCGAATGGGCCCCGAGGAGATTAAGGAGCCATCAATAACTCTGACAGAGACGGAATTACGTTTTTGAACACAAGGAATTTTATTTTTTGTAACAAAGGATGAGTCCAGGAACACCCCATTAGCACCGGAATCAATAATGGCCTTAGTCGTAATTCTTTCTTTGTCCCACTGTAATATGAGAGAGACAGAGGAGAAATGAGAGGTTGGTTTAGAAGGAAGTACACTCATTATAGTCGTGGTAGAACCATGCTTACCGCCTCTTGGACGTTTCAATAGGGGACAGTCTGGGACCACATGTTCTTGCGAAGCACAGTACATGCAGAGGTTCAGTTGTCTTCTTCTGGTTCTCTCTTCTGGAGTAAGAGAACTTCTCACAACCCCTATTTCCATAGGTTCAGCGGGAGTTATAGGTTTCTCCGGTGCCTTTGAAGAGGTGAAGGGTTTTTTCCATAGAGAGCTAGTGAGTGATTTCTCAGCTTTTCTTTCCCTAAGTCTTCTGTCGATACTGATTGACAGTTGAATAAGTGTATTTAGTGTAGTAGGTAGTTCAGTTCTGGAGAGCTCATCTTTGACAGCTTCAGATAACCCAATACGGAACTGGTTACGTAGAGTTATGTCATTCCACTGAGTTTCAGGTGCCCATCGTTTGAATTCAGCAATGTAATCTTCAACAGGCCGGTTTCTTTGCTGCAGTGTTCTAATGGTTAAATCTGCAGTCGCTTGTTTGTTTGGGTCTTCGTAAAGGAGAGACATGGCTTCAAAGAATTCATCCAGAGAATCCAATATGGGATCATCATTCTCAAGAAAGGAATGAGCCCAGGCCATGGGTTCACCTCTCAAAAATGAAATAACAGAACAAACTTTAGATCTTTCTGTGGGATATGATCGGGGTTTTAATGCAATCAACAACTTGCAGGAATTGATGAACTCTCGGTATTGGGACCTGTCTCCAGAGAATTTTTCGGGGTTGGAGACAGCAGGGTCACTAGCCGAGTGTGTAACTGTGTGAGGAGTATGGGTTTGCAAGTCCCTTACATAAGTAAGGATTCTTTCATTGGTGATCTGTAGATCTTGCATGCCTTGAGTGAGAGTATCCACCCTTTGGTTTAATCTGGTGATTTCAGAAGTGAGATCTGCTGTATCCATTAATTAGGCTTGATCAATCTGTAACGCTCAATTGTTGATAAGATGGAAACAACTGCAGATTTCTGAGTTTGATAACGTTTATTACTTTAAATAAAAAAGATAATCAAAATGAACTGTCTCTTTAATTCCTGGCAGGTTATAACCAGCAGCGGTGTTTGAAGTTGTTTTAGGATAAGGTAATTTTAACACAACCAGCGAGAAGTTCCAAAGTAGGATGCAGATAAATAAGTAGGTGTTGGAAATAAGATTATGAGTTGATGTGGAGCAGATAGCGAACCACTTAGATTTAGGATGGTTATATATTAAGGTTGAGCCAATCTGGTTTACTTAACTTATGAAGGAGTGATAATCCAAATTGGTGATGGAGATTCCAGAGAGAATCGAGGTTGCAGCAGGCAAGAGAATATCCAAAAACAGTCCGAGGTCGTAGGAGAGGAGAAGGAGGGTAAATGATTAAACAGTCCGGGTCCGATACACAGTAGAAGTAATTATTCAGTTTGAAGTTCGCGGGAGCTTTCGAGTTGATCAAGCACTGTGGTGTTGACGCGGACTCTCTATGAACCCTGGGAACGACCACGTCATAGGAGGGGGAGTGGCCGCGCTCCGAGGACCCGGAAGTCCGCGGTTAGCGAATGCCGGAAGGTCTGACATCCAGGTACAGAAAACACACAATTTACAAACACCCCAATAGTACCTCCAAAATCCATGGAAACCCCCAAAGAGTCACATCCTCGATTAGCCCCATTCTGGGTGACATAACATATCCAAAAATCACCCAGATCAGTTCGGTAGTTCGGGAGTTCCATGGAAGTCAACTTTTGACCGACCGCACAAGAGGCTCCAGCCCAAAACAGTTCCATGAGAAAAGTGGTAGCTGTCGGTCAACTTCGGTAGTTTAAAAACAAATTATATTTGAATCATGTAACTTGTTCCCCTCATCCAGATCAACGATTCCACTGAACAGTGCCCTTTCACGATGTACCGAACCGAGCGCAGGCACTTATGGAAGTCCAGCTGTGTTCGCAAGTTTCAGTGTCCGTTTTTAGTTCCATGAACTTGACGACCAAACATTGCTGCCTGTGTTCATGCGAACAAGATGGCCACCACCTTGTGGTCATTCATATGAACTGCGGTTACCCAGACGAACAATTAGAACACTGAGGTGTTAATCGTTACCAGGTATCAATAGGGCTTAACAAGCACACGGGTGGTCCATGGTTTAACAGTGTTTTTGCAGGGCCCATAGTCTTTGTGCAGGAGGCTAGCCAGCAGGCCTCTCCAGGAACACATGGCAGAGGCATTTCTGCCACAACAATAATAAATACAAATTAAATACTGGTTGTCATTTTGGAATATAAAAAGAGTCCATAGTCCTTACAGTACATGTAGTGGTTGAGATGCCAGGTAGCTTTAAGTCATAACGTTAGAGAGTTAGAGAGTTGAAAGTCCTGGAATCTAAGGCTTTTTATTCTTAATAGAACACATTCTTACAGACACTCCTCCTACTCATTAAGTTATGATTAGCAAATCATATAATGTCCACCAGTTTAAGATTTCTGGAACATTTGGATTTGTCTCATAATAAATAGCTAAGATTATGAATGTCATTATAATAACCTAAATTGATTAATAATCAATTGTTGATCATCATTTTTAAATGTCCTTTCCACCTGACAGTTAGTACTTAGTGCATGTTAACTTAGCTATCACTCCAACCATTAACATCAGCTATCTTCCAGGATAGATTTCCAATATCTTCAAGGTTCTAATGTTGGCCTTCAAAGTCTGCAAAGCTCCTCCACGACTCTTCACTTCCAACTATATTCTAAATGTTCTGCCCCTCACAAACTCTCCCTGCTCACGTCCCAAATAATTCATTTTTTCATTATTGTTTTGGAATGCAATTACTTTTTAAGACAGGATGTCTTAGCTGTTCTTTCACTCCGTTTAAATTTAAAATTGTAAACTCACATCTGTTTGTCTCCCATTATCTTTTTTTTACTCAATGTTCATAAAAAATAAGATAACTTTTTTTCTGGACTGCATAATGTATTGCAACTTTCTAAAGACAAACACACATTGCATTTTACTACAATGCTTTAATTGTATACCTTCATCAGATAAAGCAATTATTAGAGCAAATGTATGTGAAATTTAAGCACAAGCCAGTGATCAAACAAGGAGGCACTGAAGTGGTAGAAAACACTAATTTTGCTACGAGAGCAAACAATTAGGCATACAATTGTCTGATTAGGTATGTGATTGCTTGCCCTAAAACTTTATATTCTGCTTGAGGGTATTTAGATTACGTTATCCATGTAACCATGGAGAGATGATTAAACATACATTCTGAATTATTTAAAATTAAAAACATATGCAAACTTTTACTTGCTTGCATTAATAGCAAGATATCGAGATCACAAGATAGAGTTATTGAGTGTTTACAAAATTTAGCATTATTAAAATTTGATTGTTGAAGGAAACCCTTGATTAAAAAAATTATACTACAAAAAAAAATAATACAGCAAAAAATGAAACAATAATCATATGTTTATGGTAACATCTTGCACATCTGAAGTAGCAGTAATTTAAATATATTAAACCATCCCATCCCTGGTGATTCCTCACTGTAAAGATAGGGTGTTTCAACATGGTATTCTAGGAACTATCAGGAAATGTTAAGACCTCTAATTTGCACTTTCTAGTTCAAACCACATGTTGAGACTTTTGGACATCTCTGCTTATTTCATGGATAAATCTCTTCATCCCAGGATTCCATCTTTTTCGCACAATATTCATGTATTTTCTGCAGGTAAAATAGCATTGGAGACACATTTTGACCTTATGTTCTTGTGGATTCTTAATCTTAATCTTACAATTGCAGAGGTCTGAAGAATACAACCAGTACCAAGACAAAAAAGAACACATAATCAAAGGAAACTCAGAAGTTAAAACAATAAGAGAATGCAAATAATATTAAGGAACAATACAAGGACGGGAATGCAAAGAAGAAAAGCATACTCAAAGCCCTGTTTCACTGTGTTGGGTAGAAAACAGGATAAGCACAACGAGCCAACTGAGAAAGCCATGGGTTTTTGGTTTCCTTTTGAATCTTGAGAGTGCAGTGAAATAACTGCTCGGAATAAAGGTGTAATGCTTACATGTATTTAAATGGAGCACAACTGCAGATCTCTTAGGACTCAGATTGATGACTAGGATACAAGTGGTCAGTACAGGTACTGTATCTTTAATTACTTTGCTGTTGGTTTAAAACGGAGTAAGCAGCTTCTGGCATACATGCAGTATGGCACATTGGAGTTTGCAAGTTCATGGAAACAGAGCAAAATTAGAAATGAAGTTGAAGCAGGAGTGCTTAGCAGAATTGAGAGCAGGCTGTTACAGGCAGGATTAGCGGGCTTGAGAGCAGGTAATGTCCTATTACGGATATTGCAATTGACTTAGCTTTAAATGGAGAAAGATCAGGTTCCCAGAGTTCTCCTCCGGGGAGGGAGGTTGACAAGCAGGATGCAGAAGGTCCAGATCCAAGCCGTGGTCGAGGAGAGGAGAAAGAGGGTAAGTAGATTTCCAGTCCGGTTCGGTTCACAAGTAAGGGTTTGGAGAAAATCTTTAGCCGGTTTGATATCGCGGTAACGCTGTTCAATAATCCAGCGTCTTGTATCTGGCGCGGTCGCATTATGTAGCGTGGGGAGACCGCGTCAGAGAAGGGGGGGTGTGGCTAAGCTCCGTCAACCCGGAAGAGACAAGGAAATACCGGTAGTTAGGGCATGACAGTACCCTCCCTGTAAGGAGCGCCCACAGGGTGCTATCAACATGGTTTAGATGGATGGCGTTTGTGGAATGCGGTAATTAACCTGTTTGCATGGATCACAGAGGAGTTTTCCCAAGTATCCTCATCAATTCCGTAACCCTTCCATCTAATGAGGTACTGCAGAGAGCCAAGATGGATCCGTGAATCCAGAATCTTTTGGATCTCGTATTCCTCTTCACCTTGTACCAAAACAGGATCAGGAGTAGTGAGTGCATCTCTATGGAAAGGGTCAGGAAGATGAGGTTTGAGCAAAGAAACCTGGAAAACAGGGTGAAGTTTCAAAGTAGGTGGAAGCTTCAATTTCACAACGTTACTGTTGATAATTGACAATATTCGAAAAGGACCAAGGAAGAGGGAACTCAGCTTCTTTGAAGGACGGTTGGTGGACATGTTTTTTGAGGAGAGCCAGACAAGATCACCAATTTTATAAGCGGGAGGAGGTTGTCTCTTAGTATCAAAAAACTTCTTTTGATTAGAAGATGCTAGTTCAAGATTTTCATGCAATTTCAAAAATAGGGAAGACATGTGAAAAATTTGATTTGAAACGATGGGATTAGATGAAGGAATGGTATGATTGGGAAACGAAGAGGGATGGAACCCATAATTGGAGAAGAATGGAGTCATTTTGCTACTGGTATGAACTGAGTTGTTGTACGCACCATGTGATCCAATCATCTTGTAGGTGGGAACAATAACATCGCAAATATTGCTCTAAGCATTGGTTAACTCTTTCAGTTTGCCCATTGGTTTGGGGATGATAAGCGGAAGATAGTTTACGTTGAATACGAAGAGAAGAACACAATGCGTTCAAGAATTTGGAGGTGAACTGGGTTCCTGGGTCTGATATAATTTCATCAGGAAGTCCATGAAGTTCCACTATATTATCGAGGAATGTTCAGATGATGAGGGTAATTTCTTCAAGGGGATAAAATGGGACATTTTCGTGAAGCGGTCCACTACTACTAAAATGGTGGTATGATGTTGAGAAGGGGGAAGTTCTACCAAGAAGTCCATAGAAATGGATTGCCAAGGCTTATCCGGAATCGGGAGATTTAATAATTGACCAAATGGGTGATGATGTTCAGATTTGGATCTTTGGCAGGTTGAACAAGTTTTGACATAGGATTCGATGGTAGTGTCCTGGCGAGGCCACCAATAATGTCTCTTGGATAATTCTAGGGTCTTTTTTATTCCAGGATGACCAGCCAGAGGAGAATCATGAATAAATTCGAGTACTTTATTTCTGAATGTGGGAGGAATATAAATCCTGTTCTTGAAATAATAGAGACCATCTTTCTTTAATAGCTTGATTGACTTAGGAAGTTCAAGAGCATCTTTACTTAGACCTTTTATGTAATCTATAAGGGACATTAGGATTCCGATTACTGTATGAGGAGGAGGTTCCAAATCAAGATCTTGGTGGATTCTGGAAAGGGCATCCGCCTTTTTGTTCCTGCATCCTGACAGTTGTCTCAGTTTTTGGAAATAAAATTCCACTAATTTGACTTATTCCTTTGTGAAATTACCCAGGGTAATGTGTACCTCCATTCAAAAAAAAAAAAAATAACTACTAACAAATGAGTTATTTACCTGTCAAATCCCACTCTGAATTTTGGCCCACCCTATAGAAAATAAAACTGTCTAAATAATGTTTGAGGAGATATCCTTGACTTGAGATCCTGAAATAAAGTGACGCTTCAGGTGGCAACATACTTTAAGAACTTTTTGGCCACATAATCATGCTGTTTACACTGTCCTTCTAAGCTGTCCTGGTGCGCAGAATGTTCTATTAAGAGGCAATTTGTTAAGAGGTCCCCTACTATCCCTTATTTTTATCAGAACTTTTATCAATTCACAAACCGGACTTTACATAGGACACGAGGTCATGCGTTTAGACTGGAAGAAAGAAGATTTTGTCTAAGGCAATGAACTTTTTTTTTTACTGTTAGAACAATAAGGATGTGGAATTCTCTGCCTAAAGAAGTGGTTTTATCAGAGTCCATACAGATGTTCAAACAGCTACTAGATGCATACTTGCGAAAACAGAATATTCAATTATATAATTTTTCAATGTAGGGTAATAACGGCTTGATCCAAGGATAAATCTGACTGCCATTCTGGGGTCAAGAAGGAATTTATTTCCATAGTTTGTTGCAAAATTAGTAGTGCTTCAAACTGTTTTTTTTGCCTTCTTTTGGATCAACAGCAAAAAACAAATGTGAGGAAGGCTGAACTTGATGGACACAAGTCTTTTCAGCTATGTAACTATGTAACTATGTAACTTTATTTAGAATAGTTATTTTTTCTTTTGCTGAATTTGCTTTCATTAGCATAACATTAATAAAACAAATCACTAAAAAACATGCACACTTGATACTTTTATGAAAAAGCCCTTTTTTTTACTTTGGAATTTCTCACAAGCAAAAAGGTATTTTCTGCATCCTGAAATTGACAATGCAGCAGATATTTTCTTTTACGTTTCGGTGCAAAAATAAGCACACCGAAAAACTAATATTGCTTAATGTTAATGGGAAAACTAGTGGTTAATGTTCCTACTGCATTATTTGTAGGATCTAATTAAAACTCAATGCACAGGATCAGTTCCTGGCGGACGTAACCCTGATTTTCAGAATTTAGGTCAAAATATCTAAACAAAAACTTTCTCTCAACTAAAGTTTTTCAGTTTTTGGCTTAAAATTTCAGATTCACTTTGAATTCACTTTAAATTCACTGCAGTTCACACCTTAATGAATTACTTTGCCAGTCTTTTATCATTACCGTGTCAATGAAATGAGTGCAATTGAGTTGCATAATAATCTCCAGGGTCTTTAAAACCAGCAAGCACTAAATATATCCTTCCTGTTTAAATAATTTCATATTCTTAACTGGAGAGAAAAAAAGCTAAAAATCCATTTCTAATATATGTGTGAAAACTTTTGTTTGCTAGTTTAGGCCATTTTTATTTGCCATTTTCTTCCCACTGGAATCAAGAATAAATGGAAAATAATTTCTAAATAAGCACTACGCGGTTCTATGTACTCAGTCACTGCAGAATTTCTGTCTAAAATGTGCCTTCACCAGGTAGGCATGAAGCAAAGCAACAAGGTGTCATCTTCCTTCAAGAGGTAGTTTTAACACTTTAACACTCAAAGAGGGTCTTGCTGGGCAGTGAGCTACAGATTATTATGGGGACCAAAGGGTTAAGCCTCCAACAGATTTAAAAACTAGGTTCTGAAATGGTCACTTTTCCCCTCTTTCCCAGCCATTATAGTGATCATCTGAGCTTCTACAAGGTAAATACTTTTGGAAAATAAGTGGAAATTTGCTGCAAATCAGCCCCTTTTGTGTGTGGCCACAGGAGCATTCTGAAATGTTTGGACACTAATACCCGTTCATTTTCCTGGTTCTATAAATAAAAGCTGCCGGCTATGTGGCGGCCATGAAATGTTATTCTTCAAAGCTCAGCGGGATACCTCATCCTTATTACCACGGCAGGGGGCAGGACAGGCCCAAAACAGCAAGACAACTGAATCAAGACATTTTCAATGTCTAACAAAATGACTATGGTTTAGAAAGGAGTATAAGGTTGGAAGAAATTGGACTGCTTTTGTGCTCGGCGTAATACCTCAAAAAAAAAAAAAGAGTTCAGATAACAAAAAAAAATCTCCCTTTTTAAGTAATGCACAAGCATATTTTTGAATTCTATAACGAAACTGCAGGACCCTTTAGAAGCAAAATTGAAGCTTCTTTTGTCATTAAGAAAATATATAACTCCCCTTAAATATCATCTGTCTCTGAGAATCATATTTATGTGTTACAATGTGAAGAAGACTGAATGGGCCCGCACAATCTAAACTCACAAAGAAAAAGAAAACAGAATTAATAAAATATATAGCATTTTTAGACAGATGGTAGAAATGAACAATTTCAGAGTTCCTATTCTACCTGATCTTGCTGACGAAACGAAGTAGTCATTTTGATTCCTATTTGCAAGGTTTGACAATATTTTTTTTATTTTTCTTTCAGTTGGAAGCGTTAAATAAACCTCAGGCTTTCTAAACACTCTCCTAATAAATAAATAGTTACCACCAGTTGAAAAAAAATCAATGAGATTTGTACTTGAATTTTCCTTTGTTAGGACAGATGTGCTTATCATTTTTACACAAGCCATTAAATGATGCACAAGCCAAAATATGGGTTGTGTTATATTGCAAAATACAATGATAAACATTTACAGTCAAATTGCTAGCAGCTGGATAAATACACTGGCTGGTTTCTTGCATTACTACAAAAACAGAATTTAAAGGGGGAACAAAACCCTTCTATTCATAGGAAACTATTAAACTGTAAGGGAGTTACTAAATAGTTTAAACTTCATTGTTCTACGGATGAAAAAAAATCTTTAATACATAGTAAGTATATTCGAATTGTCAGTATAAAAAGAATAAAAAAATTTTTTATACCACATATAAAGTAATATATATTAGTATTTATATTCCCGAAACATAAATTCCTAAAAATCTTTTTTTTTTTGTTTTCTTTCTTAAAATAATGTTCTAATTTATCATAGTGGGTATAGGATGTTAGTCTGTACTTTTTATGGGATCATCAAAGAACATTCTAATAGGATTTTATTCAAAGACAAAATAACCACTTACAAGAAAGGACATTTAAGACACAGATCAAACACTGGGGAACAAAATATGTCCTATTAATTCTGCATATGTCACACAGACGTACATACATGCACACACACACACACACATACACACACACACGTGCACATATATACTATACAAGGAAGATAACATCTTGGCAATTTGCCAGTCAGCAATATTTGTTGACAATCCAATAATCCAATTCATGTCAGCCTGTTATCAGTTTGTCAAGTTATTTGATATGCTTGCGGTTACGTGGTATTAGTGTAATTATATAAGCACATAAAACCAAAAGAAAAATTCACTATAACTGCATTTTTTTCCAGATGTCTCCTCAATACACAAATATGAATATTTGATAGATAAAAAGCATATTCTCCACGCAAACTTTGGTTTGTTTGCTGTACTCACAGATCTTTTTAACAAGTTTTTCATTTTACGTTGGGGAAAAAAATATATATATTAAAGTATGTTGTGGAACATATGTAACCAACTGTACGAAAGGCAGGCGAAGTTATGGAGTGATGTGAAACAAAAATGTATCAGAATGGATAAAATAAATATATTAAAAATGTTTTCATTATGAACCGAATTATAATTTTAGTAGGTAATTGAAATATAAAAAGCTGTATTTTAAAGTGTCCATTTTCTTTATTTACAACTGGGAAAAACACTTCTTTCTTGATCGTCTGTGTTCATGGAAATGTTGTACAAGCAAAGATATTAAGGTATAATCCACAGTAATATTTTTTAAGTTAATATAATTAAGTATGAGACATTTTTGCTTCATTCTGTTTGTATTTTTTTCCCCCTTACTTTCTTTTCTAATTAATCTATGTCACTTTCCACATCTTGGGTCACATCTTATAATTTTATAATACATAACGTGTAAATAAAGCATAAAATCAGAAATATCAGCTGCAGAATGAAAATACTAGAATTCTGGTGTTAATAATAGCAATAAATATCACCTTACCTAATAACACAGCAGACATTCTGGATTGGCAGGTAGCAAATTAACTGCATCTGGTGTCAAGAGGAGTTAATTAACATTTTCTTAGATTTATTCTGTCAGTTATGGATTAAAGAGAGGTTTTTTGTAGTTCTCCCATCAGAGCATAGAGAAATGAGAAGGATGAGGCTTGTTTTCTAGTCTCATCTAACTGCATGTAGACCAATTTTTATACATTGTTGTTGTACACGGTAAATGTGCATGTGCTTCATGCAGAGAACCACTTTCCCCCATAGTTTTGACATCTCACTTTTAGTGCCCGCTGCTTGCGTTTTGCTAGGCAGCACTAAAGACAGATGGATCAGTAGATAAAGATAAACTGGCACATACCATACTTCTGCCTTTAGACAAAGCAGACTTTGACCCTAACCATACCAATAACGTGCACTGTGAGACCTTAAAAACTGTTCTCTAGCAGGCTCTTGCTTGTGGCATAGATAAGATTTATCTTACAACGCTGAGTCACAATTAAAAAGAAAGATGAAACAGCACAAGAGGAGCTAATGAGTTTTTTCAAGCGTACCAATCGGCCTAGTGCAATGTCAAAGCCCTGGGCTAAATTTGCAGGTGGTCAAGCATCTCTTTTTCAAAAGGTTAACCTACAAAGAGCACACAAGATCTACTCCATGTGAATACGGAACCAGCACCCAGGGAGCTAGGCAACAATAAGGAAATAATGACATCAACCTGACCGTGGTTAAGTACATAACACGCTGAAGGTTCACGGATGTGTGGCCTGGAACAATAAGGGTAGAGAGAAAGAAAGCTGGTTGGCTGGGTCCCAGCATTTATTATCCATGCTGTGTGACCAAGGGAAGGTATGATACAGGCTGCCATTTCAATTGACTGCCGGTTAATCTCTCAATTTGTGGAAAAGAAAAACAAAATAATGTATACAAAGTTCTGTAAGCGGCCCTCGATCCTTCCTTTAATGCTTTCATGTTTTTTTCTTAATTAATACATTCTTTTGGAATGCCTTGTTCAATAAGGCCTGCCTGCATTCTCTCTTTACAAGCCACCCACTGTTGATTGCCTACCACCAGCATGAAAGCGTCTGGGATAACTATTTAGCAGCCTGACAATCCAACAACAAATCACACTGCCGAAAAAAGGTGTCTTGCAATTCCCTCTAAAACACATAGGATATCTAGCAATGTCAGTGTAGCCCCTTGTATCGAAGTTTGTCAGACCTTTGTAGATATCTGTATTTCTAAGCAAGGGTTTTAGGCTGCTGTAAAATCACCTTGCCTATACTATAAACACTAACTGATTAAATGATTTATTACACCACAGAGTATTTATTTTGGAAAAAGTCTCCAAAGTAGAACTGAAATGCTGAATTAGACTTAATATTGTTTTGTTTTTTTCCGTTTATTTTTTTATGGTAGCTTCTTTTTTTTTTCATAAAAAAATATACCTAGCAATCAGAATATATTCTAGGTATTTTTTTTTTTTCAAATTCTTTATTTTGTTATGCAAAAAAGATCACAAATTGGCTTGCACTGCTACAACTGCATGTGTGAGCCCACAATTGGTAAACATTTGAAAACAAGCACATAGCAGGTGAGGAACATTGCACATTTTTTTTGTGTGTAAATATAAACATAGCTAGGTAGCGGAGCATACCTGGACATCAATTTAAGTAATGGTAATATTTAATATTTTTATTAGTGATATTGCAGAAGGTCTTGATGGTAAGGTGTGTCTTTTTGCGGATGATACTAAGATATGTAACAGGGTTGATGTTCCAGGAGGGATAAGCCAAATGGAAAATGATTTAGGTAGACTAGAAAAATGGTCAGAGTTGTGGCAACTGACATTTAATGTGGATAAGTGCAAGATAATGCATCTTGGACGTAAAAACCCAAGGGCAGAGTACAGAATATTTGATAGAGTCCTAACCTCAACATCTGAGGAAAGGGATTTAGGGGTGATTATTTATGATGACTTAAAGGTAGGCAGACAATGTAATAGAGCAGCAGGAAATGCTAGCAGAATGCTTGGTTGTATAGGGAGAGGTATTAGCAGTAGAAAGAGGGAAGTGCTCATGCCATTGTACAGAACACTGGTGAGACCTCACTTGGAGTACTGTACACAGTACTGGAGACCGTATCTTCAGAAGCATATTGATACCTTAGAGAGAGTTCAAAGAAGGGCTACTAAACTGGTTCATGGATTGCAGGATAAAACTTACCAGGAAAGGTTAAAGGATCTTAACATGTATAGCATGGAGGAAAGACGAGACAGGGGGGATATGATAGAAACATTTAAATACATAAAGGGAATCAACACAGTAAAGGAGGAGACTATATTTAAAAGAAGAAAAACTACCACAACAAGAGGACATAGTCTTAAATTAGAGGGACAAAGGTTTAAAAATAATATCAGGAAGTATTACTTTACTGAGAGGGTAGTGGATGCATGGAATAGCCTTCCAGCTGAAGTGGTAGAGGTTAACACAGTAAAGGAGTTTAAGCATGCGTGGGATAGGCATAAGGCTATCCTAACTATAAGATAAGGCCAGGGACTAATGAAAGTATTTAGAAAACTGGGCAGACTAGATGGGCCGAATGGTTCTTATCTGCCGTCACATTCTATGTTTCTATGTTTCTATGGTATTGATTGCCAGAGGTGTGTCAGTGCTGTGGGCGGGACATTACTATAGTGAAAGTAGAGACCAAAGCAGGTCTAGTTTTGGATGTCCTGTGAAAAAACCTCTATTGAGAGACAGTGGGTCCTAAGCTTCGTCTGCTCCTTGTCGTTTTAAGTTGAGTATTCTATTGGGGCCCTATGTGTTTCATCCCTGTAGTTTGCTTGTCCCGTGGGGTATTTGTTAGTCACCCAGTGTGGACCTTGAGCTAAAAGCGAAGAGAAATTGTTACGAAGTCACCTATCTGCAGGTAACTTTGTTCCCTACCGGGCGCTGGTGAATAAGTTCGCCTATTGGTTCCCTCGCGGGGGTATGTTAGGGGGGGGGAAGGTATGTGTGGGCCAGTTGAGAGATACTAGGTCTGAGGGTTATGAGCGGACTAGTACATGAGTATATTCAAGGTAGTGTGATAACTAGTCGGTGAGGACATGGTGACAGTTACTGGTGAAACTGTGCCGTGCAGTTACGGCGGTGCATTTAGGAAACATAAAACATTAAAATAAAACAAGAAGAAAACATTAATGCTGAGGAACGAGAGAGAGTTCTCATAAAAGCTAAGCAGGTAACAAACAGTCCAGCACATCAGTTGGACATCTATGCAGACAGACCATCTCTGGCTCGGTCTTCTCGTTGGCGTTCAGGTCGGCATCGCATTCCGGGTCGGTCTTGGAGTAAAGTCCGCAATGTTTGCAGGGTTTATGTGGAGCAGAGTCCCGCTTGCCCCATTCTGGGGGGTGGTAAGACTAAGTGAATGCAGGTGCGCTTCTAATTCTTGTAGGCTCCGTGCCTTGTAGGTATTTCCCCCATGGGTGAAGAGCAGTGCTCGAGGGGTGCCCCATCAGTATGGTATGTTCTTGGTGCGGAGGTGTTGAAGCTGCGGCTGCAGTGATTTCCTCCAGGATAGGGTACTTTTTGTAATGTCTGGAAAGACTAGGAGCGTGGCTCCTTCAAAGGTTTCCCTCTTATTGCGGCTGAGAAGGTGTTCTTGTCCTGGAGGTTTTGGAAGCGGAGGATGAGGTCCGCCGGTGTTGCTTGTGGTACCTGTGCAGGCTTGGGAAGCCGGAACATCCCGTCTAGCTTTATGGCTTTGGCCTGTTTGGGCATCAGCAAAGCTTCAAACAGGCGTCTGATGAAGTGGGGTAAGTCCTTGAGGCCTACGGTCTCCGGTATGCCTCTAATTTTTAAATTGTATCTTCGTCTTTGGTCTTCGAGTGAGTTTACTCGGTTTTCAGCAGCTAGTTGCCTGTCTTGGAGGTCTGCCAATGATTTCTCCACCATCGTGATTCGGGTGTCATGGACACTGGAGGTGGCTTCGAGTTGTGTGGTTTTGGCCTTGACGCCTTCTATGGCGGTTTTGTAGTGGGCCCTGTCCGCGGCCAGGTCTTTTCGCAGGTCTGCAAACATGGCTTTAAGCAGGTCTGCCGTCACCGGCTCCCCGGCTTGCAGGGGGTGTCTGCCCTTTTCAGCAGTGGGTCATAGGAGGCTCCCTCCTCGAGATCTATGGAGGCCTCGTCGGATGAGCACTCATCCCTGAGCGCCATCTTGGCACATGCGGCCTGCTGTGAGTTCCGTAGCAGTTCCTCAATATCTTTGCTGATCGGGCACTTGTCGGCTCAGTGCTTTTTAGTTTTTCTGCCCATCATCTGCCTTTGCGTTGCGTGTATGGTATGGGGTCAGTTTTGGCTGAAAACGCCTGTTTTAACACGGTTTCAGCAAAGTAGGGTTCAGAGCTCAGAGAGTTGCGTCCGCTCCGGTCCTCAGTTAGCTCCGCCCCCCCCCCTTTAGGTATTTTAATATATATTTATTTAACATATATATATTAAAATACCTAGAATATATTCTGATTATAACAGTATCTCACAAAAGTGAGTACACCCCTCACATTTTTATAAATATTTTATTATATTTTTTCATGTGACAACACTGAAGAAATAACACTCTGTTACAATGTAAAGTAGTAAGTGTACAGCCTGTATAACAGTGTAAATTTGCTGTCCCCTAAAAATAACTCAACACACATCCATTAATGTCTAAACCGTCGGCAACAAAAGTGAGTACACCCCTAAGTGGAAATGTCCAAATTGGGCCCAATTAGCCATTTCCACCCGGTGTCATGTGCCTCGTTAGTGTTACAAGGTCTCAGGTGTTAAATTTGGTGTTATCGCTCTCACACTCTTTCATACTAGTCATTGGAAGTTCAACATGGCACCTCATGGCAAAGAACTCCCCAACGATCTGAGAAAAAGAATGGTTGCTCTACATAAAGGTGGCCTAGGCTATAAGAAGATTGCCAAGACCCTGAAACTGAACTGCAGCACGGTGGGCAAGACCATATAGCAGTTTTACAGGACAGGTTCCACTCAGAACAGGCCTCACCATGGTCGACCAAAGAAGTTGAGCGCAAGTGCTTAGCGTCATATCCAGAGGTTGTCTTTGGGAAATAGATGTATGAGTGCTGCCAGCATTGCTGCAGAGGTTGAAGGGGTGGGGGGTCAGCCTGTCAGTGCTAAAACCATACGCCGCACACTGCATCAAATTGGTCTGCATGGCTGTGGTCCCAGAAGGAAGACTCTTCTAAAGATGATGCACAAGAAAGCCTGCAAACAGTTTGCTGAAGACAAGCAGACTAAGGGCATGGATTACTGGAACCATGTCCTGTGGTCTGATGAGGTCTGGTCTGATGAGATGTGCCTTGCCTACAGTCAAGCATGGTGGTGGGAGTGTCATGGTCTGGGCCTGCATGAGTGCTGCCAGCACTGGGGAGCTACAGTTCATTGAAGGAACCATGAATGCCAACATATATTGTGACATACTGAAGCTGAGCATAATCCACTCCCTTCAGAGACTGGGCCGCAGGGCAGTATTCCAACATGATAACGACCCCAAACATACCTCCAAGATGACCACTGCCTTGCTAAAGAAACTGAAGGTAAAGGTGATGGACTGGCCAAGCATGTCTCCAGACCTAAACCCTATTGAACATCTGTGGGGCATCCTCAAATGGAAGGTGGGGTCTCTAACATTCACCAGCTCTGTGATGTCGTCATGGAGGAATGGAAGAGCACTCCATTGGCAACCTGTGAAGCTCTGGTGAACTCCATGCCCATGAGGGTTAAGGCAGTGCTGGAAAATAATGGTGACCACACAAAATATTGACACTTTGGGCCCAATTTGGGGTGTACTCACTTTTGTTGCCAACGATTTAGACATTAATGACTGTGTGTTGAGTTATTTTGTGGGGACAGCAAATTTACACTGTTTTACAGGCTGTACACTTACTACTTTACATAGGACACGAGGTCATGCGTTTAGACTGGAAGAAAGAAGATTTTGTCTACGGCAAAGTAAAGGTTTACTGTAAGAACAATAAGGATGTGGAATTCTCTGCCTGAAGAAGTGGTTTTAGCAGAGTCCATACAAATGTTGAAACAGTTACTAGATGCATACTTGCAAAAACATAATATTCAAGGATATAATCTTTCAATGTAGGGCAATAACTGCTTGATCCAAGGATAAATCTGACTGCCATTCTGGGGTCAAGAAGGAATTTTTTTCCTAGCTTGTTGCAAAATTGTGCGTCAGACTGTTTTTTTTTGCCTTCTTTTGGATCAACAGCAAAAAACAAATGTGAGGAAGGCTGAACTTGATGGACGCAAGTCTCTTTTCAGCTATGTAACTATGTAACTATGAATAATTTCTTCAATGTTGTTACATGAAAAGATATAATAAAATATTTACAAAAATGTGAGGGGTGTGCTCACTTTTGTGAGATACTGTATATATATATATATGATTAAAGAAAAGAAAAAAGTACAAAATAGCCTGAAAAAGGGAGAGTATCTAGATAAAGTCTCCTTGTGGCTCTTGCACTGTTGCAGCAACCCTAAAGTAGTCTTAACAAATAATAAGTAAAATATAACGTTTAATTAAATTCATTAAAATTCTATAGGTGAAAAAAGGAATACTAAAAAGTGCAGAGGGGAACGAAAAAGGAGAAAATGATTGCTAACCGGTTTCCCCCTTATCAGGTGTTAACACCTATAGCTCAGGAATACAAGTATAGAGAGACTAGGGGGAATGTCGATTTACCAATAATGTAGCCCCCAACTCCCATCACCCTGTGCCACCGTAGCTGCAAAAACTCCTTCCTCTAAGCAGTGAGAATAATAGCCGAACTAGCAGAGCGGCTTCCTATCTATATAGAATAAAATCACGAAGCAGTAATGCCGGGGAAAGTATATATCGTGGGTAAAGCATAGTCCCCTGTCAAACCCCTCCACCCTCTGCAATCAAAAGTCCCGACGCGCGTTTCGCCATATAACGACTCTTCCAAGGGAAACCTATATATATATATACTTGGCTGGTGTGCAGATTTTTGTTTAACATTGTATTAACTATCCACAGACTTCAGGTGGAAGGGGTTTTCAATCACAATTTTTTCCCCGCCATAACCTTTTTGGTTTTATATATATATATACTTCCCCCTGAAGTCTGGTATATAAAACCAAAAAGGTTATGGTGGGGAAAAAATTGTGATTAAAAACCCCTTCCACCTGAAGTCTGTGGATAGTTAATACGATGTTAAAAATCTGCACACCAGTCAAGCCATAAGATGTGCTTTTCCCACAGAAATCACAAATCTGCAGTGATGTTACTACTGCAAAGGATTCTGGGTAGGCATATGAAAATTAGCTTAACAAAGAATCACATTTTTGCCTCATTACATTTTAAACATTTTAAACATGTATTTCTTTGACTCTGTGTTTGCTATTTACAATAGCTTTGAAACACAACTTAGGAAAAGATGCAAGGCCACCATAACCACCATAGGTTGTGTTTCAAAGCTGTTGTGTACAGTAAACACAGACTCAAAGGAATCCATGTTTAGAATGAGGCAAAAATGTGATATATATACAAAATAAACATTTATTAGATGCACTGTACAGTACAGTTCTTTTATGCATCCAGAATGAACTAAAATCTAAATTGCAAGAATCTAACACCAATTTTAAATTTTAAAGGAACATTCTGAGCACTAAAATAACTTATGAGCAACTAATAGGTTTTGGTACCTTATACTTGCTGTGTTTCCACATTTAAGTCTCCGTAGATATGCTTTAAAAAAAAAAAACTAGTTTCACAGCTTTCTGCAACATACTCTTGCCTTTTTAGCTATGCCTTCCCTTGCCACAAAATGTCTTCCTGATTGGAGGCATTCAATGTAGCATAGCCAATAAGAGATGAATGTGAGCTGAGCTGCTTACTTGCATATGACGTCATAGCCAATGGCTGTCCTTGTATTATCTAAATAATAGTTCCAAGTTGTGCTAAAGGAAAAGGACAGATATTAACAGGCACTCCCCATTGTCCCATTTAGTGACTTCAGACAACTCTGTCATACCACTGAATTAGAAGACTCAAACTCCATCCCTTGCTGGCTGACATAATTCTGTCAAACAAATTAGAAAACTAAAAGAATTTAAATGGTCCCTAGAGAAACATTATCATAAAGATATGCTAATATATTGGGAACCTTGTATTCATTATTAAAACAACTCAGATGTATCTAGTAGATGTGTGCTCAGCGGAATAATTTGGTTTGGCTAGACCATTTTTTCCAATTTTTCCGGGTCCATTAGACGTGAGTGTACATTTTATCATTTTTACCTACCCTTGCTCCATAGCTCTGCATACTTCACTATATACGGTTTTTATTTATTCATTTTTTATGATGATACTACCCCCTACTACACCTATAATTCGATATAGGTATTGAAGCTCCAGAAAAGTGTGAGTGCACATCTTTTATCTTACCTATCACAACAACAGTTTTAAAATACTACACTATTATTTCTTCTCTTGTTCTCTCCACATATACCTTGTCAATGATTACTGAAGTGCTGCACCTACCACCCTGTTTTTATCCAGTTTTCTGATCGGAAAAGAGTATTGGTGTTTGAGCTGCTTGTGGATCTTCTTGCTCCTGCGCTGAATTTTATTTTTGTGTTATTGTGCATTTTTTCCCAAAAATGAAATTCAGTTCAGGACCTAGGACACTAGTTCATTTGACTGCTTGACTCACTTGATTATAGTCAAGTTGGACATGGACATTTGGTAGTACATAGCACTCTTTGTTGCTGCAACATATGATTTACCTCCAGTGATGTACTCTGAAATTTGTTTGGAACATTACAAAAAGAATAAATAAAAAAGGCTGATTAGTCATGAGCAGGAGTCATGTCAGTCTCTGACTGCCCCTTGACTATTTTTAACTGGATGGCTGCTTACTTTCTTAAATTTAATTTGCCCAAAACCGAATTTACTCACTTAAGCGTTACTACTCACGTGCCTGTCTCCCTCCAACTCAATGGTACTACCATCAACCCTACTTCACAGGCCTGCAGCCTAGGTGTTCTGTTTGTCTCCAACCCTTCTTTCACTCATCATGTCCAGTCAATTGCAAAGTCCTGCTGCTTTCATCTAAAAAATATAGTGCCCATCTGCCCCTATTTAATGCCGGATGCAGGTAAGGTGCTGGTCCGTGCCGATATCCTCTCATCTTGACTACTGCAATCCATTTCTCCTTGGTCCTATGCATTTTCAGCTTTCCCCATTATAGTTTATAATGCGGTGGTAAAGCTCATCTTCCTGTCCACCCACACCTCCCTTGCTTCCCCTCTCTTTCAGTCCTTACACTAGCTTCCTGTAAGATTGAGGGCTCAATTTAACATTCTGGTACTTGCTTAAAAATCTCTACATAACGCTGCCCATACCTATCCTCCCTAATACACAAGTATGTCCTGTCCTGGCCTCTACCTTTGATGCCCACCTTCAAGACTTGGCCCCTAAGCTCTGACGAATATCTGCTTCTATTCTCTGTTCGTACTCGCACCTCTGATGCCCACCTTCAAAACCTATCTAGGACTGCGTCACTTCTATTGAACTGTCTTCCCTGCTTCATTAGACTCTTACCCAATCTCAGTTCCTTCAAAAGATCATTAAATACTCACTTCTTTAAGAAAGCATATTAATTAAACTGTTAAAGGACCACTCTAGGCACCCAGACCACTTCAGCTTAATGAAGTGGTCTGGGTGCCAGGTCCAGCTAGGGTTAACTAATTGTTTTATAAACATAGCAGTTTCAGAGAAACTGCTATGTTTATCAATTAGTTAAGCCTTCCCCTTTTTCCTCTAGTGGCTGTCTCACTGACAGCCGCTAGAGGCGCTTGCGTGATTCTCACTGTGAAAATCACAGTGAGAGCACGCAAGCGTCCATAGGAAAGCATTATGAATGCTTTCCTATGTGACCGGCTGAATGCGCGCGCAGCTCTTGCCGCGCGTGCGCATTCAGCCGACGGGGAGGAGAAGAGGCGGATCAGAGGAGGAGAGCAGGAGGAGAGCTCTCCGCCCAGCGCTGGAAAAAGGTAAGATTTAACCCCTTTCCCCTTTCCAGAGCCGGGCGGGAGGGGGTCCCTGAGGGTGGGGGCACCCTCAGGGCACTCTAGTGCCAGGAAAACGAGTATGCTTTCCTGGCACTAGAGTGGTCCTTTAATAGCTTCCCCTGCCTACACCTTGGTAACCCACCCTGTTTCCTCTCCTACTACAATATCATAAAACAACTAACCCTTCATTGAGAACTATTCTAGTAACCTACTTTTCCCATACATGAACTACATCCTACCCTTACCTACTGTGCCATGTTACTCCACTCCCTCTAGAATGTGAGCTTGAACCCTCAGCACCCTCTGTTCCAGTGCATCCAAGTTATCTTGTTGCAAATACTTAGTTTGTCCATCCATTGTACAGCACTGCAGAATCTGTTGGCACTTTCTAAGTAATAATAATAAAAATAATTCCACATCAACATTGTTATTACTATAATGAACCCCTTCATTTTCCATAAGTGCCCATGGCCCTCATACCCCTCTCCACAGTACAATAGACCCCTTTAGGACCAGGCCCATAGTCTGTGCACTGGAGTCTGGCTTTCAATCCTTTCCAAAAGTCCGCGGCAAGAGCGCTTCTGTCACAATAGCTTTCCCTCCCTTCACCTTAGTAACACACCTTGCATCCTCTCCTGCAACTGTGTCATTCAAAAAAAAGAAGAAAAAAAAACCTAAACTAAGCCTTCATTGTAAACTTTTCTAAAACCTACTTTTCCCGTACATGAAATACATACACATACCTACCCTTACTTCTTGTGCCACTTTACCTAACTTTCTCTAGAATGTAAGATCTTTGAACAGGGCCCTCAACACCCTCTGTTTCTGTGCGTTCATCTCATCTTGTTATAAATACTTGTCTTGCACTACAAAGTTTTTGAGCCCTTTTTCAATTCTAATAATGATTATAAAAAGCTTTGCAGTCCAAGTCACTCCAAACTCTCTCCCATAGACTGAGATAAGAATATACACTTCCAATCAGGAAGATGTTTTATGAAAAGGTGAGTGTGTGGCTAAAGGGCCAGCATAACGCTGCAAAACTGTTTTATTTTATTTTAGCAAACCTTAAGAGATTTGGATTTGGAGAAAAATGCAGCATTAGTATTAGGACAAACCTATCAAATACGCTTGTTACACTGGTTGAGTATCATGCAGTGTTTCTTTAGCACAGATAACGTATCACTGGTGTACTCTTGTATATCTGTAAGAGAAAAAAAAATGGGTCTTATGTATATGTAAGGTGAAAAAAGGTCTGCCCTTCACAACTGATCTTTCAGTACATCTACTGAAGTAGTGGTGGCAGAAGCAGCAATAATTCTCCCTTTTACCATATTTTGTTAACAATTCAAACTTATATAAGATAAATATTTTTGATTTTTATCTAGTGGGAATATCACTAAAAAACAATGCAGTCTGCATGAGCATTTCTTTTTTTTTTTTTAATTTCTTTTCTTTTTATTGTATAAAAGTTTTAACAATTGCATGTGAGGTACCCCAAAGGCAATCCTCCAGCACATTGAAACAGCCAGACACAAAGATATATGTTAAAACATAGACTAAACAAGCAAAAAAAAAAAAAAAAAGACAGCAAAAAAACAAAAATAAAAAGAAAAAAACAACACACCATGACTATTTAAGGCATACATATGCTGGCAATATATTGTAATATATACACTATGTAGAATTAAACACCGAAGGTTTCCACAAAGAGAGTGCAGTGTTTCTATTGAAAACCATGATGTATATTGCAGTCGCGCTACATTTATCCACTGCCAACCGCTATCTATGCATTTCAAGTATAAAAAGCTACTCAACTGAATTTACCTACGGCAGGTTTGCAGACCAGACACGTAAATTGGAGTCACTGTTATGTTTATGGGACTAGTTTGAGATGATCCATATTTTGTGACTTTGCTCACGAACCTTCAAAAATAACACCCACTTAAAAGTAAAGTTGTTGTATTCATGAAGATGGTCAAAAATAACGTACATAGTATTTTAAAAATTATGATAAACTGGTGTATTAGGGTCTAATGACTGTAACCTTTGCTAGGACCTTTGTCAAAATAAATCATGAATCTATGCTATCATCTAGTTTAAGCAATATTATGACCCAACCACTGGCATGTAACAGAGTAAACTGAGATTCATAAAACTAGGTAAGGTTTTTCCACTCTCCTATTCTCTATATAGTCCGATCTCCCTGTTCCTGGCTGAAAAGAATGGAATCCAATGTGATCTTCTGCTGCAGGTACCTCCAGTGGATGCTATTGCCTTAGGAGATGGCAAGCTTCCCTTTATTGTTGGAATGCAGTCTGAGACTGAGACAAAGTACTCTCCATATTTCTGTGAATGCTGATAAGCCTCACAATGGTGGTCTATGGAATCTAGAAACTTTGGTGTAATAAAAGGTTAATTGATTGGATTCAAAGGATTATAAATAGAGGATAGCTGGCACAGGTTAAAGGAACGGGAGATATGGCAACACACATGGTTCTTCATTCTCTGAGTAGCAAACTCAAAGTGAATCGCTATCATTCAGGACTAAACAATAGCACTCATATATGATGATGCCAAGTCTAAAATGGAAAGTAAAGTTCTACATCCTCCCATTATGAACTCTGGAGATATTTCCCCTCAGGGTACCATTGCTGGCTCACATACACAACCACATATAATTTAACATATTAAAAGTAATATAGAAAAATATAATTTGTAATGCTAGAAATTAAAAAGAGTTAGAATTAAGTAGCACAATCAACTATTTTTATAACGCAGTTCAGAGATGACAGAAGTGCTGGAATATAAACCTACACAATGTAATTTTGTGAGCAGAGGAAACAACAGAACAGAAAAGTAAAAATATAGCATTGTCAATTTGTAACATTTAACCATAATTTATAACTTGTTTATTGCTTTGTTAATATCATTCTGGCACCACAGTGGTTTCATCATATTAAATTTACCTTCATAAAGTAAACTGTTTAGATTAGAGACTATTGTACCTTAGAGCATGAACGTAAACCATATATTCCATAATAATATCTCACCCTGACATGAACTTTGGAAGCTGTCTAGATTAACATATACCAAAAGAAGTAGAACAAATCAAGAGAGAAATGGAAACCTGGGAAACCTTCCCCCCTCCCCCCTCCTCCTTCCCCTCCCCCCACGCTCACACACACATATATATAAAAATAAATGTGCAGACGCCTAAAAATATCTCAGACATACCACTCACTTTCTGCAGACCAGAACAAAGAGATGGAGGGCTAACAGAGGCATCAGGCACAAAATATTACACAACTAATCAAATTACAATGCCCACTGTAGTTATCCCTCATTTTACAGCTTTCAAATGAGGGTTTGCTGAAACCTGTAAGGAATATTGCACAAAGATGGAAACCTGACTATTGCAACATTCACAGAAGCCTCCTTTGTGATCATTATCACTTGGGGACCCTACTGGGAGCACCCTTAACTATCCACCAAGATAAATCATGAATCAGAATACGCAACTATAGACGGTGCTATACTGCAATGGTTTTAGACTGTTCCAGAACTGTAGGGTAAGGGTCCATGTAAACTTTCACTTTCTGCTGCCCAGTTCTCATTTATATTGGGAGAAACTGCTCTTCAACAATAGATTTATCATCTTCTTGATTTTATAGTGAACTTATACATATTACATCTGTCAAACTTGCCCTTCCTGAAACAAGTGTATAATCTAAAAGAACGAGGGAAAATCCATAAAAGGAATTAAGTTATCAGTATGTACCTGAGAGATGGGAGTATTTAGAAGGCACAAACACAGTAGGTGGCAGAAAAACGGAGGAAGGAATTAAGGGATGAGGAGTTAACAGATGAGCTTTAGGCCTCTTTAAAGAAATGTGTTTTTAGGATATTTCGATATCTGCAGAGACTGGGAGAGTTGAATGTGCTGCAGGATGGCATTCCATAAGCAAGAGACATCCCTGGAGAAGTCCTGCAGGACAGAGTCTGGTTGTGTGCTATCGATGCTATCACCCAACATGATTCTTTAGTGTGAAACTTTATTCAGCAACCAGATAAAAAGAAAAAACCCAAGGGGGCCCAAATAGTATTACACTGTCTTTATTACTAATAAAAGGCAAACGTCAGAATGCTTACATGAACATATTGTGAGTTAAAAATGAAAGAAACCCACAACAAATGCTTTATTGCACGAGTCCCAACAAAGGCCCAGTAAAGAACTGCTTGTTTGGGAAGAGACCTCGTAGCTCTGATCACATGATTCATGAAGACCTGTGTGACGCGTTTCGCCAATAGGCGATGGAGGTTCTCCTTCAAACGCTGCAGCATTGGAATGGATTCATCCTCCTTTACTTCCAAATTGTCTCCTATTTAGACAATATATATATATATATATATATATATATATATATATATATATATGTAACGCCTCTCAACACGATCACTTACATACCGATTTATCTTTGTGATAAAGTATCAGCCTTTTAAAGGAGACATTGTATTAAATTAAATTAAGTTTGAGGAGAAGCACAGCAGCGTTCTAACATCTTCATGCATACGTTAACTTACTTTTGTAAGATAAACAACAGAAAGTTGCTAAACATTAAAAAATAAATATTGCATATCCAAAAATGGAATAAATACAAATGAAGACTTTAATGCATATACCCTTACAACACATGTATTAGTATCAATGTGATCCCAAATATAAATATATAGATTGTGATCTGGAAATATATGAAGAAAAGTGGAATTGATAAAAGATAAAGAACAAATAATATTAAAATGGTAAGAAAGCACTTCCACCCTTTCAGAGATTTAGATAATATTGTGCCCCTATAAGCTTTGAAAGAAAGCATGAGAATTTTAGACCATATTGTAAATGGAACAAGAAACAAGTGTAGATACTGACAGAGGGGTCAGATTTCTGGATGTAAGGTAGATGTGTATGACAGAAGCATTCATTACAGACTGTAAAGGGGCAATGTGGACACTTTTCAGGCCAAGAAGCAGGCTGTTACAAAAGTCAAGGCGGGAAATTACGTCTTAGTTGTGTCCTGAGTTAGAAAGGGGGCAATGCAAGAAATGTATTTAAGGTGAAAGTGAAAAAATGTGGTCATAGATTTTATTTAAGGGGTAATGAGGTCGGAGTCAAAGAATACCCCTAAGGGTAGAGGTTATGATATCTCAGTTTTGATTTAATTGCAGTTTGATGTTGAAGTTTTATTAATTATTAGTAGGATATCTTAAAGTCATCAATATAATGCCATAACCACTTCATATTGTTGAATTGATTTTATTGTAACTCTGTCCCTGATACCTTTATTTAATTCATATTTAAATCTGGACATGAATACCCTTCTTTGAGGTGGGCAGCCTCCCTGGATTGCCAGTCAGCCAGCTGTAATATGCCCTTCCTGGCTGACATTATACATTTTGTGTAACTTTTGCCTTTTGCCTCATAGCATACTAAAAACAAACATCCTGAACAGGCTGCCCGTAGCTGTGTGAGTTACACACACAGTGTCAGAGATCCTTCTGCCTGACTCTCAGGCAATTTAAACAAGTCCTCGGTATAGAATAAACCCCATAAATCTGTTCTTTTTGACCTCTAACCTTCCTATAGGACAAAAGAAAAAAAAAAGTCACTCTGTTGGGCATTTATGTCTAATGAAATTCAGTGCATTAGATTGTATGACCCTGTTGGACTACAGCTCATATTATTCCCAGATTCTGTCTTGGGCTGGTGGGAGTTAAAACAAATATCCGATGTAACTGGGTAGACCACTTACTAAACAACATGTGGAATATAACAAATGTTCCACCTGTGAGGAAGGTCCAAACGAATATGGACCAATTCACTGGTGGAGGAGCACCTATTGGGACACTCCAGGGGTGTCCTGGGGCTTAACCCCTATAGCTTAGAATAGTCAAAAAGACCTCAACTGCTGGAGTGAACCAGACTAGTTAAGTGTACAACTGGATATGATGAACGAAATAATACTGGTAATGTGACAAATACCGTCTAGTGAAACACCAATAAATAGTAGTGAGAATCTAGCCAAAATGGCTTACCTCTATGTACAAAAAATAAATAAAAGAATGATGCCTATGGACCTACTGGGCTCCCGAGTAGCTAACTGGCTGGTGACTTTAATCAGTACAAAGAAATGGTCAAACCCAGAGCTAGGGGCCCATACAGTAGGTATGAGTCAAATGACAAGCATAGGTATCAGGGGTGCTGTCACGTTCAGCTAAACACGGTGCTTAGATCGTGCAGCTGCAAGAGGGGCTATGAACTTGGTAACCAGTATAGTTTAAAATCTGATCGGCGGTATACCAAGCGATAGTCCCACTGAAAAGGGGGGTGTCAAAGATGAGTTAATAAATACTTCACATAGATGACATAGGGAAGAGGCATATAAATAGGACCTCCCCCTCTATAACTCGATACCTGTAACACTAAACAAATAATGGTTACAGTATATAACCGAGAAGCCCCAGTCAGTACTACTGAGGTATACTCAGCAGATATAAAACGTGACCCAAACCCTAGTACAGATAGGAGGTAAAAAACACACAAAAGGGTGACTACATGTGCATAACCATACTTAGTATGTTGGTTGCCTACACATGGTGATAAAGATCCCTAAGTGAAAAAAAGTGAGTAGAACAGAGAGCCCTTAGAGCCCGACGCGCGTTTCGGTGCTCGCTCTGGATGCACCTTCGTCAGGGGCTAATTTGAGACTGGTCAGAAGTCTCCTTTTAAATGTATTCAAGTCCCAGCCACTTGCTAATTGTCCAATGAAACCGCCGGAATTCAGCGCCAAGCCAACCACGTGGGCGTATGTAAATGCCCTGGGTGGAAGGACCAATCACTAATCTTCTCGTCAGACGTCATCTGACGTTTTCTTTCGTATACACTTTTTCTTATTAACACCAGTTTGTTAACCCAATGTGTACCGAGTGGATTTTGTCCTTTTGGCTACTATCATAACGATACATGTGTGGAGTTGTAGCATTTTGCTACAGAACCGTGTTATTAATCTAATCTTTAGATATTGTTACGGGTTTCAGATACACTTAGATCGAGAGTTCGTCTAAAGTGTTGACATATAGTATTTTGCTTAGCTCTTCCAGCCTCGGAAAAAACTGAACACATCCCCATCGCTCTGTCCGATTTGTCCCTTTGGGTATTAAGATCGGATGGAGTGGCTCCTAACATGTAGCGATTACTGAGAACCTCCACTGTATTTGGAGTGCCAGTCTTATGCTGACAGCTAGTATAGCATGATAGAGAGATCCTTACATCTTAGGACTAGTGAGGGTCTAACAGTTCCCGAAATATCTTTAGCATCTGCATCTAAACTGGGTACACAGCTTCCCTATTGCAAAAGAGCTTCGGATATACTACCCTTTAAATACCGAGGGATGTCAATAAAACAAGCCTCATGCTGTTATGTAGGGTATGTATACCTCCACATAGGAAACTTGTGTTGCCTAGTGCATGTATAGGGTTTTGATCGTGAGCACCATATATTTGAGTGGCAGTGCTAGCTGGCAGAGCGCCGCAAAATGTACCAATACTCGCCCTACCATGTCCACCAGGACCGATAGAAAGATAGTACGCATAGTGTTCTATTTGTACTGTGGCTATGTATTGGCGTGTTACAGGTTAGGAGGTAGATAGTACGCCCTACGTGTGGATGATCAAATAACGTTGTGATGCTTTAGAGTCAACTCCCTTAGGACATCTTGGTTCAAACAACTCCATAGACATACATACTATGTTGGGTAACCACCCCTCTGTTAAATAGGGGATAATGGAAAGTAATCACTTATTAGTGTATAGATATCTATACTGTGTGGGGTGGAGATTAGAGGCTGTGCAGGGGCTGGGCGGTTGGGCAAAGGACTTGGAATACAAAAGGTGATAGTTATAGTAGTGACTAATAGAACTAGATATTTACAGGTATTTACAGTATATACATTTATATTAAAATTGGTAGTGATTAGTATAGCGTGCTTTAAGAAGCTGGATTTATCAGGGCACTTTACGGGAGGGTACGGATCATAGTATTGGTTAGGAATGGCGAGACATTCATCCGCAAATGCTGTGTATGTCCAGTATAATACTTCTTGGGATGAAATGAACTCACTATCCTTAGTTGGTTAGGAGAAGTTTCATATAAAGGGGGTGTAGGAGAAGCCCTCATTCAATCCGTTTGGGGATAGGGTTTTTAATGTAAAAATCCAATAGCTCTCTCTTTGGAGCAGTTTGGTATCAATATCACCCTTTCTGGGACCTAGCTTCATCTTTTCAATGCCGTTAAAACGTAGGCCTTGTGCTGAGCCACCGTGTTTTAATTTTAGATGTCTGGATATGACTGTGTCGATTTGTCTCGTGGGGTTTACCGAGTTTACGTGTTCGAGAATCCGGTTCTTGAATGGTCTAAAGGTTTTCCCTACATATTTTAGATCACAGCTACATGTTAGGAGATAGACCAGGCCCTCAGTCTGGCAGTTGAAAAAGGTCTTCACTGCGTGTGTCTGGGTATTTGTTGAATTCGAGAAGGTCTTAGAATTTCTACGAATGAACTTGCATGCCTTGCAACGGCCGCATTGGAAAGTGCCTACAGCTGGGGATTTCAGCCAAGTGCCTTCCGACTTAGGTGGTGGAAGGTGGCTGGGTACCAAAATGTCCTTTAGGTTACGCCCTCTTCTGGCTGTAAGTGAGACATATGGGGTTAGAACCTCCTTTAGGTGTTGGTCTTGGTATATGAGGGGCCAGTATCTCCCAAGGATCTGTTTTACTGGGTCCCAGCCGGCGTCAAAAGTGCCGATGCACCGGATTATGTTTCGAGATTTGTCATTCTTCTGTTTATCAATCAGGAGTGTTTCACGTTCAGTCGTTATGGCTCTCTTATAGGCGGATTTGAGACACCTATTGGAATAGCCTTTGGTTTTGAACTGCGCCCTTAGGATCTTGGCTTTGCATTTAAATTCTTCAAGAGTAGAACAGTTGCGTCTGACGCGCAGGTATTGGCCTGTCGGTATACCCTTTTTAAGAGTGCTGGGGTGATGGCTTTGCCAATTCAGGAAGTTGTTCGTAGCTGTAGGCTTCCTGAAGAGGGTAGTGGAGATACATTGTTCATTCTCCATAGTTTGTAATGTTAGGTCCAGGAAATTTATATATTTTCCGCCTATCTCGTAGGTAAACTTGAGATTCAAATTGTTTACATTGAGTGCTTTCACAAACTCTTCGAAGTATTCATTAGTTCCTGTCCAGATGATCAGCACGTCATCTATATAGCGTTTCCCCATCTTAATGTGGTTATGGTAGTTTGCAAATTCTTGACCAAACACTACGTTATATTCCCACCACCCCAGGTGGAGGTTTGCATACGAAGGGGCACAAGTTGTCCCCATAGCGGTCCCTCTCACCTGGTGGTAGTATGTGCCTTCAAACAGAAAATAGTTGTGCATTAATACGAACTGTAAGAGTTGCAGCACGAAATGGTTGTGTTGTTGTAGCGATGGATCTCGTGTTTGGAGAAACCATTGAATGTTGTTAAGGCCTATTTTGTGGGGGATAGAACTATACAACCCTTCTACATCAAGGCTACATAGTTTCGCCTCGGGTGGTAAAGTCAGGTCATGTAGTACTTTTAAAGTTTGTTTCGTATCCCTAAGGTAGGATGGGAGGGTCTTCACTAGTTCACTCAGTATATGCTCAACGTAGACACTGCAGTTTTGCGTAAGATTATTATTACCCGACACAATAGGTCTACCCGTTAGTATTTTTTGTCGTTTATGTATCTTGGGCAGTGAGTAAAAAGTAGCTGTTGTTGGTTTTTTATTAAGCATAAATTTATACTCGTCCATACTTATTAGTTCACTGGAGAGGGCTTGGTCGAGGATGTTTTTCAGTTCTGCAAAAAATCTTTTTGTAGGATCCAGGGAGAGTGCCAGGTAGGTGTCCTTGTCATCCAGTATACTGTGCACCATTTGGACATAGTGGGTTCTGTCCATTATCACCAGGTTCCCCCCCTTGTCTGATGGTTTGATGATGATCATTTCATTTCTTTTGAGTTTACCTAAGGCTTTCATTTCCAAGGGGTTCAGATTATTTGGCTGAAAGGGGTACTGGGAATTCGTGTCCAATGCTTCAATCTCTTTACAGGATAGTTCCACAAATAAGTCTATATACTTGTAATCAGGTATATAGGGTGTAAACCTGCTTTTTGGTTTTAAATTGGTGAACGGTGCTTGCTGTGTACTGAATGGTTCATTATTGCTGAGCAGTTCTACTAAGCTGTCTAGCAAGTCCATGTCCCTCGCTTCCAAGCCTAGTCTTGATGCTTGTTTAGTTCTTTTAATGCAATGATATTTATGGAGAGCTAGTTTTCTAGCAAATAAGTGGATATCTTTGGTCCAACTAAAGCTATCGAATGTCGGTGTTGGGACAAAGGACAGGCCTTTTTTCAATAGTTCTATTTCCGGGGTAGTCAATTGGTAGGAGGATAAATTGATAATTTGGCTCTCTTGAGTCAGTACGCTTTCCTTCGTTGGAAGCCTCGAGTGCTCTTGCTTCTTGTGTTCCTCTGTGGTTTTGCGTCTTGATTTGCCCTGGCTAAAAAATTAATCCCTTTTTTAAGAATACTTTTGGGATTAGGTTCAGGGAGGGCAGAGGTACTGTCAGAGCTGAGTTCTAATTCTGAGCTACTGGTCTCATACTCAGAGGTGGAGAATTGATCAAACTCGACCCTTCTACTTTGTTTAGACCTCTGGTAAATATTCCCTGTTTGGAAGTCTTTGTTGTCCCTTATGAATTTAGAATGTTTGCGTGATTTTATGGTGGATTGGAATCTTTCCAATTGATTTTTCAATTTAATTTCAAGTTGTTCGAAACTACTCTCAGTCTTAAAGGTTTCGATTTTTTCTATCTCCTCATCCACTTCTTTATTAATTTTGTCTAGTCTTTGTTTCTCTGATCTACACAAAATATCCATAAATTTACGGGAACATGTACTCGCTGCCTCCTCCCACTCTTTGATGAATTCTGTACCTTCAATATGGGGCCCTGGTATATTTTGAACTCTCAGGCCCCTTGGTATCAGTTCTTTATTTAGATATTTTTCAAGAGAGGCAACCTCCCAGCCTGCTCTGATCTGTTGTTTAAACAGGTATGTCAGGTGATTAAATGCTGCATTAATATTAGTATATGTGACGCTTTCATTCAAGTGCCCTTCAGAGAACACAGTGTCAATGTCCGTATACCAAGCTTCCCTTGTGGCTTTATCTGATAGAAATCCAGCCATGCTAAAGCGACGCTTAATAGGTGATAGGTATTGAAACCCGATAATTAATGAATTTAACAAATGTTCCACCTGTGAGGAAGGTCCAAACGAATATGGACCAATTCACTGGTGGAGGAGCACCTATTGGGACACTCCAGGGGTGTCCTGGGGCTTAACCCCTATAGCTTAGAATAGTCAAAAAGACCTCAACTGCTGGAGTGAACCAGACTAGTTAAGTGTACAACTGGATATGATGAACGAAATAATACTGGTAATGTGACAAATACCGTCTAGTGAAACACCAATAAATAGTAGTGAGAATCTAGCCAAAATGGCTTACCTCTATGTACAAAAAATAAATAAAAGAATGATGCCTATGGACCTACTGGGCTCCCGAGTAGCTAACTGGCTGGTGACTTTAATCAGTACAAAGAAATGGTCAAACCCAGAGCTAGGGGCCCATACAGTAGGTATGAGTCAAATGACAAGCATAGGTATCAGGGGTGCTGTCACGTTCAGCTAAACACGGTGCTTAGATCGTGCAGCTGCAAGAGGGGCTATGAACTTGGTAACCAGTATAGTTTAAAATCTGATCGGCGGTATACCAAGCGATAGTCCCACTGAAAAGGGGGGTGTCAAAGATGAGTTAATAAATACTTCACATAGATGACATAGGGAAGAGGCATATAAATAGGACCTCCCCCTCTATAACTCGATACCTGTAACACTAAACAAATAATGGTTACAGTATATAACCGAGAAGCCCCAGTCAGTACTACTGAGGCATACTCAGCAGATATAAAACGTGACCCAAACCCTAGTACAGATAGGAGGTAAAAAACACACAAAAGGGTGACTACATGTGCATAACCATACTTAGTATGTTGGTTGCCTACACATGGTGATAGAGATCCCTAAGTGAAAAAAAGTGAGTAGAACAGAGAGCCCTTAGAGCCCGACGCGCGTTTCGGTGCTCGCTCTGGATGCACCTTCGTCAGGGGCTAATTTGAGACTGGTCAGAAGTCTCCTTTTAAATGTATTCAAGTCCCAGCCACTTGCTAATTGTCCAATGAAACCGCCGGAATTCAGCGCCAAGCCAACCACGTGGGCGTATGTAAATGCCCTGGGTGGAAGGACCAATCACTAATCTTCTCGTCAGACGTCATCTGACGTTTTCTTTCGTATACACTTTTTCTTATTAACACCAGTTTGTTAACCCAATGTGTACCGAGTGGATTTTGTCCTTTTGGCTACTATCATAACGATACATGTGTGGAGTTGTAGCATTTTGCTACAGAACCGTGTTATTAATCTAATCTTTAGATATTGTTACGGGTTTCAGATACACTTAGATCGAGAGTTCGTCTAAAGTGTTGACATATAGTATTTTGCTTAGCTCTTCCAGCCTCGGAAAAAACTGAACACATCCCCATCGCTCTGTCCGATTTGTCCCTTTGGGTATTAAGATCGGATGGAGTGGCTCCTAACATGTAGCGATTACTGAGAACCTCCACTGTATTTGGAGTGCAAAAGTTTTTTCCGAGGCTGGAAGAGCTAAGCAAAATACTATATGTCAACACTTTAGACGAACTCTCGATCTAAGTGTATCTGAAACCCGTAACAATATCTAAAGATTAGATTAATAACACGGTTCTGTAGCAAAATGCTACAACTCCACACATGTATCGTTATGATAGTAGCCAAAAGGACAAAATCCACTCGGTACACATTGGGTTAACAAACTGGTGTTAATAAGAAAAAGTGTATACGAAAGAAAACGTCAGATGACGTCTGACGAGAAGATTAGTGATTGGTCCTTCCACCCAGGGCATTTACATACGCCCACGTGGTTGGCTTGGCGCTGAATTCCGGCGGTTTCATTGGACAATTAGCAAGTGGCTGGGACTTGAATACATTTAAAAGGAGACTTCTGACCAGTCTCAAATTAGCCCCTGACGAAGGTGCATCCAGAGCGAGCACCGAAACGCGCGTCGGGCTCTAAGGGCTCTCTGTTCTACTCACTTTTTTTCACTTAGGGATCTCTATCACCATGTGTAGGCAACCAACATACTAAGTATGGTTATGCACATGTAGTCACCCTTTTGTGTGTTTTTTACCTCCTATCTGTACTAGGGTTTGGGTCACGTTTTATATCTGCTGAGTATACCTCAGTAGTACTGACTGGGGCTTCTCGGTTATATACTGTAACCATTATTTGTTTAGTGTTACAGGTATCGAGTTATAGAGGGGGAGGTCCTATTTATATGCCTCTTCCCTATGTCATCTATGTGAAGTATTTATTAACTCATCTTTGACACCCCCCTTTTCAGTGGGACTATCGCTTGGTATACCGCCGATCAGATTTTAAACTATACTGGTTACCAAGTTCATAGCCCCTCTTGCAGCTGCACGATCTAAGCACCGTGTTTAGCTGAACGTGACAGCACCCCTGATACCTATGCTTGTCATTTGACTCATACCTACTGTATGGGCCCCTAGCTCTGGGTTTGACCATTTCTTTGTACTGATTAAAGTCACCAGCCAGTTAGCTACTCGGGAGCCCAGTAGGTCCATAGGCATCATTCTTTTATTTATTTTTTGTACATAGAGGTAAGCCATTTTGGCTAGATTCTCACTACTATTTATTGGTGTTTCACTAGACGGTATTTGTCACATTACCAGTATTATTTCGTTCATCATATCCAGTTGTACACTTAACTAGTCTGGTTCACTCCAGCAGTTGAGGTCTTTTTGACTAACATGTGGAATATAATTCCTTCTACCTCATGCAGTGGTGCGCTGAGCCTGATGGGGATTTTAGTTTTGCAAAGCAAATCACTGTTTTTATGGATACACTTGATTTAGCTTAATTGGTAGAAAACATATCAGCTGGAGACTGAGGGGTTAATGAATAGGAATTACTCCTATAACGATAGGAGGACGTGCGAGCAGGCTAAAGCTTGAGTGCTCAGAAGTCAGTGGAAAAGTTTGTATAAACAAGTGAGGTAACTTAGCTTCCAGAGGCTTTAAGTTGGTCCCAGAGTCCCCTCCGGGGAGGTTCCGTTGGAGAGAGGTCGAGAGGAGTCAAAGTGTTAGCCGTGATCGAGGGAAGGAGAAGGAGAAGGAGGTCAGTCGAGTACGAGTCCGGTTCGGTACACAGGAAAATTGTAGAGAGGAGTTGCAGCTGGTTTAAGTCCGCGGTACGCTTTTCATTAATCCAGCGTCTGTTGTCTGGTGCGGTCGCATTATGTAGCGCAGCGAAACCGCGTCAGAGAGGGGGAGTGGCAACAGTCCGTCAACCCGGAAGAGACAGGAATTACTGGTAATGGCCATGACAGTACCCCCCCTGTAAGGAGCACCCACCGGGTGCTATCCACGTGGTTTGGATGGATAACGTTTGTGGAACGCTGTAAGCAGTTTGTCGGCATGAATCTCAGAGGAATCTTCCCATGAATCTTCATCAACTCCATAACCCTTCCATCTAATGAGGTACTGTAAAGAGCCACGATGGATCCTTGAATCAAGAATCTTTTGGACCTCGTATTCTTCACTACCATGTACCAAGATAGGATCAGGAGAAGTGATTACATCTCTTTGGAAAGGGTCAGGATGATGGGGCTTGAGCAAGGATACATGAAAGACCGGGTGGAGTTTAAAAGTAGGTGGAAGCTTCAATTTCACAACGTTAGGGTTTATGATAGACAATATTTGAAAAGGACCAAGAAACAGGGAACTCAGTTTCTTTGAGGGACGGTTGGTGGAGATGTTTTTTGAGGAGAGACAGACAAGATCGCCAACTTTATAAGTGGGGGAAGGTTGTCTCTTAGCATTAAAAAACTTCTTCTGGTTAGAGGATGCAACTTCAAGATTTTCATGTAACTGTCGAAATAAGGAGGACATATGAGAGATTTGATCCGAGACAGCGGGGTTAGATGAAGGAATTATTTGAGAAGGAAATGAGGAGGGATGAAATCCATAATTGGAGAAGAAGGGAGTAATTTTGCTACTTGTATGAACTGAGTTGTTATAAGCAAATTCGGCCATGGGTAACCACGTCATCCAATCATCCTGTAAGTGGGAACAATAGCAACGTAAATATTGTTCTAGGCATTGGTTAACTCTTTCAGTTTGCCCGTTGGTTTGAGGATGATAAGCGGAAGATAGTTTACGTTGAATACGAAGAGAAGTACATAATGCATTCCAGAATTTAGAGGTAAACTGGGTTCCGCGGTCTGATATGATTTCATCTGGGAGTCCATGAAGTTTCACAATATTATCGAGAAATGTTTTTGAAAGTTCTGATGATGAAGGTAATTTCTTCAAAGGAATGAAATGGGACATCTTTGTGAATCGGTCCACTACTACTAAAATGGTAGAATGGTGTTGAGAAGGGGGAAGTTCTACCAGGAAGTCCATGGAAATGGATTGCCAAGGTCTTTCTGGAACTGGTAGATTCATCAACTGACCAAAGGGTTGATGATGGTCAGATTTGGATCTTTGGCAGGTTGAACAGTTTTTCACGTAGGATTCGATGGTGATGTCCTGGCGCGGCCACCAATAATATCTTTTGGATAATTCGAGGGTCTTTTTTATACCTGGATGACCTGCCAGAGGAGAGTCATGAATGAATTCAAGTATTTTATTTCTAAATGGAGGAGGAATGTAAATTCTATCATGAAAATAATAGAGACCGTCTTTCAGCGATAATTTAGTTGATTTAGGAAGTTCAAGAGCATCTAGATGAAGGCCTTTTATGTCATCTATAAGGGATGTGGCAATTCCGATGACTGCATGTGGGGATTCTGATTCAGGTTCTTGGTGAATTCTGGAAAGGGCCTCCGCCTTTTTGTTCCTAGCCCCAGGTCTAAAAACGATTTGAAAATTAAACCGGGAGAAGAAGAGGTTCCATCTTACTTGCCTTGCAGAGAGAGTTTTATTGGAGTGAAGATATTCAAGGTTTTTATGGTCAGTATAAACTATTATAGGAGTTTGTGTTCCTTCTAGAAGATGTCGCCAGGTTTCTAAGGCTGATTTTATGCTTAATAATTCTTTTTCTCCTATAGGGTAATTCTATTCAGCCGGAGACATGGAACGGGAAAAAAAGGCAACAGGATGAAGAGGATCTTGAGGAGTTTTGTGTTGGGAGAGGACAGCTCCGATGGCAGTTTCGGAAGCATCTGTTTCAAGGACATATAGACATGTTGGATCAGGGAGTTGAAGGATAGGAGCAGTTGTAAATCTTCTTTTTAACTCATCAAAGGCCTTTTGGGCCTTTTCATTCCAATTGAAAGCATGTTTTTTGCTGTTAAGTGAATTAAGGGAATGAGCTACATCAGAGTAATTTTTAATACATTTTCTGTAGAAGTTAGCAAACCCCAGGAACTGTTGTAATTCTTTTACGTTAGAAGGAATGGGCCAGTTGAGGATACAACTGATTTTTGAGCAATCCATTCCAATCGAATGAGGAGTGATAACGTAACCCAAGAAGGTTATTTCATTGACGTTAAAGAGACATTTTTCTGGTTTAGCGTATAATTTAGGAGTTCTAAGTCGGGATAACACCCATCTCACGCGTTTTTTGTGTTCCTCAGGTGTATTAGAATATATAAGAATGTCATCTAAGTAAATGATGACACAGACGTCCAGAAGATCCCTGAAGATGTCATTTATGAAATGTTGAAAGGTGGCAGGGGCGTTGCAGAGGCCAAAAGGCATCACAAGATACTCGTAGAGACCATATCTAGTTCTGAAGGCAGTTTTCCATTCATCGTTAGCTTTGATTCTAACGAGATTGTATGCCCCACGGAGGTCAAGTTTAGTATAGATAGTGGCAGTTTTCAACCTTTCAATCAGCTCGTTTATCAGGGGAAGAGGATAGCGATTTTTCACTGTTATCTTATTTAAAGCTCTGTAATCTATGATGGGACGGATGGTCTGGTCCTTATTCCTCACAAAAAACATACTGGAGGCAGCAGGTGAGCTGGAAGGTCTAATGAATCCCTTACGGAGGTTTTCCTCCAAGTATTCCTTGAGGATTTTTAATTCAGATTCAGAGAGAGGGTAGATGTGCCCAAGAGGTATGGGGGCACCAGGTATGAGGTCGATAGGGCAGTCGTAGGGACGATGAGGTGGGAGTGTTTCAGCTTCCTTTTTACTGAATACATCAGAGAACTCAGAATAGCAGGAAGGTATAGTTGGTTCTTCAATAGTTTGGAGGAGTGGAATATGTTGTAAGCATGTTTCCTTACAGGACTCAGAGTTAAAAGCGAGAGAAAAGGGAGACCAGGTAATTTGAGGGTTGTGGTCCCTTAGCCAATTGATTCCTAGGATGACCGGATAAAGGGGAGAAGAGATAACATCGAATATAAGATATTCGATATGAGTGTTATGGGTGGTTGTTCGTACAGGAATAGTTTCTTTTGTGATAGGACCCGAGGCTATGAGGGAGCCATCAATTACTCTGACAGAAACAGAAGTGCTTTTACGGACACAAGGAATTTTATTTTTGGTTACAAAGGATGAATCGATGAACACCCCGTTAGCCCCAGAGTCAATGATGGCATCAGTCGTTATTCTTTCTTTGTCCCACTGTAATATGAGAGAAATGGAGAAAAATTGAGTGGTTGATTTAGAAGGGAGTGCACTCAGTATAGAAGTGGTATGAGCATGCTTACCACTCCGTGGTCTTTTCAATAGAGGGCAGTCCGGGATTAAATGATCTTGTGAGGCACAGTACATACAAAGGTTAAGTAGTCGTCTTCTAGTTTTTTCTTCTAGTGAGAGAGGACTTCTTATAGTGCCAATTTCCATAGGTTCGTTAGGTGATGAAGGTTTTTCAGCTGGTTTTGGAGGAGCAGCTGGTTTCCTAAATGATGAACTTGAGAGAGCTTTTTCGGCCTTTCTTTCCCTAAGCCTTCTGTCAATACTGATTGATAGTTGAATAAGAGCGTTTAGAGTCGTAGGAAGTTCAGTTCTAGAAAGTTCATCCTTTACTCCTTCGGATAACCCAATTCGAAATTGGTTGCGCAGGGTTATATCGTTCCATTGAGTTTCTATTGCCCATCTCTTAAACTCAGCTATGTAATCTTCGACAGGTCTCTGTTTTTGCTGGAGAGTTCGGATGGTTAGATCAGCTGTAGACTGTTTATTAGGATCTTCGTAAAGGAGAGACATAGCTTCAAAGAACTCGTCCAATTAGTCTAAGATGGGATCATCATTTTCCAAGAAGGAGTGGGCCCAGGCCATAGGTTCACCTCTTAGGAAGGAGATAACTGAACAAACCTTAGATCTTTCAGTAGGATAAGATCGAGGTTTTAGAGCAATCAATAGTTTGCAGGAATTAAGGAACTCCCTATATTTTGATCTATCTCCAGAAAACTTCTCGGGATTACAGACAGCAGGGTCACTGGCTGAGTGCATAACGGTATGAGGAGTGTGGGTTTGTAAGTCTCTGACATAAGTAAGAATCCGTTCATTTGTAACCTGGAGATCTTGCATGCCTTGAGCAAGTGTATTGACTCTTTGATTCAGCATAGTGAGTTTTGAATCAAAATCTGCTGTATCCATTATAAAAGGCTGGATTAATCTGTCACGTTCACATAGAGTAAGATGGAGCTCAACTGCAGATTTCAGACTGAATAGATGTGAATGTAATATATTGAGGAAAATAAAGAGATGACAGTTCACCAGAGAATTCACTGATACTGTGTCTTTAATATTTTGATTGGAGGAACATAGATGCTGTATCTTTAAATACTTCAGAATTGGTGAGTGATTCTTAGATTGTCTTATACAATTGAATTGCAGCAATAATTCAATGAAGGAAGGTAGTTGATATTAACTTGCAGAGAATTGATTTAGCTTCATTGGTAGAAAACATATCAGCTGGAGACTGAGGGGTTAATGAATAGGAATTACTTCTATAACGATAGGAGAACGTGCAAGCAGGCTAAAGCTTGAGTGCTCAGAAGTCAGTGGAAAAGTTTGTATAAACAAGTGAGGTAACTTAGCTTCCAGAGGCTTTAAGTTGGTCCCAGAGTCCCCTCCGGGGAGGTTCCGTTGGAGAGAGGTCGAGAGGAGTCAAAGTGTTAGCCGTGATCGAGGGAAGGAGAAGGAGGTCAGTCGAGTACGAGTCCGGTTCGGTACACAAAAAAATTGTAGAGAGGAGTTGCAGCCGGTTTAAGTCCGCGGTACGCTTTTTATTAATCCAGCGTCTGGCGCGGTCGCATTATGTAGCGCAGCGAGACCGCGTCAGAGAGGGGGAGTGGCAACAGTCCGTCAACCCGGAAGAGACAGGAATTACTGGTAATGGCCATGACAGGTAGTAAGGCTTAGGCCAGGTATAGGCTACCTTTGGCACTCCAGAGGTTTTGGACTATACCTCCCGTGATGCCTTGCCAGCATTATGGCTGTAAAAGCATTGTGGGAAATGTAGTCCATAACATCTGGAGTGCTCAAATGTTGCATTCCCCTGGTCTAGTCTTCATCTCCCCTTTATCAACCACCTTTTGTCAATCTCCCTTTCTATCTCAGTATTTGCTCTCTAACCTTTCAACTTCTGTAAACTTCTCCTGATAATTCAAATCGAATTTAACATTTAAGGCCAAAGTAGCTGAACTCATAGCATAAAACTTTAAATTCACTTTTACTTCCTTTTTTAGTAAATATCCTACCCCCTCCTTTTATAATAAACCTCTTCTTCTAACATATGATACCTCCTCTATTATGTACCAGTAACGTGTTTTATTAGATTTGATAGCACTTGTTCAGGACCCTTCCTCAGGCAAGAATTTAACATCATTTCTGTTCTTACTGGAAAAAAAAAATATTTCCTTTGCCTTAGACTAATTCTCCTTTCTTCCAGTCTAAATGCAACAATTTCCTTATGATGATGTTACCACTAGGGATAACTCACGTTAACATGACCATTAATTGGGCCTCCAGGATTGCTGAGCATCATATGGGCAGGTACTTCAGAGTACAAGAAGTGGCACCTTTCCCACATGTTTGTAATCACTGCTCTAGACAATTCTAGAAAAATCACATTATCTAAAAAATAAAAAATTCTAAAATATATAATTTTAAGAATTATCCACACTAACATATATCCCATAGATAAAATAGAAGCTGCTGGTATTTAAATTTTTGTATCGCAGTCACCCTCAGTGGTGACTTTGGGTATTGAATGTTACAAAAGTTACCAAAGACAATATTTTTAGGGAAATTATGTATTTGTGCATAGTTTTATATTCAGATATGTATAATGTGTATTTTTTGTGTTTCCCAGGCTATGCTTGAAAGTAAGAGATCTCAATCTAGTCTTTTCTAAATACATTTTAGGAATGTAGATATCAGAAGTCCCTTGATTGAAGAGCTTACATTTTAACCTGTGTTAAACTGAAATGGCCAAAATTAATTCTCTATATGGTTTAATCAGAAACAATGTAAATGATATTAGGAAGGTACATTAGCAGAATTAGTTTAAGTGCGAGTTCCCTGTACGAAACAGGACGCTGACGTCACAGAAAATGCACATTTGTGAGTTATGATTGCAATATTACGGCCAGTCTTGCTTTTAATATTTTATATTTCAACACTGTAAGGTTTTCCAGGAATTAAGTAAAAAAGAAAATCCCAGCAATAAATATGACAGACATCTAAAAAAAAAACATTGATTAATGTATTATTTTACACCACTGTAAAAATGCAAATTAAGAAAAGTGCTAAACAAGCCAATTAGCACTCTGTTTTGTACACTGCCAAAGTAAATACAGGCAATTTACAATTTGGCAGATTACATTCTCCGCAGATCCAGCTCATTTATGACTAGTAGGGAGGAGCTGTTTATTAAAGGAATGCTTCTTATATGTCACATATGTGAATTATTGCATTGTTTACTGCTGTTCCTTTAACAGATGTATCTCAGCATAAGAATGTAATGCTGAATAATAAAAAGGGTATCCTACGTTTCCAGCAAATGCTACCCAAATACCTGGGAAGCAATCAGATTCCTTTCATCTCTGATTCTTTATGTAATGGCATATTTATGAGTGCAATGGCAAGCAGCACTTTTGAGGTGCACCTGTTGAGATTCAGAGACTGGCACGAATTTGAAGTGTTTAGAATCACACTTTTAAGAGAGCATCTGGGTGAAAATAAACTAATTTAACTGTAGCAAGTGCAAATTCAGTTAATGACTAATACATTTAACTATTTCTCACAGCTTTTGAGAGTCAAATAATTATTATTAGACAGTTATGACAGGCAGGATGGATTATAGATTCACTTACATGTTTTCTAAAATCTAAACAAAATCCGTGTTTAACAGTATACCGTATTTATGAATATATTATTATGTATATTCATAAAATTATACGATTTATTCAAGAAAATAATCTTTAGTAAATCTGATCTCATTGGTATAAAATATATTCTCCATATAATGTAAATATAATTGGAATGTAAGTAAGTATATTAAAGGTCATATTAACCCTTGTGAAAGTTATACAGTAAAAGTCAGTATGATATTAAAAAAGAAATCACAACTATACTACAGGTAAATAAAGCAACTGGCATAAAATGAAAACAAATTCTGTTTAAAGCAAAAAAATAAGTACGGTCTCTTTCCAGGTGGCAGAATGTTCAGCACAATCAAAATGTCAGCCTTCTGGTGCTCTAGCTATGAAACAAGCTTCTGAGCTTTCTATTTTGGCAATAATTGCCAGTCACTTCCTCCACTTTTCTTCAGATCTGAAAAATAATGGGAATTGAGAATCTCAAATGCAACCACAGAAGTAGATTGTCTAGTGTTGGCTTATTATGGTTGAGTGTGGGCCGAGAGGGAGTTCAAAGTGACCGAATGACCATCACACAGTTGATCTATGCCATTATTGTTGCCAATAAGGAACAAAAAGCCTCAAAATAGTATCTGGATAAGTGGCTCTAAAATTAGAGGACTCATTCTATAGATCTTGAAATCGACATAAGCATGATTCTTGGCTCTATATATGGCTAGGAATTGTAATAACATAATTGTTTGTCTGCAATAAAGTATTCCTGAGTTACAAGAATTTCACATATATTTATTGCAATATTTACAACTGAACCTAGACGCGTGTTTAAAATATACACAAGGAGCATCATGAGCCATTCATTGAAAGCACTATTTCCTGGAGAAAGGAAAAAAAAAAAGATAAAGAAAAATAGAGAAAGTTAAATTTATGAAAAATAGACTAGAGAATTAATCAAAATCATAAATAAACATGTTTCCTGGAACATAGTTATCTTGTGCCTTGGTACAAAAAATCTATTGAAAATCTTTGTTTTATCTAGGAAAAAACGTTTGTAACAGAAAATACATATGAGCATCTTTGAGGTTTTACACCTCCGATTCTGCTGCCTGCATGTTTCCTATTGTTTTTTGTTTTTTTTTTAAACATTTTTATTTGTGCACTTACTTGCAACTACGAGTTCATTAATATAACTTATCAAAGTGTTCTGTTCTAAAAAGTGGTGTAAAGATGTAAAAGGGAAGAAGTCACCAACATCATATGTCTGCTGGTTCCACCGGTTTAAAAGAGGATTGCCCCAGTTTTAGCACTTTACATCGCTGTTTAGAGCAGTATATTAGTAATTGTTTATTGTTTCTACATTAGGTTGAATGGCATATTATATTAGAGTTTAACAAAAACGAAACAGTTACTGTTACATTGATCTGCCAAGATGTTCAGATTTTTTTCATCTTTTTCACTGCACAATCTTCATAAAACTATAAGGCTACAGCAAAAATACGTCAAATAAACAAAAGTGGAACTTGATTCTGAAATAAAATGGCAAGCTTGAAACTCCCATGGTCAAAGCCAGAAACAGAGAATGGCTACCTGTATAAAATGTGATTTAACTGGGATCTTGATGTACCTGACCAAGCTGAACACTAGCCTTATGCAGCAGGGAGTGTTGAGCTGGACCAACCAGTTCAAAAGTGTCAAGGGCACATGGACACCGACATGTCTTGTATAGAGACACAGGCACTGTGATTCAGAGTAGTGAGGCTTTGATTGATGTATAGCTCTTCCTGTTTTTATTTATTTGCATGCTGTTTTGCTACATAATGCATCTCTTTGCTATAAATAAGCCTTTCATGGCTTCGTACACAGGATACATTTCATGTATTACAGTTATTTTTATGGCTTTTTTTGCTGGAATTTTTAAAAGCAATTTTGATTTTAGCACGATACCCTATTACAAATATTATTCATATTTTAGCACCATTGTTAAGAAGTTAAAAATCCCTTCTTATGTTCCTTACCAATAAAATTATTTTGCAAACAGGCCATTTCATTTTTGGATAGCTACTGTTTGATACTCTAAGAGCAGATGGCTACAGGTTCCCGTTTCATTATGTTTTTTTCATGTAGAAATGTCCTATTTATTTTCATCCAACCTGGTACTTTGACTCTACTGCTGCCCAATCCACATAAGAGTAAGAAACTCTCTCGGAACAGCAGAGCAGAGTCAAAAGTCCACCCAATGCACAGAACAACTGAGAGCAAAAATGGTTCAAATTGAAAGGGAATATAAATAACTCTACTTATTTATCGCATTCATAGGTTTATGGTGCTAAATAAAATGTGAAGGGTAGAGTCTAGCACCCTACCATGTAAAATATCACCATGTCACGACTGATTCCAATGTACAAAATAAATAGTCTAAACCAGACAGAAGTACCAGTGGTCATGGATATTCTTGATATAGTTTCAGTGTTTTTTTTTTATTATTATTATGAAAAAAAATAAAACATGCAAATCAAGAAATCTATTTCCTTAAGTAGATACCATCCATCTTTAAAAAGCTAGACACCAATTATTTCTTTATCATTTGGATGTTCATGGAAGTTTTATCTGTGAAGAAGTTCAGACGGTCATATAATTGTCTTCCGTGAGCGCCTGTCTTCTGCAGCACTAACGATCAGTCAGTATTCCAGGTTTCAATAATCAGTAGGAGTCACTTTCCTGGTTGTTAGAGTAATGCCTTGTAACAATTCTGGAACATTTACAGCAGGACTGTAAGGAGAAAATGGAGCAATTTAATTCCTATTATCATGTTATATTTCCTAAGTAGGCAACATTTCCATATTCCTTTTTCAAAATTGTTTCCACATTGCTCGTGTACTAGAGGAAAGTGCTAAAGAACAAAGAAATGCAATAAATAAAAGGTCCTGCATGCCAGGTAAATTTCTGTAGTGAGCACAAAGCTTGATCACAGACAAAGAAGTCAGAGTATTTTAACTCTTCTGTTGCTCGCGGCTTTGATAACGAGCATTGTTTAGCAATGATGCATTTCATGTTGTCTAGCAATGATGCCATGGAAATCCTGGCTTCATAGAGACTTGCGGTGGATGACCCAGGTCTTTTTTTTTTTAAGATAATGCATTTCTAACAGTCCGCGTTTGGCCATTCTGTACAGAAGATGAGCCATGAACAGAATTCCGACATGTCCATTCAATATAAGCTCAGTATTTCTATCTAATCTGCAGTCACCTCTGTATGACAAGAAAAGGTCAATTCGTATGAGTTCCATCATGTGTTATGGATCATTTTCCCTGTGCTCTGTAAACGGGTATATGAAAAAAGGTTTCATATGTCCATCTGCCATTGTACCAGCTATTGTAAAAGAAACATTGCAGTTTGGGGTTACGGGCAACAGTCACTATACTTTTCCAGCAGCATAAATCTTCCTAGGAAGTACTTGCAAGCGTTCATTCTTTATGGAAACTGAAATACTTTAACCTCTTAAGTCATGACATATCAAGCGGATCATTGGTCCTTAAGTAGCTAAATCTTAGAATTTTAGCAAGAATATTGTGCAACTTCTTTTCAAATAGATTTTGTACAAAGCAAACATATCTTAAACTACCATTATTTCCTTAACATAATAAAGTGCGTGAAAAAGATGAGCCTTTGGCATACATTTTTTTTTTCAGTCAGTTGGTTGCTCCAGAAAAGAAAAATGGGCAGGTGGTAGAGGTGATAATAGGTCACAAATTTAGTGCAGGCAAGCCACTGTCATAAGGTCACTCCTAACCTTTATACAAAAACAACACAATGTCTGAACACTACTTCAGACAACAGGGCGCCACAAATCACTATACATATATATTATAGGAGATTCCCATTAATAAAAGGCAATTGGTGGAAATACAAAGTCCACTTTATTGAGAACACAATACAAATATTCCAGTTTGGTGGCGCATGCGCACACCGACCAGCCGCACGTCATTACGTATGACGGTGCGTATGGCACTGTCTGCGCATGCGCGATCAATGGATGATGGCCGGACCGGCGGATTTAAAAGAAGAAGAGGACCAGCAAGAAATTAGCAAGCTCCTGAGGAAGTCGACATCGACAAAACGCGTTGAGCATTGAACATTTACAAGAGCCCTGTTTTCTGGTATAGCAGTCTTTTTTCTACATGTACTTGTTTTGTTATCTATTTGACATAGTAAGTGTGTGCACTGTGCTGTTTTCAGTTTGTGAAGCAGTACTATTTATATCTTGCACCCTTGCACTATTGCACTTTAGTACTTTACATTATCAAGTAACTTGTATGCTTATAGCTGCTATCCTTAGGGGCTCTTGGCCAATTTGGCTGTGTATTTAATTATTTTATACATTGTGCATATTGCACTATTATGTATTACTGTTCTCAATAAAGTGGACTTTGTATTTCCACCAATTCCCTTTTATTTATGGGAATCTCCTATAATATATATTTATAGTGATTTGTTGTGCCCTGTTGTCTGAAGTAGTGTTCGGACATTGTGTTGTAGTTGGTTGCTCCACACTGGGCAATGACCGTCAAAATTGCAACCACTGTTTCTTCTGTGCAAAAACCTCAGATGTCTCCATAGATCTCACAGTAGTAAACAATGTGCAAAACTAGTGGAAATTTAGAAATTCTGGTAAAGCCAAATCCTGTCATTTGCATCTCAAAAACATTGAGCGCATCCGCCCCTACTTAACGCCAGATGCGACTAAGGTGCTGGTCCATTCCACTGTCCTTTCTCGCCTTGACTACTGTAATCCGCTTCTCAGTGGTCTTACGTGCTCCCAACTTGCGCCATTACAGTCCATAATGAATGCGGCGGCGATGCTCATCATCTTGTCCACCCGCACCTCCCATGCCTCACCCTTCAGTCAATCCCTACATTGGCTTCCTATAAAATATAGAGCTCAATTTAGAATTCTGGTTCTTGCTTTCAAATCTCTACATAATGCTGCTCCCACCTATCTATCCTCCCTTATACACAAGTATGTCCCTTCTAGGCCCTCACGATTTGCTGAAGACTTACATCTATCTTCTGTCCGTACTCCCACCTCTGATGCTCGCCTTCAAGATTTCTCGAGGGCTGCACCGTTACTGTGGAACTCACTTCCCTCCTCCGTTAGATGCTCACCCAGTCTCCACTCCTTCAAAAAATCGTTAAAAACCCACTTCCTCATAAAAGCGTATCAATTAAACTGTTAATAGCTCCTGACTGATTCCTCTTCTGCAACTGTCACTAGTCTAATACTATCCTTACCTTTTTGTGTCATTTTACCCCACTCCCTCTAGCATGTAAGCTCATTGAGCAGGGCCCTCAACCCCTCTGTTCCTGTGTGTCCAACTTGTCTGGTTACAACTACATGTCTGTTTGTCCACCCATTGTAAAGCGCTGCGGAATTTGATGGCGCTATATAAATATCATAATAATAATAATAATATTAATAATGAAGAAAATGGAACACTTGACAGAGAATTCATCTCTTATATAATTGTATCCAATTCATAGCAGCATGTTTGTTCTCACTGTCCTACACTATGCAGCCTTGCTGTTTACTGCTTTGTTTTACAGAGAAACTACTGTACAAATCCAGTGTGCCATTATTTACAATCTATAGTAACATATACGTATATTAGTAGCTTGCAAATGGAGTGAGCAGGGAGGTGCACATGAGCACCCCAATCCAACCTGTCACTCTTTGTGGCATAGCTGTGCAGGATCCAGGTAGATTCTACATTAGTTTAAGGGGAGGGACCTTCCTCTCCAATACAGGTAGCAGGGGCTTGGTATAGAATATCGGGGCTGCTAACAGCTGCATATAGAGGGGGAGCATGAAAGAGCCCTGGCTTTCCAACCACTAGACACTAGGGAATGCAAGAATTCCAGCCCCCTCTCCACCTCCCATGTGCACATACTGGTAAAGAGCAGGAGAGGGAGATGTCATGACTTTGTGTCACTGAATGTTAAGATGTGTGACTGTGTGTATGTGATCGTCTGTGACTATTTGCATGTGACATTTGGTGACTGTGAGTATGTGACTTTTGTTGACTGTAACTAAATGTATGTGATTTTAGGTGACTGTGTGTGGCTGTGTGTATGTGCATTTGGGTGGCTGTATTAATGTTACTGGATGTGGCTGTGTGTGAATGTGTGCATGTGACTGTCTACATGTAACTTTGAGTGACTGTGTGACTGTACAAGACTGTGTGTATGTTATATCCTGTGTGTGTGTGATTATGGGTGACTGTTTGTGACTTTGTGCATGGTACTTTATGTAACTGTAGATGCATGTGACTATATGTATGCATGCTCGGTATGCATTTGACTGTGTCTAATTGTGTGATTATGTTGTGATGGTGTATGATTGTATGTCTGTGCATCTGTTTGTGTGTCTATGTATGCGCCTGTACATGTGTCCATGTTTGTAAGTGACTGTATGGGGGAGAGGGGATAAGGAGAGACACACAAGGTCCAAGAGATACACAGAAATGGATAAGGGGGTGTGGTGTGACCGTGGGCAGATCCAGAGCCCAAAGTCAGGAGGGGGGGTGCACTAGAACATATATTTGGTGTGCCGTTTATTTTATATAAAAATTGCCAGAAAAAACACTCATCAGCAATATACATTATAGTGTATTTATTAATTATTCATACCTATGAGTGCCACAGTAATAAGATTCATTGACTTTTGGATTTTAAAGGGAAACTTCACTCTGCAAATTTTAAGAATAAAAATAAATCACTGTTTAGTAGATATGTCCCTATGAAAACATGCATGTATTTCATTATAATTGTTTTCATTGGGGTATATCTAAAAACAGCTTGCAAAAGGTGTCATACTCTTATCTCCTGCCTTTGTAAGCCCTCCCCTTCTAACCCAGCATAGACTTTCTGTGGCGATCACAGACTTCCCTATGCAACTCAGTAAGAAGTCGATACAAAGGTGCTTTTTATCAAATTACCTGAATCGTGAGTTTAGCTCCACTAAGCTAACCAATCCAGAAAGTAACAGGACCTGTTGCCTGCTTTAAAGCCAGGGTTGGTGTAACCAGGTTAAGTTATAAAAGTGTAAATTTCTATTGAAATCTGCACTTTTTGTAAACTGAAAAGAAATAGGACACACTCACTTTACACATACAGCTTTTCAGCCAGCTAATGTGGGTTTGGAGTGTCCCTTTTGAAGGGACACTATAGTTACCAAACAACTTTGGCTTAATGAAGCAGTTTTGGTGGAGAGATCATGTGCCTGCAGTCTCACTGCTCAATTCTCTGCCATTTAGAGTTATTCACTTATTTTCTGTTTATACAGTCCTAGGTACACCTCCCTGCATGTGACTTACACAGCCTTCCTAAACACTTCCAGTAAAGAGTCATCTAATGTTTATACTTCCTTTATTGCAAACTCTGTTTAATTAAGAATTTCTTATCCTCTGCGCTGTTAATAGTTTGCTAGTCCCAGCAGTAGTCTCCTGTTTGTAATTAAAGTTTAATTTACAGAGCAGGAGGTAAAAACTTTTAAAGTTAACATGTGAGTGAAAAATAAACCATTTTTCCATGCAGGCTTTTTTAGCCAGGGGAGGTGTGGCTAGGCTGCATAAACAAAAACAAAAGTGATTTAACTCCTAAATGGCAGAGAATTGAGCAGTGAGACTTTAGAGGCATGATCTATACACTAAAACTGCTTCATTAAGCTAGTTGTTTTGGTGACTATAGTGTCCCTTTAAGCAGTACTGCTTCTGGTGCCTACAGTGTCCCTCTAAATCAGACTGAATATTTTGAGTGTACTGATATACTTAATTATGGTTAATGCCAGTGGGTAAATCAAATCATAAAGTCAAACACCGGTGTGCAAATTGACGTAGCTTGATGCTACAAAGTAAATATTAAATAATGTACTATAATAACTATAAGAAATATAGCTTCCGACAATTATTGTTTTGCCTTAGACAAGTTAAGCATGTTATTGCAGCCTGATTGTTTCACTGACAGTGTCTCATACTTGAACTTGCGGCATCAATACAGTAATCTCTGTCAGTGATGGGTTAAAATGCTATAGTCTTTTTTTTTTCATATCATTCCAAAAGCATCTGCTTGAGATTATTATAATTGGCAGTCTGAATTAAAAAAAATATATAACCATATATCAGATACCCTTTTGCATTTCTGCCCCTCTAATTTTAGCATTCCATACAAATACAATATATCATCTTTAATCACTGGTCTGTGTTCTGTTTGAACTCTGACCTGTGACATTCACCCAAATGGAAGCACACACAGCCAGCTCCCTGTCCAGATGGAGAGCGATATTTCTTCATTAGCAAGATCAGCTTCACCTTTAAAAACCCTGAGCTTCCTGTTTGTATCTAGTCAGATAGAGATGTCTTGGGTCATAATGACATTTTGGAGTTTGTCTTTGACTAAAAAGGAAGTCAATTACATCCACGATTCTCCTGCTCCGAAGATGTCAGAAGAAGCACCAGCAAATGAAGCAGAGTCAACTTGTTAGGTCTGCAAAGGCAACGCTTCCGTCGAATCTAGAGTGGGGTAGGATGGAAATTCCTATCATTACTGACACCAAAGAACTTACCAGTGTCAAAGGTTCTCCTTGTCACAGAAGTTCAGGTGTTGCTAAATTCATTAGTGTGTCATTTTGAGAAGACATGATGTCATTTCTGTTGTCAACAGGGATGGAAACTACTGTAGTCTCCGTGCTCCTGTCAACACCCTGTCAACTTGATATCTTTTCTTGTATCTCTCTTTATTGGCATCTGCGAGGAGAAGAGGGAATATAATAAATTAGTTTAAAAAAAAAGCAAAAGGAAAGAAATTCTGACTTGACATTTATCCTGTTAAGCTGCCTGTTGGCAAAAATATATTATGAATTGACATTTTTCAGAAGACAATTCTTTAGTCTATAAGACACACTTTTTTTTAGTGGTGGTGGGGGGGGGGGGAGCAAAGTAAATTAAACTTTGTAAAATATTCTGTTGATTTCATTTTGGAAGACAGAATAATAAATAAAAATACATTAATGGGCTGCTATTTATTAATTTTCTTACGTTATAACAGGTTATAACATCAAGTGAATACACAGCTTTTGACACTATAAACAAATACATTTAAGCTATAATAATAAATATCTCATGAATTGAAAACAAAACAAAATACTAGTAGTTATAAGAAATGTAAGGTATAAATGTGTATATGTATATATATATATATATATATATATTTGCAAGAGCTACCCCGAGCCCTAAAAGATTGCTGTTCAAGCACACTAGGTTCTTTAACAAATTGCCATATGTCTGAATTTTGGGCTATTGGCAGGTCGTACAAATCCTTGCAACTCTGAATGACATGGAGAAATCACAATCAACAAACGAAATTGACAATGGATGAACAGTTTTGTTTATTTCGTGATTCCGATTTGCATTGATGGTGTTAATAAGAAATATAATTGATGGGGAAAAAAAGATAATTGTTGGTTAAAAGACAGACAATAAATATCATGTATATATTTTGCAGTACATCGATTGACCAATTTTCGTTCCCTTTTGCTTTGTTGGAATTCTTTTTTCCCAAAACGATCGCATAGACAAAATTCACCCAAATTGAAATGCCACATGAATGAATCCTGAATCGATTGAACCAAAATTCTACCGAAGTGCTGTATAACATAGGTGAACATGCATTCACATTTAAATCACTCTGTGATAAAAATACTCATTACACAAAATACACAGATACATGTTAGTAGTACAACCTGAGAAGCCATTGGCATAGACATGTGCAGCACATTTCACTCGGGTATGCTTTGGGTATTTTTTTATTTTTATAAAAGTGTAAGAATCCTTGAAATTGTGACAGTTATAAGGGATCAGTCCATCTTTGGATTACAATATAGAGATATATTATCAAACAAACTAAACCTTTTTTATGTTACCAACAGAAATAGTAATATATATTCAAAACTAAAAGAAAAATTGGTAATATAAGGGGGGATTGGGAAATGCTAAAAAAAAAAAAAAAAAAAAAAAAGAGGCAGATCCACTTTGAAGGTAAAAAGGTATAAGTGGATTTGGACGCCATATCCATTTCATTGGCACTAAGTTGTTTGAATGCTGGGAGTGGTCCTTTAACTAATCCCATGATATTCTTATTTTTTTCTTTTGAGATGAATTGATATATGGACACACACTTTTTTCACTTGTGGCCCAAATCAGAGCCTCATAAAAGGCTTTAAAGGGACCCTTTGGGCACCATAACTGTTTGATCTCATTACAATGGTTTAAATGTCTGGAGCACTTTGGGGGCTAAAATAGAGGCTTTAGCAGCCCATCCCTTCTGTGAGGCTTGAATTCATGAAAAAAACATTAGCATGAGCAGCGTGTTAGGTTGAGAGAGTCAGCTTACTGCTTTCAGCCTATCAAAACACAAACAACCATTACTGATATGATTTGCTATGACTAGAAGGAAATGTATAATCTTTGCCTTCATCATATCACCAGGAGAAGCTGGGCTGTGGGTGGCAAGGATCTTTATTTAGTGTTAAATTGCCTTAAAATGGTTAAGGGGACACTCAAGACCCCTAAAGCACTTTAACTTGAGATGAAATTGCTATAGTGCCTACAGTGTCACTTTAATGTGGCCCTTAAATGATTACTTGGTAAAGTTATATATTGTGAAGCAATACATTCTATATGCCAATCTCTCTCTAATGTAGTTTTAAAAACATGTGCTTTGGGTTATTCACCAAAACCAGTAATTATGGATAAAAAATAAAAAACGGCATATTTTAGGCAAAAAACTATCAGGAAATATTATATGCTATAAGATTACAGAATTTCCAGTTGAACTATTTTGGCCTTCATTTACTACAATAACCAGTTAAGAAAAGAATTCTAAAACTTTATGCTTAACCCTTAATAAATAACATTGAAAAGAAAAGCATTGGATCAGCGTATTTTTTGCAATGTGCAATTTTCATATTATCACGTGCAGTATGCATTTTTCATCAGCATTCTTTATTCAAGAAACGTTACACCAACCAAATACCATCTGTTTAAGGAATCTGTACAGTAATTTGTAGTCTTTTATCTCACTGTAAGGCAAGGCTTTAACTTTAAGTCTGATTATAAATGATTTGTAATTTACCAACATATTGTGCCGTAGTGTGTGGTATCTAAGTGAAAACCCCATACATGTGATGCAACTAAGGCATTGATCCAGCTGGGTGGATGTGTGTTGGGTGATGTGTGATGCATAATAAAGTTTAAACCTGGGATTGAATAGAGCAATATTTAAATATACCCAGCCTGTCAGAATATTTTACAACACATTAAAGCAGGTAAAACATGAATTCTATCAATAATTAATTTATAAGCTGCTTGTCTGAATCCAGTTCCATAAGAATTTGCACTGTTTTGAAATAGAGGGCTCACCTCAAAGGCAATTAGGGATTAATGTGAAGCATTTGCCATGCTTAATATATTCATTTTACATGCTGACACACTGTATTAAAAGATCATTAGCCCCTTAATTATTAGAAAAAGGGTGTGCACCATTTCACCCAGATCTACACTAAATTGTGGCTACAATCACAGACTTACAAATATACTGATATCCCATTATGCTATATAAAAAAACAAAACTACAGGATAATGCTGATCAATTCATTATTTTTTTTATATTTTACAATGTGTATCGGAGTTGCATGTGGAGTGACCATCAGGCTGAGCTTGCGTGATGGGTTACCGAATCTGTGAAGCCTAGATTACAATCACATAGATCACACCTGTACATCACTGAAACGTATTAAAAGAGGCAATCAATGCACTTGTTCATATACTGTGTAACCTCGGTTAAAGTTAGCTATGCTTGGTGCTAATTATACTCAAATCTTTAGTTATTTTTAAAATTGGACAAATTAGTTTGCTCCATAAGTCAACTTTTTCCGCCCGATCTTCCATTTTCGACACCCTTCTTTACAATGTATTTCCTTTTAAAAATATGTATATATTTATTGCTTTGAAACTATTGCTTTACATGACGTCACGACTGATAAAAGGGAAAACATAGTGCTTAAATAAACGTAAACATAAGGTCTTATAAAGCCATTTCAGTTACATGTTTTCTTCTTGATAATTACTATAGATTGTAAAGGGAAACCACCAATAAGGTAAGAAATACCTTAATTGGTCATGACCTTCACCCTTGTCATGCAGAGTTAATTACATTTGATCCTTGGAGTTGCCTGTTACACATTTTGCTTTTAAATAGAAACCCAAGAACCTGGGAAATGAAGTGATTTGGGTTCTTGCTTGTGCTGGACAAGTGATGAATATTTGATGCACATATTCTTAAAATGTTCCAGATGTAAACAAATATGCCACCGCAGATTCACATATGCTTTGCATGTGTTTGAGAAATAAAGATACCATTGCAAAGTGCATCTCCGTAATTTCTTATTGACACAAAAACACAGAACAGCAGATGCTTACGAGGCACATAGATTTCATATTTAGCACATTACAGTAATTCTCCAATGGCAATTTCCTTCTGGGTCATGGGCTTTTACTTTCAGTATTAACAGTATTAATAGGGTTAAAGGTGCTGGCATGGTGAATTTATTGTCAACATCTCACAGTCCCTTAGAGAAGGAGCACTAATGGGTGACCTTGAGGTTCGACCGTTCCAGACTCAAGAAGATCAAGTCTCAGTCACTCCTAAGTGTTGTGACCCATCCATGCTTGCTCTCCATGGCCTAACCTTTAACTCACTGATCTTTGACCAAATTATTAAGCAAACACCTGCTTTGGTTTGTGACCGAGGGCTTTTTCGATCAGCAGAGTTACCATAATTTCATGTTTATGAGATGAAGAATCAAATATATGAGCTGCATTAGTAAATCGGCAGGCTTGTATAGAGAAAGAAATGAATCAATGCTCTTGGCTGCCTTAATCAACCAACAGAGTAGCAGATGTATCATTCTTGTTACTGAAGAATAAAAAAAAAAAAAAAGATTTAAAATACGGCACGATGATATCAGCTGCTATAATAGTTAGCGGTGCCAATGAGTAATTCCTAAAGTAATTGTTATTTATTGTACTAATTGTTCACCTATGCCACCTGCAGTCACATTTAATGTTCCATATTCTATTATAAAATTGTAATGTAATGAATTTAGATTTTAGCTTTCAGATCTATTACAACTTTTTTTTATGCACTGTGTGATTTCATTGGCAATGACAATCAACTGCATATTGCCTGCGTCACGTTAAAAAAATGCTAATTATCTCTGTCAGTGATGATCTTCAGTTTCCTTATATTAATAATAATTGCAAACTATATGATTGTTAAAAGAACACCCACATATTATTTCCTACGTAAGTATTGGGAATTAGAACATAATTTTAATGGGAATATATATGCATCTACCTATACATTTTTTTTTTATATAGAAATAAAAATCTATGATCTACTGGAAAGGTCTACTCCAATCCTGTAAATCTGATGGTCTTAAAGGACCACTCTAGGCACCCAGACCACTTCAGCTTAATGAAGTGGTCTGGGTGCCAGGTCCTTCTAGGGTTAACCCATTTTTTCATAAACATAGCAGTTTCAGAGAAACTGCTATGTTTGTGAATGGGTTAAGCCTTCCCCCTAATCCTCTAGTGGCTGTCTCATGGACAGCCGCTAGAGGCGCGTGCGCATTCAGCCGACGGGGAGGAGGATCGGAGGAGGAGAGCTCCCCGCCCACTGCTGGAAAAAGGTAAGTTTTAAACACTTTCCCCTTTCCAGAGCCCGGCAGGAGTGGGACCCTGAGGGTGGGGGCACCCTCAGGGCACTCTAGTGCCAGGAAAACAAGTATGTTTTCCTGGCACTAGAGGGGTCCTTTAAGGATTGGACTCAGATGTAGGTGCCACTGTTTATTGTGAGTGCCTCAGGATATTGCTAATCACTGCAAGACTGTTAATGGACATTTGCATCATCATCTTAAATGACATATCATGGAAAGTCTTTGCAAATGTATTTTGGAATATGGGTTCACACATGCAATATTACAAATCTTCTCATGTATTAAAAATATTGACTTTGCCATTTACAGAGTACAGATGAATCATGTAAGTGGTGATCCTCTGTATATTTGGGCATGTCAATGATGTTCCATGACCATTTTAAGTGGGTGAATTTTGTCATGGCTGTGGGCATTATGAGTGAAACACACAAGTAGGAGTCCAATAGGTTGGCAATAGGTGTAGCAAAGGGGCAAGGTCCTCAGGTTTGTCCTTAGCTGAAATGGGCATTTTAAGCACTAAGATTATCACTGCATCTTCATATGGTAGTTTTGGCTGATAAACACTGTCCCTCCAGTCTGGAAAATGCAAGCATTGTAATTTATAGTGGCTGTCAATTGGACAACCACTAGAGGCACTTTCCGTTGATTACCTTTGGTTTTTGAAGGCCCTCTCATTTGACATAGTGTTATCACATAACATATCACAGCTAAATCAATCCATTGAGAAGCATCTGATTGGCAAGTGCTGGTAATTGTTACACTTGCATCTCTATGGAGATGCATTGGATTGGCCTGACATCTTCTGGGTGGGGGATCCCAGAGGAGAAGGAGCAGTAGCCACAGAAAGTCCATGGCATTGCTGGATGAAAGGTACGTTTAACTTTACTTTGTTTCGTTTTACAGTAAAGGGGTTCAATAATTTAATCTCTTGGTGGAAAGTCTAAATTTATAAGTACATATGTTTAATTATAACGTTAGAGTTTCCCTTTAATGACAAATGTAACAAGCCTGCTCAAATATAAAATGAAACAATATGGAGCAAAATTGAGCAAACATGAGCAATCAAACATGGTGCACAAACTATGTATATATTTTCTCTGTTCTTTCTTTTCATAAAAAAATACAAAACAAAAAGCAAAACAGAAAAAACACCCATGAAACGTGGGGATTCATATTTTATAGAAAATGTTTTATGAATCATAATAGTAACATAGATAGATAATAGTAACAGATATGTGCATAAATCAGGACAATATATTTAGCACTACATATTGATCCTTACCAATAATCGGAGGCATACATTCATTTTTACTACATATGGCATCAATATGTGCTGGAGTAAGGAAATTACACTGCTATTTGTAGAATTCAACACTTCAAATGCCATGACATGAACTGACCTCAAGAACACGAGCAAACGTATCAGTTACAAAGATATTGACACAGAAAGCGACCAGTGGAATCTAGATGGTTCTCAGGATTCCCAATATCACATTTTACAAACCATACTAAATGTAACTAGGGATATCCAATAATTATATAAATGTAAGTGTTTATAAAAGCAATCAAAATTCGAAATACACCTGTTAGTTGATACATTGCTGCTCTGATGCTGATATATTTAAAAATATTTAACAAAATGCCTTATAAATTGCAAACCTTTTTAACTCCTGCAATTCTTATTTCTGGGCTTGTGTAAAATATGGCTGATTATAAGGCTGAATTTTCCCACCCAGCTGGTTGTTATAGCCATTCCAAATAGAACTGAAATAGGTTATAGTATACTATGTTCTTTACTGCTATAGGTTTTTTTTTATTAATTTTTATAAAAACAATTCCTTAATGAAACACTGTTGGCACTGTGACTGCTTAATCTGATTGACATGGCTACAGTGTTTGGAATCCCCTGTCGCCATCCTTCCATTCAGGGTTAAAAAGTTTTTAATATTTTAATGCTATGTGAGAGTCCCCAGCAGCTCATCATCCTTTGCTGCACAGTCTCATGAGGATGCATTAGGCTGAGCAGTAATAAGCAGATGTGATTGGCTGAGAGTGTCAGCTGACTCCTTTCAGCCTGTCACAGTGCCCATTCAGGTATAAATTGGTATGACTATGCGTAAGTGTTCAATCTCTGCTTTAGTCACACCTCCAGTGAGGGCTGGGCTATGGAAAACGGGGGACCCACACCCTCACATTTGGATGAGCAACAGTCGCAGGAATTTTAGAGGTGAGTATATTTAAATGTATTTATTTTTGCTTATTTATTTATTGCTTATTTTAATGAGTTAATATCCATTCCGGAGAACAAAACCATCAATTACCAGGAATTTTGTATGTATCTTCTATAATTAAAAAAATATATTTGTAAGGTTTTAATAATACAATTAGCTCTCTTGTCAGTCTTTTTTTTTACAAGCTGTGTCCTTTTACAAGCAAGTGTGTTAAAAAATGACAAGTTTAGAGTCATGTCTACAAATGCTCACAGTTTAGGGAATAAGATCCATGAACTTGTGGCAATAATAGCAACTGATAGTGTAGATTTAGTCGCTGTTACTGAGACATGGTATAACGAGAAAAATGAATGGTACATTGCAATACCAGGGTACTTTTTATATAGAAAAGACAGGGAAGGCAAGAAAGGGGGAGAGGTGGCCCTGTATGGGAAGGATAGCATAAAATCTAGCCTAATAAAAGTTAGTGAGGTGAACATAGAGTCTGTTTGGCTTACGTTAGAATTTGGTAATCACACAGTAACTCGTGTAGATGTGATTTATGGGACCCCGGGACAAATATAAGAGTTAGATATTCTACTAGTTGAGGAAATAGCTGAAATGACAATGAATGGGGAAGTTATCATGATGGGTGACTAATCTTCCTGACATATCCTAAACTCCCTACTGGGATTGTCTCTAAATCAAGTCATTGAGGAGCCAACTCGTAAAGAGGCCATACTAGATTCAGTGTTAACAAATGAAGATTTGGTATCAGATATTACTGTAGGTGAATGTTTAGGATCCAGTGATCATCAGTCAGTGTGGTTTAATATAAGAACAGTGACTGGGTCACACCACACAAAAACAAAAGTTTTAGACTTTAGAAAAACAGACTTTTCTAAAATTAGAATATGTGTAAAGGAGTCATTATCAGACTGGAGCAGTATAAAAGGCTGTCAATAAAAGCAAAAAATTCAAGAAACTACTGTGGTACTCTGCAGATGTGGCCAAAATAGTAAAAAAAAAAACCCAGACTGAGGAAGACAGAATGATCTATAAGGTTAGGCAGAAATGGACTAAGCAAGTTATAAGAGCTTCCAAATCACACACAGAAGAGAAAATAGCACAGTCAGTAAAAAAGGGGACATAAATGAGAAAAGGAAAGTAAAACAAGGATTAGTTAGATTACAAACAAACGAGGGAAGGTATGTAGAAGAGGATAAAGGTCTAGCTGACTATGTCAATTAATATTTTGGTTCAGTATTTACACATAAAAATGAAGGAAAGGAGCCTCAGTTGGGAAAAAGGACAAATGAGTCATTTGTTACATGTGAGTTTACAGAGGAAGAGGTTCTATTTCAACTGTCAAAAGTAAAGACAAATAAGTCAATTGAACCTGATGGAATACACCCAAAGTTATTAAAAGAGCTTAGTGGTGTACCAGCAAAACCATTAACAGATTTATTTAACCAATCATTGTAGTCCCAGAAGATTGAAAGTTTGCGAATGTTGTGCCCATTCACAAGAAAGGTAGGAGGAAGGAGTCGGGCAACTGTAGGTCAATAAGCCTTACTTCAGTAGTGGGGAAAGTAATGGAAACCATGTTAAAGGATAGGATTGTTGAACATCTAAAATCATATGGATTTCAAGATCAGAGACAACATGGGTTTACTTCAGGGAGATCGTGCCAAACTAATCTTATTGATTTTGTTTTGATTGGGTAACTAAAATAACAGATCCGGGTGGTGCAGTAGACATTGCTTACCTAAATTTCAGTAAGGCTTTTGACACTGTCACAGTTTGGATTCCAATATTGTTGAATGGGTAAGGCAGTGGCTGAGTGACAGACATCAGAGGGTTGTAGTCAATGGAGTATATTCCAAGCATGGTCTTGTCACCAATGGGGTACCTCAGGGATCTCTACTTGGACCTATTCTCTTTAATATTTTATTAGTGAATATTGCAGAAGGTCTTGATGGTAAGGTATGTCTTTTTGCTGATGAAACTAAGATATGTAATAGGGTTGATGTTCCAGGAGGGATATAATTTACAGTTAAAGGAACACTATAGCATTAGGAATGCAATTTAATTTTTGTAACAGTATAGTGCCCTAGTCACTGGTTAGGTGACTGAGCCCCTACTGCCAGAGTTTAAAAGGTAGTTTTACTTACCTATTCCCCCTCTCAGTGCTGATCTCTGGCATGCAGCTCCACCTCTTTCCGTGAGATCATTGAGATTTATGATCTCAGCAAATCCAATGCTTTCCACATAAAAACATTGGGAGTCTAGTGCGCATGAATAGCAAAACACAGCACTGTATGACAACAGCTTCCTGCAGTATAGCAGTGTTTTGAGCTGCAGGGTTAAAATGAGAGGCACATGGCACCCATACCACTTTATTGAGATGAAGTGGTCTGGGTGGCTGTAGAGTTTCTATAAGTGATGGTTTCCTTTTCAAGTTCAACATATTTCTTCCCATCTTTTTTCATATAACTTAACATTATATAGTGAAAGATTTATATTCTAACAGGCAACAGATTGTTATTTATATATATATATATATTATTATGTTATTATTTATATAGCGCCAACAAATTCTGTAGCGATGTACAATGGGTGGACTAACAGACACATAATTGTGATCAGACCACTGGACGTACAGGAACAGAAGGGGTTGAGGGCCCTGCTCGATGAGCTTACATGAATATATATATATACAGTGGGACCTCGGTTTACGAATTTAATGCGTTCTCCGGGACTTTTCTTATTGCGAAACATTTGTAAACCGAAACGCGGTTTCCCATAGGAATGCATTGAAAACCAATTAATCTGTTCTGGAGGTCAGAAAAAAGTCAAAATTAGCTGGCATGGAAACCAACCCACAATGCAGAACACACAATAAAAGGCTTGCAAGCGACGAAGCTCAGCTCCCTACCTTTCCAAAGCTTGAGAAATGCACCAAAAAGTCCCAAAACAACTGCAAACAATTTCCAGAATGGCTCCAAAACGCTATGCAAAAGCTGCTCCAACACCTCCACACTCGACGCCACGTGCTACCCACAGGCTCCAGCATGCAGGGGGCGGTGCTATAAACCTCCCAGGTGCAATGCATCCTGGGGAAACTTGCTTTGTTTTGTGAAAACAAATTGTAAACTGAGGCATTATTTTCAATGGATTTGAATTTGTAAACCGAAAATTATGTTAACCGAGGCGTTTGTAAACCGAGGTCCCACTGTATATATATATATATATATATATATATATATATATATATATATATTCATATATAGAGAGAGAGAAATGTGTCAGGGGGGTACAGCCAACATGTGCACATATACATAGAATGAGTATCATTATATTCCTCTGTGAGCCTCTAGGCCATTGCTTGCATGTATTCTAAAGATGTGGCCAAGCAGACGCCATCTTCAACCTCTGGCAGGTCCTTTCCAATTGTCATGAACATGACTGTCAGAGCACTGATGCAGGTTACCCCAGCAACACCCCAATAATGCACATGTTAGGCTCACAAGAGAGGGAGAGGACCCCAATAATGCACATGTTAGGCTCACAAGAGAGGGAGAGGACCTGCTCCCTGCAATAGGGGAACACTTTAGTCTCCTATGCCCCACTTCACTGTACAGCTTCTGGCAGCCTGCCCAATGCCACCGGGCCACCAGGGAATTTAATGTCCCCCCTTCCAGGCCACCAGTAAGTAGAGTAAGAATTGTTTTTGCCCGAAGAACATTTGCCCATATCCTACCTCAAATATTTACACACACACTGCATCTACTACACAAACACACACACTGTGTCCATTATACACACTGCATCCACCACACACACACTAAATCCAGTACACAAACACACAATGCATCCACTACACACACTGCATCCACTAAACACACACTGCATCCACTACACACACACTGCATCTACAACACAAACACACACACCGTGCCCATTATACACACTGCATCCACTACACACAAACTAAATCCAGTAAACAAACACACACTGCATCCACTAAACACACACACTGCATCCACTATACACACACTGCATCCACGATAGGACAATCTGCATCCACTGTATTCACCCTATGTTTTCCTAGATATCTTTCATGCTAAATTACTAAGTCATTTGGTTGGGCTTGTTCCCTAGGCTGACATTTGCCAGCCTGCACCTGCTGGGACTAAACCATTTTTCAAAAGGCATCATAATAAACTGACTTTTGCAACAAAGATCAGAATTAAAACATACTTTGACAAGGAGATCGTTGAGGACACACTCTAATTAAACCTTACTTTTAATAATATGATGACTAGAATATAGTCATTCACTTAAATTAGCATTTATCACCCAGGGTTTCAGCTTTGAAAAGGTTACTTTAGGGAGGTGGAGTGCCATTATTAGCAGACTGTAGTTCAGAATAACGTTGTATAGGAGTCGTATGATTAAGCTATACGTATTTGACACACAGCTTGTAATGAGAAATGTCAGTTAATAATCTATTTTTATATAGTTGAAGTTCAAAATAATTTTTCCCTTTCCAGTTTTAGTGTTACTTAGGGTAGGTATACTAATTGCAAGTATAGAAAAGCTTTAAGTAACTTAGGAGATCAGATAGCTTTGGTTTCTGGTTTAAGATTATAAACATCAGTGGTTGCTATATTAAATGTGCACAACAGAAACATTTTGTCCTGGCGGACCATTTGTTTCTGAAAATGAAATTAAGTTTGGGTTCTCCAACACTCATTTATTTGAAAGTTTGGTTTCTCAGAAAAATGTATTAGGGATTTTTTTCCACAATTGAGTTCACAGATCTAAATATCTAAACTTATTTAAAAAATATTAGAACATTAAATTCCATGTATACATTTTGTTCGCAGAAATTATAGCAAATGTGTAGATTTTAATTTAAAGCTCTCCCGTACCTGTCAATGGAATCCTCAACATTAGACCTGTGTGCCAGTGACACAGAGGGTGTAATACCATAGGTTGATTAACTCTTGCTCCCTGTTCGGGGAATATGGGTTGCACTGACGACATTTTGTTGGCAGTGAAGCCAGCATGTTAGCGTCAGCACGGCAGATTGCCATTCTTAGGGAAGAGACCCCAATCAAGGCCAATCACTTCACACTCACAAGCAGCCAAATGCCATATACAATCTCACTTAGCCAGCCACACACATGCACACAATCACACTCTGCAAACTCCACACACATATTATATATATATATATATATATATATATATATATCACAATCAGCCAACCAACATATTCAGACTTAGCCAAGCCCGACACAGAATCACACTCAGCCAGGCCCTGCACAATCACACGCAGCCACCACATACATCCCACTCAGGTGTATTGCTTAGAGGGAGCAATTTTAAGTGGAATTCTCCATTCTTTGTGAATAATTTCCAGTTCTTGAGATCCATTTTGTCTAACTCTTCTATTGGTCAGGTTATTATCTGAGCTGAGAAACTGATGACTGTTAAGACATATGTATTGATGGCATGTGCCTTGTTCTTGCCTTTGAGCGCAGATTCCAGGACCGGTCTGACTTTCTGGAAGTACTTGGATGTGGCTGTCCTCTCTTTCTTATAGTTTCCATGTGTTTGTATCCCTAGTTATTTGTAGCAGTTCTATTAATCTCCCTTTTGGCCTTTTGGCCTTCTGGCTTCAGATGCACTTCACCTTTTTCATTCTCCAATTTTTGCTATCATCTACCCGCACTCATCTTGTCTAAACAAGATTTGCATATCATTGATGTATATGCTACTTAGGTGGATCAGTGAGTTGATGTCTTGCTAAATCTTGGCATACAGTTTGATGTTGACCATGAAGATGAGGTGGCTGATTGTAGCTCCCACTTTTGAAGCTGTATCTGTATCACCTCATTATGATGATCTGGCTGAGGTTGTGGAGGCCTATGCAGAACAGCATTGAGGATAGAGCATCACCTTGGTATATGTTACATTTTATGTGGTCCTGTGTAATTGCCTTGGAATTGGCTTTTAGTGTTGTTCTCAACTTATACAGTGAGTTCTTGATGAAGCTCTTAGTATTTTTTTCTCCTTGTATAGAGCCAAGCATTCCAGTATCTATGTGTGTGGCATTGTAGTCAACACAGGCTGTGTACAGATTAGTCTGTCTTGACTTGGAACCCAGTGTGACAGCTTGATCTACCAGCAGCTGGTGTTTTGAGCCTTTGATGTTGTTTGGTGTTGTTTACAATCCCCTTCTCAGTATATTCATGTATTGACTCATACGCCCATTGATGTTGGAGGCTATGCTGCCTTCTATATTGTTGGGATGCAGATGATTGGTTGGTAATTAGATGGTAGTGTTGCCTTGTGAGAGTCCTTCGTGATCAGTATAGTACTGCCATGTGTTAGCCAATCAGGGTGGGAGCCTGTTGCTTACAGTTGATTAATTTGTGCTGCTAGGAATTCATGCAATGTTGCTAATTTCTTTATCCAGTAGGCGTGGATTATGTCATATCCTAGGGCTGACCAACTCTTCATCTGGGCTTTTCTTTGCTGATATCTTCCACAGTGATAGTAACTGGTTCCTGTTCTGGGAGCATTCCGTGGTCTGCTTTCAGGTCTAGGAGCCACTAAACCTTGGTGTTATGTGATGCTTCTTTCTCCCAGTTGTTCTTCCAGTATTGTTCAGTCTCTGCTCTGGGTGGGTCTTGGTGAATATGTGGTGGTTACTCTGCAGCTGAACATACATCTTGGATGGTTCTTTGGTAAACAGGGCATTTATTCTATTAGCTTCTGCTTTTCTGGTGTATCTGCTCAGTCTGATTGCCAGTGCAGTCAGCCTTTGCTTGGCTGTGTGCGGATTTTCTGGAATGGACATACCCTTGTTTTTCATTCAGACTGCCATCGGGGGTACAGCTGATATACACATTCCCAGTGTGCATTTATATAAAGCGATTATTGCTTTATATATGCCCCTGGGCCACTGCCTGCATGTATAGTCTAGATGGGGGCCAGCAAACATTTGCTTTTCTAAGATCATGCTTTTAATGCCTGCAGCTAAGTCATTTTGGGTTCCAGGTGCAGATTGAAATTCTTCTGTAACCAAAAGAATGGCAATGGCAGTTTCTTCCTCCAAATGGCTGATGCATGTTCTTTTGTGTAGACCATCTAGTTTCTCTGACCAAGTGTCCCTGGGCAAGACACCTAATGACATATATTATGTCTACCTATAATAAAAAAAAAAAAGAGAGAGGAACATGAACCAAGAGAATCATGTCAACTTGGACATTGTCAAGATTAACAAGATATGGTGAGATGCTAGTAGAAATCTGATATGAAGTGGGCTACTAGAATAAACCATACACAAATTAAGTGATCTATATAAAGAGCTATTTGACGGAAATGTGAAGCCAATTTCACATTTAGGGCCAAAATAGCCAAAAGGGAAGAATTCTCAAAGTCAACTTTGCTACCAGTTTAGCTCATTTAAATTCAATTCACTTTCAACTCTCAATAAATTGCTTTAGTGAATGAATAACATTGATGGTGTTACTGTTTATATTAAATACATTTTTTATTTTATCCTGAGGTGGGGATTGTACGTCCAACGCTACTTTCAGAGTGCAGTGTGGTCTGCACTCTATTTGTGAGTATATTTTATTCTATTTTATCTACTGTCACATCATTATCAGAGAGCACTATTTGCTGTTTTTATCTCCCTCTTCTCCTGAGAATTGGACACGATTACCCCCTGGAGGACAAGCATCGACATATCCTATAAGCGGGGATTATTCCGCTGTATGCCTATTATACCTGAGCTGGCCATAGCTCATCTAAATGTGTGAGTGTAATACATATATTTTATTTTATGTTATATTGACTTTATTTTATGTTATATTGACATTATACACTCTGCACGATTGGTCCTCTCTTCTTGTGTCTCCATATCATGAGACGGTCTGAACTACTATAAACAGAGAAGATACTCTACCAGCGGAATCAGTGACTATATCTATTTTACCTTCTGATATTTATTGGAACTTACTTATTTTTATACTTATTTTTAAATTGATTCATTTTTATTTTTCCCACAAAATATATTTTTTATTTTTCTTTGGCGCAGCCTTTCTTTTCCTTGTTGCAATATTCTAACTGAGTCTTGGGAGAATAATCATGGGTAATACCACAATGGAACGAGTAAAAATTGTGGAATTTTCTTTTCAAAACTGAGACAATTGTTCAAGAAATTAACAGATTAATTGGCAAATGTTGTGCTAAGGTAGAAAAGACAACATAGAAACATAGAATGTGACGGCAGATAAGAACCATTCAGCCCATCCAGTCTGCCCAGTTTTCTAAATATCTGGGTTATTCACTAAAGTGAGAGTTGTCAAGAATTCAAAGAGAAATCAAAGTGAATTTCAAATATTAGACCAAAATAGCCAAACTGGAAGCAAAGTTGACTTGGAGCATGTTTCCAAGGCAGCTATTTTGGCCTTAAATTTGAAATTTGCTTTGAAATCACTTTAATTAATAACCCTGGGTGTGTCCGTACATAACTCTGGTTTGATAGTAAAATTTTGAAGTATGAGATTAGAAGACTGTAGTAAGATAATCAGCTGTAGTATGTGAATTCATGTATTCATTGTTTGATGTACTGTGTTTTTTGTTCCTTATAAGTAAGCAACCACATTTATTTGCTACTAGTTGAATTATTTTATTTCAGATTTTTATTATTTTTTATTTCATGGCATTGATAAATATATCTAAATGTGTGTGTATTAAAGAAACACTGTATATCTGTATTCCTACCAATACAGCCCAGATGACCAATGTCATCTAGAACCCTCCCCCCCCCCCCGTAAAAAAGATGAAAAAAATTAAATACTGAAAATAAAAACGATTTACTCATCTTTTCTCTAGCACCGAGACTCCCTCTGCGCTGCTGAGTGTTTCCAGGATGATGAGCCAATCCAATTGTCCTCATAGAGGAGCATTGGGCACCATAGGCACATGCATGTCACTTACCGCAATGTGCCTAAGATTCTGCCATAGAGATTATTTGAATACAAAGTGTTTGGAGGTGTGGCGTGAAGCTGCGCTTCCAAGCCCTCTAATTGTTTTGGGGGGTTCGTGAGGGGGGCAGGTCTACAGGCACTATAACAACTTCAATAAAATGAAGTTGTTGAAGTGTAAAATGCTTACAGTGTCCCTTTAATAGTAGGACTCCAAAGTTCTTGGCACCATTTCCCATATCTTACTGCATTCAATATGTGCTACTGTGAGCAGCTGCCTATTCAGTTAGACATTTAATGTTAAAATCTAAACTGATGATTTTACTCACCATGAGGCTAAACATAAACCCACCCAAAATGAGATTTCCTGCATTTTATGATAAAAATGAAGCTGTTAAATTTAAAAGCAATATTCAAGCAAGGAAAGAATACAGGCTGTCCAAAGCATCAATAAAACGTGACTTTTTTCATATGCAAATTCCAATTTAGAAAGAAAGCATTGTTTTTGAAAGAGAGATAATATTCTCGAAAAAGGTTAGCAGTATTTTTATAACTTATCTTCATCGGGGAGAAATTTGGAGTTTACTGTTGCTCTTTTCATTAAAAATGGCTTTTCATCTGGAATCATCTGAGCAGCCAAACTTTGCATTTTAATTACAGATAGTTAACCCCTGGAGTCCTGTAGGATTTGGCAGTGCTGTTGTATATCAGAGCACTGCTGCCTACCTAAGAAAGAAGGGGTTAAATAATTTGATCAGCCTGAAACATAAATCAAAAAGGCCTTTTAATAAAGACAAATAACATTTTAGCTTCTAATGCAATGATCATACTTTTAAAAGATGTTAGGAATAATCTCACTGTGCAGAACGACAGATAAATATATTACAATATTTTGCAGAAACCCGCATTGTCCCTTTTCCAAAATGACAATATAAAGGTATAATAACAAATATTATTATATGATATATTTGACAGTATAGCAAATAATTAAAAACAACCACATGTAATGCTGTTGGCTATTCTTTGATTATTTTGTTTTTCTATCAGGACCTTTTAAATGGAATGGACTTAGCCAGATAATGTCTATAGTCACTCCCAAGTCTAAACTCAATTACCACCCATATGTACTAGACAGCAGATCTTTAGTATTTACATATATATCAAAGAATTGTTTTACTGTTCAAAAATGGTCTGTCAAGGAACATACAGTTCTTCCTAACATGATTTTAGTTCTGTGAATCTTAGAGCTGCATATTTTAGCACTAATCACAGAGTAGAAAAGACTTATTGAAACATTTTTTTCACTTAAAACAGTTTAGTCAGCATCTCTGTAACTCATAGAAGTGCCTGGCTGTTTTTGTACATCAAATACATTTTTGACCTTCTAAAACGTAAATGTTATTTATTGATTCAAAGAAACTAGTGCTCAGTGATTTTCTAAATTTAAATAATTCCTTTTTTTACGTACTCATGTTATCACCCATTGTACAGCGCTACGGAATTTGTTGGCGCTATATAAATAATAAAATAATAATAATAATAATAATCACTAAACTTGTACATAGCGGAAAAAATCATTTAGGCTGAACCACTTTGTCAGAAAAATATAGGGAGTTTCGCGCATGTGGCGGTTCAGATTTTTATTTACTCTTTTAAAAAGGTATAAAAGCCAACAATACCCATGATATTCCAGATGATTCAAAGGCATCATAGGGCTGCCCAAACCTTCCCTGGGATATGTTTATAAAGGTTATAGTAATTGGGGGTAATGTTTATACAACCTCCATAAAAGAGCTAGGCACGGAATGATAAGAAAAGAGATGGAATGATGGAGTGACTTCAAATGACTGTGGGACATAGAATAAAGATGGCCTGTGAATAGATTAAAAAAAAAAATTAACTGCTTCCATGCAGCTACTCCTTGAAATCAAGGTTCAAGAGTAAAAACTATTCAATGTCAGAGACTTTACAAGAGTTAGAAGGAACAGGGCCACAGGTCAAGGGGGATATATATTAGTCAGCAAGTGAACAGCCACTTCAGTCAGTTCTTGAATTCCATGGGTTGGAAGCAGGAAAAATTGTCATAACATTTCCAAAACAGCAAGTCTGTAGCTTGTACCCAGTATGCAGTGGTAAGTACCTGCGAAAAGTGGTGCATGGATGGGCAACCTGTAAACCAGCGTCAGAGTCATGGGTGCCCAAGGCTCATTGATGCACATGAGGAGCGATGGTCAGCCTGTATAGTCTGTTTACAAAGATGAGCAACTAACCATGATAGAAAGATGTCAGAACACACAATGCATCACAGTTTGCATATGGTCCTGCCTCAGACTGGTCAGAGTACCCATGATCAACCCTGTTAACCACCGAAAACTCAATTGGAATGTGAGCTTCTGAACTGGACCATGGAGCAATGGAAGAATGTAGCCTGGTCTGATGAATCATGTTTTCTTTTAGATTAGGTGAATGGCTAGGTGCGTGTTTGTTTTTTACCTGGAGATGCAATTTGTTACCTTTTTTACCTTCCGATGCAATTTGTGAAGAAGGCAAGCAAGCAAAGGCAATGTTATACTCTGGGCAATGTTCTATTGGAAAATCTTCAGTCCTGGCATTCATGTGGATTTTACTTTGACACCACCTACCTTTCATCATCAGATGGTGTGCAAGTCTTTCCATTATTTCACTGACGTCATTAAATAGCGTTGGCACGCCTCTGTTCTTCTGCATCCTTGTGTCCTGGCGTCATTAACATAGCAGATTACACCGTCCTTGGAGCTGTGGATATCTTGAACACCATCTGATGACAAAAGCGTAAATAGAAAAAAACGGAACTATCGTTGGTAGCTGTGAAAGGGCGCAAAAATTCTAAAGTTTAGAAGGAGGACTATGGAGGACAATGGAATCAACCCTCTTCTTAAGAAGGCGTTTAGCCGAAATGCGTAATGTGGCTAGTGGACGTCTACATTGTATGTGAGGTCTGATTTTATTATTTTTGTCCAATAAAGTATTTTTCTTCACCTATTCTCCTGGATCTATGTATGGTGTAAGACGGAAGGACAAAAGTTTATCTAGACCCACTTCCTGTATCCACTTGGTCCTCCAGTTTAAGCTTCTAGGCTGAGCCAGCTTTGTTAAGTGGCTCAGAACCATGTGAGTTGGACCAGCGAGCACATATATATTTACTTATGTTTACTGTATAATGCTGTATAATGTCTTCTCTTTTTATTTGTATTTTTAGATTCCACACAATTCATCATTTGTGGTATTTTTATATACTGTGTGCGCTTACCTTTTATTGTATTGTATTAATTTGTTCACACATACTTTTCTTAAATTACAGTTTTAATGGTTTTATAATTAAAATAATGTTTAGTTATGTTATGCCATAAATTATTAAACCTTGTTATTGTTATTTCCTCAGACTATGAGCGTTAGTTAACACCCTGAAGCACAGGTGAAAAAAGTTATACAGTTTATGTTTCAAATATATTTTTACGTTTTAATGTGTATCATATATTTGCATTTTAGTTACAAACATTTAAAGTCTAATTACGACTACTGAATAAGTAGAAAATCTACACCCACAGAGAGTTGTGTTTTTTTTTTTTATTTGTTTTTTCAATATTGTTTGTTCTTCTCCAATCTGCAAAATGCAACTTCACAGTCAAGGGCAGGTACTAGGGAGAGTGAAATCCATAGCATGTTGCCCAAATCATCGGCAGCCCAGAGGGAGCAGCTGAGGTTGGGAAAGGAGAGACATGAGCCATTAGAGTATGGTTTGAGATTGACACTGACCTAGCACTCCCCATTCTGCATTATCCCACCATCTGCACAACCGTGAACTTTGCCTCTGAAACTTCTTCTCAATTAACATGTCCAGCTGAGGGAGAATTGTGTCATATTCCTAAAAACAGTATGGCAATTGGCCTACTGCTTTAACCCTTTAGACGTAGAGCAGCCATGCCCCCATATTCTAAGAATAATGTTACCCTTTCATTTTGGATCTTCTCATGAATTTGTATGCTGTCACTTATTCCACGTGTAGTAAGGAGTTAGCCAGCAGTTTAAAATGGACACTTTCTGAACATGTAGTCACCAAACACATTGCAATAGCATAATGCAAAGGAATTCCCTTTACATTTTGTGCTATGATATATGTATGAAAATTCAAAAGTCAGTGGCTAATTATGGTAGTTAAAAATAAAAAACAAAACAAAAAACAAAACAACCTAAGACAAAAAATTTCCATACCAAAACCAGAGACATGTATTTAAAAAGCAAGCTTTTATATATTATATAAAATTAGTATTATATGTAGGACACTTGGATTAAAAATCTCCCCAGTATATATCAAATAGTTATTTTCAAAACATAAAATGAGCCAAAACAATAGTGCAAATAAAGTCCAGAGGGTATTCTAAATATACCCTGGGTGGTAGATTTAGTATACATTTGCACAAGGTCATGTAGGAGGAAAATCAGCACTAAATGCAGGGGAGGAGGGGATAGAACAGGATCATACATGATATGTCAATGCTCATAGACTGTCAGCCACTTACAAGCAATAACAACCAAAAAGAACAGAAGTACAGCAGAGCTGATACCGAGCAACACAGCGCAGGGTCAAAAACTCTACTGCAGCAATTTCTCAGCACATGCAAACTGGACATATGCCTACTTAACCAAAGATCAGAAAATGAGGCGAATCTCAAACTTGTACCTCGGCATGTGGGAATAAAGTCGTATGCCTATTTAACTGACAGAAAAAGTAAACAGGTGTTCTTTATATAACACACAATTCACTGCTAAAGCTCCGTGGAGTATAAATACTACAAGACATCATGCAGCCTTAAAGTAGCTAAACCTACACGTTGCTATGTGACGCTTAGTCAGATATCTATATTACCAGAATAAAATAACTATTTACAGTGACTAATAATTGCGGCTCATAGTGAGTCAAAACATAGAAACATGGAATGTGACGGCAGATAAGAACCATTCGGCCCATCTAGTCTGCCCAATTTTCTAAATACTTTCATTAGTCCCTGGCCTTATCTTATAGCTAGGATAGCCTTATGCCTATCCCACGCATGCTTAAACTCTTTCACTGTGTTAGCCTTTACCACTTCAGCTGGAATGAGAAAAGGGCTGAATTAACATTGCTGGTGAAAAAAAATACAGCTCACAGTAAATAGTTATATTAGCTAGTGTTATTTTAACCCTGTGTGCTGAGATATATTTAATGATCTCAATGACTATAGCTAGTAAATTATTCTACTCCTACTCCTTTTTTTTTCAGTTCAATCGTCGATGCAGGTGCTTGTTGTTTTTTTTTATTTTTCTATATCATTAGGCAATATTAACCACTTTAGAAAAATAATGTCGAACTATGAAAACGGTACAAATGTCTTATCGGGATGCATTCTTATTATTAAAAAAAATCAAGTCCAAGCAGATTGAAAATGAGCGAGGTTGTCCCGAGGCCATTAGGTAGTGCATGTGTCACTAGAAATTCTCATGCACTCTGGATCTGCAAGGAAAAGTAATATAAAGCAATGATATCTTTGATCATCATACGAAGTGGGAAACACAGGCACAGTGTCGAGTATGGTTATCATCAATACGTTTCTCCATATCCTAGTGCAGAAATCATTTTATGCTTTCTCCAACCCTCGCCCCTACACTGGGCTTCAAAAGCAATTTCAGCAGCAAAATAATGTGCTTTTCTTCAATTTTCAAGCCATTTGTACAAGGTTAGTGTTGTTTACCCACCTGGCACACTGATATTTACATACCCCTTTAAAGGAAAATTGGTAGGTATGATTTATGGAGTACAGTAAAAGCACAATTTTCTATGTACTGCACCTAATCTAAAAGGGCTCCCACAAAGGTTATTCTGGCCAAACAAATACCAAGTCCTTTCTTTGCATTGCGTTAGGATATTCATTTTCTAGAAAAATATTGTCAGCGACATATCAATCCTAAGGTTACTATATGCAGATAAAGGTTTGAGCCCATACAGAAGTAGTTCATAACAAAACACTACAGGGTTATTTTATGTGAAAATAAATGTGTATAGTGGGGGAATGTGTTTGCAGTGACTTTTGAACCTTGTTTGTAATGCTTATTATTATTATTTTTTTCACCTTCTGTTATATATCACTCAGATTATACAAGGTGTTTAATATTTTCGCAGTAAGGGGGACGTTGTTTCTGTAAAAAGAAAAGTCACTAACGCAAAAGGCAACAGAACAAAATAGGATTATAACATACCACTGGGATTGAAATGTAGGCAACTTTGTATACAGTGTTTTTTTGTTTCACGCATAAGTGGTCATGTGCTAGCAGACATGTATACTAATTCTCACATCCTTTTTCATTTTGATAAGATTATAAAGATTGATATCTGCACAATTCAATGATGAAAGACAAAGCAGAAAATTAGAATTAGAAATGGAAAAAAAATCAGATTGGAATAGAAAAGGATTTCAGATAGCTTGAAAGGATTTGCACTACACTGGCTTAAACAACATACCAACACCACTGCCAGCGGTATCAGTGACGGTACTGTAGAATTGGGCAAATCTCACAGTCATTTGATATCTGGAGACAATTGCCCTTTGTTTTGGTTTGAAAAACATCCACCATCGAAAATCTGTTTCCATGCCCATATCAGAAAATCAAGTGGCAATTTACTAACTAATGTTTATTTTCTTGAAAAAAAACAAAACAAAAAAAAAAACAGCATGCTTCATGAATAAAAAATCACTGCACGATGACTGTTGCTATGCACCTGGATGGCATACGCTATCCATCTGCAATAATACTATCTCTCAGGATAACTTATACATGACATTATCTAACTGACCATTATATGTAAACGGCCATCTGTATAATTTGTTGTTTCCTATTTACTGCGTAATACGTTGTGCCTCACTATTTTTGCTAACTTACGGGAAAAAAAGAAAAATATATATAAATTCAATAAAAAAAAGAATTGCAAAAAAAAAGACAAACAACAAAACAAAGATAAATAAAAAATAACAACAGCAAAATAAAGCCAGAATAACAAATACTTTCAGAAATCTAACATGGCTCTCTAACATTTTCAAATTTAAAGGGATACTCAATTGCTCAAATACAAAATGAATAAGTACCAAGTTTAGTAGATAGACCATAGTCAAAACCATGAATGCATTCAATAATACTTTTTGGGGGGTATCTCTTAAGACAGTTTTTAAAAGCTGCATATGTCTTGTCTGAATCCTTTGCAAGCCCTCCCCTTCGAAACCCGCCCACACTTTCTGTGGCTGTCTAATCACAGACTTCCCAATGCAGCGGAGTGCAAAGCAGAAGTGTTTGCAAGGCAGGTGTTCTGGGCAATAACGTGTCTTTTTGAATTTAGCTCCATTGAGCTAACAAAACCAGGAACTTACAGGACCGGTTGTCTGATTGACAGCCCGGGTGTAACCAGGTTAATTTATAAAAGTGTCAATTTCTTTTAAAAATTGCACTTTTTCAAAAAATGTCAAAAAGAAAACACAGTCTACACACATAAACTACTACAGCAAGCTGAAGTGCTTTAGGAGTATAGGGTATCCTTTTTAGGCCAAAATAGCCAAAATAAAAACTGAATTGACCTGGAGATTTTATTCTGATTCCGCTATGTTGATAAATCTTAAAATTCACTTTGAATTCTCAGGAATTTTCACCTCAGTGAATAACCCTGTCAGTATTGCCCAGTGTTTGCATTATGATGTATTATTGCTTACTACCTGAAGCTATGTGCCATGTTTCTATTTACAAAGCCTTATGAAATGTAAATTCAATGCCATGGGGTTAGATGTAATGAAATGATTAAAGAATTGTGAAGTTTTTTGGATTATTACTATATATTATTATATTATCATAAGTCAAAGAAACTGGAAGGCTTTTACTAGGTGGAACTATTCTATTCATACCTCCAAACTGACACCCAGATTTTATATTTTTGGATAAACTTTGGAAATTATTTAAATATTAAAATATAAAAATATATATATATATATATATATATATATATATATATATATATATCAAATATAAAAGTTATGCATTTTATAAATAATAATAATTCAACATTTGAAAATATTAAATCATTTTAAAAGTGTATCCTTCCAAAAAAAAATGTAATTATTTAAAGGAACACTATAGTCACCTAAATTACTTTAGCTAAATAAAGCAGTTTTAGTGTATAGATCATTCCCCTGCAATTTCACTGCTCAATTCACTGCCATTTAGGAGTTAAATCACTTTGTTTCTGTTTATGCAGCCCTAGCCACACCTCCCCTGGCTATGATTGACAGAGCCTGCATGAAAAAAACAACTGGTTTCACTTTCAAACAGATGTAATTTACCTTAAATAATTGTATCTCAATTATTAACATAGCAAGGGATAAGAAAATCTTAATTAAACAGAACTTGCAATAAATAAAGCCTAAATAGGGCTCTCTTTACAGGAAGTGTTTATGGAAGGCTGTGCAAGTCACATGCAGGGAGGTGTGACTAGGGTTCATAAACAAAGGGATTTAACGGCAGAGGATTGAGCAGTGAGGCTGCAGGGGCATGTTCTATACACCAAAACTGCTTCATTAAGCTAAAGTTGTTCAGGTGACTATAGTGTCCCTTTAACCCCTTAAGGACTAATGAGTGACATGTCATTATTCCCTGTTATTCCCGAAGTTTGGTCCTTAAGGGTTAAAGACGTTTCAAAACATTAAATCAAGGCTTTAGATCTACTATTAAAGAGATACTCTTGACACCAATACTACTTTAATGCATTTGACAAGGTTTGGCCTCATTAATATAATGTATTATTTTGCATTCTCAAACTATAGTTTTTGTATAAAGTAAATGCATGTTTGTAGAATACTATACCATAAACTGGCCTCTTTAGCCACGCCCCTCATTCCAGCAAAAGACTTCCTTATCAAACTTGTGCTCTGCCACTGACAGTGCTAAATGATCTGAACAACAAAAGAGACACATGGGAGGCAAATAGTAAGGATATCACTACCTGTTTGTAGTTTCTCTGATTGTCTGCAGCCAGGTTGTGAATTAAAAGTTTCTCACTCACTGCTGTCGTGGCTGAGACAACATGCATACTAATGATAAGGAAGTCTTTCTTGCATGAGGGGCGTGGCTATGGAGGCAGGATTATTGGGCAGCATTCTGCAAAACATTTATATTACTTTGTGCAAAAAATATAAAAATTTGACAATGAAAAAAATACAGCATATTAATGAGGCCCAAGTCTATCAAACACATTAAAGTTGTTTTTGCACACGGAGTGTCCCTTTAAGCTTTTATCTATTCCCTATGAAATACATTGATACCTTATTTTTGACATATACATGTACACTGTCCTGTCTCACACAGATTACACACAGCTCTAATCTTACGGTAGGTACTTATGCAGCTTTTGTTCACCACTGTGGCAGAGATCAATAAACAAATTTCAATTCAAAGTACAATGAATGTAATTAAACAAAGGAGAAAAATGAACAATAGTACATAATGTGGAACAGTTCTCTAATTATCTTACTTTGCTTCCAGCAAACATTTGAACTTGTAAAAATATATTATCAAGAACCATCAAAAGTATGCAGTTCATTTTGTAAACATAAGGTTTTAAAAACATTTTCCTTAAGATAAATAGAGTTTATTGCTATGTCATGATTTTTGATTTGCTTCTGATTTAATTTTTTTCAAAATAAAACTCAATTGCCCAATAACAAAAAAATAAAAGTAACAAATCACTGCTTAGTAGATTTTTGTTTAATTAGGGTATATCTAAAAACAGCTTTTAAAGCTGAAGGTCTCTGGCCTGTAGCCTTTGCAAGCCTTCCTCTTATGCCTCAGACCAGACTTTCTGTGGCTGTCCAATCACAGACTTCACAATGCAGCTCAATGAGAAGTCTTTGCGAGGCAGGTGCTCTGAGCAACTGCTTGCCTCTTGTGCTAAGCTGCACTGAGCTAACCAAACCAGGAATTAAAAGGATTGTTAACGATAACGTTTAAAACTGCAAGTTTTGTATAGAACCTGCACTTTCTTTAAAAAAAAAATAAAAAAATAATAAAGAATTTCTTCACACATAAAGCACTTCAGCAAGCTAAAGAGCTTTAGGTATTTTGAGTTTTACTTTATTTGTCTCAAAAGATTGAATATCCTTTTACTAGTTAACTAGTTGACTTGACAATATAAGGACATATTATCAGAGGTGCTTCATCATTTGGGTTCAAATCTCCCTACAAAGGCTATAGCAAGCATTGCCAGTGAGGCTGTTGGCAGCCTAACTTGTTCTCAAGGAGGTTTGTTCAATGGCTTTTCACTGAAGTTTCAATACGGAATCCATGAGATAGGAAAACTGGGAATGAAAAATCACATAAAAGGTGTGTCCTACTGGGTTTTATTTACAATGCAAAATATCTGTACACCCCCATGGTGCTTTGCAGCATAAAAAAAAATCATGAAAAGTCATTGCATATGTATTTTAATGTCATTTCCTCAGGGCCTGTCATCTGATATCCATGTGAATACTTTCTAAGCTGCAAATCAATAAAATGTTTAAAAATGTATGTTTATTAATTATATTTTTAGTACACAGAAAACATGAGCAATTATTGGTTTGCTTCTTAATACAAATACATTCAATACGAGATGATCTACAAAATGTATTTAAAAAAAAAATCACATTTGGTGCACTTGTAATGGGGCAGATTATTAAAGGATCGTGTCTATTTGTTCAGTTCATCATTAATATATAATAAAATGGGATAGGCAGAAGAACTTTGCAATTATTAAGGACACTTTTTTGCATGTAATCAGAGCTGTTCTGAAACACTGACATTAGGTTTGATAGTTACACAGTTTATATTCGGAAACATTGTATTTCAACATCTGTCTACACATTTTTCCATCCTCAATCTACCTCTGATTTGGCTCATGTCACGAAGAATGTCTCCATGCAACCATAAAACAACAAATACCAAAATGCACGAGGCTGCGAGCAGTTGATTAGATTGCTATTGAAGCAGAACAAATTACTAAACTACAACAAGCAAATGAGTGGAGCAACATGTTAACATAATTCCCCACCCATCTTGTTTCATGTGTATAGCATCAAATACTTGGGAGGATGTCAAAAGCCATAATGGTCCAGCACCGGGTCATTATGGTATGTTCTCCTCTAAACCTCTATTTTCTCGTCTCATTTTACTCAAACATACAGTAATACATATCATAGAAAAATAATGCATTATTTGTTATAAAATAGACCAATAAATGCAGTAGTTTCTATGTTGTACTAATCTCGTTATATTTACTATAAAATTATAGGCTTGCTGGTAGATTATGATGTATTTTAAAATAGTTTTAGGATCTACAACTCATTGCAATTAGTTGTATTGGTTTAAACCTGTGTTAGGTACATTCATAGGCATTGCTATGGGTGGGTTTAGGGGGCTGAAGAACCAGATATCTAAGTTGGTGGAGGGGTCTGGAGTATATTGGTGTTTTGCTTTTTTGTTTTTTTAAATTTTCCATCAGGTAAGCACTTTTAAAGCAGCCACCTATTATAAAAAGAAAGACCAATGGTATTAGTGCTCCACCCGAGGAGGGATGCTGCCTCCCAGGCAAATGATGGCTGGGGTTGCTGAGAACCAGGTCTTTGTTGCACATCCCTCCTTCTGATAGTGTGTCAAATCCATTGATTCATTGGCTGTGCAGTAGAAGTTTGTTTCTGGCGATTCTTTAAGACTGAGATTGCTTTGAGGCCGTGAAACACTGGAGAACATTAGCAAAACGCTGTTCATGGGTAGAAAGAACAGGGCATGACATAAAATGCATGAAACTTTCATGGCATGTCCATACTTCCCTGTTGAGATAGTGATCATTGCATTTCTATTTAGGCTCAAGTCCCAGTTGTTTTTGGAACCTAGCAACAGCCTTGGGGACATTTCCCTCACTAACTTGACTCAGTCTGCGTATGCAAGGTAAACAGACTGTCAAGGAGACTGTCCTCACAGTCTATGCAGTGTAAACATTGCCTTTTCTGAGAAAAGGCAGTGTTAACATTGCTGCTGAATAATACGCGGCTGCACAACGGTTACTTTGACAGCCACTAGAAGGGCTGCCTGGTTGCGGGGAGGAGTGGTGGCCAAGACAATAATGGCATGCCAGAGTAATAAAGGTGAGTAAATATATATATATTATTAATTCTGAGGAGGAGCCCTGAATCCAAAGAAGAGTTGTCTATGTTTATCTAGGTAAGACAATCCAGTGCATTTCTTTAGAATGCAACATGACCCTAATCGATAATGCAGATAAACGTATAATAAGCTTTGTCCGCAGCCACCTGAACTTTCTAACACTGTTACATTAAACTTAAAAGCCTTAGTTTACAGACTTAATGTATTAAAATATATACATATACATATGTTTGGTGACACAAAGTTCTAAAAGTGTAGAAATTACCATATTCTTCTTTCATGGCTCTCTTCCCTCCCACATGGAGGGAGCTGGGAGGAAGTGACCATCGGCCGTCACTTCCTCCCAGTACTACTTTGCGGCTGCGATTTTTTTTTTTTTTTAAAGGGACGCAGTCGCGCTATTGCACGGCCGCAACGCTGACCGGGCCCCTGAAGATATAGAACCTATCAGGTGGCCCTGAGTGCTTGGACCAGGTTCAGGACTCTGGCGGGTCACATCCAGCCTGTAGTTTGAGGACCCCTGACCTAGGCAGTTTGAACAAATGTTGCTTAATTTTGATGAAATGCTTCCTAAACCTAGTTACAGAAATGTGTGTGTCTGATCCTAGACATTTTACTACAACTGAGAAAGCTACATTTTATTGCATCCTTCTGTTCCCATCTACTTGGCATGCTACACTTAGATATTATTATTTATTTTAGATATTACTAATATAGTTTTAACCGTGACAGTCTTTAGTTTCTACTTTACCTGTTTTCATGTACCATTTACTCTCTCCAATTTATCTCTCCAAATGGCTGTCTTATACTGATTGCCCTAAATGTCAAACACCTTGCTTCATTTGCCACAGATTTCCATGTCACTGCTTTGCTTTTGCCTTCATTTTCCAGTATTGCCTGCTTTAGCTTGTGTGTCTCTTTTAACTCTGTGTTCTGGGTGCTGATAAGAGTAAAATGGACACTACAGGCACCATTGCATCCCACTTAAGTAGTGCCTGGATTCCACTTGTGACATTTAGCTTTTTAGTTTTCAAACAGTTTAACACACTATTCACACACAGATCCCGCCGAAGGTTGAGCTAAGGCAGGAGATTACATTCTGCCTTAGCCATACCAGTTCATACCAGCAATAGGCATCTGTGATAGGCTGAAAGCAATCAGCTGACACTCAACTCTGCCTAGAGCTGCTTGGTCAAATGCTTCTTCGTTAGTCCAAGTAGTACAGATGTATAAGGCTAACAGTTGCCTGGGAATTCTCTTTTAGAAGTAAAGCATTCAGAAACTGGGGACTCCAGGCACTATAACCACTTCAATGAGATGAAGTAATTGCCATGCCTATAATGTCTCATTAATCAATGTAATTTTAGCTGATCAATAATCAGAGACATATTGCAATGAGCTTTGTGAAAATGGGACAGTTAGTTAATATGTATGAAACAAGGAACTATTATCTTTCTTTGTACAACAAGATGGAACTTTTCCGGTTATATGGTAGCCTAGCGATCCCTTTTTCCTATCTCTTCTGTAATGGTGCAGACGATAGGGACTTTCTATGATCCATTAATGGTTGTTCTGTCTCTCAAGTCTTCTCTCTTACACTCTTTTAATCCTTCCAGAGACTAAAATTTATTGTGTATTTGACATATGGTCACTCATCGAAATGATTTCAAGAAAATAAGTATTCATGGAAATTGATTTATATTTCACATTTCTTCAGATTTTTTTAAATCGTATAAAGTTTGTTTCAGAATAAAAGATTAGAAAATTATGTTCATGCCCATTTGGGCATGTTTGTCTGATTTTCATTGCTACTAAATAGAAGCAGAAATATCACAGAAAACTGAATCCCTGTGAAAATACTTGGATGTTTTTCTTTGATAAAACCACTTTTTCCTTTCTGCACTTGTTTCTGAGACTTTGATAAACAGTTTCTTAGACCCAACTGCTTTCCATATGCCATTTTATCTGTCATGCCCAACCACTTATTAGCTATTGTAATCTGTTGTCCTCGTCGTGCACTTCACAAACTTCAAGTTTCTTTTTTTTGCAAGCACAATTCACACATGGGTCTTCTCCCTCTTCTGTTATCGCCAGCAAACAGAAAGTTAAGAATTGAACCATACCATAGCAAATCTCTAAAGAATGAAATCTTTCAAAGGTCAGTTTCTCGAGCTTGTCTGTTCTTGACATTTAGGCATTTATTTCAGACGTTGCTGATAATTTTCCCGGAGATAATGTGGAAGACTTGCTCTGTTGATATGCAATTATGTGTTTAATGAAATGCAAAAATGCAAATATGCTGGTATATGCCAGTTGTTGGTTTGGCTTTTGTCATCAATGCAAGCGTCAAAAGACTTTGATGGATACAGAGTCATTCTTTTCTCCAAAGAACCTTGATATCTTTAAACAGTATGTATAGAACGCTCTATCTCCTGTTGGGAATTAGCATCAACCTTAAAATGTGAAAGTTCTCGGGGTCATATTTCCTGTTAGTAAATTCCGGATAAAAAATCATAAAGGCTTAATTGCAACATTAATTTATTGCACATCTCTAAATTCAGCTGTGTTTTTTTTTTTTTTTTCCATCGAGCAGGGACTAAAATAATGTCTTCATTAATGATGACAGCTCCAGCTTGCCCTGATGCTTCTAAAATGAGGGTTACAAAGCCTAATGTTTAATTCCATATACATCACATTTTATACTGTAATTATAAAAAATGTAGAATAAGTTTAATCAAGTCAAATGTGTGACCAAACCAAGATTGTTGTACAGAAAGCTTAAGAAATGTTATTAATACATTAAGAACTCTCTAGGTTATAGTCTAATTGCAGACAACACACTTATTCAGACTAATTATCCTAGAACTTCTACTTTGGCAAAACATCCATGCTAACGATTACAGGGTTATTAAAATCTTAAGGGGCTCTTCTGTGGGTTTTTTTTCTCTCTTCTTCACAGTCGTTAGCACTTTCTATAGAAGGGGGGAAATAATCTGTTTTATTTGACATATTTAAGCAAAAGTGAAAGAAGAGGCAAAAAATTTTAGAAATAAAAATTAGATCATTCAGTTCCGTGTTACAAAGTATATGAATACTGAGAACAGTAAGGGAACTGAATGGTTAATGCACCAACTGCTGTATTTGTTAAATTCTCAGGATAAAGGTCTTCTGTTCCAGGCAGGGTCAATATAATTTTTCATCTTTTAAGGTCAAAAATTGAGCATCGTTAAGGAAGGAAACAGTAGAAGTTACTAGGTATCCAGCTTGGGTTTTTAGGTGCTAGTATAATTGATGTTGGCAGCCAGTGATGTAATCTTAATGTTGCAATTTTAGGAAATTAAGGAGCTGTTAATATCCCACAGTACAACACTGGTACAAGGGGCAAGTCTGACACACATTTAATATATATATATATATATACAAATACAATTTACAAGAAAAACAAAAGGAACGCCAATAGCATACTACTGGATGATACCACAAATTTGAAAAGCGGTATCTTTTTTTACATTTGAGATGTCATACAGTATTATGCTATTGGCATTCCTTTTGTTTTTCTTCTTTCTTTCTGTTTTTTGTAGTTTGTATTTTTATATATGTTTGTTCAGATGATACAGAGGCATTTTCTTACTCTTTACAGAACATTTTAAAGGTTTTGTATTTATATTTTATGTCCGCCATCTGGCTTTTTGCCATGGCGATATTTACACATTTAATCTGATTCTACCTCACAATATTATGCTTTTTTGCTTTTAAATTAAACTCGAAAATGTACACGGTATTCCTTTTGTCCTTTTATAATGAAACCTATATTTTGTACATTTCACAACAATTCCACGGGTCGTTGAGGGACACTTTCTGTCTATGGGTGTGGTGGTAATACAGTGAGGCATTCAAAAAAATCTGAAGTTGATTTTGTGACCTTTCATTTGGTTGGATACAGTTTTCAGAAAAAAAATATGTATATGTATACGTGCAAAAACACTAATAATTTAAAATTACATTACTGTAAGTTTTCTTGCTGTGGAACTCTATGGTTGCTTTTCCTGTTAATCATATTGATTCACTTACATGTATAAAACATGCTGAGCTCTCAGAGAGGAGGAAAACAAGGAATATAAATAGTGACACCTGGACATTGGCCAGTTTATATTTGGGGCACTTTTCAGAATAGCTCTTGCAGTGAAAGTTAGTTCCCGGAGACCAAAAGTGTCAGAGCCACTTTACTAATGCTGAAAAAGCATCTTACACATAGGTATGTTTTGTATAAGTCTCCATGACTTTTGTATAAGTCCCCTATGACTTTTCCTCTCCTTGACAGTCATTAGCACTTTCTATAAAAGGAAAAATAAGCGATTCTGTTTGACAAGGGCAAAGGAATATTAGCCATAAAACAAAGCAAATAATGATTTGTGAACTTTACAAGAAGTTTTGGAGTAAAATAAATTATAAATGTATGTTGATTGATATTCACCATTTTATAATTTTATCTCTCTGTAACATAGCAGAAAATTGATTGCAAGTTCTGTGGTTTAGGGAATACAGCCTAATGATCATGAATGTATTCAATACCATACAGAAAATATAGTAAAATAAGAGTGAACATTTTCACGTGTTCTATTGAATATCCATAAAGTTCAATGAGAACCACATGGCTAAAATATTGTAAAACAATGCGGAATAAGTTGGCACTATATAAATACTACTAACTCCTACTACAACTAATAATAATAATAATGATAATAATAATAATAATAATAATAATGTGACTCAAGGTTATTTAAATTAAATTTAAATAAATAAATAGGCAATGGTTCATCCTTTCACAATTAAAGAGTAAAGGCAAGATAATTAAAAATCTATATTTTTTAAAAGTGTTTTACTTTTTTCCTTTGCTAAAAAATACTTTTTTTTAGTTAGGAGATTTAAAGGGACAAAATAGTTACCAAAACAACTTTAGCTTAATGAGGCAGTTTAGGTGTATAGATCATGCTCCTGCAGACTCAGTGCTCAATTTTCTGCCATTTAAGTGTTAAATCACTTTGTTTATGCAGCCCTAGTGACAACTCCCTGCATGTGACTTACACAGCCTTCCTAAACAGAGAGTCATCTAATGTTTACACTTCCTTTATTGCAAAAAAGTTTAATTTTTAAATTCTTATCTCCTGCTCTGTTAATAGCTTGCTAGACCCTGCAGGAACCTCATCTGTGTGATTAAAGTTAAATTTACAGAGCAGGAGATAAAAACTTTTAGCATAAGTTCTTCTTCTGTTTCATCTTATTGAAAGTGAAACTATTTTTTTCATGCATGTCAGTCACAGTCAGAGGGATGTGTATCTATAAACAGATCTAAAAACAGAAACAAACGTGATTCAACTCCTAAATGGTGGTGTATTGAGCAGTGAGACTGCATAGGCATGATCTATACACCAAAACTGCTACATTAAGCTAGCATTGTTTTGGTAACTATAGTGTCCCTTTAATTATTTTCAAGATTTATTTTTGTTACAAATTTGTAATGTTCTTTCATAATCAGAATCTTTATTTTTTTAATAAGAAAAGAAAAGTATTTTGTTTTAATCAAATAAATGTAAGACTTGTTACATGGTTTAACCGAACTGGAGTTTAAACATATCAAGCCTAATTTATTGTATTTACAAATTACAATTGCTGTTGGGATTATTATTATTATTATTATTATTATTATTATTATTATTATTATTATTATTTTTTTACATGTAGAATACATTCTTTTTTTTCCTCATTGGATATACTTAGAATTTCTAGATTCATCAGTAAAACAGACTTGGAGGAATTAACATTTAGATGGACACTCAAAGGTGCATTTGTGCAAACATACATTATAAAGAAAGTCATGCAAAAAACATTTTTTTTTTTGCATGAGACAGATGCAATAGTTTTGCAAAACATACAAAAACACACTTGCAGTTAGGACCAACCTCCAGTCTTCTAGTTGGAAGAGGAAGTGTTGAGATGTTTTCAGGGAAGCATTCAGCCCCCATAGGGTTATAGGCTGCATAACATAGAATACACAGGTTGTAACATATTGGGGAAAACATTAGAAATACACAAATTAATTAAAGCTACAAGCGCTTACTTATTCATGTGATGTCATGTATGATGCTGTACAGGAAGATTTATGAGAAATTGTACAGCTCTCATATTCCAATCTGGAGAATGCAGATTTCTAAGAGATCTGGACCATTTTCTTTTTGACCTTAGTACATAATTAGTTGAACCTCTAGACCTGTCACCATAGCAAGCAATTCAGAGGTGAGTATTATTTTTATGTTTTAAATGAACCCTACAGTGTGCTGTTCAATATTAAAATGGTACTGGAATCCACCAAACAACTCTGTATATTCACACATTTTATTTATTTTAAAGTGTGTCTTTTAAATTCGGAATTGATGAGACTGAGCAATGTGTTCGTGAATGCATGAAAATAACTGCAGCAGAGTAGTGTTATTTTTTTAACTTTAAGTGTCTTTTGGACTCTTTGAAATAGAGCTTCAGATAGGCATTAAAGAGAGTTCAGCGATGTTCCAGCAATACTATAGAAGAATAATATTTTGCAGTCCAATTATATTTTCAGGTTTTGCTTCTTTACAGTTAAAACAACCAAAACAAATTAAAGATAAAACAAGATTGATACATTTTAGTTCCCTTACTTTTAAACATTTCCTTGTATTTTTAGTAATATAGAAAAACAAAACCTATTCTTCCTACATGAGGATAATTTGCCCCAAAGACAGATATATTTTGGTTGCGTTTTTAGGAAACCACATTCCTAAAAAAATGCCATTGGTTTTCCCAATCATGTTATTTTACCATTTTAATCTATTTTCTGTTCTACATTCTTTAAGGGACAAATACATTCTATTTCTTCTAATACGCCAATAATTCATTCTCTTCTCTATCTAAGAAAGTTCAAGGGAAACTAAAACTGTTCACACCCCACATGTTCTGTATAAGATATGTATATGTATGAAAAAATACAAAATCAAAATATTATAAATTTACAGTTTTGTAATTTGAATGTTCCCTAAACTGCTGTCAGATTGGAGCATAGCCTTAATATTACCATTTTAAAATAGATGCATATTCCAGTGCTCCATAGCTTTCATCTTCCTCTACAACAGGTAAAGGTGTTGTTCATGTATCTGCTATATATATATATTAACTTTGATGTTGGCAGGGCTAGCTGACGTTCATACATGGGGTAATTTCTTTTCACTCACATCATCCACAGCCACACACATATACACGTTTTATTATATTGCATTCACGCTTGTTTCACTATTTTAGTGCCCTATCCCCATATTCCCACTGACTGCTCTCTTATGTGCATTATAGTCTGTTTTGTTTTGACTTCTTTCCTCCATGCAAGGTTTTTTCTGGGCGATGTATTGTCCTGGTAATTAAGTCATCTTTGCTTACTTCATCACTTAGTAACCATGTTGGCACGTTCCCCAGTTAGTTTGGTAGGTCACCTAGCAACGACGTTACATTACGTCTCGTGCCATTCCCTGACACTTCCGGTTTTTAATAAGTCTGCGGGCTATTTTCTCACACTATTAACACATTTTTTTTTCTTTAACTCTTATAAATTTGTACACTGTCACTTATTCTGTTGATCTTGAAAAAGACTGGAATGGGTCGAAAAGGTCGATCTATCACAGATGTTAGTTTTGAATATCATATTAATTTAGATTTTTTTTATTTTTTCAAAGATCTTTGAGTGTACTCTCTCTTCTTATTTTATATTATTCAACGCGGGATATATACTGTCCTATTGTCCTGATGAAAGTTCACTGAGGGGAACTGAAACATCAATATTTTATGGATTCTGTAATATGAAATAAAAGTAAAGTTTTATACTTCATTTGGAAGTCCCAAGAGTGCGGCTTACTTTGGGTTTGCTATATATATATATATATATATATACATGCAATATATACATATTTTTTTATACATATTTTTTATATATGCTATATATACATATTTTTAAGATAGTGATGCAGATGTAAAAAACGCATAGGTTCTCACGAAAAGCTTGTCATTAGAAAATTCTGTTAATCCAGTAAAAAAGTTATTACAAGATACAAATTTGATCTGCTTTTACATATTTTTAAGATATGTATAGTGTGACAAACGCTCCTTACCCTGGACGTTTGTCACAAACTCATGGAGAAGTGTAGAAGCTGGCCTCCTGCCCACCGACTATGGGCCATATGCAAAGACCCTGTTCGGAAGTTAAATCTCCCCAACCGCCATTAGTAGCACCTCGTATTGTGGCCACAGGAGCTCCCGAAAGTTGACCGGCAAAAGCACCAAACACCCTGGAACTGTTCTGGGCATAGGACCACTTGTGCGGCCGGTCAGAACTTTAACACGGTGGCATTTCCCCTACACTGCATGGATCTGAGCGCTATTTGGAGAACCTGGGCGCTCAGATAGGGCTATCTTTCAATATAATATTTGTGGGGGTTCATCTGTGTCTTGTATGTGTTTTTGTGTATTTTTCATATTTTATGTTTGTATGCAGTCATGCTGACTAAGAAATCCATGGGCATGTTGTGGGAGTGTTATGCGCGTTTTGTGGGAGTGTTATGGGCATGTTTGACGGTATCCCTGATGTGTATCAAAGCAGGCCATCTGGCGAGAATAAATGATTCCTGTTGTAACCTTTATCATGTCTAGGCTGATGTTTGGGTAGCTCAGAGCTTTAATCACTGCTTCACTTGGGATTTGGTAGAACTATACCGGATATACTCAGTCAGAGTGTACATATATATATATATATATATATATATATAAAACAGGGGAAGAGAGTAAGTGCTAAATAACAAAAAGGCAGCAAGCTTATAAGGGAATCCCTCAGAAACCCTTAGAAAATAATAAAACAAAGGAAATAACAGAAAAAGGCTGCGCCAAGGAAAATCAATATATAAATGTCAATATGGAATAGCTATGGAATAGCTAATTAGTCCAAATAAAAAAGAAAGTCTTATCTAGAACGTGCTCCTATGGAGAATGAGAGATCTGTAGAAGCTTGGTCAGAGAAAGGGTCCTCGCTGTTCTCCTTCTTGAAAATTGACTCGTATGTAAAAGATAAAACAAATACAAAACAGGATAGTGCAGTACGTCTAATAGTGAAGTTGATAAAATATTAAAAGTTGGTATAAAACTCACATTTCTAAGAGCTATAACTCGCTCTAGTGTAGAAGGCGTACAGCGGTACAATCCCCGGTTATGGGATATAGGGAAAATTTCCTCAGTCAGTGGTGTTTTCCACGCTCAAAGATAAAAGAGAGACATCCAATAGTGCTCACTGGGTAAAATAGTGAATATAAAATACGTAAAAATGGTACTCACAAGAGAGGAGCAGACCGACTGCTCCTTGAAGATAGCGCCGGTGGTATTATCCCCACCTCGGATTACTTGGAGTCCAGGATATTAAAAAAAGCCAGGTAACAAAATAACATATAGTGTAAAAAAGATAAATGGCACTGAATAAAAAGTGTCCAAATAATCTTTAATAAATAAAATACACGGTTGGACTAATTAGCTATTCCATATTGACATTTATATATTGATTTTCCTTGGTGCAGCCTTTTTCTGTTATTTCCTTTATATATATATATATATATATATATATATATATATATATATATATATATATATTTTTTTTTTTTCCTTGCATTATGTATTCTTTATAAGTATGTTACAATAAAATATGAAGCAAAAATACTTTATCTAAATGCAATATTAATAATGAAATGCATTGTGCAAGCGTTTGTTCAAATCAGTCTGTGAAACCAGTTCACAATTATCCTGAATTTAGAGATCGTAGGTGTTCGTTCCAGTACAGCTTTTAACACTCTAGTTTGAGAACCACTATACACATGTGACAATTAAAGTTCAGTTACTTAATGTGAAGTTTTCTCGTATTAGTGATTTATGGACAAATCAATGTTCCATGCTGCATCTAAAAAAAGAATTATGGTAAAATTGATGGAGTCTTAGAGCCGTTTGATATATTTCCTCTCTGAGGCAATATATTTTTTTATAATTTTTTTTAAACTTCTTTTCACATAAATCTTTAATATTGATTTCTGCTTGCTTTACCTGTGGGTAGTTTACAATGAAGGCAATATATACAAGTTAACTGAGATAATCGGAGAATAATTTGTATTTTGTTAAATGATTGTGTATTGCAAGTGTGATTTTATATATATATATATATTGTTTGCCTTTTAGATAAAACAGTTTGTTTTGGAAACTTAATTTCAAGATTCCAAATGGCAAACAATTTTGTTCGATGACCCATAAGTTAATAAGTTACTTTTTATAAATATGGTAGGCAATTCTTTTTTTAACAATGTAACAGAGGAACGCAAGAGCCCATGTGTTCTGTATGCCCTAAAATTGATTACATTGAATTAATCAATTGCATGTATGGGCACTGGAGAAATTAAATTGCACACAAGTTTGCCTATTGAAAGCTACAATTAACATGAATATTGCTTCTAAGGTGATTCTGTAAGACAGCATAGAATTTGGGACAGAAAATCCAGTCAGATGACATGGCTATATGAGTAAGTTACTCTGTTATGCTTAAAGGGACACTATAGTCACCAGAACCAATACAGCTTAATGTAGTTGTTCTGGTGTCTATAGCCTGCCCCTGCAGTGTTAGCACTGTAAATACTGCCTTTTCAGAGAAAAGGCAATGTTTACATTACAGTCTAGGAACATCTCTAGTGGCAGTCACTCAGATGGCCACCATAGGTGCTCCCTATATCAGAGGTTTGGCAGGTTTCACTACATCTTGGAGGTTATACTAAGCTGCCACTGCTCATTCAAAATATGTAGTGGGGGCTGGTGTAGTTTTAAGGTGGTGGGTCCCCAGAAACTCAAACCTTTCATTGTTTTACCGCTTTGATTGCCAGAGTTATGACCAGCACATTGCAAAGCAATGTCCAAATGGCACACCTCTGGCATGTGGTGAATGAGTTACCCCCAGTTTATTTTTATTTTCTTGTTGTTGTTGCAAATATTGCCTGGGAAGCTTTCATTATCATAACCGTATATATGTGCATATATAATTTTGTTTTGGCTTTCAAATCATTTCAAGATGAAGTTTAGACAACAGAGTGACAATTACCTTCCTTTTTACTTCAGGAATAATTTTCAGCATTAAAAGAAACTAATTTCTCGGCTAAAGATCCATTGTGACCTTGTAAATACTTGCAAAAGGTCTAAAATGACAACCATCTCCATGACCCACACAGAGAAGGTATTCAGAAGCATACAGAACTTTAGCATTGGCAGCAAACTAAGGTCCAAAAACATATACATACTGCAGCAGCATAGAACAGAAATGAAATTAAATAATGCAGTGTAGAAGGAAAAGTGAACCTATGAAAAACAAATAACACATAAATAAAAATGGGTGGTGTTTGGATAGTGGACCTTTTATTTATGGAACACTCCCCCTAAAAAAAAATTAAAAAAAAAAAATTAAAAAAAAAAAATTGCTTCGTTGATATACACCCATAAAAAGTATACATGTCATTTGTTTTGCATGTATTCTTGGGGTATATGAAATGATGATTTGCAATAGTTGCAGATATTGTATCTGCAGCTTCTGCAAGGCCTCCCCCCCCCCACCCACATTCTGTAGCTGTCCAATTACAGACTTCCCAATGAACTGTATTACATATCATTAAGAAGCCTTTGCAAGGCAGGTGGAGTGGGACATGCCTTCCTGTTTAATTTATCTCCACAAATCTAAATGACTAGGAAGTAACAGGATCAGCTGTCACACAGTGTAACAAGGTTCAAATGTGCTGATTTCTATTAATATTGGCACTTTTATAAAATAATTAAAGATTACAAATTCACAGCAAACTGGAGTGCTATATTTTGTTGCAGTGTTCCTTTAAGCCAGGGGTGGGGAACTTTCGGCCATCCAGATGTTTTGGACTACATCTCCCTTGATGCTTTGCCAGCAATATGGCTGTAAGAGTATTGTGGGAGATGTAGTTCACAATTATCTGGAGGGCCGAAGGTTCCCCACCCTTGCTTTAAGCCATGACCATTTGTTTCTTACCAACTCAGCCTTGGTCACAGGGCCAACTTTGGCACACCTGTGTCAATTCAGAATCCTCGTCTCAGTGTCTGTCCTGTCACAGTTCCAGGTTCCTAGCTTTTAAATTTGATGCCACCACATCAATTCGGAAACCACAGCTTGAATGCAGCATCATTGACACTAGATTGCAGTTAGATCACTCTAACTCCAATCAACCTTAAATGACATGAACAGTGACATTTGCACTTTTTACATTTTTCTTTATTGCATCTGTCTGATGCACTGCACATGCGTCAATGACACTGCATCAACTGATTGGGAGATATGGAATCAGAGCAGATAATGGGGCCTTCCGGGAGACATCACTAGTGACGCAACATGCATCAAGAATGCCAGACAGAGAGCCTCCCTCATGGGTGAAGCACTCTCTACATGGTCCTAGTGCCCACCTCAAAACACAACTGAGTCTAATGATGCACTCTTGTTGTGCTCCCAGGAGACAGTTCCATGGTGTCTCCAAATGTGGTACATCAGGGGACTAAATTGAGACAGTGGGACAGAACCCTAAAATACTGTCTGTCCCACTAAAGCCAGTAAGGGGGCCTGGATTTACATAGCTATTGCTTGTTTAATAATTACGTAAGCTTTTTGTTGAAAGTTGTAACAAAGAAAAAGAAGATGAAAAAAAAGTTCACTGATGCCACAATACTAATTTCTCCTTATGTTTTACTCTCAGGGTTCTGAGGCTGCCATTACAACACAGCACTGCTCCCATGATGCATTGTGTTCATTTGCGAGTTCATATATTTAGAGATGTAATAGTTCTAATACAAGGAGCATGGTGTCACATGCCAACCATTTTTAATTACCAGACAATTCCTATGGAAGATACATTATGCTACATACTCATTGTTTGTATGTACTGTAAATCTACTGTAAGGTCCTATTACTGCTATTAACTCTTCTATAAAGTCTATCTGGTCAGTCCACATTATCTTTCTTGGATATGATAGAAGTTTGTGCTTCTAATTTACTATTTATTTGTATCAGTCTGTGTATATTGTTTGTATTTGTTTACATTCTGTGTAATAATCATTGTTCCTTTTGCATAACCTATACAGTGCTCTGGATAAGAGAGCTATATAAGAAGTTAGACATAAATAAAAAATATTTATAGTAAGGAGACTCATATTTGGTAAGTTTCCTCTCGGTTAAATGGACACTATAGTCACCACAACAGCTTATTATATTTGTTCTAGTGAGTATAATCATTCCCTTCAGGCTTTTTGCAGAAAACACTGTCTTTTCAGGCAAAATGCAGTGTTTACATTACAGCCTAGTTATACCTCCACTGGCCACCCCTAATATGACTACTAGAGGTTCTTCCTGGGGCAGTGCTGTCTCCACTGTCTGCATGCAGACACTGAACTTTCCTCATAGTGATGCAATGATTCAATGGATCGCTATGAGGAGATGCCAGGGCGGTGTTTGGCTTGTGCTGGCCCTGATCTACCTCCTTGACAGTCTCAGCCAATCCAATGTGAAAGCATTGTGGTTGGCTCAGAGAATTACTTTTGATGATGTCAGCCAAGCAGGCAGATCAGGGGCAGAGCCAGCAGCAGCAGACTTGAATAAAAGTAAGAATTTGCTATATTTAGAGGGACAAGGGAGTGCCAGGGGGCTAGATGGTGGTTTTAACACTATAGAATCAGGAATACATGTTTGTGTTCCTGACCCTACAGCGTTCCTTTAACCCCTTAAGGACCAAACTTCTGGAATAAAAGGGAATCATGACATGTCACGCATGTCATGTGTCATTAAGGGGTTAAAGAAGTACTATAGTGTTAGGAATACAAACCTGTATTCATAATGCAATAGTGCTCTAGTTGAGTATTAGTTTTAGGTTCCCCCACCCCAAAACATTTTTTTTACTTTTTTTCTTTTTTTCCCTTCTATTGGTCTCTTCCTATTTGATCTGTGAATAAAATAAAAATTTAAACATTCATTAACTGTCCCTTAACCATCAATCATTTATTTTCCATCGCACATCTCATATTTTTTGGCGCCATGGACGGAACTCTGAATCATAAAACAAACAAAATAGTTGTCTTGTTTTGTTCATTTCATGATTCATTCACATAGCTTTTTGGAACTTTTTGGATGAATCGCCAATCGTGTTAAATTCGGACTAATCGAATTTATCTGAAATTGAATGTACAAGTCTTAAAGCCCATGGAACAACGCAGTGGGAGGAGTGGGCCTTGACAGAGCCAGGGAGTGGGCAGGTGCTAGTGTTTGGGGGTTGGGTTAGGGTAATGGTGCTTGGGGGTGGAGATAGGGAGTATAAAGAGCAGCCATGTTAGAGTAGGGGCCATTTTAACCAGAGCATCTCTTACCTGTAAATTGTCCCACCCACCCTCCCTAATTTTAGCAGTTCCGTTTAGTCACAGCGGCGGAACAGGGCGTAGTGAGAATTGGAATTTGGCGTGGAGTTTGAACTGGACAGGCCGAGGTGTAGGCCTGATGGAATTAAGGACTGGTTGGTTCTAGCTCTTCGGTGGCGACGAACCTGGGGGTGTAGGTGTGTCCGAGGTACACCCCTACAGTTAACAGTATGATGTGGGGCCTCTTTGGTAGGCCGTGTTTCAAGTGAATTGTTATTTGGTTATTTATTGTTCAATTGGTAGGGTCATTGTCAGGGGTACTGTGTGGGGGGTATAGTAACTTAATGTATAGTTGGACAATGACCCTAAATTATGTTAATTATGTTAATTTATTATAATTTTATTAATAAAAGCTGTGGACTTTGTACTCCAACAGAATTAACTGTGTCCGTGTCTTATTTAGTATAAGGTTATAGCACATGCCGAATAACGGCTGTGCAAATGTTTTAATATAAGGTTTTAGCACATGCCGAATAACGTCTGTGCAAATGTCAAGTACTCTGTGAAATTCACATTTTATGCCACATAAAGCATCGGGGGAAAAAAAATCTCCACATCAATTATGTTTACAGTTTATTTAGGCATATAAGTTTAAATCAACTTTACATTTATTTTCAACTCCCAGCACTGCACATTTTAGTGAATAACCCGGCCAGTTGTAGAACACAGCACCAGATTCAAAATATAAACGATTATGAAACAGACAATAATACAATACTTCTTTGAGTTGTGTTTAAATGTAAATCAGGTTGTTTTACATTATGAGGATCTTTCCCTTCTTTTGATCCGTTGGCATAATGAAATCACAACACTTTATTTTTGCAAGTTGTTTACTTATTTTGTACTGCAACACATTTAGTTTTTTGTCTGTGTTTTTGTAATTGTAGGATCTTGTAATTAACATGCTAACAGCTCCACGGCTTTCTCTGTGGTTACACCAGCCTAATCGCAATCACTATTTCTGGACATTAGAGTGTGTTATTTTACAGCTGGTCTCCATCACTGTTGGTAGGTAACTGTGATCTCTAACTTGCAAGTGCTCCTGCTGTTTGTTACTGGCAATTAAATTCACTAGTGCCTTTCTTCCATTCAAAGCAGGGTCTTTATGCTTTAAATTCAGCTCTTCTAATACTCCCCACTTGTGCTGTGCAAAAAAAAAAAAAGGCTCAGACTGACAGATTATCGCAAGGCAGTTAAGCATGTAATTGCTCAAATGAGTTAAAATCCCTTCAAATATCTGTCTTTGTACCCCATCACACCACTTCACGGACTCAAATATTTGACAATTGATGAAGATAAAACTAAAAGGATCTTCATTAGCTACCAACCACCGTGACAAGCTTCTTTCAGCTGAAGGCTGGTGAATTTTGGAACTTATTATCTACTTAAAAACTGTTGGAAAGCACAAAAATACTTCTGCAGTTTAAAAGAGAGAAAAGTGGAAGCTTAGGGGTACAATATACAATCATCTGATGCTTGCTAGCCATGAAATTAATTGTAATACTGGCACATGGGAAGCATTGTTTATCACTCAGTTAGAACTGATCGTGCATTTAGTTTGTACTATGTTTTAGTTTTTTTAGTTTTTTTTTGCTGTCCTGATACTTATCTCAACAGGAAGTTTTGCATTGTGATGTTGACGAAGGCGTGTCCTTTAAGCAATCATGGCTCACTCAATCTTTGCTTCTTTTGAAGCTGGCTGTGAATCTTTTTGTTTGACCCACGTGGGAATAATACATCAATGTTCTCCTGTCTGATCCGAAAATTTAAACCAAGAGACTTTCTACCATTTTGAAAGGTCATACATATCGACACAAATAGATTGTGTTTATCCACATCAAAGATAAGTAGATTCTCCAGCAACCCAGTCGCTGACAACTGAATTAATAACGTTTTTACTTGTCCAACACTATGACTTCGGCCCTTTATCTAGTCGGGATGCATAAGAGTCGGTAAAAAAAAACGTAATTAAATAAGAACAAGGAAGCAGGCATCTTTGTCTTGGTATGTGACAGTGGATACATATTGTACAAAGGAAATATTTAAAAGCATACCTATAGCTCATTTACTTGTTAATACACATTTTTCTTTATTTACCGCAGTCTGAAATTTTTTGTAAATAATCTTTTTGAGACCGAAGGAATCCTGTTGGCATTTGATCTGTTATTAAAGTTCCAAGAATCTCCAAAGCATGACTGGGCTTTAGGAACCACATCCACTTTCTAAGTCATTTTCTAGAAAGTGTTGTTCTATGTACATGATAATAATAGGTTTATTAAGAAGATAGGAAATCCTGGCTACCCGGCGCCCTGTGTGTCAGTGCTATATTACAGTGCGGTTCTAATATATGCAAGTACTGCAAGTACTGTGACTAATGAGTAACATTTGATTTGTGTAATGTGATGCTGTGTGTCTTAAAGCAGAAGTGGTTTACATTGTCCTGCAGTTTTTATTTGTAATACCAGCTGAGGACCTTTCCTCTGCTGGATCCATGAAGAAGAGAACTCATGAACAAGGCGCTGAAATGTTAATAGCTCTATCCCTCCTGAGTAACTGGACGACACACAGTTCTGGGAGTACAACTGATTTCCACTCCAACACAGCCTTTTTATGCACAGATCCCCAGCATGAGGTCTCCATTCATAAGTACACAAGCCCCTCCCAGGCGTCTGTCACAACCGCACTTATCTGCGACTTCCCTGCTGCGTCTCTGCCCATGGCTACAGCGGTCTCCTCTCAGTGCACGCCGAGAACTCCGGCATGCACAGCTTTGCGTTCCTCCGACTGGCGGTCCTGCACCAGGAGGACACGGTGACGCGACTCTCCACACCACACTGCGACACGAAGGTACAGAAAAAGTGGTTTCAATGACTAATCCCCTTCTAACCAATAGCATGTGAGAGGTAGATACCTCTCCCATACAAATTTGCAGTCTACCTCTACCGCATTGCTCAGTTCTACTATGTTTACTGTGTCAATTTCAGTGTGCCTATTGTGCCTTATCTGATTTATCTGATATCTGACCCCTGCCTGTTTATCGTCTCTGAACTCGTGCCACCTGAACTTACACCTGGTTTTCCACAACTACGAATTTGGTTTTTCCTTTGGTACTTCGCCTTGGCTGATTCCTGCCTCCTGGACTCCTCCCGTCACATGCGTGAAAGACGTAACAACATCCTATTTCCTACTCAATTATCTCTCAGTTACAGGAAAATACATGAACATACATAAAACACCCCAAAAACATAGTAAAATTTTACAGGAACCCCACAAGTCTTATAATCCCAAATAGCCTGGATCTGAGCGCCCAAATTGTCTAAGTAGCATGCAGATCCGTTTGGTGGAACGGAATTGCTTTTCGTGTAAAGTTCTGAAAAACTGGCCATGAGGAATGGGCCAAAACAGTTCCAGAGAAAAGAGGGTGGTGGCCGGTCGGCTTTCACGGGTTCCTATATGAACACAGAGGAACGCTCCCCCTCACTTTTAGGGAGTGAATCCCTTCCCCCTAATGGGTAGTTTATATCTCCCAAACGTCGTTCGTCTAGTTGGTCGGGAAGTAGGAAGGGCAGCGGTACAAACTTTGCTGCTTTTGTGGAATTGCATGGCTGAAAATGGTTCCAGGCGTTCAATGAGACAAAATGGCCACCATGCCACCCAGGGAAAGCACTTGAGTTAATCACTTAATTTGTGGTTAACAGCCAGGGGAGGTCGGTGTTTTGGGAGGTATAAAAACAGGACCACACAGCATCCATTCGGGAGACGAAAAAGGGGGCATGGACAACAGAACACAGTGAAATCTGCTACACCAGCTATTGGTTAAACCATGTTACACCGGTACTACATTACATGGACCTTGTATTCTAATCCTAATCCACAGTACGATAAGAAATTATTTTTGTCCATGCAGTCAGTACTTTGTTATGTTACACTCTTACTATTTACTTGTGTGGCGAAACCAACCTCGCCACTGGGCCCTGGAGAAGCCTGTTTGCTAGCCTCCTACCTGCTGACTATGGCCCCTGGGTTATTTGGGGCATATTGTACTTTATATTGCTGCTACTGGCCCTTTTAAAATCATCGATGGACATATTGGGACTTTTTGGACTATGGACCAGACTTTATGGGAACGTGATACCCCAGATAGCTATACCATGGAGCCTATTCATATAATGAAAGACTATGGGTAAGACTTTAGCTCCATGGCAATTGTACTGTGTGAGTAGGATCTGCGCGCTATTCGGTAGTTTTGTGCGCGCAGATCCCAGCTATCTGGGGATAGGTGAAATGTCTGTGTGTTATGTGTAAAAGGTGAATTTATGTATTTTAAAGTGTTTGACTGTCTTTGTGTCCCCATGTGCTTAATGGAGTCTTTCTGTGCTGGGAGATAATTGAATTACTTCTCCAGCACAGAGAAGGCCCTGTAAACCTGGAAAGCTAGGGGTTTTAAAAGATACTTTACTAACTTTTGAACCCCTGGTCTGATCCATGCCATTTTTTAATATGTTGTTCCCCTGAATGGATTGATTGTGGATATGTATTTTTATGTGAATGTGATGTATGGTTTTGAAGTTACAGATATTGTGTAAAAGTTATGTTTTAAACTGTATAATAAGTGGATTATCTCTCAGGCTAAGGGGAGGGGATGTGTGGGTTGTACCATATCTCGGATTGGTTATTTTATGCCTCCCCCTGGGTGTGGCCTGTATGTGTGAGATGGAAATAAAAGCCAGGCTGGATGAGCCAGTCGAGAGTTCCTGTTTTACCCTCAAAGTGATGTGTCGTCTCATTATTGGGGGGAAGGATTTATTGCATGCTGTTCCAGTTGACTGCTAGGAGTACAAGCCTATTCGTATGGTTCCTATTCAATGGTCTACAGCATTCATATGCTTGGGAGAATTTAAAAGGTTTCTCGGATTCGGTGATTGTGGTGTCTGCCAGAGTGCTTGGAGTCCTCAGGAAGCACTAGGAGCATCCATTAACGGAGGTACCCAGTCGGGGTGCCAGGTGATCCGTTACATTGGTGGCAAGCGGTGGGATGGCGTCCTAGTGCGAGGTAAAGCAGCTCGGAGACACAGTACGTTTGGATTTACAAATTGAGGGCGACGCTAGTGTGCCTACAGCGTCCCTGTCTACACAAAGATTTGGGAAAATGAGGTTCGTAGACCCCTGGGCAACACACACACCTGAGGAAGAGAGGGAATTAGAATGGAGAGATAATGCCCGGAAAGAATTATGGTACGATGCCCTGGAGGAAGTCCAGTATCAACGGCAGCAGCGCCTTCCTGGTGTCGCATACCAGTTGGAGGAACAAATGGCCTGGCGGATGCCACTTCTGGGAGACCAACCTGGAGGGCAGCGGGTAAGACAACTCGAGTACCTCGTGGAAAGGGAACTGAGCCTGGACGCCTCATACCGGGCACTGCGGTGGTGCACTGTCCAGCCAGAGACGTGGAGGGCAGAGGGCATCCAGCCAGAGGGGGAGAACTACACAAGCCCTGGCCTGTTCTGGAAAGCCTTAGTGGAGGATGTCGACTTCGGCAGTCCAGCAGAGTCACGGTACTGGGCTATCTTTCATTACCGAGTTGGGATGATACAGGGCCCGAGATCTATTGGACTGGGAGAAGACCTCCGCCGTTTCGCTGCCATGGAACGAGAGCTGGAGATGGACTATGTAGAACTATTAAATTCCTGCCAGCCGCAGAGCAGGGACGCAGACCGGGAAAACTGGGTGGCAGACCCAGACCTGCTAGCCTATAGCTGGGAAAACGCGGCAGAGGTACCCCCTGCTTCACTACCAGTTGCAGAAGTAGGGGACCTCATAGACTGGTCCTGGAGAGACCCACAGATGGCAGGTGGAGATGGGATCGAGGTCTCTCTACCGGCCCTACAGGGATGCTGGGCAGTCGGCCCAGATCCCCAGCGGCAGGTTACAGTTCAGAGAGAGGAGCTTGTTACACCCTCTCTCCAGCTGCAGCCTAACCCACCAAGGGGAGACCGTAAGCCCCACACCAGCGCAGATGGGACCGTGGTCTCTGCGCCCAAGTTACAGGGAGCTGAAGGAGCCGTCCTCCCTCCCCAGCGGCAGTGTGATTTGTTGGGAATTGGGAGCCCGGTCTCCATTCCCCAGCAGCAGAGTATCCAGCAGGGAATAGAGAGCCCAGCCCCCTTTCCCCCACAGCAGGACTCTGTGCTGGGAGGAGAGACAGTCGGTCTCCCTCCGCAGAGACGGGAAGTATGCATGGGAGAGGAGATTGTTACCACCTCTCCCCAGCGGCGGATCATTAATGTACAGGGAATAGAGAGCCCAGTCTCCATTCCCCAGCGGCAGAGTGTTCTAATGGGAGAGGAGCTGGTTACCACCTCTCCCCAGCGGCAGCACAGCTCACCAAGGGGAGATAGTAAGCCCCTCACCAGCGCAGATGGGACCGTGGTCTCTGCGGCCAAGCTACAGGGAGCGGAAGGGGCCGTCCTTGCTCCCCAGCGGCAGTCTACGGTTCAGGGAGAGGAGCCTGTTATTCCCTCTCCCCAGCGGCAGCGCAGCTCACCAAGGGGAGACAGTAAGCCCCTCACCAGCGCAGATGGGACCGTGGTCTCTGGGCCCAAGTTACAGGGAGCTGAAGGGGCCGTCCTCCCTCCCCAGTGGCAGTATGATTTGTTGGGAATTGGGAGCCCAGTCTCCATTCCCCAGCAGCAGAGTGTCCAGCAGGGAAGAGAGAGCCCAGTCTCCTTTCCCCAGCAGCAGGACACTGTATTGGGAGTAGAGACAGTCGGTCTCCCTCCACAGAGTATAGAAGTATGTAGGGGAGAGGAGCTTGCTACCACCTCTCCCCAGCGGCGGATCAGTAAAGTGCAGGGAGAGGAGAGCAGCGTCCTCCCTCCCCAGCGGCAGGCTGAGTTACAGGGGGCAGAGGTAGTTGGTCCTACCCCCCAGCAGCAGCGTGATTTATTGGGAATTGAGAGCCCAGTCTCCATTCCCCAGCGGCAGGCTGAGTTACAGGGGGCAGAGGTAGTTGGTCCTACCCCCCAGCAGCAGCGTGATTTTTTGGGAATAGAGAGCCCAGTCTCCTTTCCCCAGCAGCAGGACACTGCATTGGGAGGAGAGACAGTCGGTCTCCCTCCACAAAGACTGAAAGGATGCGTGGGAGAGGAGATTGTTACCACCTCTCCCCAGCGGCAGAGTGTTCTAATGGGAGAGGAGCTGGTTACCACCTCTCCCCAGCGGCAGCTTAATGTACCAGGGGGAGACTGTAAGCCCCACAACTGTGCAGATGGGACTGTGGTCTCTGCACCTACAGCACAGGGTGTAAGGACAGTCAGTCCTGTCCCCCAGCAACAAGGCTGCTTAGCCAAAGGGGAGACAGCCGGTCTCCCCCTCCAACAGCGGAGCTATGTATCCAAAGGGGAGACAGTCGGTCTCCAGCAGCAGAGCTGTGCAGCTAAAGAGGAGACAGTCGGTCTCCAGCAACCAGGCTCCAACCAGACTACTCCCGTGGTAGTGCTGGCACCAGGACAGAGTACCGCTGGTCTCTGCCCCCTCAGCAACCCACCAAGGCAGCCTACCAGTCCCCCACACAGCCGTGGTAAAGCACCTGGACATGGACAAGATTCTCCCTTACCCAGGTGGAGTAACCATTTATTGCGGGTGGGCTGTACTGCTGTTTCTGTCTTGTGGGTGGGCTGCTGGACTATCAAGGGCACTGACCGGCAAGAGGTCAGGTACCCTGTTAGTCTGTTTGGAAAAGGGGAGAAATGTGGCGAAACCAACCTCGCCACTGGGCCCTGGAGAAGCCTGTTTGCTAGCCTCCTACCTGCTGACTATGGCCCCTGGGTTATTTGGGGCATATTGTACTTTATATTGCTGCTACTGGCCCTTTTAAAATCATCGATGGACATATTGGGACTTTTTGGACTATGGACCAGACTTTATGGGAACGTGATACCCCAGATAGCTATACCATGGAGCCTATTCATATAATGAAAGACTATGGGTAAGACTTTAGCTCCATGGCAATTGTACTGTGTGAGTAGGATCTGCGCGCTATTCGGTAGTTTTGTGCGCGCAGATCCCAGCTATCTGGGGATAGGTGAAATGTCTGTGTGTTATGTGTAAAAGGTGAATTTATGTATTTTAAAGTGTTTGACTGTCTTTGTGTCCCCATGTGCTTAATGGAGTCTTTCTGTGCTGGGAGATAATTGAATTACTTCTCCAGCACAGAGAAGGCCCTGTAAACCTGGAAAGCTAGGGGTTTTAAAAGATACTTTACTAACTTTTGAACCCCTGGTCTGATCCATGCCATTTTTTAATATGTTGTTCCCCTGAATGGATTGATTGTGGATATGTATTTTTATGTGAATGTGATGTATGGTTTTGAAGTTACAGATATTGTGTAAAAGTTATGTTTTAAACTGTATAATAAGTGGATTATCTCTCAGGCTAAGGGGAGGGGATGTGTGGGTTGTACCATATCTCGGATTGGTTATTTTATGCCTCCCCCTGGGTGTGGCCTGTATGTGTGAGATGGAAATAAAAGCCAGGCTGGATGAGCCAGTCGAGAGTTCCTGTTTTACCCTCAAAGTGATGTGTCGTCTCATTATTGGGGGGAAGGATTTATTGCATGCTGTTCCAGTTGACTGCTAGGAGTACAAGCCTATTCGTATGGTTCCTATTCAATGGTCTACAGCATTCATATGCTTGGGAGAATTTAAAAGGTTTCTCGGATTCGGTGATTGTGGTGTCTGCCAGAGTGCTTGGAGTCCTCAGGAAGCACTAGGAGCATCCATTAACGGAGGTACCCAGTCGGGGTGCCAGGTGATCCGTTACAACTTGTCTTTTCCTTGTACAGCATTATTTACTGTCACATACGATATTATTGGTTACTCGTCCTCCATGTTATTGCCCTCTGCAGGTGTCTCGTTACACCTACCCATTGGTACTTTTTGCATTAGGCTATGATATTTTCTAGGTGTGCAAAAGAGATCCTGATTGTAAGTAAAGGTAAACGGCTGACTTAGACACTTATTGTCACTTAGGAGATTTTCTCAAGGGCTACATAAAACAGCGGACTGTGAAACTTGCTTGCTTTGGGCAAGTAGTGATGTCCACTCTACTAATGCAGACAAGGAGGAAATGAACAATAGATGCTCAATGAGTTGAATACCACATTAAATGAAAGTTATCTTTTATGCACAGAAGATTGAATTGGTGATAAAAGGTAAAGATAATAGCAAACTTGTTTTTACTGCCAACTAAATGGTTTATCAGAAGGTAGGCATACACTCCTAATGGGTACTGGTGTGATCTGCTGCTAGACCGATGTAGGCAACCTGCATTATGTATGGTTAACGATGACATGAGATGAGCAGCATGGATGGAGAAACCATGATTAATGCATTGCATTCAGAAATTTTATTCACTTTATCAAAAGTTTACACCAGTACCCTTGGAGAGCTCATACACATTCAGAACTTCAATTTGTTGGTGAGGTCAAATGTATTCAACACATTCCTTTTTTTTCCTACTACTTTGTAGATAGCTTTTATTATTTTATGTCCAACATGTGGCTTTCATGTAATTTACTTTTGGGTTCTTTCTCTGCCCGTTGATTTTATTTCTCTTTACTTTCATCTCGCTTGTCAGATCTCTCTATCAACACAGTGAATGCTATTTTCAAAAAAGCTATGCTTTTAACAGGACTATTAAAGCTTCAGCTACCATGACAGGTCCAAATAAACAGTTCTGACATACATTTTTTTGGTGCTGCTAAAGTTAAAAAAGTAATAATGCAAGAAAATTATGTTGTTATTATTTCTAGGTATTTTTGAAACCTAAAAAATCTATTTAATACCAAAGTAATACAAAGGAAATGTGGGTGGAACCGAGTTCCCTTTCAAACCGTTTTGCCTTATGCAAATTGTGTCGGCTTTATCATTGGCAAGAATAATGGCAAGCTTCTGCAAACTTCAAGGCTCATTTATATGAAATCATTATCTTAATGTAAGTCAATAACATACATCATAAACAGACACAAAATGTGGTTCAAATCTCACAAGGCAGAAGAAACGAAAGGCATGTGGCTCAGGATACCAAAGGATCTCTTATATGCAATGAATTAAGTAAAGAAAAAGAAAATGAAAATAAACTTTTTAGTGAATACAGCTTTTTGGTTATTTCTCTTAAACACCGTTTTACATGTGTGTATTTTCTCCTGTAGCAAGATTCTCAATTGATCTTAGGTCCGTGATTCTTGAGTCTCGTAGAGTTGCATAATCATTAATATACATATTCATAAAGTGGAATGAGAGACAGTGATAGTCTGTGTTTCCCTTTGCTCGCAGAGTAATGAACTTTTAACCTTCCACTGAAATTAATCATACTTGATCTCATGAGTAAAAATGTTTTAATATAAAGCCATACACTATTGTGATTTAACAAACTATATTTTAATTGTAATTGATTTTTGGCAAAAGAAAAAAAAAAAAAGAGTTAATTAGGGTAAGCTATTGGAAACAGTGACAGGGGGAATACTTTATATGAATTGCTGATAAGAGAAGGTAATGAAATATCTTGAAATGACTGAGCAATGTAATTTTTAATCGCTGAGTGAATTAACGTGATTCATATTGATGCTTCATAACAGTTTAATGAACCCTGCGTTTTAGGCACTTTTCTATTTAATAATATACAATGCTATTCAATTTGAAGAAGGTTTCTAAAGTTAACTAATTTTGTACCAGTTTGCCATGTTTTCACATCATTGCTAGATATAAGCACTAATTGTTAGACAATATTGAGGACAAATTACATCAAGATCTTGTCGAGAGGTGTGAAAGAGTATGAATAATCCTATATCTCGATAACCCAAGACCAGGATTTGAGAGGAAAGCATTTAAGAAGAAAGCTGTTTGTTACAGCTGTGAAAGCATGTTTGTGAACCGTTTAAGTCACCCGCATTTATGTTTTCATTTACCTTAAAATTTAGTTTCTTACTCAAATTATTATTAATAACAGATACAGACATTCCTAATGAACATCAAGTCGATAACGTATATGTTTTGATGTCTTTATTTAACATATTTCGTCAATCTTCATTGACATTAGAAAAGGAACTTCTGGGATAATTAGCTCAATTAAGACATAATTGGAGTCAGATCTTCCAATGAATGTTACATCAGTCATGTAGGTTTGAGGGTCCTTTCTACTCTAGTGAGCAGATGAGTAGATATTCACTGCTATAGTCTCCAATGCATAATCTGAACTGGATCCCATCTCTTTTATTATTTATTACATTTATCTTTTACAGGTCTCACACTATGTTTTTCTTTCCTCTCCATTCTATAACTGTTACTAGCCTGGTTAGAGGAGATGCGTACTGTGTGAAATCAGGAACATTATAGTTCCTAAAGAGGTGGTAATAGGCTAGCCGGATAAGGGACATGTGTGGGTGTGGGAGAGTGTGAGTGTAAGTGTAAGTGGGGGAGGAGTGTTAGGTGAAGGGTGGAGTACAGGGGAGGGGGCTGTGGTATATGTAGGCGGGCATTTTACCCCTTGCCATTTTGGCTTGGTAACAGCTTCCCTACCTTTTTTTTTTTTTTGGATGTTGTTCTTTGAGATGTTAACCTTTTTATTTTTGCAGCTGGTGGGTAATGTCCTTGCCAATCGGGGTTAGATCAGGAGCATATGGGGAAGAAGGATGGTTGGGGCTGTTTCCTCCCCTAACCTCTGGTACATGGTTTGGATAAACGGACATGCCCACTGAGCCAAAAGGCCGGCATTGTGGTATGGTAAGGCCAAGTTGGAGGTCAGTTGGTGGTTGGGACAAGGGGGGAGGGCAGGCCCTAGGAGGATTTGTGATTAGCGGTGGGACAAATTGGCACAACGCGTTAATGTTAAATACTATATTTTGTAAATATGTTAAGTTATGGTTAACAATATTTGTTCAAATGTAAATAAAGATGTGGCCTATTTTGTACCATAAGTATGTCTCAGGTTTTAGTGGAAAGAAGGTGGACGGAATGGGTGATTTTGTTGTCGCACTACACCGTACCCACTACCTGCACACATGTAAGAACTGGCAATGTTGTATCTGTTCTGAAATCTTACACTTTTACTTTATTTGGCTTACCATGAGTTGTTTTGATTTTTTAATTGAATGTATTTATTATTATTGATTAGTTAATCTACACATCTATTATTTTAATATATTGAACTAATTTACAAAAACTTTCCTAAACTTTAGATTCCTACAGATTTTAAGTAAGTACTTTATGAATTTATTAGAGTACATGGAACAATTGAAAGCTCTTTTATTCAAGAGTTAAAAGGTATTTAGGAGTAGCTCTCAGTAAACAAAGATATTTTAGTTAAAATTGGAGGTGATGTTGTCAATGTCTCTGTTCTTGCTCAATCAATCTTCCAAAAATCTTGAAATGATAGGTAAAGTGCCATTTCTAAAAATGAAAAAAAAAAAATATATATGTATATAAAGCAGGTTTTGCACACTTTTAGGATACTATGCCTACTAAATACAGTGTTGCAGAGATAGGCTAATCTTGCATGTTAACATTACCCTTAAATTACATAAATATGAAAGATACCATCACAGGCCAATTGTAGAAAGAATGTTCACAAAATTTTGCCAACACAAATGAAAAACAGCTTGAATTAAAGAAACAAAAGTTGGTACGAAACAAACAAGTCCATATAGATTACAGGTGTTAGTTTTTTTTTTTGTTAGTCAAATTATGCTTGGTCAAAAATACTACATAAAGCCTTAACAATGAGGTAGCACACACTAATTACGTTTTGCTATTATAGTGTATCATTGAGCTCATGTTGCATCTTCAAAAATTGGGGCCTTTGTAAATATTAATGAAACATTTTTCTCTCCATAGGAAGGCATTTTATGAAATAGGCCCTCTTTACCAATGTATTAACTCAATGAAATGAGTCAATGCATAACCATATTCTGTTTTTAATAAACTGTGTTGGACGGCTAGAAAATATCTCAAGTGATCACAATGGTTTTTAGGGATATTGGCTCCTTAAATATCGTGTGATGTCTCTCATGAATAGTGTCTACAAGCCTTAGCCTTATTGAGAGGGCTGATTTCAAACAATTTGAAGAACCCTAAAAATATATCCTTCCAGACTCTTTAATAATGCAGGAGAGTTCGGCTCTTATCTTAGCCATTTTTCAACACTGTCATTTAAAATTGGCATTGTTAAAACGATGTAAGAATTTCATAAAGTCTCATAAACTTTAAGGACTCAGAGTTGTGTCCTGGAAAAGTAATGCACATTGTTGTTCATCATTAGTGACACCCTGGAGAATAACCCTGAATCTTAATAACAATAATAATAATAATTTGGTGCACTTTAGACCCTGTCTGTTGATCAGCAAGCTACTTTCAACAGGATTGTTCCCTGGCATCTACCATGTCATATTTGTGCATGCCTTATTTAAAAAAGTTGGCATAGTCTGCTACTTTTAGTCAATGGATTGTGTCAGTTATCTCTAAGGCCAAACAGGTATCCAGCATATACCTCATCCTTCAAGAACATCTTCATTCACACAAACTAGTCATATGTCCTGTTGACCTCTAGCCGTGGCTTTAGGTATAATTGCTACAAGCTACTTGCCCTCTTTAGCACTGTATTGCCCTGATTCCTATGTATGGCTGGATTGAGTTTTCTCCATGTGTTTAGCCTGGGATAGAATTTTCAAATGAGTTAATGGGTAGACATATCCATCATGATCTTTAGCTAGGGAAATAATATTACTGCACGTAAGTATAACTTTTCCTCTATGTGTTAAAAAATGAAACCTGTATATGTCAAGACAAATAAAATTTGAGTTACGCAGCTTATATGCTTTTCACATTTCAAAATATCGATGTAAAATAATACAATGTAAACTCCCGATATCTGATTTTCATGTTTAGCCACTTAACTGTGTTGTAGGCTTTACATTATTAGCCTATTTATGTAAAGTGTGATTATAGCATTATATATGTGGGTAAACATTCTGAACTTGCTAAAGGAAGAAAAAGCATTCAGAGCTTAGTTCCTCTCCTGTCAATTGCACAGTATTTCAATCACAAGCAGACCCTTCACGGCTGAATATTAATCTTTTGTTTTGCAATGATTTTAGTGCATAGAATTTTATATGCAGCTGTAGATGTACAAAGTTGAGAAAATGAAATTATTTTCCAGGAGAATGTCCCTGTAGACACTTGGATGGGCTCCTTCTGTGCATCAAAGACTAATCAAACCATGTCCAATTGGTTAAAAAAATACAATTATGTCTCATTTGCAGAACTAAACGGAAAAGAGAGATTTCATCCACTTTCTGCATTTCATGGGTTGTCAATAATGGGCAAGTAGAATCTGTGTTTCACTCTTGCAAATAAATAAAGTAATGAGGCATATGAATGGCTAATATTGCAACAGAAAATAATACCTGGGGTGTTTGTTACTCAGAAAATAAATAAATATTGAGTTGGCATAAAATATATCCCACAGTAGACATTTATAGCCCATGTATTGGTAAGATGAACATTTGCAAATACTTAGTTTGTACAATACATTTCATTGGATGAGGCTAGGCAGAGAGGTCCATGCATGGCTCCAAAAAAGTATGTTGTGTAGATTTTGATAATTTGTAAATCAGAGCTTGTAGTTGGTCAGTTGCTGTGCAGGTCTTTGTCTTTTGGCTAAAGAACAAATGGAAGTAATAAATAGACAAAAAGGAGACCAGAGCAAGAAATACTGGGCGAAGCTAGGCCTATCATGCTAGAGTATTGAATAATACCTAGTGATTGGTGTTATAATTAGAGTGTCAGATAAGTAAGAGTTAACCAGAATGTAAGAGAAAGGATTCCCCTGGATTGACAAGGAAGAGGAGGCATGACTGCTGCCCATAGTAAGGGAGGGTTAAATTGGGATACAATGTTGCAGAAAGGGGACAAAATAAGAAGGGCTCAGATGGGAGGGTACTTACCACTTGTAAGAAGGAGCCGAAAGTTTAGGAAGCTTTCCCGCTCTTTCTCCCTTGATTTTGGTGGTTGTGTGTGTTTTTGGTGGTGTTTCTGTTCGTCTTTTTGTCACAGCATGCGGTTTTCCCGGCCAGCGCATGTGATGGAAGTGCCGAGTCAGCTTGGGGAGTCGCAGGGTTGATTCAGAGTCCTAGAGAGCCTGCTAGGGCTGATGGTGAAAGGCAAACTGTCTAGGACTCTGGAAAACAATTGGATTAGCTGTCTGTTGGGCAATCACCCCAACAGCTGACAGGTGGAAGTAATGCTGGTGCATTAATTGAATTAAATAAAGGCCGTTGCCCTTATCCAATACCCAGATGTCGTCATTATTTGGGAAAATGTCTTGGTCAGCAGTCAAGACACTCTTTAGCAGAGGAAAGAGGTGATGACATTTTAGCAGTCTGAAAGAAGCAAATTCAACAAAGTGTTAGAGGGCTGTCCTAGTAAGTGGTCAGTCCTAGAATAAATCATGGACCTTTAAAATGTTAGATAGAGGCATAGTATCAAAGTTCACTGGTTTAACATATGTATCAAGACCCTTCAAAATATATATCAGTTCAATTCTGTAAAAAAAAATAGTACAACCAGAGTCCGCGCCTGCAACAATATGCATTTAAATATTTAAATTTCATGTCGATTAAGATACAATAAGTCACTTGAAGATGAAAGGTCTTTTAATCAATTTATTTAGGCAAGTTTAGCTTTTCAAAAGGAAATGATTTTCAAATGATTTTTGTAATATTAGGAGTTTTATACTGATTGTAATATAGTATCTATTATTTATAAAGACATTCTCCAAACAGACATACACAGGACATTTCAAAACATAAAAAGGGAATGATGGCCCTGCTCATGAGAGCTTACACTCTAAAGAGAGTTAAACCATAAAAGAGACATAAGGTTGACAGGGGATCAGTACACTTTGATCGTTAATGATTCCAAGGGTTTAATGGATTCTAAGGGTCTAACAGAACAGAATAAATTGATATTCATTTTTGCATGCTTTCAAGGTTTCATTGATACCTAGCTGACCTCTATTTTTAAATAATTTAAACAATGAAAGATTAAAGGAAATCTATCATTGGTATTTTGCATAATCATATTTACAGTTCATCATAGCTTTAAGATACTTTTTCAAAACTAGGCATTAAATCAGAGATATATCTATCTATCTATCTATATATATATATATATATATATATATATATATATATATATATATATATATATATATACATATAACCTTTTCCTTATTCACTTGGTAAAAACCTAAAAATGTGTAAGAATTTATATTAACTGTCCAGTATTTATTATATTTTTTGTATTGGCTCCTATCTGCATAAAAAAATATAAATGTTATGTTTTATTCTTGAAAAAGTTATGCCAATATGAATATGGTGTGGAATAACAGCACATTTGATATAGATAGGCTAAAATATGTGACCTGCCAATCTGTGCTGTTGCAGAGGAGACATTGTCATAAACATATTAGACCAGTCCAACCAGTGGACAAAAAAATTAAAAACACCGAGATCTCAAATAAAATACTCATACTTGGTGATCTCTCATGAAATACAAGCATTGCTGGTCTCTAAAACATTCAAAAAAGCAAAATAAAATAAATGCACTGTATATATGATTAATTAGTGGTTAACAATAATAAATGAACTATTCTTTTAATTTGCCTCTCTATTAAAATATACTTGGCTTCAGAATGGGAGACCACCTTCAAAAAGGTAAGTAGAATCTTGCATTATTGCCGGGCTTCAGATCCTTGATCTGCTCTTATGAATCATGAATATAGAATTCCTGGTATTATGAAACCAGCTAATATAAGCTGGTTTTCAGGGTGTTCCTCCAGTCTGCATCTGCATTTCCTATATGTTGTTGTTGTATATATGTTGGTATACAGTTAAATTACAGAAACATTTAAAAACATGTTCTGCTCATGAGAACAAGGTTTTCCTTAAAGGAGCAGATCGGAGTGGTTGTGGTGTAAGGAATGCCTTGGCACCTCTCCCAATGTAAGTAGTCAAACTGTTTTAGAACAGTTTGGCTTCTTACCTGGGGTTCATTGGCTACTGCTCCCTACTTCTCATTTTCCACTCTGGAGTGCCAGAAGCTATACGCTCACCCTTGCAAATAAACACAGACCAGGGTGACCAGGCAAGATGCCATCTGGCCTGTGAGTCTATGCACGGGGGCTGTGCAGGGATATACTCCAAGTCGCAGTACAGGCAAGGACAAGCAAAAGAGTAGTCGTGGAAAGCCGAAGTCAGGGGAAGCCAGAGGTCAGAGAAAAGGATGAGAAGAGCCAAGAACAAACTGGAAAACACATGATCTGGATACTCAGAAACAGGAACCAAGAACGTGAATCAGAGTCAATGAACTGACACTGTCCGCAGGGAGAGGCAGTGTCTTATACCTGGCTAATTAGTGATAAGCTACAGGTGGACCATGATTGACAGGAGCAGTCACAGGTAAAGTCCAGCCACCAGTGCTAGATACATGGCAAGGATAAGCTTCAACCTAATTCAAGAACCGAATTGGCTCAGAGGCAGGAACACAGGCTTAGAACCACAAAGTACTCAGGTTCAAATCCACTGCTGAGCAATTCTGGGGTGACCTCATCCGACTGTGTGGATGTCATGGTGAGAACTGTGACACCAGCATGATATTGTGGTTATGATGTTTGAAGTATTCTATTGATGTTTTGTCCTCTGACAGGATACAATTTACCTCATTAGCAGTGTACTCAACACTCGCTCCATAAAAGTTCTGGTGCTCATGCAGGATCATTTCCAGTCAAAGGTGGATGTTGATGGGTCTATGTTCTTGTGCTCTTCTCTTCTTAAACACCCCCTGTTTATTTTTCAAGACCCTCTTTTTCTCTTTATTTTTACTCTGTTAGGTGATTATACACTATTAATAGGGCCATTATTGCATCATGTCATGCAATATACTATTCTCTTCTTTCCACTGTATGTTTTGTTATTAAAACATTTTCTCCGTTAAAACTTTAATTGTAAAAAATAAATAAATAAAAAATGAGCTAAAAAATATTACTTTTAAAGTTCTATGATTCTTAATTTAGATATCTGAAAAGTCTCTTAACGTTTACACACAGACAAGAAGCAGAATGATTAGTTAGGTATAACTAGAGGACCATTCATTGCAGTGCCTGAACAGCACTCAGTGACAATGACCATGGACAGAAAGCAATCAAGTTTTTATTCTCGAAAACCATTGTGCTTCCTAGTATATGCTAATACATTGCAATATGTAGACTTGGGAGATCACACAATTGTAATCAGCATCTCAAAATTTACATCTGTTAAAAGAGGAGTGAGGGGGAAAAAAAAATCTAATTTATAGTTTAAAAAAAAGAAAAAAAATTCCCAGTGTTTCACATCTCCTGTTCCAAGACTGATAATTGAGTCTGAATTCCCATGTCCCTAATACACTGTATATATTCCCCACCTGGCCGAAAAATTCAGACAGAGAGAGATAAATACCCAGTAGACGTACAGACAGAGAAACTGCTGTAATTGCTCCAATAATGACTCTCAGACATCAAATGAAGGCAAATAATGGTATTTAACACTGTTTCCATTCTTTGGATGAATTGTAATTCTAGAGTTATTGTCAGACACTATAGTGGACGAGCAACTAGTACAACTGTCATATTTCTCTATTTTTAATGAGCTGCCCACAAGAGGTCTCCAATATTAATGGCAAAGTCCATCTCATTTTCTGATGGCCTGATATTCAGTTACGGCCTTCAAGAACAATAACTTGATTAACATTGTTGCTTGCATTGGTTTCCCAGTGGAACTTGTCAGTTGGCTAGTTGAGGATTCAATTAACAGGACAAAGATTGAGTTTTCTGTAAAACGGCTGTGTGTGGCAGTCGTAGCATTCTATGAAAATGTAAAACGGAAAGTGATAACGGAAATAGTCTATTTTACCCTAATCCCAAGGCTTAAATTACAATATTCTGCAACAACAGCAACAGTACATAAATGAAACGATTTTTTTTTGTTAGTATTATTAATATTGATTTTGTTGTCATAAAATTAACATTGTTCTTACTTGGTTTGTTTTTACTATCTCTGACATTAATATATTTAAAAGCAGGTTTTATACATTTTTTGTAAATTAAAATATTAGTAATATTTCAAAAGTCTTTTTCGCATCTCTAAATATATTAGTAGAAGAAACAATTATAGGTTTTAGTTATATGTTGTATAATAATATTGTAATTGTTTGATATTATAATTTATAACTTTAATGATATAGTTTAGAAATATAGTTCTGAAGTTCTTTCGTGTTAAATAATTATCGTTTTTTGTTCATGATAGAATGAGTACAAAAAGAACCAGAAATCCTGACACTGCCGGCAATACATTCAGATGATCAGTGTGATTATTTTATCCAACAGTGTTTCTTTGCTAAAACAGGAATTGCAAGGAATTAACCAGAGAAAGACAAATTATTAGGTCAGGACAGTCGAACTGGAAAAACGTAAATTCAGCTATTTTTCCAGCTGGACTAAAATGGTCTACTATTATCAATCCCCTTGCCAATTTTAAACAATCCCAAGCAGAGTGAATAACCCTAATGTTCCTTTTAGAAACAGAAGCAAGTAGAGTGCCAAAGTGTAGAATAAGATAGAAAAGAAATGGGACTTCTATTAATTGAGAATAGCTGGAAAACAGAAGTATTAAAATGGTATGTTATTGAGAATTTAATTTAAGTCCTTATGAATACATGCATTTGTTACAAAGAGCTACAAAGAGATCCGTGAGAGCTAGAAGCGGTTTGTAGTTGGGAATTGGGTAAGAAGAAGAGATAAAGCATTAGACTCTTCATGAAAATGAAAAACAAAATCTCAGATTAAAAATAATAATAATACATTGCAGAGATTATACATAGGGGGTTAAAGCATGAGCAGTATGTCACCAGCTTTAATAAAGTGGGGAACAGTAATGTACACGTTTTTAGACTCACACAGGGTTTCTATCCATTTCTTTGTCTGTACATAGAACACAAGTCAACCAATAGCACAGTAGACTTGGGATAGCAACCAGTCACATTACAAAGCTTCATTAAATTACAACCAGTGTGAATGGAGCTCTGTATTTACAAGGAAGGATCAGGACACACCATGACAAGGACTGTAGACCACATGGGAGACTTGAGTGAGTGGCAGGGCAGCCAGTTTGAACTGGTCGGGAAGTGTCCCTGGAACAATGGGACAACAAGTTACTGGGAAAATAACAAGACAGGAAAGGGGTCAAGGGGCAGGAACATATAACCTGGACAAGCTCTACATTCAATTTAATATGAACTACACAATATTGAAATTCCCACCATTTTAAACCAGATGACACGCAATTGAAAGTTGGTGAATCGTCCATTAAACATAGATAAATAGAAACATCTTTACATTGCTCAACCATATATGTGGGTGCTCTGTTGTTATTAGAGAAACTACCCTTGGTTATATAAAAGTGAAATCATTTTGAAACAAATAGCTTTTAAACAAGTACAACAGATTGCCTTAAAAAGTTGTAGGAGATAACAATTTGCCTATCAAAATGTTTGAGCACAAAACATGTAAGATGACACTGTATAATGTATATCCTCATCCCTCTATAATTGTGCTTCCTTTCTGTGTTAATATTGTTGGTCAAGTGGGGCCACTGCCTTTACACATTGTTCACCTTACCGAATATTATTTGCCAATATTTGTACTCTGATTTCCATAATACCAATAAAAAATGTTTTTAAAACACACAAACATATAACACACAAACATATAAGATGCAGCAGTTAAGACCAGGGTAATGCTGTTAATACATTGTACCCACTGAACCACATTTGGTTTTATACGTTTTTCTTATACCATGGAATGTTTTTACATAGTACGAATAAAGCAGGACTATCGTCCTTAAAGAGTCTACATTTCTCTGCGCTCATATTTTGCAGTCTGCTTAGCACCTGTCACAGTGTAAATTTGTGGACTTCAGATTATATACTCCTGGAGTATTGGAAATCCATTGAGAAGTGCCATTTATATTGGGCAGGTGAACACACACACACACACACAAACACATGTACATATACACACACGCGCGCATGGAAACACACACGCACATGGACACACACATATATTTTGGATTTTGGAGATAACAGTGTACCCTTTAACTTTTTGGAATGCCTAATATCTCTTTAGACTGGGTTTCTAAGGCACTCACTGTGAAGTAAGTGGAAGGAATTCATGAAAAGGTCTGCAGTTAGATGCCTGTGGGTGAGATATTAGAAGATAAAGGTCTCAGCAGGTGGAAAACTGAAACTTTTTTTCTCAAATTCCTTCTTCTTGCTACATGGTTGAGTCGGAGATGACCTGTAAACAAAAAAGCATTTTTAAAACAAGTAGCTGCTGTTAGCAACTGGAAATATGATTTCTAAACTATGTGTTTCCTTTTTATGAAAACCATGCTACATAATATATACATTTCCCCCCCCCCCCCTCTAAATCTCAGTTGTCCAAAATATCACTAATCTGCTAGATTACATGTATTTGTAATGTATTTCTTGAACACCTTTTCAATGAACAGTGCATTTCTATGTATTATAAACTCTATAAGCCACAAGTGGGACGGTAGCGATTGTATTATCCACACATTGTATGTTTTTCTCGTTCTTTTTATTAATTCTTCTTTAATTATAATTTCATGAGCATTACTTAAATAATTTCATAATATGCAATTATTAATTATATATGTGATTTTTTTTTTTTTTTAAACCATACAATTCTTGTTAGAATACTAATAAATCTGCTCCAGTACTTTTGCACAATTTTCACAAGGAGTATGCCAGCAAAAAAGACATATTTTCTCTATTGGTAATATAGTTTATGGGGAGAATGCTATAGAGGTAAGCCAAATGCACTTCATCCAGCCACACACAATAGTTATTGTGGTGAAGACGAAAGTGAAACGAGGCCAAAATGCATTCTGCAAGAAAGTTTCTCGTTTTTTTACTCTGCTTATGTATATTGGCATTTAAGTCATGATCTTAATGAGGACAGACCGGATTTAATGTGAATTATCTGGAATCCAACATAAATTCAAAAGTTAATTTGTATTTTTAGACCATGTTTTTTGTTTGAATATTTTGGCTTATTTTGAATTTCATGTTGAATTCACCTTTCACCAAGTCACACTTTGGTCAATGATTGTGTCTTCTTGCAATTCAGCTAAAGGTCAGATCAGAAATAGACAAAAGGTCAAAAGTGAATTGTTTCCTCCCTTGATTTTTATTTCTGTGTTTACTCATCCCCGTGCATGAAGGGTAGTGTATTTAGAGGTTTATTTTGGGAAACCAATTCTAAACACCATAGCAACTACAGACCACTGATGTGGTTATTGTGACAAAAGCATCTGACCATTATTATTTAAAAATGTTTTGACAATTACCTAGATCTTCCAGCACTTCATCACAGGTATTGCTGAAGCTTCATCCAAAGTCAAATACAATATATATATATATATATATATCTATAGGAGAAGTTCCTCTGTTGCAATACCTGAGTGAACGATCTGGGTGAACCAGATAAATGCCAAACTTTTCAGAAACTGTGTAACTCTAAACACTGGGATGGTGCCAAGGGACTCATGGCACCATGAACACTACAGCATGCTGTAGTAGATGTGGTTCTTAAAGTGCCCCTTTAGTTCCATTAGAACTTTATGCTTGCTGATCTGAGTTAAGTGTTTATTTCAAAAGCAAGAAATGAGCAACTACTATTATGTTTATTATGTTTATGTTTATGTTTATGTTTTAAAGTTATCCAGCTTGGTATATCCAAATGAGTCTTACAACACAAGGGATCTTTGCTATACAAGTAAAACTATAATTTATTGTTTCCTTTTTGATTACTGCTCTCCCAAGTATCCTAAGCAGTCAGCTGAGACAATTTTTACTTAAATGTAAGCAATTTAATACCAGCGCGTTCTGCCAATACCTACGTTGGCTACAAATTCCCTCCTCCAGACAGTTACTTCTCTTGCCATTGAAAAGCTGTGTTGAATGTCCACAAATAGATGAGAACTCAAAACTTATTATTTTTTTTAAATATGTTTTATCAGTAGTGAGAAACAAATGCAAATTATTTTTGTGTTAGACATACAGAGCATTCTGATTAAAGGAAACTGGGTTCAGCAGAATGAAATAAACATTAGAATTAGCAAAGTAATTAATTAATTAATTTACAGTTCTAATCCTGGTTCAAAAAAGATAAATATTCACCAACAAAGCAATCCTTGACTTCAGCCTCTTCATTTTACTTTATTTTTTTGAACAATCTGAAGCCATTTCACACAATGTGGCAAAACTGAGTTGTAATAAAAATAAAAATATTAAAAAAATTAAGAATGTTTTAAAAAAAGGAATGGTTAAGAGATGTAGTAAGAAGATAGAATAGATGTTTTGTTGCACATTTTATACCTACCCACTCCATTTTGAGTTTTTTTTAAGGGCTGAAAAAGTAATGTTTCCTCTTTTGGTTGTCTCTCTTGAAACTACAGTGGTACATTGGTTTACAAATTAAATGCGTTCTCCGGGACTTTTCTTATTGCGAAAGCTTCGTAAACCGAAACGTGGTTTCCCATAGGAATGCATTGAAAAAATAATCCGTTCCAGAGGTCAGAAAAAAAGTCAAAATGAGCTGGCATGGAAACCAACCCACAATGCAGAACACACAGTAAAAGGCATGCAAACAACAAAGCTCAGCTCCCTACCTTTCCACCGCTTGAGAAATGCACCAAAAAAGTTCAGAAAAGTCCCAAAACCGCTGCAAAAAATTTCCAGAATGGCTCCAAAAACGCTCCAACACCTCCACACTCGATGCCATGTGCTAGCCACAGACTCCAGCATGCAAGGGGGCGGCGCTATAAACCTACCAGGTGCAATGCATCCTGGGGAAACTGAGGCATTATTTTCAATGGATTTTCATTTTCATTTGTAAAACGAAAATTATGTTAACCGAGGCGTTTGTAAACCGAAGTACCAATGTAGTTTACTTTCTCTATTCCTTTCTCTATTCCTCCATACTTTTAGAGATCATATATATATAATATATATATATATATATATATATATATATATATATATATATATATTTTTATTGCTCAGGTAGTAACTCAAGACAACTGTTATTAAATAATACAATTTGAGATCATTTTTAAAACATTTCATTATACTTTTTACCTCATCTGATCCTAAAAAACATCAAACATAAACTTCTGTCCTCCAGTTCTCCAAATCCTTCCTAATTCTATCTATATCTTCATTCTCATATTATATTATCATATTATAACAAAAGTTATCACGAATTTACAGTTACGTGCGGTTCCACCTTGAAAGGGTGTTCATTTCCTCTTACCTTTGTTTTACCATATATTGTAAAAAATATTGAATTGAAATTAAACACTTTAGAAATGCAGCATTGTAAAAATCACTAGATACATAAAAAAAAATGAAACCCAAAGAGAGGGTCAATTTGTAGAAATATAGGTCTATTTGGCTCACGAGTTAAGTTCTTCTTTGTAGCTATTTGATAATAAAGGAAAACACAACAGATCCAATGTGCCCTGTCACCGGCATGGCAAATCCATTGCACTAATACTAATGCTGGATGCTGTACTAATCACTTTTTACATACATCTACATGTTCGTTTTCTGATTGCTGATGTGGTGACAAGATTATTGGAATGCAATTTCTTATTATTTAAAACATACAAGTAAGTGATGCAGAGTTCATTGGGGTCTCCAGTCATTGTCAATTTGTTAATGGAAAATTATTGAGCAAGTAGACTATGGGGAAACTAAGCAGAATAAATGGAAATGACCAAGGAACCAAGGAGATACCTTGCAGGGAAAATGACAGATCTGTCCATAGCTGGACCCATGGGCCATTGTCACACTATTCTTGCTATAGAGTAAGACTTGAGATAGAATTGACTTAGTAAAAGATAAAGAAGACAGGAAATCTTTACATAGGCTACTCAACACCACTGTTAAAGCACCTTACATTTTAACCTTCAGTGAACGTAATACAGTACATCATATTCATAGTTTTGAATTTTTTTGTGCAAAAGAAGCTTTACTATTTAAATTTTCATTAGTCAAAACAAAGTGTTACATTACTGAGTGGTCAAACTGATCAAAAGATCAGCACAAAAATGGAAATTCAAACCTATGCTGGTTTCAGTACTGAAACAGCTTAGGAAAGGTGGTACTCCGGTGCCCAATACTGGAAATGGCATATTGGTGTACACAAAGTTCAAATTTTAATTGTTCTCTATTAAAAAAGTTACATGTTTGATAGAACCTTAATCCCCAGTTCTGGCACATTTTTGGAGTCTCCATTAACAAATATTTTCTGTCAATGTTGCAATGTTTTCCCAGAGTGGGGAGTAGTGGTTTTGATTTCCAGGCCATGATGGTCTACTACAGATATACACAACAATGACCCATTAAAAGTTTAAAGCATTAGTGACCAGAGTTCCTTGGCATGGGATATAACATTGGAATATATATTGGTGTCTTAGGTGGCATATTGGTTTTGCCTGAACCGGTAGACCACCAAAGCCTTCCAAGTGATGTTCAAGATCACAGTTTATCTACTTGTAGTTAATTTAGGAACTCCTCTCAATATATTAAGCTGATTTTTTTATTCTGTGTGGGGTTGGGAGGAGGAGCATTTATTTTTACTTTTACCTCTGTTACTATCAGAGAGCCACCATTATTCAGATAGACATAAGATCTATTTCTAACCATCTTGTGCCTCAGTAATAACATGCGGTATGTCCAACTTTAACTGCCATAGATGAACAACTTTGTGCCCATGAGAAGATGCATTCATTCTAGAAATATTACGTGAACATTAGAAACATGTAAAAATGAGTAACTGTACATAAAGTTTTTAAAGGTCTGAGAAATTTTAGGATTTTCATATCAGAGGGATGCTATGGTCTGTTATTTGTATTTAAATCGAAATCCAAGTATTATAGTGTTAAGGAAGACATTGCAGAAGCTATGTGACATGCCTCATCAATTCAGTTATATATCAGTCGATCACATCCATGCTGATATCTGATTTAAAACATTTAAAAACATTTATGTGCATTCTATTACAATATATTTGGAGGTTACATTGGTTATATAATGTTCTTGTATGGTCGCCTATATTATTGTGGGATACAATAAAAATATGCACCATTATTGCTCTCATTGAATTGTCTATTTTCGTTCAATGTCATTAGAAACGAAAAAAAAGAAAATATATTTCACCTTCCAGCTCCTTGAGACAAATTATACAAAATATGATTATCACTAGGTGAGTGCAAATAAAAATCAAGCAAACAAATTATTATAATAATAGTGGGCAATACTACTATCTTAAATAATAGACTCATTAACCTGACTATGGAAACATTATTTGCATTTTTGTAGTAATTAGACCAATGGAATGTTTGGATCATACCTGAATATTCAACATATCGCAATGAAACGACAGTAAATAACAAAGGATCTAGAGCCCGCTTTTCAAAGGCAAGACTGTAAAATCATATTTTAAAAAATGGACACAAGAGGAAAAATTAAACACAATGGGCATTTGAATGGGAGATAAAGGAGGCAGGAAGGAGGAGGATAGTAAAGGATGCTGGGAGATACAAGAAATCACTGCAAAGCGTTCAAAATTCTCCAGCTGCTGTTCTTTTAATTTGCTTCCATTCCAATTAAAATGCAAATTAAATTTATAATTAGCATCAGAGAAACCTCCTTGTGTACTGAAAAAAAACAACATTTGGGTTGATGGTACAGGGCTGGCATTTTCAGCTACCAGAGGTGTCAGAACAAAAAAAAAATCAGGGCATCAAACAACCCAAGCCACAATTAAAGGGCAAGCAGTATCTACTCCAATTCTAGATATACAATTCAGTATTCTCAATAGAACATATCTTGGACATATATTTCACTCAGTGTGATGAAACATCCAGCTGATTATTTGGGAAAGCATTCGTGAATAATGCTTTTTTTTTTTTTAAATCAATCCTTACATTTTTTACTTGTATACAATGCTTTTTCGTTTTAGTGTGATTTAATTCATCCATTTTTTGAAGGTCTCTGGTTGCCCTTCTCGCTTCTCTTTGCTTTCATTGAAGAGAAACAACATAGCCCTTTGTCATTTGATGAATTCTTCTCAGATCACAATAATATTTGTAGTCAATACAGCATTGCACACTGTTAATTTGGAATCTACAACTAACAAAAGCAATGGGTGAAAGGTAAACACAATGGTAACTTGTGCTGTCCCAAAATGATGATAAGGGAAAACTATAATAGTGTTTTGTGATCATAAATCTCATTTGCCATAAGCTTGTAATATTAGCAATGTGTATACATTTGTATAGGTAAGTGTTGAAAAAATAGAGTACAACTTTTTAAAGCACAGCAAGTTTTCACATATCACATGGCTGATCGTGTATGTTGTATATTGTTTTGTCATTCTGTGTTTTGAGATATTCACTATTAACACGTTACATCACTAATTTTCACTGTTGTGCTATAATGCAAGACCAATCCTATTCAGTAAACTGTAAATTGCCCATTGATTGGTAAAGTCTGTGATACAATAATTTATTTGAGGAAAATATCTTGACTGAGATGTAGATTTGTTGGATGATCCAATCTACATCTTAAGCCAATTATCAGCTCAGCACTTAGTGAATTGCCCCTTCGTAAGTGAATTTTTATTTTAATATTTGAGCTTAACATTTTCAAGAATTGTGAACTGTGTAACTTATGCACCACAAAAACCTTCAGATAAAAAATAATAATTTTTATTATTATTAATTTTAATTAGAATGCAACAAAGCAGATAGAAATACAGCACATATACTCAAGTCCCACTTACCATTTATTGGGTGGACCCACAAATGTGACATTAATTTCATGTTTTTGAATTACACAAGTTCAAAGGGAAATACATGAGCCAAACAAAGTGTAATTAGAACAATGCAATATGTAATTCAGGAATTGTTTCATATATACTAAATATACTCAAGTCCTGCTTGATACACATTTATTCTTTAAAAGTAGGAACTGGACCACACTGCTCTTTAGAGCTGCTTATCAGCAATGCGGATGAAAAGCATTAATAAGAAAAAATAATTGAAATCTTGCCTGATTTAATGGAAAATTATCATAAGATTCCATTTGCTATCTTAAATGCTTAATTATTATTATTGTAAATACGTTTCCTTATATCTTATACAACTACCAACTATATTATGGTTAATTGATAACGAAATTGCAAACTTCAGTCTAAAATAGCCACGCTGTGACTATAGCAGGATTGGTGACTATTTCCAAATCAGCTATATTTGCCTCATTTTGCAATTTCTTTTTCAAGTCACTATACATCCTTTTCTGCCTCGGTTTAATATTTTTGGATAAGCTTTTCAAATGATTTGATATTTTTTGATAAGCTTTTAAAATTGTATTTCAAAATATTAAAATATATATATAAAAATATATACATATACATATTTATATATGTATATATTATATATATATATATATATATTTTAATATTTTGAAAAACAATTTTAAATCAAAATATTAAAATATATTTAAAAAATATATATACGTATATATGTATATATTTTGTATATATATTTGAATATTTTGAAAAACAATATTAAAATGATTTATTAATTTCAGATAAACATTTAAAATTATGTAATATTTTGTAATTTTTTTGATATATTGATATTTTTTATTCATGTATATTTTTTTATACATGATATATATTTGAAAAGCTTATTTAAAAATATTGAATCGACGCCTCTGTCTCTCATATCCTCTCTACCTCTTACATTCTCTCCTTTTCTCTCTCACTGTTCACTGCAATTCTAGATAACCTTAATTATTTTACAGCGATGAGTGGATTATAAAGCAGATATTAAATCCTCTTAAATCTGTATTCTTGTGAGACCCTAACTTACATATTCTGTTGCTTTTTTAAATGAGCTACTGTTTATTTATAATTTAAAAATAGTTTGCCACTCCAATAACAAGATATATTGCTTTTAATACCAATTTTACGCTGAATGGAAAGTTCTAAATTATGATATCACTTAGCCTGTATCTTCCAGAAAGCTGATTAAGATGTAGACAGCGTTAATTATTCTTTTGAATACAAAAAGATTGCTGAATCTGGAAGATGTAGAGCTGAAGTTACTTTGTGTTGAATCAGATGCCAAAGGTCATACTTTTGTGTCACCCGTATTGTATAGAGGATGCTAGGGGTCACAGCCCCTAATCAAAACGTCTATAGCAAAAATTAAGCCATGCTTGCTCCCAGATAATTAATTTAAGAATTGATGGAAATCTAAAGTACTAGAAATTGGATTTTAGCTGGTCTGAGTTTTCAGACGATCTTGTAATGGGAGCCCAAAAGTCTCCAAGATGTAAAGGATAAAAGTGGTTTAATGAGTTAATTGGTTAATTTGCTTTTGGCACTAGTATTCATGGTTCATTTAAAAAGAGTGCCTTATATTAGGAGTATGGATAGCAAAAGAAAATTCCCAGAGAATCAATACAAAATTATACCTTTTGATTCATCTTGAAATGTTTGGAAGAGTCATTCATGTGAGGACGAAGTTTTGCTTAATGCCACAGTAGTAGTACAATTGTATATATTAAATTATAGTCAATTCTACCTAGGACTGTGCTTATCTATGTTTGCGTTGAACATATGACTGTAATCAAAATGATTATATTTTTTGTATTTGTAGCCAGGGCCTTATGTGAAAATAATATTTAATTAATAACACTTAAACAGAACAAGATCCAACAGTGCACTGTGTAAATGAGAGAATAAAAGAAAATGGCCATAGTACAACTAATAAGAAATTGTTTTCTATATAATATAATTCAATGAATATCATGAGTATTGGCAAGGCAGAGTGGGGGAAAAAATACATATATAGAGATCAGTTGGTAAGTAAGCAGTACACAACATTAAGGCATATGGTTTTGAGGGACCAGATTGGGATGATGGCATGAAATATCATATATATATATATATATTATTTATGTTCTTAAGGGTTATATAATATATCAGCCAATGACTCCCAGGATCTTTACTCCAAAACCTGGTAATATGGATAACCCTACAAACATACTTTAGACGTGGACGGGTTCTATCTTGTGTGTCATTGCTCCATCCGCTGTATATTGGATGCATTATTACAGCTCTACAAACGCAATAGTTTAAATGGTGAAATTCAAATATTGTCATGAACAACATTCTTCCCGAAGACTTTGATACTTGGCAAGGGATGCCCAAAACAGAGCATGCAACCCCATTTTTATACTGTGTAATATACTGTGAATCATGGAACATTACAATCAAACCTAGAACAGTAAAAGGGCATTCACATACTAATAATATAACAATATCACATTCCATATAGGTAAAAAGTAAAAAAATTGTCCTTCCATGCCTTCTTCTTATAATTTATAATGGAGACATACATTAAAGTGTCCTTAAAAATAATCAGTGTATTTTTAACAGTAATTCTGCCAGCAGCAACTGTAGTATTAATAATAATAATAATAATAATAATAAAATTAATAATAAAAATAGTATACTGTCTAACTAAACAGATCTCGCTAATAGGACAGGGAAATATGACTTTTTGACTAAAATAGCTTAAGCCAAAAATATTTTTTTTTATTTAAGGAGTAAAGAATTTGCAGATCTTTTCACAGAAAACAGCAGTTACCAGACAGAGAACCGATGTGGCGATGGGGTGCTTGATTTCTAATTATTTTGATGACTTTCTGTTATTCTGACAATAGAACAAAAAAACTTTTTAGTATTTCTCTGAGTAATCAAAAATTTTGTGCCACCACCTGTTTTATGTTAATTATTCTAGGGAGCTCCCTATAAATCATAACACTGGACAATAAATTAAACTGTCAAAACCCAAGACAGAGGTCATGCATGCAAAGTTATAGGTCATCCTACGGGAGTGAAAGGTCACCTATTGTCAAGCACCATTGGGAGATGTTCCACTGGAACAAAAGAAACCAAAAGAAATCAAAGTATAGAAGAATTTGGGAAAACACGTTAGCTCTGTACACAAAGGGGATCAAATTGACATGTCATTGAATCTTTCTTCTGACAACCAGCAAGACATTCTAGCAATGACCCATCTTCAATCCGCACTGTCTTTCTCTCAAGTCTTGTTACCAAGGACCTTGATGGAATGCCTTGTCTATCTGTGTATTTTCAGCTAAAAGTAGCTTGTGAGAGTTTAAGAGATAATGCATCCATCATGCAAATCCTACGGGTATCTGAATGCTTCAGCCTTGAAGCTCCACAAATTAATTTGATCTTAATTGTCACCCTGCTTGCTGTTTGTTAACTGACAAGAGAGGCTGATGTGTGCTCTGATTCCGTGCTCTGTTGCTTTGGAATGGACAACTAGAGCCAGCTGTTTTGTGCTTTGAGAAAAAAGGATACTTATTATTTCACTGTCAGTTAGTCGTCCCTTCCCATTTCAAAAGAACTACAAGTATATTAAAGTCTAATCTATAGGAGCTGCTTCTTCCCACTGACAGCCAAAGGATTAATGGAATTATTTCTAATTGTGGACGATCAGTGTATCTAATAAACCCATGTTGTAATGAGGTCTATGTACAATACAAGTATCTTGGTTGAGCAGCGTGCAAGAGATAAGTTATTCACTTAAAGCAGCAATGTGTATGTGGATGTGTATTTGATTACATGTCTGTTTTTACAGTTACAGATTTCTTTTTTAATACGATCTTTTACTTTGCAAGATTCCTTAGATATAAATAACATGTTTCCTTGGTTGCACAGAAAAATAAGACATGTCTGCTTGTGCTTTGAAACAGAGCTATGTAAACATAAATTAAAGCTCACTAAAGGGAAGTGTAGCAATACATTTTAGAGTGTAATATCTAGTTGTCCTGGGTCATAAGATTTTGCATTGAGTCGTATCGTTTGTGCAGGGCCTTTTAATGAATACTCTATTCCAGCTGATATGCAATATAATCAGTATTCTCTATAACACTGTTTTCTTAAAGTCCCTTTAACAATATTAAACATATGTAAGGACCCATCACGTTATTGGCATTTAAGAAGTACTTGTTGAATTAATTGGCAGTAAGAGTACTTTGATCTGTTACTCATGCAGTGTTAATCACTAAAGTGGGAATTCAAAGTGAATTCAGAGTGAATTCCAAATGTTCCACCAGAATGTTTTTTTTTTGTTCTATAATTTGACATTTACACTCTAGTAAGTAACTGTGATGGTATTCAATTAGAAAAGTAATCTATTAAAATAAAATTGAATATAATAAATTGGAATTCTAGTGTACGTCATGGTAGACACAATTTTTTTTAAATATATATTTTTTTAATTTCATATTCTTTATTTTTGCTGTGCAAAAGGGAGTACAAATAAGTCTGCGATGCCACGATAGCAATAACAGACAATTCAACGCTTACATTGTCATGACATAAGATTAAGTTGTACATTTTTCTATTAATAACAGGTACATGCTAGTTTTGTCGATGGATTAGTACATAGAAGTCTAGTACAAGGTTCTGTAGACTGGTAACTGGAACTGTAGTAACAGGTGTAAACTGCAATTAGAGTGATGCAGTTTGGAAAAATTGTGCTATTAGTGCTAATTTAACATGCTAGTTTTGCATTGCTTGAGGTACAGGAACATGTATGTTATTAAGGATGTATGCACAATTTTGATATTAACACTTTCAATAATAACAGGCTGAACATAACGTATGAGGTGCTACTATGAGGCTAATCTATACATAGGTTTATAGTTACGATGCTGCAGGGTATTGCTGTGTGGTGAATGCTTAAACTTTCGCGTCTGTCAGTATTTCTTTGTGTGTCAATACTTCTGTCAGTGTGTGTGTCACTATTTATGTGTGTGTCAGTATGTCTGTCTGTGTGTGTGTGTGTCAGTACGTCTGTCTGTGTTTCAGTGTGTCTGTGTGTATATCAGTATGCCTGTGTGTGTCAGCATGTCTGTGTGTGTGTCAATACTTCTGTCAGTGTGTGTGTGTCAGTATTTCTGTCAGTGTATGTGTCTGTGTGTGTGTCAGTACATCTGTCAGTGTATGTGTCTGTGTGTCAGTATGTCTGTGTGTGTGTCAGTGTGTCTGTGTGTATGTCAGTGTGTCTGTGTGTATGTCAGTATGCCTGTGTGTGTCTGTATGTGTGTCAGTATATCTGTCAGTGTATGTGTCTGTGTGTGTATGTATGTGCGTCTGTGTGTGTGTCAGTATGTCTGAATGTGTGTCAATATGTCGGCCAGTATATATTTGTGTGTCAGTGTATGTGTGTGTCAGTATGTATCTGTGAATGTTTTAATATGTCTGTCTGTGTGTGTATGTGTCAATATGTCAGTGATTGGGGGTTGGGCGTAATTGGGGGGTTGGTGGATTGAGAGGGTCGCAGGGCCAAGGGGGCCCAACAAAATTCTTTGCCCAGGGTCCTATTCATATTATAGACGGCCCTGGCGTCTGTATGAGAGACATGGTGGGAGCCCGGCAGTGTACTTTGGCACACGAGTGGTGACAAAGAGGGTCAGATCATGGCGCAGGCACCAGGTTACTGGAGAGGCAAGAAACAAAACCGCTGAACGCTTACTGTGTATATGATACTCGTCTCACATTTTTAAGTGTAACAGTAAAGCTGATTGTCAGGCGATTAGTAACTATGAATGACCCTAGCGATAAGCTGGTATGACTGACAGAGTAATAGAATGCTGATTATCATTGTGTTAGTCAGGCTTAATGCCTCAATGAATAGAGATGGTAGGCATATCATCTTATGCAGACTATATGACAAAGAAACCTGCCTATATAAGGTACTGACATGCTAGCAGTAGTGAGAGAGGGTGATGGTCTCTTAACTGGCTAGCTGTTATCAGCTAGAGCTTATATGAGTGAGGCCTAGTGTGTACTCCTTAGCCAATACTGCTAAACACCAACAGTAGGTCGGACATAGCATTATATTCTCATGGGCATAAGGCAGGAAACATAGTATAACTAGCTGTAGTCAAGATGATAAACTTGGTTATGAGCGTGGGGCAGGGATTTTACATAGTCTAGTGCGCAGCGTCAATGGCAGGCAGCACGGAGCTCCGGTTTTGGGATCAGCCGATCCCCATCAACGGCAGTGTTTGCACCTGCTTAGGTAAGTCCAAGCTCCAATTTAGGCCATGAGCAGTTAAGTCCCGAGGCACTGCAAGCTGTGGTTGATTGCTGTTTGTGAAGCCTAGTCCCGGGTGTAGCGCAGTGCAGTCCAGGCCTGAGGCGTGTGTGGGTACTTTCCTGCCCTGTGGCTGGTGGAGTTTCTTCCTCCGTTTGATCTTGTCCGGGAGCTTTGCTTGTGTAGTGATGCGGCGGACTCCGAGAAACTGCCTTCCGGTTGTCGGTACAGGTTTCACGACCTGTTGCTTGGTCATCTGGCGTCGTCTTCTTGGAGCTCCCGGGGCTCTCCGCATAGGTGAGTGGCGTGTGCCTGGAGTTGGGGCTTGTAGAGGCCCTGCTGCCAGGCGTACAGGAGGGTGAGTAGGTTTCTCGCCCCTTGTTGCTCTGTGGGTGGGCCCCTTCAGCTTTTGTCTCCTTTCTCTGCTCTCCGGCTGGTGCCTGGCATAGGTGGGCGCACTTCGGTGCTGTATGCTCCTCCAGAAGTGTTGAAAAATTACATCCCGCCACCTCAGAGATTCCGCTGTGGCATGTCGTAGTGTTTTCAGCTCAAGGCCCTCGCCTCGTGTATGCAGGGCATTGGCGTCCTCCATCTTAGATTTTCCGGCTCTAGGCAGTACAACCCGGTCAGTGGTGCGGGCGTTAACAGTGCCTCTGAGTTGCTCGAAGTGGGACCGGGATGACCCCCACCAGTCCAAGGGGGGAGGAGGAGTGCCACAAGTCCATATCCCGGTCCGAAGTGTGAGGGGACTGACCGCTTCCCCTCAGTTTCGTTCCGGGCAGGCCGCGGCAAGGTGCCCAGGTTCTTGGTGTACAAGATTGTCCAGTGAGGTGTCTGTTTGTTTGTCTGGGCTCCCCCGACCTGTGGGGCCCGATTGGCGGTGTGTGGTCTCTGTGTTTTTCTGTTTTTTTCTCTATTTTCCGCCAAATTGTCGGGAGCTCCAGCTTGCCACATCTGGCTCGCTCTGAGGTCAGGCTCCGCCCCACGGTAGACACATAATTAAGTAAAATACAAAAGGTAACAGTTCTGTCTATACATTAACATCCGAGCATTTTATGTGTTTTTCCATTTATATAACAAAAGGGTTCATGCCCACCTGGGTGTAGCTGGTACCACCCACCCTGACCAATTTTCTCCTAGTCAGAGATTTGACCCTGTGTGAATCTCTAGACTTAAGAGAAAATACCTTCTCTCCTCCATATTCTGTCTATACATTATACTATTTACTACTACAGAATTACCAGTGAATTTGTTGATTAAAATCTATCAAAAAAAATATTTTCTCCTTTTACCTGCCAATCAATTCTTGGCATAGGGCGCTCCAGTCAAAACCAGAATACCCATACAGCAGCATAGGTGACTGCTTAGGGTCCAGGCTTAAACAGTGACTCAGTGTTTTACTGTCTTGGCCTGGAACTCCGGCTCTGAATGTGTTCGGTAGATCTCTGAACCGGCAGACAGATCAACAGAGAGTGTGGACCTGGCAACTCTGTGCCCACCAGAGTAACCAGAGGGGAAGAACACCAGGGAACAGCGTGCCCTCTATTTCCTTCCAGCAATGGGAGGAAATGATGTCAGTCTACTTCCTTCAGGCATGAGAAGACAACTGAACGGGAGAGGATAGAAAGCCCTGCTGCAGACAATATAAATAATACTGACTATGTCTGCAGAGTACTGGGAATTAAATACATAGGAACAGAAACTTTAAAGAAAAAACTTTATTGCTGCATTCTAACAGGCGGTGTCACAGAGCAATACAGAAATCGCTATATGTATATATATAATTGCTAAAACACTTCAAATTCATGTATTTTACAGTTTTTCTTTGAGCAGTACACAGACATACAGATTTTTTTGTACATATTGCTGCCTTTACAAATGATAATATACAGTTTTAACCTCAACTTAAGTGCTAGCTATGGACCCCATATTTGGAATACATTTATTGTACTTACAGTACATTGCCAGCGTTGGGTCCTGCATTCAGGAGTTAATTGCCATACTCAGAAAGTTTAAATTGTCCTTAAAAAAATATATATATTTGGACAGAATATGCAGGAGGAGCACAGAGAAAGGAAACGTTAACGTACTTACACTCCCTCTGAGGAAGTGCCTTGCACGAAACATATTAGTGTCTCCCTTATTGGTATCCCCACTCAGTCAGCTCTTATCATGTCGAAATATAATATATTTATTTAATAAAGCATAATTTTAATCCAGTTAATTGAGTACAGCTTTCAAGTCCCGATTACAAGTCCTAGGGCAGGTGATGTATTGTATGTCCAGTGGGAGGAGAATCCACCTATGTTCAATTTCACACGGTAGGACCATTAGTTTTTTTGTACGTTATAAAGCTTTGCAACTGCACTACTCAATGCTCTTGTATTTAACACAAAAAGTGCTTGTAGTAAAGGGGTTAATTATTTTTCTAGAAAACAGATCACTAATTTACAAGGTTAAAGTATCATAATATGAACCATCACTTGTGCAAACATTGTATTTTGAGATTAAATTTACTAATTCTAAGCTTATGGAATGTAATAACAAAAATGGGTTTCTATTGCTACTATGGAACAAGAGACTGCATTTGTTCAGGGCTATAAATCACCAGATTTAACAAATGGGCTTGTGGAACCTATGGGTGCTTGCAAGCAGTGAAATTATCTGCGTAACAGTTTCATAGTTTAAGCTTCAGTAGATAACTGTTAACTCATGTTGCCACTTTCCAGTAGTAAGTAGGCATTAAATTGAAACCTATGGTCCATTTATCCTCCTCAGTTATTGTCTCTTGTGTCATTTTGCATAGGGCTGCCTTAGCAGTTCAATCTTAATAAAGAAAGTTTTCCCCAAATCTCGTTACATAAATAGAATTGTAAGAGCTTATCTTAAGCAATGCAATAAAAATTCATTGCCTCCAGAAATTATACTTTTTTTGTTGTGTATAGTTTTTATTTGTTCTTGTACCAATAAAATCAATAAATGTGTAGATAAGGGTGTTACAATGTGCAGGGAATTTGCATTATGTCTGGACTTGTTATCCCTTAATGGGGGTTTGTATCGCACAAAATATGTAATTAATTGTATTAATCATCTAGGTTCTGTTTTTGTAACGTTAATATGTTTTCAATACTTCGACGAGTCCTGCTGAGTAAATAAAATAGTATTACTTTTGCTAAATGATGTTTTCTAAGTTCTTGTTTTAAATTGTCAAAATATTCAAACCAGGCAAATTTCTTCCCAGACACCTGGCAAATACCGTATGCTCATAGACGGCAATATTGTCACAAACACCCCCTCCTCCCAAAACCACTTTCTAATGTGTAGAACTGGAGTTGCCCTTTCCCGGTGCTAGGATTTTGATCACACAGGTGAAGATGCATTTTGCTCTGCCCCCTCGTCTACAGTCCTCACACTCTTCTCCCCTTGATTCTCACACATATATTATAAGTGAGCTGCACATGGTGGAACAATAAATGGTAGTAAAGCTTTAAATATAGCAGATATGTAAACAGTGGCACTTTATTATGTAAATAAGCCCCCCACTGTATGACAACACAATGCACCACCCATATGATCTGTAAATGTCAGACATCTCCCTAAATGGGTTTCGTTAAGTGAGATTGCCATATTTAAAGATAACAAATTAGGAATCTACTCAACACATACACATATTGATGCATACATACAAACACATGATCACAGACATAGACACATGATACACACATAATCACATACACACACATAATCAGAGAAATAGGGCTATTGTGTGTGGGGCTATTGTGTGTGTATGTGTCTGTGCATGTCTAAGGTCAGTAGAATTTGTAAGTGTGTTGGTAGGGGCTGTAGCGTGCATGTATAGGAGCTGTAGAGTGTGTGTGTTTGTGTCTAAGGGCTGCAGTGTGTGCATAGGTGTTGCATTGTGTACATGTATTAGGTGCTACAGAGAGTGCATGTGTACAGGGACTGTAGTGTTTGTGTATAGGGGTATAGGGTGTAAGGCTTGTGCTTGATAGACCTGATAACAAAAGTGACAGCCAAGTTTAGATTTTGAACTGTACTGTATACACCTCTTACTCCCAAACACAATCTTAGGGCTTTTATGAGTAAATCTCAAAGCAAAACACAATTTCACCCATTTGTTTAACAGTATTACATTGACTTTCCAGGGGACATGAGTTGTGTGTTCTTCTTTAAATAAAATTAAACATGAATGTGTAGGGAAACAATTATCAGCAAGGATGTATTCAAAGATCATGAGCATTACATTTTTGCACATAATAGAAAAATACATGTTTAAAAGTCAACATCAGGTTTAGAAATATGAAGTCGTGAAGCAGCTGTACTGGAATTTGCTTGAGGAACCGCCATTTTCTGTTCTCAAAGTCAAAGTCTTTAAATTAAAACCAGAGGTAAATAACATGTTGGTTTTCAATGCTTTACTTTGATTTTTGTAAAAAATTCCTTTAACCCCTTAAGGACCAAACTTCTGGAATAAAAGAGAATCATGACATGTCACACATGTCATGTGTCCTTAAGGGGTTAGATAGCCTACAAGGACATTGAAATGGTTAATATGAGAGGCTCACAAATGCAGATTTGTAGTTAGTTTTCTGTCTCAGCTCTAAACTTATCCTCTAGATAGTGTAGCGAGAATGAAGAACGTGTAATGTCTGTTTGATAAGTGTCTTCTCACACCCCGAGGTCTTTTATTTGCAATTTGTGTTCCACAATGAGGAAAATCAGCTGGAGAGCTTTTATTGTTTTTTTATAATGGAGAGGAGTGTGAAAATATTCCAATACTGCAGATGGTATCACTCGTTAGCCCTGAACATGTATATATGGAAGTATTGCTTTAGCCTATCAAATAAAGCCCAAAATGGCCTATTTTTAGAGACAGATTCACAGCTTAGTTAGAACGAAATAATTAAACGGCTTGTCCTTAAAATGAAAGCACATTTCATCCTACGTAGTGGTGCGTAGGCTCTCGATGATGTGTGAATGCTCACAGTGCCATACTCTTTGTGCCCCCAAGTTTTATTTTAGTGGTCCACAAAGCGTCTGTCTGATTTCATCAGCGCATTTCGTTGGACGTAGCTAGATGTAAAATGTTACATTATTGTATACAGAGAGACAAGGTCAAATTGGAATATGTAAACCTTATACGCTTGCATCAATAATTTATTACTTGTTTCCTAATATAATGTAACAAAGGTAATGAGAGTAGCAAAACACTTGGTGAATAAAAATAAAGAGAGATACAGCCAAGAAGGGTAGCTGGACTGAGATCTGTTTTCTGCCAGAAAGCCATAGACTTTGCCACATTTTGTTTGAATTAACTTAGTAAGCATTCATTCACTATAGTAGAGTTGCACCTCTTTAGAGATGTGTTAAGTGCAGATATGTGGCCCCTGGTACTCATCTGGGTGCTGCTCTGGTCTCTATTCTACCATTAGGGATCAATCTAAATTCTTCTGCAGCCCTCAGCTAATCTCCTTCATGACTTTGCTTCACAAATGCGAGGATGCCTTTATGTCCTAGAATTCAGTGACTACAGTTCAGAGAATCTGACATCACTGCATCCCTCTATTTATATATAAATAGGCAATCCCTTCAGGCATTTGCCTTTGTAATCTGACTTTCAGTGTACATTGCCCTGCACCGCTTTGTGGTGTTCTTGAATCCACTACTTGTTCTTCCACACTGATTCTTATCTAGTGTTAGTCCAAAAAACATCCTCAGCAATAAATCATCAGGTGGTTTATTTGGCCATCAAAGTGAAAGGACAACGTTTTGACACGTACATGGAAGTGTACAACACAGCAGTATATATAAGTAAATCTCCCAATCACAACATCAAGTTTAAAGGGACACTATAGTCACCAGAACAACTACAGCCAGGGCCGGTGCAAGGATTTTTGCCGCCCTAGGCAAAAAAAAAATTGCCGCCCCCCCCCCCCTATATATCCTGCCCAACATGTGACATCACAATGCCCCGACCATATGCTCTGCCATATGGGCCAACGTCAGTCTTCACAAAGTGTCTTTTATCTGAAAAGACTGTTTACATTAAAAAGCCTACAGGCACAGGCTATAGACACCAGAACCACTACATTATGCTGTAGTGCTTCTGGTGACTATAGTATCCATTTAATGTGAGGTAAATTAGAGATTAGTGCCACTAATAATATATTGGATTGCCTACTTACCACCAGATGAGGACAAGAGGCTGATGGCGGGCTCAGTCTGGCTCCACAGGTCTGGTACAGAAGAGGCTCTCTGGAGACAACAATTAACGAACAGGGCCCATTACACAGCTCAAGGTCTGGGCCCCCAGGGCTTGACCGTGAGTATGCCTACAATGCCCACCCATAAATACCTACATGGCCCACCCACGAGTTCTCTCACAGGAAGTGAGACAGGAAGTATGTGTGTAGGGGATGTTTTATGTGTTCTTGTAGACTGGATGCAATGTGTGTGTGTTCTTATGGAATGTAGTGTATAGGGATACCAATTTGTGTAAGGGATGTAGTGTGTTTATAGGGGATGCAGTGTGTGTTTGCGTGTAAGGAATGCATTGTATGTTTCTGTGTGTGTGTGTGTAAGGGGTGCAAGGTGTGTTTCTGTGTATGTAATTGAATGCAGTGTGTGTCTGTAAGGAGTGCATTGATTGTGTAAGAGATGCATTTTGTTTCTGTGTGTAAGAGAATGAGTGTTTGTGTGAACGTAAGGGATGCATTGTGTGTTTCGGGTGTGTCTGTGTGTGAGTTAGAATCAGGGCCGGCCTTAGGCATTTAGACGCCCTGTGCGAAAAATCTTCACAGCGCCCCCCCCCCCCGTCATCCATGTATGCTGTAATGTTTGTGTTGTCTGTGTATGTGATAGTAGGTGTGATGACGGTGTGTGATATGTATGCTATGTGTGATATTTGTAATGGGTGTATTAACAGTGTGTGATATGCGTGTATTGGTTGTATGTGACACACACACACACACACAGAGTCAGACGGCCATACACACACACAGGAAGACAGTCATACACACACACACAGACACACAAAGGCAGACAGTCTCACACACACACACATGCAGACAGTCAGTCATACACACAGACACAGACAGTAATACACACACACAGAGGCAGACAGTCATACACACACACACACGCAGACAGTCATACACACAGACAAACACGCAGACAGTCATACACACAGATACACACAGGCAGACAGTCATACACACAGACACACACAGGCAGACAGCCATACACACAGAGGCAGACAGCCATACACACAGAGGCAGTCATACACACAGAAGCAGTCATACACACAGAAGCAGTCATACACACAATCACACACACAGAGGCAGACAGTAATACACACAGACACACACACAGAGGCAGACAGTAATACACACAGACACACAGTGGCAGTCATACACACACACAGACACACACAGGCAGACAGTCAGTCATACACACAGACACAGACAGTAATACACACAGACACACACAGAGGCAGACAGTAATACACACAGACACACACAGTCATACACACAGACACACACAGAGGCAGACAGTCATACACACACACACAGACACACACAGGCAGACAGTCATACACACACACACAGACACACACAGGCAGACAGTCATACACACACACACAGACACACACAGGCAGACAGTCATACACACACAGACACACACAGGCAGACAGTCATACACACACACACACAGGCAGACAGTCATACACACACACACAGACACACACAGGCAGACAGTCATACACACACACACAGACACACACAGGCAGACAGTCATACACACACACACAGACACACACAGGCAGACAGTCATACACACACACACACAGGCAGACAGTCATACACACAGACAGTAATTAACACAGGCAGAGAGACACTCACCTGACAATCCCTGTGGAGTTCATTGTGGAGGCAGTGCAGCTCCTGGTGACTGTTTGGTGGGGAAGCAGGGACTCCTTCCTGCTTCCCCTGCAGCAGTTTTCCGGCGCTTTTAGCTCCGCCCCCGCCGCACGGTAAGCTCCGCCCCCGTTGCAAATTTGAAAAAAAAATAAAACATTTTTTTTATAAATCCCGGCCGGCTGTGCGGCCGCACGGCGCCCCCTGCTACATGGCGCCCTGTGCGGCCGCACAGCTCGCACACCCCTAAGGCCGGCCCTGGTTAGAATGCATTGTATGTTTCTGTGTGTGTGTGGGGGGGATGCAATATGTATGTGTGTAGTGTAAAAAAGAGGGTTTGTGGGGTAGGATAGGGACTGAGAGGGGAGCAGCTCTTTATTTTTTTTAAAAAAAAATCATAGTGCTCACCCCTCCTGTCAGTTATTGATTTCCCCTTCCCTCCTGTCCCTCCGTGTTCTCCCCTTCTGTCCCTTAGTGCTCTCCCTTGGCCCCCTGTCCCTCTGCAGTCCCCCTTGGTGGTCTTCTCACTCCCCCCTCTCCCCCTTAGTGGTCATCCCCCTCCCAAACCCCTTAGTGGTAATCTCCCCCCCAGTGGTCATTACCCTCTCCCCCCCTTAGTGGTCCTTACCCTCCTCCCCTCTCCTTAGTGGTCCTCCCTCCTTACCCTCCTTTGATGGTCCTTCCCCCCTTAGTGGTCCTCCCTCTCCCAAACCCCTTAGTGGTCCTTACTCCACCCTCCCCTAGTTGTCCTTACTCCCACCCTCCCCTCCCCTAGTGGTCCTTACTCCCCCCTCCCCTCCCCTAATGGTCGTTACTTCCCCCTCCACTAGTGGTCCTTACTCCCCCCCTCCCCTCTCCCCTAGTGGTCCTTACCCCCCACCCCTCATGGTCCTTACCCCTCCTCCCCTCATGGTCCTTACCCCTCCTCCCCTCATGGTCCTTACCCCTCCTCCCTTCATGGTCCTTACCCCCCCCTCCCTTCATGGTCCTTACCTCCCCTTCCTTCATGGTCCTTACAACCCCTCCCTTCATGGTCCATACAGCCCCCTGCCTTCATGGTCCTTACCCCCCTCCCTTCATGGTCCTTACCCCCCCCTTCATGGTCCTTACACCCCCCTCCCTGGTCCTTACACCCCCTCCCTTCATGGACCTTACCCCCATCCCTTCATGGTCCTTACCCCCCCTTTCGTGGTCCTTACACCCCCCTCACTGGTCCTTACCCCCCTAATGGTCCTTACCCTCCTATCTGCCTATGTAGCATGGTCGGGCGGCGCGGAACGCGGGACAGGGACTTCTGTTTCCCGTACCTGCCCGCCGGTGGACTGAAGGGAAGTGCTCACTCAGTGAGTGAGCACTTCCTGTCATTCCGCCGGCGGCCGGGTACAGGAAACAGAGGTTCCTGTCCCGCGTTCCATGCCGCCCGACCACGCTACATTAAGAGACCGGCAGGAGGGAGCGCTCTGCGCCTCTCTCCTGTCGGTCACTCAAACCCGGCCTCCCTCCACACAGCAGTGCTGCGCCGCCTGGGGCTTGCTAAAGTGCTCAGGCGGTGCAGCATGAGGAGCCACAGTGGGGACTCCGGACACAGGGATCCGGCGCCCCCTGCTAAGGTGCACCCTAGGCGGCTGTCTAGGTCGCCTTACAGGTGGCGCTGGCCCTGACTACAGCTTATTGAATTTGTTCTGGTGAGTAGAATCATTACAGCCTAGTGATAACTTCACTGGTCACTCCTCAGATGGCTGTTAGAGATCCTTCCTGGGTCATGGCTGCCTAAAATGCATCCAAACATTCAGTGTCTCCTCCCTCTGCATGCAGACACTGAACTTTCCTCATAGAGATTCATTGATTCAATTAATCTCTATAAGAAGATGTTGATTGGCCAAGGCTGTGTTTGAATTGGGCTGGCTCTGCCCCTGATCTGCCTCTTTGTCAGTCCCAGTCAATCCTATGGGGAAGCATTGTGATTGGATCAGGCTATTACTTCTGAGGATGTCAGCAGGCAGTTCAAAAGGAAACAGGGACAAAGTAAGCAGCCCCCGACTTGAATACAAGTCAGATTTTACTATATTTAGGGAGGCCTAAGGGGACCAGGGTGGCTAGATGGTGGTTTTAACCATATAGGAATGTTTGTGTTCCTGACCCTTTAGTGCTCCTTTAAAACTACATATGTGTCCAAATCATTGTCTCTTAGACATTAACGCCTTATTTGGCTAATCATTGTTTTCTTAAGGGTACAGTGCACCATAAATATCCGTTACAGAATATGATGAAAATATCCATAGTTTTAATCAGAGTCTGTTTTTAGTCTGTTCCAGGATTGTCCTGTCTTATAGAAATCCACTATTCCAACGCAGAAAATCATGTCAGGCTCACACCTGTCACAGCACAGATTTGTCACAGTCTTGTCAAGTTACAGTTCTGTTCCAGTCATGTCAAGTCAGTCAATTTGTATTGCTGTCAGTTAACGTCCTCTTCCAGTTTCTCAGTGTGTCAGTAGGTACTGGAGACCCCACAACCACCGAACTCAAGGGCTCAATCTCTGGACAAAGCTTCCTGTTATTGTAAAGATTCCACATGTCTATATTTGAATTATAGATCTATTTAAACTCACTATGTTGTTTGATGTTGTGGAATGGTCCAGAGGATTTCACATATTATGGGCCAAAATAAACAAGTTGGAATAAATACCACATGTAACTATGTTTCCAAGTCTTATTTTGACCTAAAATGTGAAAATTCCAGCTCAATTTTCAAATCTTCCCTTTTTAATCAATTACCCTGCATGTCACAAAACATGACAAGGTATGTTGTGAGAAAGGGATTTTATTTGATATAAATGTGTGTTTTAGAAAGTTATTTTAAACGTATTTCTGTTACTGTGATTTGAACTATGCTGTCTCTTATTATCCATGAACTTAAATAGTCTGAATTCATTTGAATCCTACTCAAGTTTTTATCTCTTTTTTTAATAACTTTTAAAAATGTTTTTTTTTTTTCTCTAGACATACAGTTTACTTTATTTATTTTTTTTGTGCGTTTCCGTTCTTTTGCTGCTCATTATGTTCTACAAATATTTTTTTTTTAAATTCTATTCTATTAGAGCATTTTGTGTGGCTGATAGACACTATTCCAATCGTAGGTGTTCTGGAAAGAATTTCTCTGCCTTATAAACTGAAAATGCAGAGAAAATGCACTCGCACAAAAACCACAGAGCCATGACAGAGAAAATATATAGTCCGAACGCTCCGAAACTATCAATATTAAGTCAGTTTAGCTCTTTGATTAAAGAGTTTAATCAATCACCATCCAAAGATGTGTATTAATCACTTTATCAGGCAGGTGATGCATTGCTTGGCTTAATAGAATCCATTTATTTTGATTCCAGCCTACTTCATCTTTCCAAAAGGGTTTTCCCAATCGGTCCTGATAAAAGCAGGTTAGAATCTAAACAGAGAGAATCCGCTTCCGACAGCATTTCATTATCAGCTGCAGGCCCAGACTTGGCCAATTTATTTATGGCTGAATAAAGCTACATGGATTGAATCTTTTGGAGAACCAAGCGGTGTAGCTTAGATAAACATAAGCCATTTATTTGCTTTCACACCTGACACTCTCATGATATATGATCCAAAACGGGTACCACTTCTTCTACCTCTGCAGGCTGCTCCATTTTTACATCTCCTTGCATACCTAATGGCCCTTTCCCTGGAGAAAGTTACTCAAATATTTCTGTTTTAGGCGGCTCTTACGATGGGCCTGACAAGTGCAGATAAGTAACATTTATTTTAATTTTCCCAAATATTTTCAGAGATATCCCAGAACAGCAGGCATAAACATATATAGCTCAGGAAGAATAATATATACTTCACCAGCAAGAAAAAAGTTACTAGTCAAGCGGGGGAAGTTATGAGTCATATACATAAGCTAATGTTACGCAATAGCCTTATTTTGTCCTCTGAAAATGTCCTACTTGTAACAAAATTGCCTCATCATTTTATCCAGCAGATCATGTTGTCTGTCCCCATTGTGCTAGGATGATGACATCTTTAGATTGTAAGCTCACGGGCCATCTAGCCAAGCACTTTGTATAAAAGAGCTCCAATGGCTAGATATCAGCTTACGGGCAGGGCTCTCTTACCCCTTGTATTTGTATGTGTATATTGTACGTTTCTCAACTAATTGTACAGCGCTGCGGAATCTGTGTGCGCTTTATAAATAATATATATAATAAATAAATAAATAAATCACACGTGCAATTAAAATAATAATGCATGGTTTGGCACAATGCATTAAGAGAGCCCCATGTTCTGGTCTTCTGGGATTGGTGGGAGAAGTGGAGTACTAAGGAGGGGATGAGGGGGTGATGGGGCAGACTGCCCCGGGTGCACTTAGAGAGGGGTGACATTTTGCCACCCCTGTGTTTGGTGTCTCCAGAATGCAATGCGCACATCCCCCAAACCCTGTCCCCCACACTGTCACCTACCTACACCCTACCCCACTAGACTGTCATCCCCAAATCCTGTCCCACCTACACCCTGCCCTCCTACACTGTCACCCCCAAAACACTGTCCACCACACTTTCACCTACCCCCCCTGCTCCCCACACACTGCCCCTCACACTGTCATCTCCAAACCCTTCCCCACACTGTCACCTACCTACACCCTGCCCCCTCACACTGACCCAACATGGCCACCCCCACACACCCTGCCCCTCATAATGTCACCTTCCTACACACTGCCCCCCATACTGTCAAGTTCCTACACACTGTTTATCTGTATGTGTGTATGTGTCTGTGTAACGGATCACCTGGCACCCCGACCGGATACCTTCCGTTGATGGATGCTCCTAGTGCTTCCCGAGGACTCCAAGCACTCCGCCAGACACTATAACCACTGCAGACCCCACAAGCCACCGTAGCTTGGTTGGGGTCTTGCCGTCTCCACCCACTCTGGACCCAAGACCAGGGTCCAGCTCCAGTAGGTCAACCTCTCCAATTCCAGAGAGCAGGAACAAGAACCAGCTCTTAGCAGAGCTTAGTGATTATACCCTGGGGAGTATAGTGATTATAGCAATCCCCAGAGTGTAGATCTCCAATCCCCCAAACATGAGCCGAAACTTCATGAAGGTCCAAGATGATCTGACTTTAATTAACACACACAGACTTTTATGCAAGTCCCCATGCAAGGGGACATCCCACAGGGAGGGACAACATGTAACCAATCATGTACAGTAAAACAGAAGGCACACCCAGCACAAACACATACAATCCCTCCCCTCTGCCTGTGATATAATTACTGAACACAATGGGTTAATGTAATTTATCACAGGCAGAAAAAATAAACTTTTTATACATATACTATAACTTTAAAAATATGCATCATATTCACATAAAACCTACATATTCGAAATCAGCATACTTTAAATACAGACATAACCAAAGATCAGAAAAATCCCCCCAGTACATAAAAACTTAAGTGGAAGTCCTTTATGACCGACCGCAAGCACATTTCCCTGCCCAAAACAGTTCCATAGATTTGGGCTGTGCGGTCGGTCAATTTCCTACAGAAAAACGTCTAAGTCCCCTTCGAATGCACGAACGGTCCGTTCGTGCAAATAGCACATTGCAACCGGCTGTTCGAATTGTCGAACGTACTTCGACTTTTACCGAAGTGTCGAAGTGGAGGTGACGGTAAGGGTCAGCGGTGTTCGTATATTTACACAACTGATTTTAGTTCCATAGATTCTTTAGCTTATACCGCTGACCGCGTTCGACTAAATTAAAATGGCCGCCGCCACGTGTTCCTTTGTCGAATGGCGGCCACTTCGACGACTTCGGCAAACTTCGGCACTTCGGCGGCATCCGAAGTGCCATATAAAAAGTACCAATCCTTCCCAATAGTTCTTAAAATACATAAAAATACAGCCCTACAATCACTCACACATACTCCATACAAAAACATGCTTACATTCAAACACACAAACAGTGCTGAGTGCTAAATACCTTAAAATATTTTGTGGGTGTTTTTTTACATTTTAAAGTCAGTGTGGGGATGCCAAATATAGGAGCAGCCCCAGGTGCCAAAAGCTCTAGGTGGGAGTTAGACTCCTCAGAAGCAGCTGCTGCCATTTTAATTCAGCTCTTTCGTAAGCTGAAAAACTGGTGGCAGTTCAAATAGCTGATGCCTGGGAGTGTAACTCTCACTAATCTTGGAGGACTCATTTAGGACATACTGTATGTGACGAAAGCACCTTCGTCACTTGGATTTGAAGAGGCCTGCTTGCCATCCTCTTGCCCTGTGACTATGGCCCCTGGGATGTATTGCCCTTTAAAAGCTTTATTTGGGTTTATTGGATTTTAAAACACTTTTTCTGCCCCTTTAAATCCATGGGAAAATGTTCATCTTCCCCTCCCCTTTTTTCCTGTCCTATTGTTTCTCCAGCAGAGCGTTGTCCCAGGGACACTGCCAGACCAGTTTAAACCGGCTGCTTTGTCCCTCCTCAACCTCCCATCAGCCCTTGCTATTTTCTTATCTCACCCTTCCTTGTACTATGGGGCACTTTTAACATTGAACATATTGAGTGCTCAGATCCAAGCTATCTGGGGATATGTTGGACATATAGGTTAAACATTGTATTATAAGAGTAATGTATTTTTATGTGGTTTTTGTAACAGTTTTTGACTTAGAGTGTTTCCTGTTACTGGAGATAATTAGGTTACCACAGCCACTTAAGCCAATTATCTCCAGGATAGAGGAGAAGATAGACCGGCCACACAGCCTAAATCTGTGGAACTGTTTTGGGCATGAAAGCCATGCTTGCTGTCGGTCAAATGTGACTTCCATAATACTTTTGAACCCCTGCTCTGATCTGGGTGATTTTTGGATATGTTGTTTACCCAAATCAGGGCTATCCAGGGATGTATTGTGGGGATATGTTGTTGTTTTGGGGTGTTTCTCGACTTTGAGTAGAACTGGATATTTTCTGCCTGTGGTAATTGAGTTAGTCCATTGTGTTTGGTAATTGTATCACAGGCAGAGGGGATGGTTTGTGTACCTTAGCTGGGAGTGTCTAACTGTACAATACTGTGTTGATTGGCTGTTGTGACTTTGTGTCATGTGCTCCACAAGGTCCACGTGGGTGGTAACCTTGTGTAAGGCTTACTGTCATAATATGTACAAATTTGGAACACAACTGCAGATATCTGATGGTTCTTTAATGAATTAATTTGGGGTTGAAGCAAATAATAATACTGGTACTGTAGCTTTAAATATCAGCTTAGTTAAATGAAGCAAGTAGAAGCAGGTTGAAATTGAAGTAATTAATAATACTGATACTGTAGCTTTAAATATCAGCGTAGTTAGAAGAAGCAAGCAGAAGCAGTTTGCAATTTGAAGAAAATAATAATACTGATACTGTAGCTTTTAATATCAGAGTAGTTAGACGAAGCAAGCAGAAGCAGTTTGCAAATGGTAGAAAGCAATTAGTTAGTCCTTGAGAAATGACTGGCTTCCTGGGAGTAACAGTCCGACAAGTTGCAGGAAGGATTGTTAGTTGTAGCAATAGAAAGTAAAACAGACTTGCATGTAGGCAGAATCCGAGTTAGAACTGAAGATACTACTTAGCTTTTGATGAGAATAGTTCCAGCTTGCTTTTAGCTTTTCGCCATGCTGGGAAGGTTCTTGAGCATAGAGGGGTTGTCCGTGATACAATCCGAGGTCGTTGAGAGGAGAGAGGGAGTCAGCGAAATCTAGTCCGGGTCCGGTACACGTGGAAGAGAGTGAAGAAACTTCAGCCGGGTATGTGATTGCGGTCGTAACCTTTTTCAATAATCCAGCAATTTGGATCTGGCGCGGTCTCCCTAAGTAGCGCGGGAGGACCGCGTCAGAGAAAGGGGGCGTGGCAAGGCTCCGGCTACCCGGAAGTGTCAGGGTATCGGTGATACCAGCAATTAAGCTATGACACCTTGTAGCGAAAACTGTATATAAGAAATGCCTTTAGGCTCATTAAACAGAATTGTTCTACCCTTCATGAAGTCTTGGCTCATATTTGGGGGATTGGAGAACTACCTACACTCTGAGATTGCTATAATCACTATACTCCCCTGAGTTCAATCACTAAGCTCTTGTAAGAGCTTGTTCCTGTTCCTGCTCTCTGGATTAAGAGAGGTCTACCTACTGGAAGCTGGATCCTGGTCTTGGGTCCAGAGTGGGTGGACGACGGCGAGACCCCAACCAAGCTGCATCAGGTCTGAGGTGGTTATGGTGTCTAGTAAAGTGCTTGGAACCCTCGGGAAGCACTAGGAGCATCCGTCAATGGAGGTACCCAGTCGGGGTGTCAGGCGATCCGTTACACTGTATATCTCGGAATGTCATGCATGACTTAATACTTGCCTCACCAAATATTAAGTCATGCATGACAATCCGACATACATGTCATAATTTTTTTTTTTTTTATTTGGGTAAATCTAAGTTAGAGTTAGGGTTAGGAGTTGGTTTAAGATTCATGTTCCATTTATGTTCTTGGGATTGGTGGGAATTGTGTCTTATTCAGCACTTGTTGTTAAAGGAGTCATCATAGACACTTTCACTGATCTGTGGCTACGCAACCCCATATACAGCAAACTGTGATGCACTGTCTGTTCTGATACCTTTCTATCATGAAGTTTTTCAGGAATTTGAGCTACAGTAGCTCTTCTGTGTGCTTGGTCCAGATGCACATGCTCCCCACAAGCATCAATCAGCCTTTGGCGCCCATGACCCTCAAGCCGGTTCACCAGTTATCCTTCCTTGCACCACATTTGGTAGGTACTAACCACTGTATACTGGGAACACTCCACAAGACTTGCCATTTTGGAGATGCTCCGACCCAGTCATCTAGCCATCACTATTTGGCCATTGTTAAAGTAACCCAGATCTTTTCGCTTGCCAATTTTTGTCTGATTTTTTTCTCTGCTTCCAACACCTAAAATTCTAAAACTGACTCTTCACTTGTTCCTTAATATATCCCACCCATTTAGAACCACCATCTAGCATTTTAATGATATAATCAATGTTATTCACTTCACTCATATATCATTGGATTACTCTGCAAAAAAAGTGTTTTCTTAAAACATACTTTTTTGGTTGGAGTAACCCTTTAATGCCATGACATTCTAGAACATGAATTACAATATGAGGTAATATATGTATATGATGATTTTACTGAGGTTGATTAATTATCCATTGGCCTCATAGCATCTATTCTAATTTGGATAATCAATATATTCTGCTTTATCGCATGATATAACAATTGTGTTACATATAGCAACGCTGCCATATATTAACAATTCGTATATGTAGATCAGTGTTCATCAGCAAAAAGGTGAAGCTGTCAAGAGCAGAGACAGTCCCAGCAACCTTTATGCAAATCATAGTTCAGACCTGCCTAAAATCGTACTTCCATTATTAAAACATATATGCCTTAGGCAAAGTCATGTGACACCAGCAAATACATAACTCGCACTACTAAAATATATAAAAATCCTGCTTTACAGAGCTCCGTATGTTAGTGTTAATTTAATGTTAATGTAGTTAAATTTAAACATATTACTGTCCTTATTCTGATATTAAATAAAACCAAGCATAAAAACCAAATTAATTTTCATTCATCCTTTTAATTTGATCTTATTTGGTGTTTGTAAATAATACAATGCATTTGTCCATATATTTATACAACATATACTGTACATATGTTTGCAATTACACATGGAAAACAGTTAAAAAACAAATTTAAAATCCATTCATTTTGAAAAGTATCATAAGGTTTTAAATGTTCTTTAAAGATTTTCAGGTAAATATAAAGACTTTATTTTTGTTTTTGTTTTTCTATTTAAAATGGCATGTAATTGAAACATGGCACTCAAAGCTACGATAAGAAAAACATTTGTGTAAAAATTCATTTTTAGGAATACCTAATAAATAAATAAAAATGGTCATATACTTTATGCATATAGGAACCTGGTGGCCTGAAAAATGCAACTTCCTAAACATTTTACCAAAATAAAAATATGTTGTGTTTGAGCATAATTCCTGCATACAGTAAGCATGGTTATACCAAGTATTTGTACAAGGCAAACCACAGCCAAAATGGAGCATGAAATAATCTATGAAGTGTGCTCAGTATGCTCAGTATCCTTCCCTCCCTCCTTGGCTGATAGAATAAAGTCATGATGTCTGGAAAACGAAGGGAGAAAAAGTGGGGTTATGCATAAGTTGCCCTGGCATATAAATAGATTTATCTGAGGAGGGGACATAGGTGCAGGAGCAAAGTAGAAGGCAGAAGCGTTGCTATGTTTTAAAACTTCCTGTGACATTAGCCCATATGAAATTGCAATAACCCATCCCTTAAGGCTGCATTCAAGGCCAATCCCAAATTCCAGGTTCTGTCACCTGCAATCCTCTATTCCTTACTAGTGATGTCGCGAACATAAAATTTTCGGTTCGCGAACGTCGAACGCGAACTTCCGCAAATGTTCGCGAACCGGTGAACCGCCATAGACTTCAATGGGCAGGCGAATTTTAAAACCCACAGGGACGCTTTCTGGCCACAATAGTGATGGAAAAGTTGTTTCAAGGGGACTAACACCTGGACTGTGGCATGCCGGAGGGGGATCCATGGCTTTTAATCCATAAAGGGCATAAATCACCTAACATTCCTAAATCACAATGGATATGGATTGACACCTGACATATGACATATTGAAACCTTGACATATGGATTGACACCTGTCCTCAGAGACCCTGATACACACTGACACAGAGCAGAATAGGGACTGTTCCCCCTACATATGGTCACTTGGCAGATATGGATTTACACCTATCCTAAGGATCCCTGATACACACTGACACAGAGCAGAATAGGGACTGTTCCCCCTACATAGGGTCACTTGGCAGATATGGATTGACACCTATCCTAAAGATCCCTGATACACACTGACACAGAGCAGAATAGGGACTGTTCCCCCTACATAGGGTCACTTGGCAGATATGGATTGACACCTATCCTAAAGATCCCTGATACACACTGACACAGAGCAGAATAGGGACTGTTCCCCCTACATAGGGTCACTTGGCAGATATGGATTGACACCTATCCTAAGGATCCATGATACACACTGACACAGAGCAGAATAGGGACTGTTCCCCCTACATAGGGTCACTTGGCAGATATGGATTGACACCTATCCTAAGGATCCCTGATACACACTGACACAGAGCAGAATAGGGACTGTTCCTCCTACATAGGGTCACTTGGCAGAAATGGATAGACACCTATCCTAAGGATCCCTGATACACACTGACACAGAGCAGAATAGGGACTGTTCCCCCTACATAGGGTCACTTGGCAGATATGGATTGACACCTATCCTAAGGATCCCTGATACACACTGACATAGAGCAGAATAGGGACTGTTCTCCCTACATAGGGTCACTTGGCAGATATGGATTGACACCTATCCTAAGGATCCCTGATACACATTGACACAGAGCAGAATAGGGACTTTCCCCCCTACATAGGGTCACTTGGCAGATATGGATTGACACCTGTCCTCAGAAACCCTGATACACACTGACACAGAGCAGAATAGGGACTGTGTTAGAGTGTGTGTGTGTTAGTGTGTGTGTGTGTGTTAGTGTTAGAGTGTGTGTGTAAGTGTGTGTTAGTGTGTGTGTGTGTGTGTTAGAGTGTGTGTGTTAGTGAGTGTTAGAGTGTGTGTGTTAGTGTTAGAGTGTGTGTGTTAGTGTGTGTGTCTGTTACTGAGTGTGTTTGTGTGCGTGTGTTAGTGAGTGTGTATGTATGTCTGTCACTGAGTGTGTGTCTGTCAGTAAATGTGTGCTTCTGTTCATGAGAGTGTGTGTGTGTGTCTTAAGCAGTTTCCTTTCTCCAGCGCCGGACTCCCTTGGCGCTGGGGATCTCTCCGCCCGATCCGCCTCTCAGCTCCGAATGCGCATGCGTGGCAAGAGCCACTCGCACATTCAAACCGCCCATATGAAAGCATTACTCAATGATTTCCTATGGACGTTCAGCGTCTAGTCACTGTGATTTTCACAGTGAAAATCACAGAAAATCCTCTAGCGGCTGTCAATGAGACAGCCACTAGAGGCTGGATTAACCCTCAGCTGCATGGTTAAAACTAGATAGAACTGGCACTCAGAACACTTAATTGAGCTGATGTAATCTGGATGTCTGTAGTGGTCCTTGAAGTGTATGTGTTTATGCATGTACTGGCGTACATACCGCAGTCACAGGGGTTGCAGCCTCACCCTACCATAACACCCATTCTACGACTGTGGACCAAGCTCAGACAAACACCTGTTCTTCACCCCTATACCCAATCACAGGTAATTCACTCTTCCCACCAGGATCCCCACTAACTGGAAACATACCATGCTCCCCACCATCAGGGAATGGATTTAAAGGGTGGACTCGGGCAGGATTATGGATAAACTTACTTACTCTTTCTCACATAAATAAGACCAATATACCACTATCTGGCCACCATGGCTGTACTTCCTAAAAAAAAAAATAATAATAATAATACAAAATACAAAAAGTAAAAATGGTTATTCACTACCTCATGGTTCATCATTACCCACATACAGACCGGTGACACCATCAGGAAACTCTCCCCAACTAGCATAGTGTAAGTGCACCATTACCTATGCACACGCTATGTTCAGGGCAATAGGACTTTGCAGAGAGCACTGAAACAGGTTATGCCATCAGTGGGCTGGCCTGAGTAATAGACATGCGGGCTAGTGAGCATTCACACCAGGCTGACCTGGTAATGTGGGCGTACCCGACCCTTTGTGATGGAGCTAAAAAGATCCGGTCACTGGCCCGTTCTGTCCCTGGTTACCACCCTCCTTTTAGAATCCAAATTCTCTGGGAGCTCTGGAGCTGAAAAAAGGCCATTGTGAAAGGCAAGTTGCGTTTATGGACTAAATTTTATTTTCCTGGGGAAGCAAACAATCTCTACTCACATAAAAAAAGAAAACATTTTTATTATTTCATAATCAGAAGCACAAAGTTAGGGAAGACAGAGAGGAAGTGAAATTTAATCTAAAATATCAACTTCCCTTCAGTCAAGTGTGGCCGGTGATACTTGGCAAGCCATGCACTGTCTGGCTTCTTGTGCAGGGAAATAAAACTGCCATACAGGACACAGGATACTCTGGAACACTGGAGCCTAACTAGCCTTACTCCCCAGAAACTATATTGGATCACTCAGATAGTTTGCCCTTAGGTTGGTCTCCACTTACTTCCCACCTATTCTTACCTCATCTTGTGCCATTGCAGAAAGATTTGAATATCATACTAATCACACCTAAAAGGGCGGTTCTTGGTGCTTCACCCAGCCGGGGTACTACAGCAGACTATTCCATGATGTGGCCTAGTTAACTCCAATCAGTTTGAGAGATCCTCCTCTCTCAGCAACTTACAAAGACTCACTTATTCTTGCAGATCCTCTCATCGCCAGACTAAGGAAAGTGTGAGTCTGGAGGAACATGACTGGCACTTGTATTTCTGTGATATGTGAGACAGAACAAAAGCTAACTTCACATGCATATAGCATTATGAATCTAATTCCCAGAGGAAATCCCTCCACATAACGGAACAATAGCAATACATATCATATTAGCAGGCAGGCATCTTATTGCTCTGTACTGGAAGAGCAGCTTTTGCCCGTCCATATCAGAATTATCAGAGAGATTAAACCTTAATTATACATATGAATCTATGGCCATATGTACAATGAACCAACTTGATAAAATTTGGGAACCTTGTGTGCATTTTAGAGATGTTGGCAATATTACCCATGTTACCCATTCTTCTCCCCACTGCCCCCACCCACCCATTAATAGGGCCATCACCCTGAGACACAAAGGGTTATGTCCCTTCTGCACATGTACTTATGTCATGCTATACTATAGGTAACAGATTCTAAATTAAGCTACTCAGTCGTATTTCCTGTATTTAGATCTTCTCCAGCTCTTTATTTAGATCTTCCCCAATATTTAACTTTCAATAAAATACAATTGGGGGGAAAAAAGCTAACTCCACAGCCAGACAGACAAACATATTTTCTGATATAATAAATGTACACATACAATACCAAGAGGTAATCTAAACCAGGTACAAACAAGCCTACAGAGTGCAATAAAAGGTGCATATACTATATATAGTATGCACAAGTTGTCAAGTTGATTAAATTACTCTTATGTATTGAGATTGGCAATAGATTGCTAGATATATAATCAATGCCTAAAATATATATTTTATATACAAAATATGTCGAATATAAAGCAAGTGTATAGTAAAAAAAGAACATTCATTAGACCAGACAGTGAGAAAGAAGGTCAGATAGGGTAATGCACATCTTTAAAATATGGGCTTCTATTTTTCCAATATGCAACTAAATTGTGACTGATATATATATCGTGATCTATAGTGACCTCTTTAGTAAATAAATATATTACCACATGATCTTACTACATATGGAAAAGTAATAAACAGTGTGACATTACTTTATAGTCATGCTCATTTTTGGAAAATCTTTCTCTTTTTCAGTCTTCAGTATTCTTGGGTATTAATTAAAAATGCTAAAAAATCTAAAAAAAACAAACAAAAAAACAATGGAACACCATAAAACCCATTCATTAAAATCTTTCCACCTGATAAATTGACTCGATGTGGTGATACAGGATTAGTGGGATTTTTTTTAAATGAGTTCGCTTCTTTGTTTGTTTAAACTAGGCTAAATGCCACCCACTCTGTCAGATTAGCTCAATGCTCATTAGATATGCTAATATTAAAGAAAAAATTATAATAATCAGTGTTTCATTCAGATAAAGTAATTATTTTGTTTGTCACATGTTGTACGTCTGTAGAAAAATATCCAAGTTATTGAAAGGATGTTTAATGCAGGGCCGGCCTTAGGGGTGTGCGAGCTGTGCGGCCGCACAGGGCGCCATGTACAGGGCCGGCGCTACCATAAGGCGGCACAGGCGGCCGCCTTAGGGCGCTCCGGCCCAGGGGCGCAAATGTCCGGGTGACCGGCAGGAGAGAAGCACACAGCACTCCTCTCCTGCCGGTCACTTCTTGTAGCGTGACCGAGCGGCGGCGGCAGCATCCCCACAGACTAGCCTTTCTTCCTGCATCATGCCGCGGACTGTGTGGAGGGGGCGGGGATATGAACACGTCATATCCCTGCTCCCCGCGTAGCACACAGCCCGGCTGGCTCCTTGCAGGAGCCGGAAATACCGCCCCCTCCGGATCTGCATGGTTGGAGCTGCGTGGGAGAGCAGAGAGGAGGGGCTGGGAGAGGAGATCAGCCCATAACTCCCAACTACCTCAGCCACATCTTCACACTGGATTCCAGGGAAGCCACCCTCCTGCACCCAAAAGGTAGGAAACAGGAGGGTGGCTATAAAAGTATATATGATTAGCATATGTATGTGTGTGTGTATCTGTGTGTGTATCTGTATGTCTGTCAGTGTGTGACTGTGTGTGTGTCTGTATGTCTGTCAGTGTGTGAATGTGTGTGTATCTGTATGTCTGTCAGTATGTGCATCTGTATGTCTCTGTGTGTAGGTGTTTGTATCTGTATGTCAGTGTGCATGTCTGTCACTGTGTCTGTGTGTGTCAGTGTGTGTGTGTGTGTGTGTATGTTGTCAATCTGTGTATCTGTATATGTACCAGTATATATATATATATATATATGTATGTGTGTATGTGTATCGCAGTGTTTGTGGCAATGTTTGTGTAAATGTGCATACATCTCAGCAGTAAAACACCAACACTACATACAAAGACACCCCTGCATTCAAACGTCAACACAACACACCCCTACATTCACATAAACATACTCCATACTGTATACAAAAACATGCTTACATTCAAATACATAAACGCTGGCCTGAGATGTAAATATGTACATGTGACTGCATGTGTGACTGCTTGTGTCTTTATGTCTCTCTATGACTGTATGTCTGTGTCTGTATGTCTCTGTATGACTGTGTCTGTATGTCTCTGTATGACTATGTCTGCATTTATATGAGTTTACCTGTAAGTGTAGATTGTTTGACTGTCTGTATGCATGTGTTTGTTTGATTGTGTGTCTGTATGTCTTTGTCACTGAGTGCCTAAATAACGGTCTGTATGCCTGTATGATTGTGTGTTTCTATTTTTGTGTCTTTGTGCATATATGTATTTTTGCCCATTTATCTATGTTTGTATGGGAGAAAGAGACAAAAAGGGGCTGGGGGAAGAAATAGACATAGAATGTGGCTGGTGGGGAAGTAAGAAATAAACAAGAGGGGTTATAAGAGACACACTAAAGGGGGTGTAAGAAACAAAAGGGCAAGACATTAAAGAGAGGGGATATGAAGCACTAAAGAGGGTAAGAAACTCAAAAAGGGGCTACGAGACTCAAAGGTGAAGATGCATTTTTTTGTTTGGGGGGCAGCAAAATGCATCTTCGCCTGTGTAGCCAAAAATCCTTGCACCGGCCCTGGCCATGTAGCAGGGGGCGCCGTGCGGCCGCACAGCCGGCCGGGATTTAAAAAAATTTTTTTTTTTTTTTTTTTTTTTTTTACATTTGCAGCGGGGGCGGAGCTTACCGTGCGGCGGGGGCGGAGCTAAAAGCGCCGGAAAACTGCTGCAGGGGAAGCAGGAAGGAGTCCCTGCTTCCCCACCAAACAGTCACCAGGAGCTGCACTGCCTCCACAATGAACTCCACAGGTAACTGTGGGATTGTCAGGTGAGTGTGACTCTCTGCCTGTGTGTATTACTGTCTGTGTGTGTATGACTGTCTGCCTCTGTGTGTCTGTGTGTATGACTGTCTGCCTGTGTGTGTCTGTGTGTGTGTGTATGACTGTCTGCCTGTGTGTGTCTGTGTGTGTGTGTATGACTGTCTGCCTCTGTGTGTGTCTGTGTGTATGACTGTGTGTGTCTGTGTGTATTACTGTCTGTGTCTGTGTGTATGACTGACTGTCTTCCTGTGTGTGTCTGTGTGTGTGTATGACTGCCACTGTGTGTCTGTGTGTATTACTGTCTGCCTCTGTGTGTGTGTCTGTGTGTATGACTGATTGCCTGTGTGTGTCTGTGTGTATGACTGTCTGCGTGTTTGTCTGTGTGTATGACTGTCTGCGTGTGTGTGTGTGTGTGTGTATGACTGTCTGCCTCTGTGTGTGTGTATTACTGTCTGTGTCTGTGTGTATGACTGACTGTCTGCCTGTGTGTGTGTGTGAGACTGTCTGCCTTTGTGTGTCTGTGTGTGTGTGTATGACTGTCTTCCTGTGTGTGTGTATGGCCGTCTGACTCTGTGTGTGTGTGTGTGTCACATACAACCAATACACGCATATCACACACTGTTAATACACCCATTACAAATATCACACATAGCATACATATCACACACCGTCATCACACCTACTATCACATACACAGACAACACAAACATTACAGCATACATGGATGACGGGGGGGGGCGCTGTGAAGATTTTTCGCACAGGGCGTCTAAATGCCTAAGGCCGGCCCTGGTTTAATGTCATATATCTGCTCCAAATCCAAAGCTGGACTGGATTTGGGCATAATAAAAATTCATATTGCTTTGAAATTCAGAATAATATTTAAAATGACATTCTTTTCTTCAGAAATGTGGTTATTTGGAGTTACTAATTAAAAAAATAAATAAAAAAAAAGATCATCTTATAATTTAAATATTCATGATTTAAGTAATTATATAATATATAAGATGTTAATATTTCTAAAATACTCCATAGACATTTCACCATGGGGAAAATAAAGCTCATTTTCCTCAGGCTAGCTAAGGTTCCACGGTAACCCCTAGCTTGTATCTCCTTAAGATACAAATTCCCATCTGTTCGTTTAGTCTGATAATATTCTTAAATCTACTTCTATGATATACACAATATGTTTGTCCTGAGGAAATGTCCAAGCAGGAACTAAAACCTCGACCTATGTATTTTTGGATATAATAAAGTAAGAATCTTTTATTTGGAATCTCTGAGTGCTGGTATGTTTTCCATACACGTGTTGGAGAGCAAAGCTATTGGAAAGATATATATATACTGATTAGCCACAACATTAAAACCACTGACAAGTGAAGTGAATAAAATTGATTATATCGTCACAATGGCACCTGTCAAGGGGTGGGCTATATTATACAGCAAGTGAGCACTTAATTTCTGATTGTATGTGCTGGAAACAGGAAAAATGGGCAAGTGAAAAGATCTGACAAGGGCCAAATAGTGATAGCTAAATACCTGGCTCAGATCATCTCCAAAATAGCAAATCTTCTGGGGTGTTCCCGGGGCATGCAGGGGATAGTGCCTACCAAAAGTAGTGCAAGGAAGGACAACTGGTGAACTGGCATCAGGGTCATGGGTGCCCAAAGCTCATTGATCCACACAGCAGAGCTTCTGTAGCTCAGAGTGCTACAAAACATAATGCTGGCCTCAATAGCAAGATGTCAGAACACATGCATTACAGTTTGCTGCATATGGGGCTGTGTAGCCGCAGACCAGTCAGAGTGCCCATGATAACCCCTGTTCACTGCTGAAAGCACCTTTAATGGGTATGTAAGCATCAGACCTGGACCATGGAGCAATGGGAGAAAGTTGCCTGGTTTGATGAATCATGTTTTCTTTTAGATGAGGTGAATTGCCAAGAGTATGTGCATCATTTATCTGGGGAAGAGTTGACACATACCACCTACCTAGAGATTGTTGCAGACCATGTACACGACTTTATGGCAATGGTGTTCCATAATGGCCTTATTCAGTAGGCTAATGCACCCTACCACACTTGAAAAAAATGTTCAGGAATGGTTTGAGGAACATGACAAAGGGTTCAACGTGTAGCCTTGGCATCTGAATTCTTCAGATCTTGATTGAGCATCTGTGGGAAGTACCCGAGCAACAAATCTGATCCATGGAGGCCCTGCCTTGCAACTTGAATAACTTAAAGGATTTGCAGCTAATGTCTTGATGCCAGATACCACAGGGCATGTTTGGAGGTCTTGTGGAGTTCATGCTGTGATGCATCAGAGCTGTTATGGCAGCACGAGGTGGAGCTACACAATATTAGGCAGGAGGTTTTAATGTTGTGGCTGATCAATGTGTATATATAAATATATATATATATATATATATATATATATATATATATATATGTAGAAACAATCGCACTCCTGGGACTTGGTTGAAGTACTAAAAGTTAGCTTTTATTTATTCCATATAAAATATCAGCGTTTCAGCTCCAACATGGAGCTTTCATCAGGACAGGTAACGATTGGAGCTGAAACGTTGAAACGTTGAAACGTTGATATTTTATATAGAATAAATAAAAGCAAAATTTTACTACTTCAACCAAGTCCCAGGAGTGCTATTGTTTCTACACCCATATCTACCTTTGCCACAACCAGCACCGGGCACTGCAAAAGTCTTCTTGGAGTGCAAACTACTAGGATGTATATATATATATATATATATACATGCCTTTTTCTCATTTTACATTTCTAATACAGCAATCGTATCCTCTTATCCTGAATCAAAAAGATGTTACATCAAAGAAAATTAGTAAATTATAAATAATAGAATCAGGTAGTTCACTTTTCTTTGTGATGAAATCACTGTGAGTGTTTAGTTTTGTTTATATAATCTTATTTAACCTCTGTTATAGTTTTTGCCCAACCATTTCCTTGGTGCAGCAATAAAGCTCGAATGTCATGCAGGTTTTAGTGACACAGTTTTCTCCAGTGTTTTAGCTAATCTAAGAAGGCTCATTTGAAACTCGATATGTCTGGGAATGATAGTAATGGTAATATAAGTGCGTATTCGGCTCAGAATAAATGAATAGATTAATGTATCGTTCAAAAACATGGAAAATGTGGAAACATTAGGTGCTACTCCTTACAAAGGAATAGTGATAGTCCCAGTACTCTTGAAGAACCTCTTTCACTCACTGTCTATGCTACAGACTGGTGACACCTCCTTTTCTGGTGGCTGCTGGGCAGAACAAATAGAATCCATATACCAATAGTTGCAGGGGCTTTGAACACACTTGTTGAATTATCAAGTGCTGAAGGGTTCCCTTATATTTTCTGTTGAAGATTAGAGGAATCTCTTTAAGGTATTCCTTCATCATAAGTTTAAAGGGAAACGGGCATTTGTTTCTTGACCTAACGTGCACTATGATCTATTAATGCGTATATTCACATCCACATGCCTATATGTACATATATGTCATACCTCCTCTCAGCCCTTGCCGCGGCCCTCCTCTTCCCTCTGCCGATGATATGTCTCTGATGTGCACTAGTGACATTTACGATTAGATCATGACACCACACACTTATGCCTATTTAAACCTTTCTCTGACATCACTTCCTTGTAGGCCAAGAGTGCATTCTTATTTCATTGGTATTTCTGGCTTTAGTATACTCATATATCCTTCTGTCTCCACCCCTGATCTAGGCCTGTTTCTGACTATTCATATACGCCAAGTCCTAATTGAAGTCATATTTATATACGTTAAGTCCGACCACTCTAAGGCCCGTTAATACATCTTTATTTGTGTATTGGGTCATACTTGCCTCACTGTTTTCGAGTTAGGGCGTCTATTCTTGACAATATACATCCAATATATTAAAGTATAAATGAAAACAATACACAGTTTTTTTAACTACTTTTTTTTTAACCATATTGCACATCATTTTACTTAATTTCATTTGAATAATTCACAAATTATTAAATGGTACACATAATTGATGAAATCACTGAAAATAGACTAGTGACTAGTCTTACATAAATACCCAGAACTGAAATGTGACTTAACATATAATGAATGTCATATATGTCTCTTATCATAGCTTATGTACACATTATTTGTAGTAGGTCTATATTAATTGTTCCATTTTATTATCTTACAAGTTAAAAAGACGCATTATACAGACCACTGAAAGGAATACGCATTTGCTTTCCTAGGTTTTAACATTCTTTATGAACCCTTTTCACACTTGACACACATTTTTTCACAATGAGCAATCAAGCCTCCCTGAACACAGACATCTTCTGCTTTTGTGCCTTATCCACTGGCCTCTTCTCCCGATACACTATTATACCTTAAGCTGCTGTCATTTGTGTCAGTGCAATCTGCCTGTCTTACCAATAACACTAGAAGCTTGTGAAAAGCTTCCTGCATTCACAGGCTGACAAGCACATTTCTGTTAAGTGTCCTTGCACTATTGTCTCTCTTCTCCTTTCTTAGGGGTGTATGGAGCGAGCCACCTGAAAGAAACCATACATTTGGTGCATTGCTCTTGAAGAGAATGATTTCACACCTGAAACAATTTAATGTGACCAAAACGAAGTCTACTTAATTGGCAATTGTGGCTGAGTCTGTTGAATAAGTCTATTATGTCAGAATTGTAGTTAGTAGCGAGTGGAAAAAATATCTCATTCGAGCAAATGAAAACTGAGATTATTAGTGCTGAAAAAAATGCACTAATGCCCCATGTAATTTAATTAAATCTATAAGTAGCCAATGATTTTGTACTAAATGACATATCCTTAAGTATCTTAAAGGTGTGAGTGACTGTGTGCTCACTACCATAACAACATTGTTAAATCAAACAAAACATTGGGATAGTATCTTAGTTCTTAATTTTCCTTGATGACTTGCTTACACTCTCATTCCTGCCACCCACCTAAATTCATTCTCTCACTCTCTGCTCGCGTCACTCCTTTATGGGAGTTAATAAAATAATATACAATTAAATATAGATAAAAGTAACAGAGATTGTGGGTTACAGGAGTAAATTTATGATTCTCAGTCCGAGTGATAACCTGATGAGACATCAAAATGTGATCTGCTGGATATGATCCATGTTGGCAGCCAGCAATCTAGCCAGCAGTCTAGAATTGCATGTTGGCAGCCAGCAATCTAAACTAACAGTCTAGAATTGCACGTTCCTGCTGACTAAGGTCTTGGTTTGGTGAAAACTCATTACATTAGTTGAACTTGCTGTATATTTGCAGTACATGCACGAATCTAATGTGTGAATCTTTGGTTTTCATTTATTATCATTTTAATATTTATTTACATTTTACATTTACATTTAATATATATACATTTCAGTGTAAGAATATTTGATATTTACTAGATACTACACTATACTGCAGGAAGTTAAGTAAAGAAGTAAATTCATTTCAACTATAGAAAACTTTTAAGTCTGTTTTTAAAAAATGTGAATGAGCTTATACAATTAGCTCATTCCCAAAGCTGAAATACATATTTTAGCAATGGCTACCCTTTAACGAATATTATTATGCAATCAGACAACCGGAATGTAAAAATGTTTTTATATTTTAATAACAATTATTTCAGAGGAAGGGTAAAATAAAAAGCCCCCGGCAATTCATGCATTGAAACTTGAAGATTTTGTAATAAAGATTAGAGATGAATGAAAAGCTTTTTTTTGAAAAAGAGGTACAATTATAGTTATTTTTGTGTTATTTCTCAAAAAAATTTGTGTACTAACTAAGCAATATGTAATACAGGAATCAGTGACATAACTAAAAATATATTTGGAATGTTTCCATCGAAAGAGTGCATCTTAAATGAACTGAACACTGTTATCATATTAAATCACTGATATCAACAACACCACTAGGTTGGGGCAGGGCCGGTGCAAGGAATTTTGGCAACACAGTCGAATATGCTCAATGAAGTGGCGCTAAATGCGCTTCCGCGATGTGATTTTCACAGTGAGAAAACGCCAGCGTCCATAGGGAAGCATTGAGAAATGCTTTCCTATGGACTGATTGAATGCATGCGCATTCGGCTTATTACGTCGCAAAAGGGAGGAGAGTCCCCAGCGCCAAGGGAGCCCGGCGCTGGAGAAAGGTAAGAATGTAACCCCTTCCTCCCCCTTCAGCCAGGCGGGAGGGGGGCCATGAGGGTGGGGGGGACCCAAAGACCATATAGAGCAAGGAAAACGAGTTTGTTTTCCTGGCACTATAGTGGTCCTTTAAGCAAAATATCATCTTACCAATATGTTTCTGTTTTTGTTAAAATAACAAGATAAAGATGCACAGTTTAGAGTACAGATGTAATACTACCTCTTTATTGTGTGAATACAGTATAGAAGTACCTTGGAAAATCAAAGTGAAACTGGGAGATCTTAAATCAAGGGAATGGTTCTGGTTAAATAGACAACATATTATTTGAAATTACAGAAATATGCCAAACAAGGCATCCATTATACATTTTATAGAAGTTCTGGTGACCACACAATTACCTACACACATCTATTGTGGCAGCCTTCATCTGTTATACATGTGCAGTACATTTCAAGCCTACATCTGCACATCTCTATTGTAACAGAATCAGTCAGACTGAAGTTAAAAAGAGCTAAGGTGATGAATATGTATATTTGCTGTAGATACCCTTTATGACATATAGTATAGAGCCTGAACACTTCTGATATATCATTGTAAGAAGCTTATTAAATATGAGATCTAATGGCCTATTCCCTCCTCCCACTATCAGTAAGGAATATCTTCAATTATTTCTGCAGATCAAGAAATCTAACATTCTATCTATGGATGATATTCACGTTCTATCCACCTTACCATTGGAAGAGGAATTGCAAAGGTGATTTGCTCTAGGGAAAGATAAGTCTATTGCAAAATACTGATTATTTTACACTGAAATTGAATCTCAGATATAGATACATTCCGGGCTGCTATTTGAGATGTGGTATAGCTCCATCTGTCTATTATAGCAGCAATTCTGCTGGTTGTAACATATGTTCTCAGAATCAAAGAGCTGAAGGTGCATTCTTTCCAAGGGCTATTTATCCTGTTCTACAAAGGCAAAGAAGACATTCATTGACTTTTTTTTCATAAGGTCAGAAGAGATTTCCATCTTAATCAATCATTTCATCTCTAGTCCCTCAGTCTTAATCCACCTAATCTACTAGAAAGGACATCTCCATTTTTTTAACTTTAAGACAGATAACATTGCAACCACTCATAGTACGATAGAACCATGTAAAGTCAGAATTGCATGCACTGTTGTACTTGTGTTAATGGCCATCTAAGATGCACATTAACCATAATTTTAGGCATGTGTTAGCGTCTGTACAAAATGTATTATAGAAAGTAGATATTAATATCCAATAAGTAAAAATTACTTTCTACTGTAAAATTGTTTAGTGTTTAGAAAGATGTGACCATAATTAGTGTGCATGCAAGATGCCATTGAAACGTGCCATTAAATGTATTCTATGTATGCATCTTTCTTGGTTGAGACATAAAATGGAGGGTGATATGCACACCCACAAATCTATACATATCTATTCAAACCACTGCCAATGAGAGAATGTGGCTTCTCTATCTTTATGCTCAATTGAAGATCACTCAGTGCAACTTTTAAAGTCCATCTCTGCAAATATTGTCGTTATTTGCCACCAGCTGGCTCCATGTTCCTCTTCCTTGACTATTTTGCTGCCTGCTTCCACACCTCCTTTTTTATCAAATATATCATCCTTAATTCTAAGGCACTTCAACATTCCTTTGAAAGCAGCAGCCTCAAAGCTTCTTTCTATTACTTCCTCCCTTGGGCTACCACATTAAGCTACTTATCCTATGCATGTAGCTGGCAATACCCTCAATGAATTCTTCCCTATTTACTGCCCTTCAACCTAGCTTGAACTATGCATTTCCTACCCTTCAAGCCTTTTCCTGGTTACTGAACATGAGGTGTCTAAACGTTTCCTTTCATCTCACCCCACCACTTGTCCCCTTGATACCATTCCCTCTCTCTACTTGTTTTGTGCCATCCGTAGCTCATATCTCCAACTGCTTTCTTTCTTCTAGCATTGCCCCCACTCCAGTCAGGCAACCGTTGTGCCAAGTCATTTCTTGACCCATCTTCCCTATCTAACTACCCATATCTCTACACATTTTCCACTGAAAGCTTCAGGAAAAACTTGTCTGTACCCACCTGTCATACTTATTCAACTCTAATTATCTCCTTAACCCTATTCAAGCTTGCTTCCATCTCCTCTATTCTACTTAGAATGCACTGACTATCTGATTATCTTATCATGGCTAAATTCAAAGGCCATTACTTTATACTAATTCTGGTTACGTATTCATAGGATCCATAAACATGTATTTATGGCTATATACTCTTTCAGCTACTTACATATAGTTACAGGTATATATTTGTTGATTTACCCCTATGCTTTCTTTTTACTACATATGTATAGTTACAGTGGTATATTCTTTGCTGAGTACGCATACAGTTATGTTCATTGCTATGTTCATCATTATTACTACTAAAATTGGAAACTAAATAATTATTAGTTGTAGCACTATACCAGCCCACTGAGCTAAATTTGGAATCCTGATATTTGAATAACCAACATGTTAGGCTTTGTACACTTCACAGAAGGGTTTATTTATTATTAAAAAATTTGAAGTAACAAGATGAGTTTATGCCATACCCCTGCGCACAGTCTAGTGACAAATACAATAAATGGCAAAATTTTCCCAATTCATATTCTTTTTAAAATGTGTTTATATTTTCAATTTCATTTTTGAATGATTTTTGAATGATGAATTCCTGTGCTTTCTCCTAATGCTGATCAATTATCAGTGCCAGTGTTGCTGTTGTCAACTTTAGAAATAGCGCTAGTTCAACTTTAGAAAAAGCGCTAGTTTTCCACTTTTTGAGTTATTCAGTGGTTCAAATTGTCCTTCATCCCGTCTTTTGCATCAAGAGGAGCAGAGAAAGGAATTGATGAACTTGAAATTCTTCTTAAATAGTTAAGAAAAGTCTAGTAAATACAGGAAGAATCAGTCTCATATAAGGCTTTCAGCAGAGTCAACATAGTGTTACACAACTTTTATTTTATTGTTTTATTCAAATCAATATTCAATATTTATTGTGTATCACAGTGGTTGTTTTGAGTTCCACTACTTTTAGCCCCTATCATGTTTGCCTCACTAACTACCTATGGAGTTTACCTCTAGCTTGCCCAAGCACTAATTAAGACACTACTTGTAAATCCCTTAAGGGAAACAAAAGAACAGACAAAAATTATAAAATATATAAAAATATATATTCCATTTTTATATGATTTTATTTTTATTGCTGGTGAATGTGAATATATTTCTAGTGTGTGATTGACCATTCATACTCTCAGTTCTATTTATTCTCCTGTGTCATTTGCCTTTCCTACTCAATATAAATTCCCAATCTCCCAAACTAGCTATGAAATTTGAAAGAATTAACCCCTTCAAAACTCAAATACAGTAGCATATTTTTTTTTAATCTTCATGTATTTTACAGTATGAAATCTCGTCCAGAAATCCTTAATCACTCTGATTTATACTCTACTTCTGATTACCAGCCTGTAGAGGTATATGAGTTAACAGTCCTGAATTTGCCTGGACAGTCCTGCATTTTCAGGTACTGTCTCAGTAAATATGAATCCTGGGGACATGTCCTTCATTTTGAAATATGATGGCAAATTTCAAAATGCTGGAGAGGACTGGGCACTAGGAGCATGCATGAAGCGTTTTAGCAGCGATCCGTGCATGGTCTGCTGCAGGGGACAGGCTATTAACCAACCTTGCCAACTCTCTTGATGGTGGGATTGCGCCTTGATGGGAGGATCCATCCCCTTTGCCTGCTCTCTTAGAAGCTTACAAGCCCACCCCTATCTTGGAAGGTGCTCAGGAAATGTTGGCACCTATGGAGAGGAAGGAATTCCTCTGCCAAAGGACACTAGTCACTCACTGATATAATGCCTGTAAAATATGCTGAAAATGCAAGCTTACACTCTGCTTTCAAACAATACAGGAGATTTCAATGAGTCATGTTATTCCTACAATCAGTGAGGGGAGAGGTCATTTCATTGGCAGCATTACGTTAGCAGTCGAGATATTGATAAAGATTGCAACTTTAAATACCTTTATTTCAGAAATATATGATTTAAATGTATGTGGGCATAATGCTCAAATGCAATCTTTTAACATTCTGTTGCCATTTCAGACCCTATGATAGATATGGCAAGATAAAGGACACTGTATAACGCTTTTTTATTTCACAAATATTTTTATAAAGGTTAAACAAAGAAGTAAAAAAATAAAAAATCTATTAACAAAACCTGTGTGTTGTGATATGTTTATATAGTATTCATATCTTGCTTCAAATAAATGTTATGCTTATACTTAAATACTTAAATATATATGGATATGACTTGGAGAAGGTATTGATAATATCTGTGGGATATTGGAGAGGTATATATCTTTGGGTGTGGAGTGTATAAAATTGGAAGGGCTTCACAGAAAATATACTACACCATTATACAAGAAAAAAGCCGCACCATGATGTTACTAAGCAAGATACCTGAAAATAGTTAGTATAGTTCATATGATTGTCAAAGTTTGCATGTTTTCTTCAAATCCTCATTAGTTGTGTAAAGTTACTCTTGCTAGGAGCTATAAAAGTGAAAGAGTACAACACTAATATCTTTGGAGGATCCTGCAAGATCACAGGAGCCTCCATAGATATTACCTTGCTATGAGGCTCATTCACACCTTATTCTTATAATGCCTTTTGTTGAGTTTTGTCAAGGTAGGACTTTACCGTAAGACATAGTATTCCCTACTTTGTCTTATGATATCTTTTGAATGCATTAAAATTTCACTGTAATTCCACCACAGTCTTTATTTCCTAATGATTTTATTTTTATGCAATGCTCACAAATCCGATTTAACACTTAATTAGATCCTAACCGTGAGAGTTAGAGTTGGTAATGATGTGAATAAGGACAAGGCACAGCAAATAAGTAAAGCTGCAGGAATTATTAGTTAGGTATACGTTGGGTATTTATGAAAGGAACATTACATTTTAATTATCTGTTAGGTTTAACTTAAAAAAAGCATTAAAATACATTCCCCGGCCCCTAAAACTAAAGGCGGTCCTTCAAGTATCCTAAAACGACACATGCCGTGGTGCTAGGCAGCTTCCTGACATTACATCCATGTACACAGTTGCTCAACATTGCACAGATTTTCCTCTGTAAATATTAAAGGAGGAAACGTATACTTAACCTTCCAAGTACTTGTACTACCTGTATGCACATATCATACAAGAACTATCCTCCTCTGGCATACTCTTTAATAGCCTGCAGGAGCTGGAGCAAGAGATGTATGTTAATGCTGTTACATCGTTATGGATTCCAAAAATGATTAATGGAACAATGGCTAAGCTGTACAAATTTGCTATTAGCCGAGGCAGAGACTGCTTGGCCATTGCTAGCACAACTTAATAACAATGAGCAAATTAGCTCCAAGGAGCTGCTCAGATCATGTTCGAAAAAGTAAAACTACTGCGGCAGTAGTTTTACTTTTTCGAACATGATCTGAGCAGCTCCTTGGAGCTAATTTGCTCATTGTTATTAAGTTGTGCTAGCAATGGCCAAGCAGTTCCCAAAGCTGTGCTTTGTGGAATAACATTTTGGGAACGGAAACAGTTTTAAAATTTTACCGAAATTCTAAAACTCAGCTATGCCTCCAAGTTTTACTTTTGACTGTGTTGATCTAATATTTAAAATGTCCTGGTCAATTCCTGACAGTTCCCAGTTTAGTAAGCGATCTTGATAACATTCTTGATTTTTTTTTTTTCCTTCTAGTTATTTTTTACAGCAAAAAATATTTTTGTCAAGCATTAACATATTAATATCTAGTTTTTTTTTTTGTTTTTTATCTCACGTAACTTCTTAACTTCCAAAGTTAGTAAAGTCGGCAGCTGTTTTTTTCAGGACCGTACAAATGGTCCATACAAATTAAAGTTAATGTTTTACCGGTTGATTCTCAGTAGGAAAGTTCTGAATGCTCAGTAGTGTTATTTTTCATGCTTAACATGTCAAGTATTGTTGATGTTTAACATATATTGAATGTAAGCTATTATGTAATAGAGATTATATGGACTAATATACTACATCTGTCATGAAGAAATATACCACCACTTTATAGAAGATAGCATCTTCATCTGTTCCTTGAACTATAACATTGCCAGCAAACACATATTTGATATGTAATTTTCATGCTTACTTCTTGACTTCCTTTAGTAAGTGGTAAAGTTGTCATTTAATGGCAGCTATCAATATTATTTATAATTTTTTTATAGGGCACATACTGGAAAATAATACAGGTCTTCAAACCAGTTCAGATTTAACATGTACCTGTCATGGTACAAAGCTATGTTAGCTTTAAATGAAAGAACATTAAATTCCATCTATACATTATGTGAGCAGCAATGCGGGCAAATATATAGATTTTATTTATGGTGCTTTAAAAAGCAGTCCGTCCTCCACAGGAATGGTGCATAGCGGTCTAAACCAGCACTTAATGACAGTTATAGGGACACTTTAATTCAGTACAATTATATGACAGTACGGTAATGCATTTTTATCGCAATTTGCTGAAAATCTTGTGATCCAAAATGTCAGGAGGCGCAATTTAGATGACAATATGCAACCGTTGCTTAGGATAAGTTATTGCTAATGGACCTATGACTAATTATTTAGTTAAATATAGTTAACGATGTAGATCATAATATCATAGTCTCTTCCACTAATTTTCATGTTCTGTGCTTCAAGATTTTGTTCATGTGTCTCTCATCATTATTAATATGTTTTAGCAACAAAAAAAATTAAAATTAAATGCCAAAGACACACATAATATACACACATATATATATAGAAACAATTAAGCCCATGTTTCTTGGATTCATATATTAACTAATTTTATTGAAGCTAACATTTAAAGCAGCACTGTAAGAGTGGGAAGGGGCTGAATAGGAAAAATCCCTGAAAACTGATTTTCAATAGAACTTTTGCACATTCACAATGAGATTCCATAGGCATGTTTGGAACATTGTGCAAGAAAATGCTTGTTCTGTTCAGCCCTCCTGAGTGACATTTGATGGGACATGGCAAGATACAGCAGGGTAAGGCCTATTGAAGACATATCTTTTTCCACATAAACTATAAAGAGGTGCATGCACAAGAAGAATTTGATAATATATGTATTGATCGTGTACGCCGTATGGCACTTGTTTTCATATAGATTTTATCTTTATGAAAAACTCAAATGCGATTGACACTTTAAATGTGCTCTCCTTTTTTGAGCAAACATATATATTTTTTTTTAATATTAATATTATCCAAACAGTTATTTTGTGAGATTCATTATGTCTTGTCAATAAATGAGCCTTAATAGATTTTAATGCATTAACACCTGCACCTCCTGAGAAGGGGCAAAAAACATTGAAAATTAGTCACATGAATATAAGTTATAGTCAATGATAATGATCATTGAATCAGGAAATCCATACTACTAGTGAATTAACACTTGAGTAATTATAAAAAACATTGGACATGAAATAAAAAATAGGAACTAGTCCAAATAAATGGTAATAGTAGATCAAATAAAACATAACTTTTAATAAAGTCTGACTCTCTGGATCATTAGAGTTGATTGGGTAACCAATAACTAAATAAATACAACTTTATTTCATTATTGTTCATTTAATGTCTTTACTTTCTTAGGGTTACTCACTACGACTCTGTCCAGCTATGTGTATATAGTGCACCCACTGTCAATATTATTTTGTCTTTCAATATAAAAACAGACAATTATGGTTTAATTCTTAATAAAACATAAAACAATCTATCACAATAATTAAAATATTATGTTGTTTCCACAAAACAACAAAATAATACATGTTAGATTTCAACATTCTGTGCAGTATATTAACAAATCTTAAGATCTATCCGAAAACTTTTTTTGGTTAAGGCCAATACATTGTCTTCTATAGAGGAGAACATCTTATTCTTATTAAGTGTAGTCTTCCTTGAACACAAATCTGCTTACATAACTTGTGCCTCATTTGAGCTCAGTAACACAAATTACCTTTTGTATCCTTTTCTCCAAGTCTAAAGAGCAACCACCATGCCCACTGAAAAAGAGGGAGCATTGTTCTCCTTTACAATAAAACTATTTCAGCAACTCCAGAACAAATGAGACGGGAATACCTCTCAGACACAGAGAACCTGCATCCAAACTGCCTCCCTGTATATCTCCTTGGCTTTGTCATTTCTAATAATGCACTCATGAGCCAGCTAATAATGTGAACAGAGTGAAAAATAAAGAGACAAAAAAAGAGAGAAAAAACCCTGAATGAATTAGGGCAATTGAGGTCGTTCTCTCTCATTTTTGCTGGCAGGTTCTTTCTTTTTTTTTTTTGTGGCTCTGATTTTTACCTTATCGCTTATTACACAATTTGTGATAAAATGAGATGTGCTACCTGGGTTATTGTCATGCTGTAGTCTATTGAAAATACATACAGAATTCATTTCAAATTTAAACATTATCTTAATTATGAAATGAGAAAACGGCCAGTCTATACGCTCTAGAAATTGCATTTGGAGAAATAATTTCATTTTCTATATTTAGGAATCTTTTTTATATTAATAATCCATTTTCACACAGCTTTGCTTGTGTTTAAGACCTACAAGTTGAATAGAGAGAGGAATCAGAGGAAATGGAAATATTTAACTTAAAATATTGTTATGGTGTGTGGAATGATTTTAACTAATTAAAGGCACATTATATTCTTCCATTCTATATATATATATTCTAAATTATGTAGTAGATGTAATAATCTTTTTATTATCATATGACATATCCTCATTCATTGTGTGTAAAGTCTGTTTTGCTATATTTTTACTCTCATATTCATTCCAACAGCTGCTTCCTTTTCTTTCCTTTACACAGGTGTCTTTTCCGGGTTTTTGTTTTTGGGGTGGGGAAATGCTAGCAACAGATATTGTAAATTTTGAATTGATACAAGTAAGATTGAGACCAGAATTTAATAATAATTAAATATATTTAGATATTGATTATTACCTATTCCATAGATTTCTGAGATTTATTTCCCTGTATATTATATTTAATTAATTTGGGAGGAAAGAGTAAAGAATTCAAAAAGTATTAAAATTAGTATTGTGCTTCATAAACTAAAGCTGTGCAAAGAGGTATCTATCAAAAATGTGCAAACCTTAATAAAAAAGAGAAAGAAAATAAGAAAGAAAGACAAAATGTTAATTACCTTGGAAATAATTGAGTTTATTAAAAATTGGAAACATAAACAAGCACAACATTTATGTATACAGTTATGTATTACTTTATAACTTCTAACAGTCTAGACACCAGTACAATGTAGACACCGGTTTTCTCTTAACCACATATACATTGCGCTTGCTTCACTCAACTACTTAAGTCATATATGCTCTTAAACAGAACACATTTTAATTTGCTCATGAACATGCTACTACTAATAACGATATAAATTAAATAAAGCAGGTGATCTACATTGAACTTGATTTGTTGTCTGTGGATTTTGATTTACTGTCTATATATCTAGTACACATATTAAAAACAAGTTTTATTAATATATTTTTATGTGTTTTTATTTTTTCCAGGTGGGTGTTAATCTTAAGTGCATTTAGGTGCACTAAATTATGTAGGAGCCGCGAAGGACCAAGTAAAATAGACACGTGTAGACACGCGCTCAATGGCTCACTGGAACTTGTGGGAGAAGGCAGGTACCTTCTTGCAGAGGATGCCTTCCTCTTCTGTCAGCTCAATACAGCTAATGGCAGGAAGAATCAAACAAACATGAAGGTGTTACTTGATTTATAAAAGTGCTGATTTCGCCAAGCTGAAGTGCTTTATGGGTGTGGAGTGGTGCTTTAATCCTTTCACAACGGGACTCGTGTATATACTAATATCAGAATAGGAACTCATACCTTGCATGTACCAATACCCAATACATGGGCAATTGCAATAATGTTTTTGTTTATTACAAACAAATTTTGTTGTCAAATTGTCCACCAAAAACTTTCTGACTGCTTGCAGTGCTGCAGTCCCGGGACCCACGATGCCGTGTGCATTCACAAGGCTAGCTCTCTGTATACAGTGACCATCAGTGCACAGTGCGCAGTGCTGCTGCAATCTGGATGTGCTCCTCTCCCCTGTATTCACTGAGAGGATATGACATCACTTCTTCTACTGCTCTCAGTGAATACATGCTGTATGAACCTGCTGCAGAAGCTTGGCACAGGAACAGTCCCCCCCTGTACCCCCAAAGAAAAAAGCATTCAGATGGTGGCTGATGGGGAACTGGCAGAGGGGAGAGCAGTACATGTGCTTAGATTGGCAGCAGTCATCAGACAGTCTCTCTGCACACAGAAATCATTGTGACAGAGCAGAGAAATCAGGGCACTGAGAGACTCTCTGATGGCTGCAGCAACTCTCACAGCACACTATCATCACTACACCACCATGGTAAACATATGTGTAGGGACAGTTTGTGTGTCTGTCACATGTATGTGTATGTATGTGTCTCACAGTGTATTCTTGTGTCTGTGTAAATGTATGTGTATCAGTGTGTGTCTAAGAATATGTGTCCGTGTGTGGTACCGAGTATCTGTGTGTTTGTCTTTTTGGCAGTTGCATGTATTAGTGTGTGTGTGTCCAAAGAGGTAAGAGCAGCAGTGAGGGTGACACTGGTATGGGCAATGTCATGGTAATGTGACTATATATATATTATAATGATATAATATATATAGTGGAACCTTGGAATTCAAACGGTTTCTTACCTGAACAATTTGGTAATTTGAGAAAGAAATGTCTAGGTACACGAACAATTCTCTGTACATGAACAAATCATGCCACAAACATGTTCAATTATAAAGGTATGTCTCGCTTTAGACACATTTTAAGTGCCAGAAGAACAGTTACCTTTACATTAATTCTTATGGGGAATGTTGATTCGGTTCTCGAACAAATCCGAACTCGAACAGCATTCTGGAAAGGATTAAGTTCCAGTTCCAAAGTTCCACTGTATATTTATTTACATCACTGTCTCCTTATCAGTAACTTTGGTGAATTATTTCAAGATTTTTTGTTTTTTTGCCCAGTCAAAATTTAATTGTTTTGTTTCCATTAAATAATGTGCTACCCAAGCATTCTGAAACAAGAAATACATTTACATATTACTTTCCAGGACATCAAAAATACTCAGATTCTAGGTGTGTGGTTTTAAATTTTTTTTTTCTTAAACTGCTTGGTAGTGAAGGGGTTAAGGACGATCAATAGGGATCAAGGTTATGTATCCTTTCCTCATCTAATTGAATAGGAGAAAGAGACACCAAGTGTTTCTCTCATTTTTAGTTTAAGAATCTAACATTTCTGCCCAGCGTTAGAAAAAAAATTGAATTAATTACAAAACAGGCAAAAGACACTTTTAACAATAGTTACCATCTTTTAAAGCTATGAGTAGTCGTAAGGGGGAATAGAAAATCAACACGATTCATAATCATTTTTTCCCCCCTATTTAAATGATTTGCTATCACAGCAACTCCATCTTTTATCTCAAAAATAGTCCCAACCCTGTTAATGTGTGCATGTACTTTCCTTATCTGCCTCCAAGCAGCATCTGTGATTCATAGCCGTCATCAAAGTGATAATAAACTCATTCACAATACTAACAAACAGTGGACTGCCAGTTATTTACCAGGCAAATTCACTGCAAAGCCAGCATTGGAACAGGGGAGAATCAAGATGGTGTTGATTGATAAATTGACAGGTTAATTTACAAGTGTATAATAGGAGTTAGACCTAGAGGGAGAGTACGAGGGCCTCTGCTCTAGTTTGCTTGCACTGCCATCTGTCTCATGTCAGAGAATCTGCAGGAGCAGAGGCTTCTGAGATCAAACGTACACACCATTCTCCAGATATAGACATGAGGAGACCGATATTACTGCTGCACTTTGTACCTGAGATATTAAACCATGTTCACAATATTCCCCAAAATTACCTAAAGGAGTTCTGGTGTATACTTAAATAAAAATGTTAGTTATGTACAGTCTGCAATTAAACAGAGCATTATTATTATATTATATTATTATTGTTTATAAAGAGCCAACAAATTCCGCAGCGCTGTACAATGGGTGGACTAACAGACACGTATTTGTAATCCGACACACTGGGACAGAGGGGGTTGAGGGGCCTGCTAGAGGTAGTGGGGTATAATGACACAAATAAGTGTAGGGTAGAAAAGTAGGTTACTAGAATAGTATTCACTGAGGGTGTAGTGTTTTTTTTTTTTTTTTATAATTTCTTTACTTATTTTATTACAGTTGCAGGAGTGGAATCAAGGTGTGGTGAGGGAAAGCTATTGGAAGTTTAATTGTTACACTTTCTGAAAAGAAGTGGGTTTTCAATGATTTTTTGAAGGAGTGGATGCTAGGTGAGAGTCTAACAGAGCAGGGAAGGGAGGTCCTCAGGGACAGTGCAGCCCTATTATTATTATTGCCATTTATATAGCGCCAACAGATTCCGTAGCGCTTAGCCCTAGATAAGTCTTGGAGGTGAGCATCAGAGGTGAGAGTACGAACAGAGGATAGACATAGGCCTTAGGTAGACCTGGATGGGACATTCTTGTGTATTAGGGAGGATAGGTAAGTAGGAGAAGTGTTATGTAGAGATTTATAAGCAAGCACCAAAGTGTAATGCAGCATTATTACAGAAGTTTTTTGTAGACTGATAAGGTGTACGGAACACACACAGGATTGCTGGCCATGCATTATAATTCGATGTGGCACAGAACAGAAGAAGAGTCATATTTAAATGCTACTTATTGTTATAAACTTTGGATATCGCAATGGCTGTGCAGGCTGAGAGCATATGATTTGTCCATGTGTGTATATATATATATATATATATGTATATATATATATATATATATATCCCATGTGTTCCTTATCAGTTGTTGAAAAGCATTTAGGGGTGTATATAAAAAATACCCTTTTCTGTCTCATTAGAGATATCTTTGCCTGAAGCTCATGGAAGCAAGGTGAAAGGTTAGTGTAGGACTCACCTGAGAGGTTTGCCTTGACGTGGCAGGTGGGCTAAACTCTCTCATGGCCTTTGGAGAAATGAAATAACCTCCATTTGTTTAAATATACATAGAGATTTGGGAAGAGCGCAAGTAACTTTTTTCTTTGTTTTTTACTGTATGTATTGGGCTGATTGGTACTATGGCCGTTGCTGCCGCCCAGGAGTGATGGGAGTTTGAGCGCATAATGCAATACTCTGGTATTTTGGCATCGTGCCAACCTGACTAATATGGCTAATTCAATATCTTCTCTCTCAGACAGTTTGTGTTTCACAGGTAACTCCTGGGAGTCAGCTCATTTCCTTCTGTTGCAAATGGTGAAAAACGTGAAAGCTAAGTGCACTTCACAGGTGCTCTCGTAATCTAAGTTGTTATATTGAACACTCCGATAAAACGTATATGAAATGATGATGAATGGAAGCAGGGTTTATTAACTACACAACTGTTCTACAAATTGGCTCTTTTAACAAAGTTTTTCCAGTTCATGACATTTCACTGTTTAGTGAATAAATCCTCAACATTGTAACAGTTGTGATTTAAAAAAAAAAAACCATACAATGTGTTAAATGGGCTTTCATTAATTTGGTTAGAGCTAGCTGTGATGAGTGCTTTTGTTGATAAATGTCGTCGGGTTTTTTTTGTTTTTTTTTTACTTAAAGGGACACTATAGTCACCAGAACAACTACACCTTATTGAATTTGTTCTGGTGAGTAGAATCATTACCTTCAGGCTGTTTGCTGTAAACACTGTCTTTTCAGAGAAAATGCAGTGTTTACATTACAGCCTAGTGATAAATTTACTGGTCACTCCTCAGATGGCTGTTAGAGACCCTTCCTGGGTCATGGCTGCCTAAAATGCATCCAAACATTCAGTGTCTCCTCCCTCTGCATCGAGACACTGAACTTTCCTCATAGAGATTCATTGATTCAATTAATCTCTATGAGGAGATACTGATTGGCCAGGGCTGTGTTTGAATTGTGCTGGCTTTGCCCCTGATCTGCCTCTTTGTCAGTCTTAGCCAATCCTATGGGGAAGCATTGTGATTGGATCAGGCTACCACTTCTGATGATGTCAGCAGACTGCTTGTTTTTCTGAGTCAAACAGCATGCAGAGTTACAACTTCAGGCTTGAATACAGTAAGATTTTGCTATATTTATGGAGGCATGAGAGGCCCAGGGGGCTAGATGGTGGTTTTAACACTATAGGGTCAGGAATACATGTTTGTGTTCCTGACCCTATAGTGATCCTTTAATAGTTTTGCTCTACAAAACTACACTTTCAGCTACTCATATCTAACATTCAGTGTTCCATTTCCTTATCCAAAATACTTCTGTACATATGTCAAGACGTACATTTCTTGGCATTTAAGTTCAACTGTCTACTTTCTATAGTAAGGTTCCAGAAAGCAGTGCTCATAAAACAGTGCATAGGAGATAAGTTCAGTGATGAAATATGAATTCTTCATAATTGGCTGGGTCACTTACTGGCTTGGTAAGAACTTACTCCAAAAGATGCAACGTTTGGGGATTTTAAGTAATTACAGGAATTTAAGCCAACTGCTTAGCCCCTTAAGGACACAGGCAATTGTACAAGTTCTGACCAAAACAAAACCAGCACAACTTTGCACTATATGTCTGTTCAACCATAATTTTGTTCATTCATATTAAGTGCACACACACTGTTCAGGAGACATATCGCTTTTATTTCACATGAAATATATATATATACATATATATAGAACATAATTTAATATGAATAAAATCTAAAAACAATTGAGAAATTAAGAAATGTTAAGTTCTGCATGGCATTTTAACTGTTACTGTCATCATATTGTTAGCTTTACTGTTAATAAAATACACATATTTGTGTTCAGCGATGCTTCAAAAGTACAAAGGAACCCCCCATATACAAGTTTTATGGGGTTTTGAAAAGTTACAGGATCAATTATAGGGATTTCACCTTTTCAGTTTCTGCACATTGAAATATGTTTCCTTTGAGACCATATGGCAGCCCAGGAATAAACATGACCATATTTTTTACTATAATGATATTGGCACTTTTATAAATGAACCATATTACACTCCATTGGCTGTCAATCAGACAATCAGTTATATTACTTCCTGGTTTGTCTAGCTTAGTGGAGCTCAACTCAAGAGGCAGGCAATAGCTCAGAGCACCTTTTGTGCAAAAATGTCTCAACTGTATTGAAAAGCCTGTGATTGGACATCCACAGAAAGTCTGGGTGGGGTTAGAAGGGAAAGGATTGCAAAGGCTGCAGATGAGATCTGCAGGTTTTGCAATTCGTTTTTAGATATATCACAAGGAAAAAATGCATAATTATGTTTTCACTGAGGGTATATCTGCTAAACAGTGGTTTGTATTAAATATATTTATTTGGACAGTGGAGTGTCCCTTTAACACTTTACCCTAAATCCACATATAAGTGGCACCTGTACACATAGTACTATTCATTAAATATGTCACACTGACATTTTTCCATATTGTCAGTGTGATTGGATACTAAAGTAGGAACAATGTCCTCAAACTCTCCAATTTGTTTCTCTGCAAATTAGCCTGTGCTGGGGCTGCATGCATGCATTGTTGCAACTGTGCCTTAATTCAAGATAAGACATGCCCCACAATGATTATCATTTTTAGCAGTAATTTCATTCATCTCTTCTCATGACTGAAACTGAAGCTAGTGCTGATGTGTATCTCATATAACACCGCTCTGTTATGCTAAGGTGAAAATAACCGAATTGAATAAGTATCTGATTCACATATTTTCCATCTTTGCTAAAATGTTCTTAATTTATTGTCTACGTCCACAATTCTCATTTTAGGAAAAAATCTCTTTCCTAAAGTACATGATCTAGACTAGAGGCTCACACCTGTATTTCTTCACTAGACCACACAATTCCATCATATTATACTTATAGAGTGCTTGTGAAGCACCTGGTGACGAAGGCATTCAGAGGAGCTAAAACTGCATGTTTTTTTAGAATATGCTTCTGCCATAATACATAATTTAATGTCAGTTTTTTTTATTTATTAAACATCACTTTTCTTACAAGAAAAATATTTGAACACATTCTATAGATTACTACATTGAATACGAATGGTTTCCTCACATTTACACTTTTATATATATATATATATATATATTTGTCAAAGTCTAAGCTTCATTGACTACTGATTCTTTGACTATGATGATATGTTTAAAGCTTTAAAGCATCTGGTCACTAAAGAGTTAAAAACAGCTAAGCAGAATGGAAAAGGATTGGGAAGCCCAATTTCCAAACACACAGATCTGTTAAAGGTTCTTTAAAGTGACTGGTGAGAGGTGATTTAAATGAAATGCAGCTGGTGCTCTGTTCCAAACACAGCCAACCAGCTGATCTATTATATACAGGACCCCACAGGACTGGAATCCTGAAACCAGGGTCATGGGACAAAACTCTGCTCCTATACAAGTGCTAGAAAAACTGCAACCCTGAGTGCACGCAGGTCGCCCAGGGGTCTAAATGTTTATTTAGAGGGGCAATATAACAAAAGAAAATATATTATTATGATGTATGAATATCCTTAGAGGCACCTGTCATGCAAAATGATATGCGTACACAAGAGCCTTTCATCTATTTAGTGCTCTAGCTGAATTATAATAAAAAAATGTACAGATCAAAGATGTTTTGTTTTAAATCGATTGGTAAATATATTTTTTTCAGGAGCTAATCCTAGCTGGAAGCAAGCCATATATTTGCCAACGTCAAAAGGAGATCCTGACAGGGTTATTCAATAAAATAAGAATTGTTGTTAATTCATACAGTGTTTTTTACTAAAGTGAGAATCAGGATTTCAAAGTGAATTTCAATGTATCATTTTATATTCATATATTGTATATTTAATAATTAGATTTTTTTTTTATGCTCTTTTTTATTTTATTTATATTGGTTACTTCTCACTTGAATAAAATCAACATTTAGTGGCCCCTAGCCATAAATCATCTTTTTTTCTTATCAATCATGATTTCTTTTTTGGCACCACAAGCAAACTCTAAATACTGAATCAAATGAACATGTATGGCCATTGTGTTAGTCGTTTGTGTCCATATGGCGAGTTGGAGAAACTAAATTTGTCTGAACCGCCGATTGGCCTAAACTCGGCTGAATACACAAGTGTAGCCAAAACCGCTGAATTGGAACTATAGCTAACCTGGAGAATTTTTTCAGTTTATCTATTTTTTTCTTACGTTTTAAAATCATTTTGAGTTTATTATGGATTTCTAACAATTCTCCGCTTAGTAAATAACTGTGTAAGTCTCTCCAATGCAGAGAGTTTGAGAGAAAATAGAAGTACTTCCATTTAGCTACTTATAAAGGGATATTTACTAAATGAGCATTCAAAGTGAAATTCAGTTTAAGACCTAGTGAATTTTCCAGTTTGGCTAATTTGACCTTATTTTTGAAATTTAATTTGAATGTAAATGCAATTCTCACTTTAAAGGAACACTATAGGGTCAGGAACACAAACATACATTCCTGACCCTATAGTGTTTAACCCACCATTACATTGCCCCTAGGGACACCTCCAAGTGGCCACGCCTTAGATGGCCACTGGAGGGGCTTCCTCGCTCAGGGCTGCACAGTAGGCTTAATTTTCCTCCTAGAGATGCCGATTTTAGCCAATCCAATGCTTTCCCCACTGGTCTAAAAGTTCAATGCCACCAAGGCAACCCATGTAGTGGTGGTTTTATGGGGGTACTGGGGGAGACATTTACATAATGCCTATGCAGCACCCTATTTAGCCAGGGAGTAAACGGTGGATAAATAATTAGAGAACATTTTAGTGTCTCTGTGCGTGTGTATGCGTGTACGATTGCGTGTACATCTGAGATTGTGTGTAGGTTATTTCGTTCATACATATCTGTTTGTGGGAAACCTATCTTAGTCCCCCAAATTATAAGTTCTAGAATCATCCCTGATCCCATGTTTGAAATATACAGACATTTTTACCCCCTCCTTGAATAACTATACGCCATCCTAAAAATTCATTTCGTAAGGATTTTGTTCCAAAAAAGGAATGACACACATTATAGATGCAGGGCTAGGGCCAGATTATGAATATTTGTGTAAAATGTGATGTGCGTAACATGATGAGTAAAATGTGATGTGTCCATAAAGGTGGAGGCCAGGGTTGTAAGAAAGTAATATAATTGCTATTTCGTTTACAGGGAGTGTATAAAACATATACTGTATACTTGTTGATTTATTACATATCTATCCGTTTTGATTAAAATAATGAATTTGTAATAGTCCAGTTCCTCCCATTTGCTGTTTGTGGGAATATTGCATATCAATTAATAAAGTTATTTGTATGACACTGTTTGAACAAGAGTTCTTCATTGCCCTTGTGTAGCTAAGTATTGTCCTTATGTACAACTTAGTTGATTATACTGATATAAAGAATAGAAATTGTCTGATGTAAAATAAATAAGGCCCAGAGCTATGGCTAGTAGACAAGAGGCGGCTTAAATTAATATGCTTCATGGTCTTATTTCAGCCTATTGCACAGTACACCATGGCCTCTGACTGCTGCATTCTATCATGTACTAAAATTATTTTGTGTACAGTCAAGGGCAGTGATTTTCTGTGTAGCGTGTAAACTAGTGTGTATAATTATAAATCAGCCCATCACCATTTCAACCCTCTAAAGTGACCAGCAGGCCAGGTTTCCAGGGCAACACTTACCTATGTTGTCTTAGTGACAATTATTAGAGTTAGGTTAATTGATTGCTTAACCCCTTGTAAGCATGGAGACTTGTCATGCTCTAGAAGTCCCCTTGGCAGTGAAAGGGTTATGTGTTAATTATACGTACTGCAGACCTGTTCAGTATGAGAAAATATATTAATATACTATTTTACTGCACGCAGTAATATTTCATAGCGTCTACTGATAAAGCAAAGCACTGTACTTTGTGGTATGTGCAAACATATTAAAATTGTTTACAATGTGTTAATCGCTGAACAAAAGGGGTGGGGCTAATGTGTTATTTGTGTACACTGTACCATGTCAGTTGATGGAGAAAAGATTTGCTAATCTGTACACTTGGCAAATCATAAAATAATTGGATGTTAGCATAATTGCATCTTGGGATATTATGGCTTAATTAAATGGAGTTGTCAACCCTGTAGGTTTGATCAGAACTCTCTAGGGTTAGGAGAAATCTTGGGCAATAAGTTCTCTTGAATATAAAACAAGCATAACCAGAGCTAAATTTCCTTTAAAGTTGCTGTATTTTAACTGAGAAAATTAAGCCTTTTACCTCTTTGTGCGTATCTCCCAACAATCCCAGAACAAGGATGTTTGGTCCAGGGATGCTGGGGCTCCTAACCCGCCATCTTCAGGTCCAGGAGTCCAGGGAACTGATGTTGAATGGCATCAGGGTACTAGGACCATGCGCAATGTGCTTTAACAGTGTTCTGTATTTGGTCTAGACTAAGTGTTGCTGGACAGGAAGACTGTCAATGCTGTAATGCCAAGCTGATATAATTTGTGGTCTGGGGTGCTTATTTTCTGAGCAGGGTTGCCCTCTTCCTAGACCACAAACCCCAGTCCTGGATTCACATCAGGCAAAGTTGGAAGGTAAGTCTTTGGGTACCATTAATATACGTACAAAGCACAATAGCACCCAATTTGTCATTATAACCCATAACATAACAAAGTTTGTTTGTACGTCTCAGAACATGACGGACTTTACTACATCGTAAAAAAAACGAAACATATGATTGCACAAATACTATGCTTGGCATACCCCAGAAAGAGACCCATATTGGCAGTAGAATCTATTTAAAGGGAAACTCCAGTGCCAGGAAAACGATCAGTTTTCCTGGCACTGGAGGGTCCCTCTCCCTCCCACCCACCAATCCCCGGTTACTGAGGGGGTGAAAACCCCTTCAGTGACTTACCTGAGGCAGCGGCGATGTCCCTCGTCGCGGTCACCGCCTCCGCGACGCTCCTCCTCTCAATTGCTTCGGCCGGTGGGCGAGACTGATCTCGCCCACCGGCCGAGGGGACCTAATGCGCATGCGCGGCAATTCCGCGCATGCGCATTACGTCTCCCCATAGGAAAGCATTGAAAAATCATTTCAATGCTTTCCTATGGGGTTCTGAGCGACGTTGGAGGTCCTCACACAGCGTGAGGACGTCCAGCGACGCTCTAGCACAGGTTTCCTGTGCTAGAACCCAGGAAGTGACCTTTAGTGGCTGTCTAATAGACAGCCACTAGAGGTGGAGTTAACCCTGCAATGTAATTATTGCAGTTTATAAAAAACTGCAATAATTACACTTGCAGGGTTAAGAGTAGTGGGAGTTGGCACCCAGACCACTCCAATGGGCAGAAGTGGTCTGGGTGCCTAGAGTGTCCCTTTAAGGGCACTTTTGAAAGTAAAAAACAAAGTCTAAATATATCCTCAATAAAACGTTTTATGAAAAATAAATAACAGAGCAAAATTTTCCATAAGATGAAAGAGACTATTTGCTTTAATATGGGCAAAACTGATATTTTCCTGTGGATTGCCGTTTTTATTTTTGTTCCAAAGCTTAAATGATATCTGTTCCAAAACCGAATCCAATCTACAAGATGCAATCCAGACCCTTCATGATATATTTTAAAATTTTCCGTCTCTGGCATTTGCATGGTTTGGATGGCAACCCAGAAGGGACAGTTAATGCAAAGCCGTAATACACTATTCCATAGGCTGAAAGGTTCACACCTGACAGATCCAATACAGAACATATTTACATTGGGTGCATTGAACTTGGTTTCCACAAACACCTCATTTCACTTCACATCAAGGCATTCGGCACTGAAACCAGATCAATGCAGTTACATTTGCACTGATCTTCCCTACGCATGACAAGATTGCAAAGTCAGACTCTCACAAAGCTCAAAGAAAGTGACCCTGGATTTGATTGACTTTTATTCAAATGTGGGACTTTGGTTGTTGAGAAGAAACACTATAACCTTTTATCTGAAATGCCCTTTCATCAAACTGGTCTGATGGCTGGGCTTGCAGTATGAAGGCAATTTTCAACTACTGTATGACACTAGAAAAGAGATTTTCCCACTGAGAAAATACAGTAGATGGATTGTGGTTTTTTTACTGTGTCCATGCAGTGTTCATTCTATAGGGGATAACATGAGCATAGTATGCATGGAGGCCAAAGTTCACATTTCTTTGACTACAACACGATTTACCATAAATATTTTGCCATCTTATGGAACATATATTTTGCCTTTATGACTATTGTTTAAAGCAGCATTCATTTCCTATATGTATATAACAAAAGAAGGATCTGGGCGATCTCTATAATTAAAATTAGTGGCAGCAATAAATCAACAAAGATTCCACACACCCTTGCATAAAACACAAAACACAGCAAAAACAACATGTGATAAACTGCACCAAATGATATGGAGGAAACTGGTATATTAGAACAACCTTGTAGTGCAATATGTATACATGTGCACACACTTTTTCAAAGATTTAGTGCATAATCGTTTTCGCAAACCTCAGAGAGAAGAGAATAAACAAATAATAGTGCAATATGTCACATCAATTTGAGGTATTAAAAAATGATATGGAGAACTAACTCAAACTTTGTTGAGCTACTTAGAGCTCTGACATATAGAGCTTGGATAGTACCATCTCTGTGAAGGTCCACTGAAGTATGTGTTTCTTACATCAAGTAACATTCCAATATATTCTTACTTTTGTGATCCTGTCTGTGTATTTTCTCTTGTTTTCCTACCACATCGCTTTCAATTAAAGGTCTACAATACATTTATTGGGAGAATATGGCACCGCAACTACAAGTGGGATTCAGCTTAGACCAGGTTCTCAGTTCCGCCTGTCAATCCATATTCTTATTGATCTAACAAGAAGAAAGGTGATATAAAAAATCTGAAGATTTCATGACTTTCTTAACAACTTTCTTGTTATACCCTTATCTCAAAACTTGCGGAAAATAATCTTCCTGTTTCTGAAATTTTTTTGAAGATAAGAATTTTTATTTAATTTATGATCAGACCAAACAAATCCAACATTGACATACTTTTTTTTTATTGGCATTTATATGGTGCCAACTTGTTCCAGAACACTTACAATGTTATAAAGTAGGAAATTAACTATAAATGAGACCATTACAAAAGGAACAATAGGTTGACGAAACCCTGCTCAAGTGTGTAAAACTGACAAGCCGGGCAAACTCCTCTATTTATCAAATTGTCTGTTTTGAACTAAAAATGGTAATTCTACACAGTTCTCATATAAGTAAAAAAACAATCATCACAAAATGTTCAAGTTCACATACACGTTTATTATCCATTCTAATCTAAAATGTAGGTGCTATAAGAGTGTATATCAGTAAAGTCCCTCAAAAAAAGCTACCACGTGCATTAATTCCACTTTGTAGGATGCTTGAATCAGACTCCTCTAATGCTGTATATAATAAGAATTAGCCCTAATATGGACATGAACACTATTTTTAAATTAATTCTCATGTATTTTAGATAGTTTGTATTAAGAGGTGCAGTGAACAAGAAACTGTATTAATTATGCTGATTTTGTTTCTCATAATGTTGTCATCTTGATAATCTTTTACAATTTGATGGTAGAGTGTCCTTCAGTCTAATTGGAGATGAGGCTACAGAATGGTGATTGAGCGAAAATTACACTTTATTCAGGAGCTTTATTGTGAAAACGACAAAATATTTGTATAATAGGCTTTTGTTGAAAATTACAATCACCAATAGGCTCACAGTGTCCGAGTGGCTTTGTTAACGCAGGTACATACTATCTGCTAAAGTAAAGGGGTGATACTTCAGACCACAATGATATGGCTAGAAATACTAAGACTTCGCATACTATCCATAGATGCAGTGTAGCAATCAATCAATAAGAACTATAAAGGTGTTTTGAACAGCTAGTGATACCAACATTAAAATCCCAAATTCATTTAGCTGAAATATAAAATCTGCAGATTATCTTCTTACAGGGCTGATGAATACCATTCAATGGACAGCCAAACATGCTGTATTGACCAGCATAGAACACCCTAAATCTGAAATTGGTTATGAATAACTGATTGGGTAATATGGATAGCTCAAATATCTTGGAACTAAATTTCCCATGATCCTAAATCAGTTTCTAAAGTATTGTTAACAATCATTTGGACTGTATTTTTTCTGTATCCCCATTGGAACAGGATTGGGATGTTGAGTATTGCTTTTGAGACTACTGCTCCAGATAAAATGTCCTATCAGTGATGTCAAGATTCCAAACATGATCCAAGAACCAAGCCAAAGGAGACGTTAAAATGTATTGCCATTTTAATTAGGTATTATTGTAAGGAGGATGTGTAAATAATATTTTTATTAAAATTTGGAAGTAGACTGGTCTGCTGATTGAGTTACAACGTACAAATATTTCAAAGTAGCTAATAATGGAAACATAGCTTTACTGAAACAGTTACTCCCCAGGCAATAGATTAAAAGGAATTAGTGTAGTGCTTAATTAATTCTGTTCTTTAAGCCATGTTGGAGTTTACTGTGAAAAGCTAATCAATTAAACTTTGCCAATCAATACTTTTGCCTAAGATCCATAACAAGAGAAAATAAGTCATCCTGTTTATTTAACTATTAAGTAGTTGTATCTTTTACAGCAGATCACAAGGTTTTAATTGAAGAACACACTTTGTAGGGTTAAAATGTTGCTTTCTTTTCAAATCACCTGAACCTCTGGCTTTATGTCTCATGTCACTACGGTTTGGATTTATCTGTTCGTCTGTACATAATCATGAGGTTGTATGGAAGTGAATAGATGGTAACAGCGCTGTTATTCAAACATATAAACTTTACTGATAAAAAAAATAAATACAATTAAAAATCCCCTCTATATTATTTGTCTCACCCTCTATTCAAAATGATGCCATGCTAGCATCCTACCAGCTACCTTTACCAACTACAAGAAATGATTGCTATTTTTTGCAGTAACAGTCTTAAATCTCTGCATACAACCACCTACTGACCCCTTGTCCCACCATGTGTGACATGTCATGATTCCCTTTTATTCCAGAAGTTTGGTCCTTAACGGGTTAAAGAAGAACTAATTGCTTTCAAAATAAAGTCACTAAAAATCTTACAAAATAGGAATTGTCAGAAATTCCAATAGAATCTCAGGTGGGTTTCTCATTTTAGGCTACAGTAGATAAAATTAAAAACCCAGCTGATGAGGTTAATGTCTCCACTTCTGTAATTTTGGCCTACAATGTAAAGTTCTCATTAAAATCACTTTGAAATCCTGACAATGTTTACTTTAATAAATAACCGCATTCTCAGTATCCTAAAGCAAAACCTGTATATAGTGATACTGTACTAATCTGTTTGCCAACAAATGAAGGCTGGGCTTCATCCCATGCTATATGCACAGAGCATTTTTAGGTAAAATTATCTTACTGTGATATTTACTTCTCCCACTTGAGAGAACTAGTCATGTCCTGTCCAACTGGGGCCACTTGACTTATCCTGTCTTGCTAGCTGGGACTGCATTGCTGACTAGAGCCTATAGTGTAATGTATAATATGATATTCTTCTGATTAGTGATATTCTCTCTTATGAAAGTTATTTGTACATGTGTATACAGTATACAAAAAGTTATGTACATGAGTCCATAGTCTCAGTTTGGAATGGTGTGTTGTGTATGTTTAGTGATGCACGAAGTTATGGGCACAGAATGCCTAGCATTCAAACAGAATAAGTTGTTCTGGGCTGGTTGTTAGGTTTTTTTTTAAGCCTCAAGGCCACAGAGTTCCCAATATGTTTAAACACGGCTGTGTCTATTTGCCTTGCATGTGTTCTGCAGATATTTGGTCATTGTTCTTGATGTTCCTCGCGTGCTACATTATATATAGGACTAGCAGTCTGAGAGGAAAATATATATTCTAAATAGACTTACAAATAGGCCATAGCTAAATGCTTAAAGGGTCACTGAGATTGTCAATTGACTGCTTTCAGCCTATCACAGTGCCCATTGCTGGGCACAACTCTATTAAAAGTGTGTCTTACTATGGAAAACAAGGGACCATCATTTGTTTTTAAACTGCTTGGAAATAGTTTAACACTGAATGGAGGGACAATGCACATGGACTCCAGGCACTATAACTAATTCCATAAGTTGAAATGGTTATAATGACCACAGTTTCCCTTTAAGCCAGTACATGAGCCTTCAATGATATTGCCCAGGCAGAATTAGACATATGCATCCAAAGTGTGGAAATAGCACGGTCATGAGCACAGGGAAATAATTTTGCAAGCTTTCAGGGTAAACCCCGTGCCATCCAGACAGCCAGGAGTGGCCATTCCACAAGTGCCAAACAGGGGATTTGATCCTGGGTCTTTCGATGTCACGGGTCTGCTATACTGCCTATGTGCAACAGGAGATTATTTTCTTTTGAGTAGTTCTATCCCTGTTATACCTGGCCATGTCTGCAGCACTAAGTTGCTCCCAAGCCCAGGTTCCTGTGGATCTCGGGTACCATGAGGAGAGAGAGGCTTATAAGAGTATAACGATTCTATCTTCTTACATCGCAAGCCTACCTTCAAGGACCTGTCTTGATACCCTGACACTACCCAAATAAGCCTTGAGACTCCAGTGGACAAGGAGGAACCCATGGTGATTGGCTTCATTCGCACTGGGTTGACCTCTGAAGAAAGAGACCGAAGGAGAGGCAGTGGCCTTTGTTTCTATTGTTTCAATCCAAACTGGAAACTACCAGGGTTGCTTTCTAACCTGTCCACACAAAAGGGTACCCAGAACACGGTAATCAACATAACCAGTACCTCTGAGAAGTCTCCACCTTCTGCTCCAGAGACATCTGCACCTCCTCCTGAAGAAACTTCTATTAATACCATCACTTTTTTCTACCAGCTCAAAGATGACCTACCTTCGGAAAGTATCTATGCCTCTATTGGGACTATAGTCTGAAAAAAGGATTTACAAATGTTAGAGAAGGCGTTGCAAGCCACAAACTCCACTACTGCTGAGGTACTAGAAGTACTTGCCACCTGCACCCAGATCATCAAAGTCCTTGACCTATCTCCAGTGGTACCAGAAGCTGGTACTATGGAGCCCCATGCTGTTAAGGGACTCCTCTCTGTGGACTTCGATTACAATGAATATCTTGATACAGATAGTGAATCCAACAATGAGGTGTACTGTAGCTCTAAAGAGCCTGTTCACACCCAGAGGAGGGGTTCTGTCAGGGTAAATCCCGTGCCATCCAGAAAGCCAGGGTGGCTGTTCCACAAGTGCCAAACAGGGGATTTGATCCTGGGTCTTTTGATGTCTTGGGTCTGCTATACTGCCCCTGAGCCACAGCGGATTCTATTCTTTTGAGTAGTTCTATCCATGTTATACCTGGCCATATCTGCAACACTAGTGGGCTGGACTTTATCTGTGGCTATTGTCTGTGCTTCATCTGAGGCAGATCACTCACCAGCTGCTTATAAAACACTGCCCCTCCCTGAGAGCAGTGTCAGTTCTTTGATTCTGGTTTACATGTTTAGTTTCTGCTTTCAAGTCTCCCGAGCTTGTTCTCCAGATTGACCCCAGCTTCAAACCTTGGCTCCACTCCTCATTTATCCTGACCTCTGGCATCCTCTGACTTCGGCTTCACCTCGACTATCCTCCTGCTTGTGTCCTTGCCTGTACTGTGTATTGGAGAACCTTTCCTGCACATCCCCCATGCACAGATTCACAGTCCAGGTGGCTTGATACCTGGTCACCTTGGACTGTGTTTATCTGCAAGGGTGAGCGTACATCTCTGTACTTCGGACTCCCACCTCAGGTAAGACCCTGACACAAGCACTCTGGACAGTGAAACAAGATATTCTAGAACAGGTACTAACCAAAATGCTAGTTAAAGGGATACTCCACTACCAAAATACAAATTAAATAAAAATCACTGATTTGTAGAAATAATCCAAATGAAAAAATGCATACATTTAATTATGCACTTTTTCATTTGGGGTAAATATAAAAACAGCTTGCTAAACCTGCAGATCTCCTTTCTACTGCATTTGCCTTCCCCTTCTAACCCCTCCCAGACTTTCTGTGTCTGTCCAATCACAGAACCCCCAATGCAGATCAGTGAGATGTCTTTGCAAGGCATGTGCTCTGAGCAATTGCTGCCTTTTGAATTTAGCCCCACTAAGTAATCCAAACCATGAAGTAACAGGACCTGTTGTCTTCTTGAATCCCAAGGGGGTGCAACAAGGTTAATTTATAAAGGTGTAAATTTCTCTTAAAATCTGCAAAAACAAAAAAAAGAGGACACACTCTTCACACATAAAGCTTGTTTAGAGATCCGGAGTGTCTCTTTAATAGTCTGGCTGTTGCAATTTACAAATTTCATAGGAGATAAAGGTAGAAGGCCTCATTACAATGTGCAGGTCCAGATATGAGTATATTCATGCATAGATTAAATCAGCATTATAATCTGATAACAAAATGTTTAATGATAGATATGTACCTCTAATGAAAGCTGCAGCCTAGATTTAGGGATTAACGATTTTAAATAGCAATTTATTCAATAATTTAACAATCTACATAGGCAGTTAATAGGTTAAGATATCAATATCGTCTTTATATAAAAAAAATTATGATAAATTTAACAAGAACGCCATGCTCAATTTATGTCTTCATTCGAAATTAATGGGTTTAATGTTCTTGTTGCAATAATTAGGATAATAAAAAAAAAAAAAACTCATATTTGCAGAGTAGAAATCTATACTGGAAAAAAAAAAAGTACTGAATAGGATCTGTCAGAACAAGGCTGACAGTCTGCCTTGGAGGAATTTGAGACATGTATCGAAAATTAAATATAATTTGCTTGAAAATAGAGAAGCAACAGAACTCAAGTTAAATCACAATGAGCCCAAAGAAAAAAAAAAAGTACCAAAGGTCATCGTTTTCTAATTGAGAGGAAATTGGCTTTGCAAACAGAGTATTGCATATTACAACTGCATTAATAAGTACAAGCTTCCAGCTGTTCGAATTCTAACTTAAAATGTGTCTCTATAAAGGAATTATTTTAAGCCATTTTTATCTATTGAAGATGCCTGTACTCTAGTAAGTTGTAGAAATTAGTGTCAACTAAATCACGATATCTCACTATATATTATTTACTCAGAAAACATGCAGGAAATACATTTCCATATCATTGTGTGTTAAAAAGCAATTCTTGAACATTATCTTGAAAATCTAGCAGAGAAAATGTCATCACAAATCTGACATTGTATTCTACAGGCACTACCCAGTATTTAAGTCAAGAACCTAATTTTTCTCTGGTTCCCTCATTTCTATATATTTTAATAAAGTCAGACGCTGCCAGCTATGCGACCACCTTGTAATGTCATGGTCATGGGCGTCCACAGGAATTTTTCCAGGGGTGGGGGGCATAATTGTAATGACATCCATGCTTGGCCCCTTTTTGACAGTTTCTTGAAAGGGAAGGAGCATAGTCATTTTCACATAAAACCATGGTGAATAGCGTTTTCACAACTATGGTGTCAGGAATATATGTTTGTATTCCTGACACTATAGTGTTCCTTTTATCAAATGAAAAGAACATTCTGGTCACCATAAGAACTTCATCTAAATGAAAATGCTATGATGCAAGAAGGCACCTGGGCGCTCTCTTTCCTTTAAAGGGTGAAACCGCTCTCAAGTGGTTTACCCCCAAAGGCTTCCTCCAGCTCCAGATCTCCAGGTAGCTCAGTGGTATTCGGCTTCTGAAATGGAGTGTCAGGAAGTGCAGATTGACGTCAGGCATGGGTGCTGATGATTGGCTAGAGTGGTCAGCTGACGCTCTAAACCAATCGCTAGTTCGCGATTCATAAAAATGTTTTAAGTTTTTATGAATAGGGAGCGACTGATTGGCTTAGAGTGCCAGCTGACCCTCTAGCCAATCTGCGGCACCCTTACCCAGCGGCTCTCTGTGTTTCCTGACACTCAGTAAATAAAAGTTTATTAACACTGATATTTTTTTTTACTTGGGGAGATGAGAAGGTCCAAAGTTTCCTTGCCAGACCCAGGTATCAACACCTTATGAGTGGTGTCCAGAATGAAGTGCTCAAATCTAATTTTCTTCTCCTTCATTTGACACAGTCTTCTTTTTCTTCTGAGGCTCCTTCTGCTCCTTTCTCTTTCTGATCCCTTTCTGCTCCTTGCAGACCCATCCTGCTCCTTGCAGACCCTTCCTACTTCTTGCTGCCCTTCTTGCTTCTTTATGCCCCTTCCAGCTTCTTGCATCCCCTTGCTGACCCTTTCTGTTCCTTCTCCTACTTTACCTTGCTGCCCCTTCCTGCTCCTTGCTGACCTCCCTTGCTCCTTGCTGCTTCTTTTTGCTCCTTTACCGTTGTGCTCCTTCTGTCCCTTCCTGCCCCTTTCTGCTCATTGCAGACCATTCCTGTTTCTTGCTGCCCTTTCTGCTTCTTTCTGCCCCTTACAGCTTCTTGCAGCCCCTTGCTGACCCTTTCTGTTCCTTCTCCTACTTTACATTTTTCTGCCCCTTCCTGTTCTTTGTTGCCCCTTCTTTCTCCTTGTTGCCCCTTCTTTCTCCTTGCAGACCCTTCCTGCTCCTTGATGCCTTTTCCTACTCCTTGCTGACCCCTCTTGCTCCTGGCAGACCCTTTCTACTCCTTGCAGACCCTTTCTACTCCTTGCTGCCCCCTCCTGCTTTTTGCTGCCCCCTCCTGCTTTTTGCTGACCCCTCCTGCTCCTTGCTGACACCTCCTGCTCCTTGCAGACCCCTCCTGCTCACTGCTGCCTCTTTCTACTCCTTGCAGACCCTTCCTACTCCTTGGTGACCCCTCCTGCTCCTTGAAGACCATCCCTACCCCTTCCTGCTGCCCCTTCCTACTCCTTGCTGACTCCTCCTGCCCCTTGCAGACCCTTTCTACTCCTTGCTGACCCCTCCTGCTTCTTGCTGACCATTCCTGTTCCTTTCTGACCCCTCCTGCTCCTTTCTGCCCCTTCTTTCTCCTTGCTGCCTCTTCCTGCCCCTTCCTGCTTCTTACTGACCTTTCCTACTCCTTGCTGACCCCTCTTGCTCCTTGCAGACCCCTCTTGCTCCTTGAAGACCATCCCTACCCCTTCCTGCTGCCCCTTCCTATTCCTTCCTGACCCATCATGCCCCTTGCAGACCCCTCCTGCTTCTTGCTGACCCTTACTGCTCTTTGCTGACCCCTCCTGCTCCTTGCTGACCCTTCTACTGTACCCTCCTGCTCCTTGCAAATCTTCCCTACCCCTTCCTACTTCTTGCTGCCCCTTTCTATTTCTTGCTGACCCCTTGCAGAACCTTTCTGCTCATTTCTGCTCCTTCTACTTTACCTTCCTCTGTGCTGTCTCCCCCCCCCCCCCCCCATCCCTCACTTACCTGATCTGTAGGCTGCCTCTGTGCTGCTCCCCAGTGGTTTCAGTCATGAGAGAGAGGCAGGGATAAGCTGTAGCTTCCCGCCTTTCTCCATTCACAGCGCCACCTACTGGCCATCGCCGGTATTGCAGTGTATTCTCACACTGAAACCAAAAATAGCAGCACAAGCTGAAAAATCCAGGGGGGGGGGGGGGCAAGTGCCCCCTCTTGTCGTCACCCCCCCCTGTGGATGCCCATGGTCATGGTAATGTAGTTATAAAGTGGAGGCATGGCGAGCTTAGTCTGGCAGCTCCCAAGCACTGCCAAGGAATCTCATCCTAACCAAACTTGTATTAACCTAATGGGCAAAAAAATAAACGATTTCCATGAAAAAACACACTTGAAAATAGTGATTAAATTAAAGCATCAGTGGCCTTCTCACTTATGACCTCTCCAACCAGTCCAGTCCAGTCCTCTCGGATGCCTCAAGAGTCACTTAGGTGACTGACCTCAAATAAGTGATTTGTTATGTTCCAAGTCAGATACTGCCAAGACAGTAAGCAAACCGAGGTCCTCGTCCACGCTTAAACTCTCTGAGCTTGTTGCTGATGATCTTCATCTTGTGCAGAACATAGAAGATGACCAGAGGCAACAGGAATCCACCTTCTTAACTTTCTGTAAGAGTTCTTTAATGCTATCCTACTCAAAGAAGAAATGCATAAACATTAAACCTGGTGTGCCCCCTCTTACGTTGTTGCCTATCTTAATTTTAGGCTGGTAGAATAAACATGTCTTTGCATGTGTACCTGCCCTGGTTAAGAAACCCATTCCACTTTACTGCTTCTAGCAATGGTTGTTTCCTAGCGGGAAGTGCATACGGTGGCATGGTAAGATTAACCCCTGTAAAGTCGCAATCCTTGCAAACCATGAGATGAAATAATAAAAGGGGTTTTATCAAAAGTATCTTTATTTGCAGTCTACAATAATTATCAAATAAGTAAAAACAAATAGATCAGCAGTACAAAATTTACAGTCATACTAACTGAAGATGGGGGAGAGACATGCCACTTGCTCTGGAGAGCTGGATGTGTACAACTACTTTTCTAAAATTAACCACTACCTATTAATTTATTATGTTACCTTGTGAACCCAGCTCACATTTTATTTTAAATATTACATTTTTTTCAAATTTATGATTCCTATACTTAATCAACAAAAGCTTACTGATCACATACAAAACTGTGAATACGGACAAACTCATTATCACATTGCATGAAATTCTTACTTCGTTTCTGATATATTAACAACCTATTTATTATATTTTATTTGTTTATCTACTTTATAATTTCCAAATTCATAATTATATGAAAATAAAATATGTGAAGCAGGATATTGTAAAGTTAAGTAATATTGATTACGGAACTGTCCAAGTAATGATATATCATAAATCAGTCCTACCGAAAAAAGTCCCAGATCACGTTAGAGCATAACCTGGAAAAAGATACTTCGAAAGACACGTTGGTATAAAAGAAGATTGTTCCTCCAAGTCCCTAACATCTGTCTGTGCATTTACCTATAAGACTGCCTGACTTTGAGTTGTCATCGTACAAGCAGGATGGGTCAGCAGCTTGTCAGGATTTCTTCTTTGTTGGCTCCAAAAGATGGCTGTTGATGGGAATGTTCGAGGTACTGTGGGAATAATGGCAAGGGAATACATTAATAGCATTACTGGTGGTTATGCTTATCTCTATGACAGATCACACAAAGCATAATGTATCCGTGATCTGAGATACTAAACACCGCAGAAGAACAAGGAATACTAAGAGGTATATATGGGTAATAACAATCCAGTTCTAAGCAATGTTTTAGAAAACAATTGGCTTTCACATGTCCTTTAACTGTATTGATAAATGTTTCTAGCATAATACCAAAATTATAATGAACAGTATATTTTTACAGGTTTAGTAGTTTACATAGTTTACGATATATAACTTACATTTTGGAGTCCTATTTAAATGAATAAGAATCTCTTCAAATCGTGTATCATGTATACACATACAAAGTATATTGAAGCAGGCTTGCTCTTTCTATTCTTACTATGTAGAGGCATTACAATACAGGTAGAATAGCACATCAACAATATAACTGTGCAACCTAGGGATAACGTGAAAAATATTTGCCTTTACGGCCCTGTGACCCCACCAAAGAATAAACTAATATAACTAGACACACATTGCTACAAAATCCAGAGACTTGACTAATTCACTAATCCACTATTTTAAATCCTAAATATAAGTCATCATTACTATTTTTCCTGTTAAGATAAGCAAAACCCCCATAATTGATAAATGGAAACATTCCAACACAACCTCCGTAAGGGAGAGGATAGTTAGAAAAGACTATTTTCTACATTTGTATTCATAAAAAAGCAGGTGCCAACTAAGGACCAGCAAAGCTATTGTTCTCATCTTACCTTTTATATAAATAGTAACTGTGGAGTGCCCTGGACTTGAAGAACTAGCTAGCCAACCAACCATAAGTATACGACCCCCCCCTATATTTGTATTTACTTAATCCAACTTTAGTTTTAAGTATTATTGTTAATCTATTTGACCTCAGTAACACCTTTATGGACCATGAGCAGGTGATATTAGACAATCACACTCACCAATCAAGGACTTCTCTACTCACATGTTGTTAACCTCTTATTCCTTTGAGTAAAGATTCATAACCTGAACATTTTGAGTGAACTTGACAGTAAATATCTGTTTTCACCTAACGTGATGTGTCCACTTATAGTTATGTAACAATTCTAACTATAGTGAATGTTTCCAACTAATATTTCTATATGCTTATTAGTTTTCTAAAAACAACAACAACAAAAAACACAAAAACACAGACATACTTTTTATAAAAAAGAATACACATCATGTTGCTGTTTGTAAAACCGTTTTTTTGTTTTTTTATCTCCAGCCCCCTCTTGTGTGTGTGTGGGGGGGGGGGGGGGGGAAGGGCAGTGAGAATGAGTATGTGGTAGTAGTAGTGTGTGTATATCCATTAGAGATGTGCATGGGCAAAAATGTTGGTTTGGTTCGGAAATTCGGGTAAGTAAAAAAATTTGTCTGCTTAGGCAATTTGGACCAATAGCATTCGGTTCGGTTCGGCACTTCAGACATTCATAAGCATCTAAATGTCCGAATGGCATGAAATTTGTACGAATGTACATTCGGAACGAAACGAACTGCACATGTCTACATTACATGAATGCAAGAAAACACCCTGACAGCCTGATTTATATATTATCAAACCTCAATGACTCTGTGTGCCTTCATTGGCCAAGTGTCAGTGACAAAATCACCATTAATTGGCTGTCCTCTAATATCAATCACAAAACTGTGCTCATTTCATTGGACTTGGAATAGTGAAACTGGATTGGGCAAGCAAGCATTACATTGCATGAAAGGAATTAGCTTATTGGTCAAGATTCCTGTCATCATTCACGTAATTTTCCCTCCCTCTCTCTTGTTTTGCCACTTTTCAGAAATCCAAATCGCTTCAGCACTTCAGAGCTTTGGCACTTCCGAACTACCGAGCTTTGGCACTTTGGACATTCGTAAGCATCCAAATTTCCGAATGGCATGAAATTCGTACGAATGTACATTCGGAACGAAACAAATCACACATGTCTAATATGCATATAGTATACAAAGTTAGATTAATATACTCTCAGAATGTCTCTCAAGAGGAAGAAACGGTTACGACATTCAAGTAGAAAAGTCCTTGACTGGTGAATGATTGTCTAATTTCACCTTGCAGGGTTATTCACTTGGAATTGTCAGTAATTCAAAGTGAATTTCAAATTCAAGACCAAAGCAGCTGAACTGATAATCTAACTGACTTGGACAATTTTTGCTAATTGGCTACTTTGGCCCTAAATTCAAAACTCTGTTACGGGCTAAATGTAAATTTTGATCATAAAATATGTCAACCATCAATGTGCAAATCATGCTGGCAACAAACGTATTGTGTTGAAATTTGTATTTCAGAAACTATACTCAGCCTTTAAATGTCTTGCTCGGTTAATATTTAAACCCCTTCAGCGAATAATGCACTCTGCCACACTGCAAAAATTGTTTAGGAATGGTTTGAGAAACATGACAGAGTTAAAGGTGTTGCCTTGGCCAATCGAGCATCTGTAGTATGTGCTGGAACAAAACATCTGTTACATGACACACAAACATACACACCAATCACAGTGTATGTCTGGCAGACTGTATTGCTTCTTGTGTGTGCCAGCATGCATAACTGTATGTGTGCCTGAGACTGTGTGTCTGGCAGTGAGTATCCTTGTGCATCTGAGAATGTGTATCTGTGTGTACGTGCATCTGTGGCTGTGGCTGAAATGCAGTGTCTCCGTGGACATGTGCATCTCTGTGTATGTGTGCGTCAATGTGTGGGGAAACTGCCTACAGTGTGTTATGTGTTATGGTGGATGTGTGTTGATGGCGAGACTGTGATGTGTGTTTGGGGTGCCTATGTATTAAGGTGACTTTGTGTATATGGGTATCTGTGACACGGTGAGTATGACAGAACGAGTGTGAAGAAGTGTGTGTGATCAGTAGTTGCTGGTGAAGTTTGAAGATGGCGAAGCGCCAGACTCCTTCCTGAGAATTGTTATTTTACAGCACATAGATACTCATACAATATAGAGAGCTGAATATAAAGAGATGCTAATTCAATAAAACAAGCTAGGCACATCATAAAGATATATATATATATATATATATATATATATATATATACACACAATACATAGAGCTGAATACAATACAGAGATAACCATGCCACAAACAGAGTTGAGAAAAAATGGAAAATAGTACACATAGTTGAACACAACACAAATATGTATATACAATACATTACATTTAGTTGGGTAGACGACAGGGATGCCATACAACAGGTGACATGAAACATGCCAGCTACTCCATTATCTCTCAGCACACATTGTGCTCATGGTTAAAGCATCAAGATACTGATAGACTCTAACCATATCAGCTATTTCTGACTCACTATAACTTATTAGCACACAGGGTTAAAGCAACAGGATAGTTATTGACTCATTACCTTTTCAGCTGGCAATTCAACTAATTTGCAGTGGTAATATGGAGCCAAGAAGTAGCTGACATGGCTAATATAATGAACAATCATTACAGTTTTAAAGCAGAATCAGATCGGTCCTCAGAGTCACAGCCCTAGTCCTGCAGTTTGAAGCTTCATAGCTGTTTAACTAGCCACAGCATGAGTGTCTCAGGTCTCAGAGTGACTAAGCACTTTAATAAAAATGATGGGTATGTGCAGTAGGAGCCATTAAAATTATTAGTGACAGGCAGCACAGTGCTCTGTGTTAGAAATGATCCCACCCCTTGTCAACCTGTGGCGTTCTTGTCTATATATATATATATATATATATATATATATATATATATATATATATATATATATATAAATTATGTAATTGAGTAAATACATTTTCTTAATCCAACCCTAGGCTCTGTAGAGAAGCCCTGTTAAATAGGTAGGGCATTCCATTCTATTTTTGGGGTCTTTAAGGACAAGTATTAAATTATTGCTTTTGATGTCTTTGCTCTTTTAGGGGTTAAAACATATTTTTTTACAGAAATAGCCTTAAAATGACATTACATAAATCTACTACAACATTTGAAATTCTCTGAGTGCTGTATACAACATAACCCCTTTATTTATGTTTTCTGAAAACCTAACTAATAACACAACAAAAAGTGATGAAATGTGATGTATGAAACTGGTCCCAGATTTATAAATAATAATACAGTACATTTCAGAGGCACACTTACTGGAATCAGAAATTTCATCAAAGAATGCAGAGACATAGACTGATCTCCTACAGGATCAGAGGATAATACAAATGTGCTCTCTTGCATGTATGTATGTGGAGCTTTTACATCTGCAAATGACTGTCTTTTAAAAATGCTATGAAGCTACCCATTTGGCAGAATAAAAAGAATCAGCAACATAAACAATTTATTCTTTGTTGTTTTTGTTTTGTTTTGTTCTTCTTTTTTTTTTTTTTTTTAGAAATAGGCCATTATGTACATGTTTGCCTGTTTTCTGAAACATAATGTCACCTTAATAAACTTGGAAGGATCTTGTCAAGAAATAAAAACTCACAGTTTACGATTTTTGAAGGTTAATATGTCTTGCATTTTTATTCCACTTTAGACTGCACATAGCTATCACATGTATATTTCAGGTAAATAAAGCATGATGTAGGAAAAAATGTACAAAATAAAGCAATAAGCTAAACGATTAATTATTACCAATAAAAATAATCAGATTTATGTTAAAAATATATTTGTAATTTAAGTTATGGTAATGCATATCTGTCCAGACGTTGCTCAATAAGTGTGAAGATATTTTAATGACTCTCATCCATTTGCAATTAATAATTCATTAAACCATAATAGATAGAAGATTACGTGTTATCCTATACATTTCTACTATTCTATATAAAATCACTTGAATATGTGCTAAAACTGCAAATGGAGGGGACTACTACTGATCATAGTCAAGATAAATGGACACCATAAGCACTGTAAATACTTCACCTCAATTAGGTGGTTATACTCCCCTATTGCAGTCAGTCCATTTGGCGGTAACCATTACATTCTAAATGAGAATCCTCACTGTGGGCTAATGAGGAAGCTTTAACATTAGTCTGAGCAGAAATGGGTGGCAGTGGTATCTGCTGACCTTTTTCAGTCCATTACTGCTGCACATTGATGGTATGAATTGGTGTGGTGAAGGACTAATGTAAACTCTCCCTTAGACACACCTCCATTAGGGTTTGGGCTGTGGGTGGCCAGGATTGCCCGTTCAGTGTTCAACAGTTTGAAAATAGTTTAATCGCGGGAAAAAAAAGGACAGCATCAGGGAAGTCCAGACACTATAAACAATTAAATGAATTTATTACAGTGCCTACATTGTCACTTTAAGATAAGAAACAAAATACAGAGCATTCTATATATGGTAGTTCCTTGTATATAGCACAGTTTCTTGTATATATAAGAAATTGGAGATCATCTACTTGTATACGAGCTAGTTTTTGTTTCTACTTTGTTTGATCAATTATCTAGCATGCCAAAGCACCCAATTATAAACAGGGCCCACTTACTTGTCAAATGCTTGTCAATAAAAAGCAATTATAAGCAGTATCCATGCTGAAAAAAAAGATCTGAACTATTTTAATTGTTATATTATACACACACATTACAGACCAGAACCGGTGCCATGCTTTCGTCCATGGCTGGCTTCTGGTCACTGATCCTTTTGGATCATATCCCATGCCTTGGTTTGAAAAAAGCTGTGTTTAAAACGGTGTCATTGCTAAGTGTAAATATAGAAATGCAGTAAGAAGCCTGTGCTCATTTGCATGTCAAGCTAAGATCTCTGTGAAAGTTGTGAAACTTTTTTTTAATAAATGTAAAGGCTTGGCCTGCAGTTGTGGGAGGGGCATGTTACCCTACTTAAACCCCCTACTCACCTTCCTCCGTCCCGTACGTATCTTTAGCGATTCGCATGTCGCTGTTTCCGGTCGCCATTACCTCCCTTTACCTGGTCCTCGTGGTTTCATTGCCTGGCCTGCTGTTTCCCCGCTGTCCACGGTCCTTCTGGGCTCTCGTGGTGTCCCTGGCGCTCCAAGCCTCCGCTGTCCGTCCCGCCGACTCTCCGTTTCGTGAGTCACTTACCCCTGCCGTTTTCGCGGTTAGGTATGTCCCCTCTCAAATACTTTTGCATGTTTTTTTTTCTTCTCTCTCGTGTTTGGTTGCCGGTTCGGGCGTTTTGTTTCCCCTCGTTCCTCTTGTTGCGTTCGCATGTTTTTTCCCACGAACGGCCCGCTGGTTCCCTGCAAAGCAGCCCTATGGCATCCATGAAGTGTTGGTTGATACTGTGCCCTGCTACATGCCTTTCTGCGACGTACCTGGTTAGTGTAGGTAGAGACATGTATGTATACTGTGTGCTGGGGAAGTATTGCATAGGTTAGCACCTATGAAATGGATCATATTTTTCATTGCAGTATGTACTTACCAAATGAAATAGAAATTTAAATATTCCATTGCAGCGTTAGAGATCTCAATGGGGTGCTATGGGATCAACCCCCGGCATGAGACTGAACTCCCCAAACTTTGCTCATCGCCTCCCGTGCTGCAGCCGGAGGGGTTTTCTGAGCAACAGTTATCCCAGGACACTGCACTCCAGATAATCTTACCACCCCCCATCCCCGGCACAGTGCTCGGCCCCCGGAGCCCAGGATGAAAGTGTTTTGCAGAAAGGCTATTATCCTCTGCCTGGGCTACATACTGCTGCTGGTACTTACCTTGCTAAACCTTGTGAGCAAATGGCACAAAGAGCCCCAGCAATGCAGTGACCAATTAAAAATCAGATAGTATAAGTTATGAGGCATAAAAATAGAAATATATAAATAGAAGATACCCGGGGTATCGCATTCAGGTTTCTTTTACTGCTATGTCAATGCACGGTCTTAAGCTGCATAATTACCATTATAGAACGGTTTTCGGTCACGTTGCGGAGTCAGACCTGCATTTCACTTCGCCTTACTCGTGCTACATTATTTTCCGGACGGAACGTTATGAAATTCTATTTCCTTTTTTTTTTATTTTTTTTTATGCATACTCCCTACAGCCTGACCACCTGGACTCCAATGGTCTCATCACTCTGCCCTCCAGTTACAGTCGGCCTACAATTTCCTCATACCCCCCCCCTCCCTTCAATATCATCACACAGTACGTTCCCCTCTCTCTCACTCATTACCCTCCCCTCTTAGCTAGCTGTTGCTGGCTGTCAGGGTCTTAGGTGTCCACTAGTTGTAATTCCCCCTGGCTTCTTCGCCTTAGGTTAGTGGTCCTGCAAGGCCAACACCCATCCTCATACTCGGAGGTACGACACCCCTCGTGCCAAATCATAGTTAGTCGCCTCGCATCGTAGCATAGATCACCTGTCACTCCCATTCTATCTTATGTTTAACTGTCACCGAGAGGCCGACACCCCGCCACAGAGTTCAGTGGCCACGCTATCCACTCACGCCAACGCATAGATAGAGCCTCTCATGCCGCTTGGCATCTAGCAGGGCCTCACCTGTCACCAAACCTAGTTTAAAGGGACACTATAGTCACCTGAACAACTACAGCTTAATGTAGTTGTTCAGGTATGATCTATAGCTCCCTGCAGGCAATCTGATGTAAACACTGTATTTTCAGAGAAAATACAATGTTTACATTGATTGATAGGAATACCTCCAGTGGCCGTCACTCAGACGGCCACCAGAGGGACTTCCTATCATGCAGGGCCCTAAAAAGGCCCTGTACACGTCAGACGTATTAAAATTGTCACAGGAAGTCCCACCTTTTATGCAGTCTATTGTTTACCCTCTCTACCTCATACTTAGTCTACCCTAGATGGCCAACACGTTTAATATACTTTACTTCCCCTTGCACAATTAAGAGTGCTGGTTAAAGTGCCAGGCACCTATTTACTCGCTTTTACCATACAGCTAGGCAATTAAGGTTTTGCTGTTTGTTTTACGTGTCTGGCAGGTATCTATTTTTGCCCTCTTTTATTACAGGCCTACCACGATGTCGGTTCCGGGGGAACTTCCTATATGGCCTTATTTGCTCCTCACACAAATGTAAAGGCTTGACCTGCAGTTGTGGAAGGGGCATGTTACCCTACTTAAACCCCCTACTCACCTTCTTCCGTCCCGTACGTATCTTTAGCGATTCGCATGTCCCCACCCTCCACTCCCTCTATTTATACTTTTCATTACACCTCTTGGGTGGGCCCTCTTTTATTACAGGCCTACCACGATGTTGGTTCCGGCACACCTCAACCGACTTATTTCCCCCTTTACTTCCTATACGGCCTTATTTGCCCCTCACACAATTCTTTATTTTTGTTGTGCACAAGATTACAGACAGGCCGACTAAGCCACAACAGCATTGATCAGCACGGAAAATGAACATAGTGATATAATGGCATGGCAATCATGGCTATGGCACATTTTTTGGAACCGAGATATCAAGTAGAACCAATACATCCGAGAGGCTGTATTTAATTACAATTCTTAGTGATTAGAACACTGGGAAGATTAGCCAGACATGTAGAGAGCAGAATATGGCACTTGTTTAGTTTGGCTAGGCTTGTATAGCTAAGAATGACGGGGGGGGGGGGGGGGGGAGAGGGGGGATTTCACAGCTAGATACAGCTTCTCAGAGGAGTTAAAGGAAAGATTTTTTTAAAAAAAATATTTCAGGCTAAACTGTGGTAGCGGTGATGGATCATAAAGGGAAAAATTCGACCACAAGGCATGACATTTTTAGAAACAATAACATGCTGTTATAAACATAGCTTAGGCAGTGTTGCCCAATAGTTGAGCTACCATTCTATTTGAGGTTTATGACAGTGTGAGAGATGTGCAAGGCAATTTGATCCTGCCATGGCTTGGGTTTGTGAGGCTAGCTGTGGTTGGAATACAGTTAATTCCTCCTACCATGGGATTCAACTGATCCGTAAGAGTGTATCAGACTAGCCTGTTTGTACTTAATAGCTTATTGGGGGAGGGATGGCTATTAGTGATAGTCAAAAAGGCTGGTATGCAGCGTGCTACTGTACTGCAAGGGTACCCTTAACCAAGGGGGCAGCGGGAAAGGGGTGGTGACTTTAGAAGGAGTTGATCATGGGTAATTGGCTATATTGTATAGCGAATAGTGCTTAAAGGCCAAATGCATGAGAGCATGGGCTCAAATTATGGAGGGCGGCTCAGACAATAAAGTGGATCATCAGTGGAAAACAAAATAGAGGCAAAGGAGTGAAAACAAGAATCAACAAAAGAAACAAACTGGTGACTATCTCATATTAACTGTAGGAATAAGTCACAGACTCCTGTCCTCTTTCGGGGACAAATGGTGTCACATTTGGCTGGGTGCAGGACCTGGGTTATCTTGGGGTGAAGCTGCCACACAAAGAATTGCCAGGAACCCTGTAGCTTCATCAGGTAAGTGACTTTTTATATCTTCTCCGCCAGGCGTGCCACTAGGGACCTAGTGTTGGACCAGCCGTATGGGATGCCTGCTTAGAACAGCTTTCGTGCAATGAGTCGCATGGATTGTCTCCATTGTAGAGTGGAGCGGGTGAGGTCTTGAAAAAAGGTTAGGCAATGAGGGGAGTTTTGTCACAAAAGGCTGTTAGCAGCTTGTGTTTGTCAGCAAGAGATTGAAAGCAGACTATGATATCTCTAGAGGAGTCAGCTGGGGCTTGTGGGGGCCTAGCGATTCGGTATACTCCATCTATAACAAGTGAGTTTGCAAGCTTCGTGGGGAGCACCAAGGTCATTAATCTTCTCGCCAAATGTGGGAGTTCCTCAAAGCCACCGTGTCCTATACGATTTTTAGGTTCTTCCTCCAGTACCTGTCTTCGAGAGAATCCACTTTCAGGTTGGTGTTATCATGGGCGGTTTGAATGTTGCGCACTTTTTCCCCCAAAACTGCCAAGTGTTGTTCTGAAATCAATCTAATTGCTCTTGGTATTTACTAGATTGAAAGTTGTGGGCCCAGAGCGATGTGAAATGTCGTCTAAACCACATGAGTGCTTGGCCCCGCCTCCCAATTTCTTAAGTTTTTATGCATATGAAGGACTTCTTAATGTCCATGGTAGATTAGAATTAGAGTTTAGAGCTTTCTGTTCTGTGAAGCTTACAATAGAAGATGAGTATCCATGTCATAAGTAGGTTTAAATCTGAGGCACTTTCCCTTTAAGGTGCAATAACAGTATATCTTTAAACAATTACAAAGCTTGTGCCGCTATCCTCCAGTCCTCCCTGTTCAAAAGACTCAAAATCCAATAGTTAAAAGATGAGTTAGCGTACTAATATAAAAAATAATAATACAAAACGTAATGAAACTTATTGAGAATATCACAAAAGGATAAATTATGCATGTAAATCCTGTATTACCCTAGTGTATGTCAGTGTATATATATATATATATATATATATATATATATATATATATATATATACAAACAATATCCTAATAGTCCAGGAATTGCACAGTCCAAGAATTAAATGGGGTTTCTCCTTTTGTATCTTCCAGCACTCCTGGGGTTAAAAATCTGATTGCAATCTAGAAAGATAAAAGCTTAAAATGGTGTAATACCTCCTGGTGAGAGACTTCCACCATGTACACCTTATGTGGAGCTCTCACCTTGTTAAAATGCACTTATGATGGAACTCTTGCAACATGACAGGTTCCAATTAGGATACTAAGAGATTAAGACTAAAAATATATCCTCAGATTGTGCAGTACTGAATCAGCAGGGATTGGCACCCTCCCCCTATGTACCCTGCTCACCTAGTACAGGGAGTTAAACCAGCCCCAAGTATATAACAAAACCAGATCTAAGGCACTCCAATGTGTTCCACAACTTTATTACTATAAACTGATTCCAATTTAGGTTAAAAGCAGTATAGCTGGGGCGGAGCCAAGCAGCGGAGCCGACAAGTCGCATGGCACTAGAGCTCCGGAGAATACATCCCAAAAATACCTGTTTCAGGGTACAACATCCAACCAAAATAACAGCAAACACCCAGAGGCGGTGGGGGAAATCATTATGGGTCGAAAGACCAAAAAACAGAAGCCAGATCAGCCAAGACAAGGCCTGGACATCGGAGCCATGTGGAGGCAGGACCATGGAGCAACGAGGCCTAAGATGGCCGACTACCCGGAGACGTACTCTGAAATATCGGACAACTTCTCCCTGGGCGAAGAGGTACCCGACTTACCCAGCCTGACTGTAACCACGCGACAGCCCCCAAGCCCTGACACAGCACCAGTGACCACAGCGGTGCTCAAAAGCCTTTTGGCAGACCTCCAAGCCACGATACAATCGGACATGGCTAACATCCGCACGGACATACAAGGGCTATCGGGTAGATTGGGCACACTGGAAAATGCCTCTACGACCAATTCTGCCCACATCACCTCCTTACAACAGGAGATCAAGGGTTTACAAACCCGAAATGACGATTTCGAATGGAGATTTGCCTCCCTAGAGGACACGAGGCGGGTGAACAACCTGAAAGTAAGAGGGGTGCCGGATGACATACCGCAAGCTGAACTGCCGCAACTCGCACGACGGCTCCTGGGGGCGCTATTGCAGCCACGACACGCTAAGGCAGTCATCCTAGACGGTGTCTTCAGGACCCAGAAACCTGCAAGTGCCCCATTAGCGGCTACCCGAGACCTCATAATTTGCTTTCAGCAAAGGAAGGATAAAGCGGCAACATTAGCGGTGGTCAAGGACTGCTCCCCATACCTATTTGAAACAATGCTATTGACCTTCTTTGCAGACCTCTCGGGGAGCACTCTGGCCTGGAGGAGGTCCATGAGACCGTTCACTGAGCTCCTGAGACAACACGGAATCCCATACAGATGGCGCCTCAACCGCACCATAAGCATCGTAAAAGGCAACGAGACACACAAGGTCAGTGACCTGCTAGGTGCACGGGAACTGTTACTAAAACTGGGACTTCCTCAAGATCTTCCTGGGACTTCCTCAACGATCCAGCCGGCCCATCGTACAGATGGGATCCAGACAAAGTGACAGCCTTCATACCGGGACAACCTAGACGAGGCTCCTATGCAGCGGCCACCACATGAACTCTCGGCAGACACTGAATTGACTTTCAACCAGTTCATTTCTTGCTTGACTGTTTAGTTAATCTATTAAACCCTGTTTACCTGTTCAACCTTTCTCCTTTACAATGCTCTACCATAACACACGACAGCGACACAACTCAGCTGCTATAACATGACCCCAAGGATGACTACCATCTTAAAACTCCCCTCTCCCCCCCCTCCCCCCCATCTGCCTTAAGCGATCACGGACGGATGTAGGAAACAAATAAGGACACAGACGGCTCCAACCTCACAGCTAAGTATACCTACAGACGGCCGACGAGATTTACAAAATGTAAAAGCAACAAGAGACACACACGGTCAGCTCACTGACACACAAAGTCGACCTAGAAGCTCACAGCCATACCTAAGACACAACACGTACCAGACATGCACACTAGACTGGGAAGCCTATAACACACCAGAACTCACTCAAATTTTACTCTAAGCATGTTGAAACTGTTCATAATATTGTAAAAATGTGCCTGATGTTTACATGCCCCGCAGATTGCGCGAGGGAAATGCTCAAAGAATGCTTTTGGGGCACTTCGAGTCTACATGTACTGTTTTTATGCACTGAAAAACTAAAATAAAACAATAGAGAATAATAAAAGGAAAGAAAACAAAAAGGGAAACAACATGCCGTGCTTACCATTAGGCATGTAGGCCACTTTAGATATAAGCCACACGTTTATCGTTACTGATGTTTTTCCCTCAACACTTTTTCACTACTACTCGGTTAACCACTGGCAGTCTAACCCTAATTGAATGTACCTAAACCATAGCACTCAGTTGTGGGCACATGTTACTATTCTATGCAACACCCTAGGCAACTGCTCGATGCCAATGGTTAATGCAAGCTTCCCATGCAATCGTTCTATATAAAAGATATGTACACGTGGTCTATGCAATTTTTCTTTTCTTTTTCTTTTTACTATTTTTATTTTCTGCAACTTAATTATGCAACCGTCCTATGCAACTGGGTATGCAACTTCTTCATGCAAATCTTTTACGCAATCGTTAAATACAGATCATATGTGCAAAATATGTTACGTCACGCTAATGTCTAAACAATGTCAAGCAATATCATTCCCATTGTTATATAAAAATGTGCTTGATTTACCCTGTACCCCTATGTTCAGCTGTTTGTATTATGCTAGAGGATTACCTTTGTGGTACCTCGCAGGCAAATGTTATTTTCCTACACACTACAAAAATAAAGAATTAAAAAAAAAAAAAGCAGTATAGCTGGCTCATAGTTCGGTGGGTTTCTCTGGGAATCGCCGCCAAGTTCACCCAGCTATGCGAACCTGTTCAAGTCTACATGGGAAGATGAGTATGTATGGGTAGAACACAGCTGGAGTGCAAACCTTGTTACCTATAAGCGGTTCATTGATGACATGTTTTTTTTATTTGGAATGGACCTGAAGAAGACTTAAAGAACTTTTTAGAACTCTTGAACCAGATCATTTGGGGGATTACACTTAAGGCAGAGTACAGCAGTGTCAAAGTAGAATTTTTAGATTTGGAATTTTTTATTGATCAAGTGAATTTGAAAACAAAAACATTTTTTAAAAAGATAGACGTCAACAACTACATTCTTAACACGAATTGCCACTATCATCCATGGCTTGCAAACATCCCAAAGAACCAATTCACAAGGATTAAAAGGAATTGTAACGAAATTGACGATTTTAGATACCAGGCCAACTTTCTTAAATAAAAGTTTATAGATAAGGAATATGATAAGGATAGTGTAAAAAGAACACTGGATTAAGTTATAAGAATGGAAAGGAATGACCTTCCCGAATATAGAAATAAAGATTTTTAACAGAAGAAAGGAAATCCCTGGGGGGCAGAGCTAGGTCCTGACACGAGCAAAGCGAGGAGCTCTATGCTTGCAAGCTAAAAGAGCCCACATAATAGCTGATGAAGGGACATGCTAACCTGTCATCAAGCCCAAAGCGGTGCACTACGTGATGGGGAGAAAGAATAAGAAGCCGAGACTGGATCATCCCAGGTTTCTACCTTACTATCCTGCACCAAGACATAGAGCTCAAGGTGTCAGATGCCTCAGAGATGGACGCTATCCTGTCTAAACTGGGCTTAGGCATCGGCCCCCAGCTTACCACCACCACTGACTGGGATCCTGCTAAAGTCATTCCCTTTGTCCCAACGACCCATGGCACAATGAGTGTGGCAAGTACATGACTCTGTTTGGTCTTATTTTCTTTTCCTTATTGATAGGGTCTGCACTAGGTTTTCTATATTGTTTTTTTCCAGTTTGCACCATTCTGGACATTCTGCAGTATCTGATCTATGCCAAGGCCATGATTAGTGGGATTACCTAAATCGAGACCGACCGTTCTAGCTCCAGTTATAACCAACAACCCCCAGCTCCAATAATTTCATACCCTACACTATCCAAACCTGTGGAGCTGTCCTTCATACTATGTTATCCTTTTCAATGTATTCTCAGTTTCTCTAAGAATCTATTTGAACCTCTACTGTTTATTCTTAAACACCCTCAACTCTCAATTGCCTGTACACAATTGTTGTTTACTCTGCAAAAACAAACCAACCCACAGTCTGACCACTTACTCTTAATTGGATATCAGTATAATATGCACTTCATTGTATCCCCTTATATTTGTTTACTATTGTGCTCCTCTTTGTCTGGCTGTGGAATAAATAAAGAATTAAAAAAAAGGAAGACAAAGAAAGGAAATCCCTCTTAATATTAAAGGACCACTATAGTCACCCAGACCACTTCTGCTCAATGAAGTGGCCTGGGTGCCAGGTCCCCCAGGTTTTAACCCAGCAGATGTAAACATAGCAGTTTCATATAGTGACAGATGTAAACGTAGCAGTTTCATATAGTGCCAGGAAAATAAGTTTGTTTTCCTGACACTATAGTGGTCCTTAAACTATAATGATCAAGTACAATCGATTAAGAGGATCATAAATAAATAGTGGCCGATCCAAAGACAAGATGAATTAGCTCATAATATCCTAAGATAGTCTTCAGAGGGGCACCTAACTTCAAATCGATATTAGCCCCAAGCAAACTAGCCCCAAGCAAACTACCAGAAGCCAAGAGAATCACGAAGAACCTTTGTAATTTAGTAAAAGGTTTTAATAAATGTGGATCCTGCAACGCATGTCAAACAAGTGCAAAAAACAATAAAAAGTGTACAGAATTTATATCACGCCACACTGGAGAAAAAATTAAGATTCAAGATGTGATTACGTGCAATACCAAAGGAGTTATTTATTTACTGCACTATACATGTGGTTTACAGTATATTGGACGAACAGAAGGCCAATTAAAGAAACGTATGTATGAACATATGAACAACTTAAAAAAAGAGCCTATGAGGACCACCATGTCTCTGCACATTTTAAGTTAAAACACCAAATGGACCCCAATCAATTATTCTTTTGTGGAATAGAGAAAGTAAATAGGGATAAAAGAGGAGGAGATTACATGAAAAAATTGGCTATTCGGGAGATGCAATGGATGTTTAGACTTGGGGCCTTAACACCCCATGACGTAAATATCGAATTTGAACTTACACATTTCTTAGATTAATATTATTTTATCCAAATATCGAATTTGATCTTATATATATTTTTTTAGATTCAATATAGTTTTATATATAGGGGATTCACCATATTTTTAGTGTGGCTTTTTAATAATTGTATACTTTTAGTAGCCTATTGAATTCCTCGTGATTAGTATTAATTAATTTTTATATGCATGATTTTTATTTGTAATTTCATTTATATTTTTAAGAGGTGTATTCCTTTAAGAAAAGGAACAAATCAAAGGATTTTAGTATTTAACATTTGAATCAACCCAGTAAGACTCTTATATCAAAAGAGTTGCACCCCTTTTAAGAAATTGTTGCAAATTCCTAAAAATGATTAATGTTTGGAATATGTTACATGGATATATATGTAGTATTTATACCACCAAACAGTTCCTTATATCAATGTCAGGATATATAATTGTGAAGAGATAGATCTGTTAAAATGTTAGAATTAGTCACTTTAAAATGTATCACATGCAGCTGGCAGTGCTGTAGACCACCAATCACCATGAGGGGGAGGTGGTATTTAATCCGGACCAGCACTCGGCATACACAGACTGTGAGAAAGCCCACACAGGGCGAAACGCGTAAGTCACGTGGTGCCGAAATAATTACGAATCTGTTGTCAGGAGAGGAGGAGGATCGAGCAGGAACACCAGTGGATGGTGAACTTGGCGGCAATTCCCTGAGAAACCCACTGAACTGTGAGCCAGCTATACTGCTTGTAACCTACATTGGAATTGGAAGCTGTATATATTAATAAAGTTGTGGAACACATTGGAGTGCCTTAGATCTGATTTTGTGATATACTGTGGGGCTGGTTTAACTCCCTGTACCAAGTGAGCGGGGTACATAGTGTCCCAATCCCTGACGATTCAGTACTGCACAATCGGAGGATATATTTTTTGTCTTAATCTCTTAGTATACTAATTGGAACCTGTCACATTGCAAGAGTTCCATCATAAGTGCATTTTAACAAGGTGAGAGCTCCACATAGGGTGTACGTGGTGGAAGTCTCTCACCAGGTGGTATTACACCATTTTAAGCTTTTATCTTTCTAGATTGAAATCTGACTTTTAACCCCAGGAGTGCTGGAAGATACAGAAGAGGACACCCCATTTAATTCTTGGATTGTGCAATTCCTGGACTATTAGGATATTGTTTGTATATATATAATTATAACATACACTAGGGTAATACAGGATTTACATGCATAATTTATCTTTTTGCTGAGTGATATTCTCAATAAGTTTCATTAAGTTTTGTACAATTATTTTTTTATAAATAAAGGGAAGGGAACAGTCCCGATTTAAGAGTTGGTTCCTGCCATCTCAATTTTGTTCCTTGGGGTCCCACATCCAGAGACACCAGAGATCTGTGCATAGGCACTGGGACCCTGAAGAGAGCACTTCAGTAGAACTCTCTGCAAGGTTCTGCAGGCTGAGGGGTGACCAGACAGGCCCCTCCAGTCCTTCATTGGGTGGGGATTGACACAGCCTTTCTACAGGTAAGCCTGTCCATGATAGACATTGCCAGTGACACAAGTCAAGTAACTATTGACATCTTCTCTAAGGCCTGCCCACCCATCCTGATCTGCATACCTCCCAATGCTTGGAAACACTTCAAAGGTGAGCTTTTTCTTACTACCCAAATATGGAAAAATAAACTTGCAAACATAAACTTGCAAACATGGCAAATATTTATTTGCTTTTTGGGACTAGAATTCCATGACATCATATTGTGTTACTGCATGGTGCACAAAAACTGGTTGCATGTTGCACAGGAAAATCTAAATAGCAGCCTGTGTAATTAACCTATGAATTGCATGTACAGACATTGTTAAATGTCTTATATATGCACAGGTAAAATAAAAAAATAAAAAAATAGAATCAAGGGGTTTGAGTTTAAAATTATTATTCTTACTGATACAATATCTGCAATGTGATGAAATGACATTCAGAGAACAGGCCTTATCTGATCACTTTGTAGCACGCTTTATGCCACTCTAAAAACGTTACATATGCGCATTTGCCAAAATTGGTTATAATATAAAACTGCAACGATAGAGATTGAGCATTGCTATGTGTGTGTCTGTATATGCACATACGTGTGTGTGTTTGTGTGTGTATTAAAGATATTAGCAATGCATCAAATTTTAAGGAGGTTATATGCAACAGAGAGTTTGTCAAAATTAATGATAATCAGACAGGGTCACAGAGACAATAGTCATACATATTCATTTTGCGTTCTTAAATTCGGCTGAAGCGTTGTGGTGGCTCGTGGGAAAACATACTTGGATTCTATATCAGAATTAGAAGCTTTTAAAAATTGGGTTCAGAGTACACTGTGTTCCCTAATGAATATTTCAGATGTGTAAAGCTTTTCAGTACTGAAATGTGAGGATCAAAGTCATTGCAATGCATAGAAAAGGATGTCTATGTCTTATGTATATTGGAATGCCTGCAGCATGCTTCTACATCGTAATGAATTGCAAACCATTTCCAGCAGTGAAATAGTTAATGCAGAAGACATATTGTTTAAACTGTTTGTATTAATTTAGTAATAGCTTACATATATGTTTTACCTAGAAAACAGTAAAATTATGAAACATTCATATTTCATCAAGAGGCAGCTTGTTAATATACTTTTGTTCTTATTTCTTTTGTATGGGGGGGGGGAGATGTTTTTTTAAGATTCAGTGTAAATATTATACACAACAAAACATTTTAATAACATCATATATTTTGTATCAGCATTTTGCACATTTTGTATTAGATGAGACCAAGATGCTTACTAAACTTGTGCATGTGATTTCAAATGAATTGTGATTCGTCCTAATTGTGTGATTCAGTCGAAATTCCAAACTGTGAAATGCTAACTAGACGAATTGCGAAACAAGCAAAATGGACAATAGACAAAGCATTTTGTTTGTTTCATGATTCAGATTTCTGCCTGTGACTCAAAAAATAATGATTTGTGGAAAAATGATGATTGATAGCTACAAAATAGCTGATAAATGTTGATTTCATTCACAGATAAGTGAGTAACGACAAACAAAGTGGAAAAAAGGAGGAGTGATAAAAAGGTTGTATATTTATACCTGTGTATATATATATTTTTTTTTTTAAATTTTACTACTCCTACTTTTTTCCCTCTATCGATTATTTCTCATTTGATCTGTGAACCAAAAAAAAAATATACATGTGATATTTATATAAAGTGTATATTTTGCACTATAAAGGCTTAAAGGACTATAGTGCCAGGAAAACCCCCTGAGGGTTTCCTTGAAGGTTCCAGAATCATCTTATTCATCATAGGAATTAGAGTCGACACGGTCTTCCACTGTCACCTTTTGCATTCCCATTTTAGGAAAGTCGAAAACAGGAAAATATGTACATCAGACTAAAATTCTAAATTTGAGTCAGTTTATCCTGAACCTGAGCATTCTGGTCCTAGCATGTAGAAAATACTTCTGGACCTGGTAGTTCCAAGAAATGGCCATCAGATCTATGTAGGTTATCAGACAAATCTGTGTCCACCCCGAGGATACGTTGTGACATGGTTGCCAATCCACCTTGTTCACAGTTATTCAGCTCAAGCAAACAGCCATTGGTTGTTCTTCTGTGCCCTGATCATTATGGGCTGGAATTCCATCAATACGTATTTGTGAGACCCATCTTGATAAATATAGGATACAGTTGCATTGATATTTGGACCCACTCGTTCTTCAGCAAGCCTCTGAAGTGAAGAAGAGCCTTGAAAATTACTTGTAATTCCATACAAATGAATGGAAATATTGTGCAACATGGTCCAAACACTGTGCAACCAATCTTATAAAAACTGGAATTCGAGCTAATAATTGACCAAGGAGGTTCTGTTCACTGGAAACTCAGAGATCTAATCCCTCTTTTCAACTACCAGGTGTAACTCCACTGATGGGGACATAGTCAGTGGCTGGCTCCAATAATCTTTCTCTTGTTAAACCAAGATAGGAAGGATCTGTGAGGAATCCAGAGATGCCATTGGGCCCATCTGACAAGTCTGCTGGTGGAAGCCAGGAGTCCTAGTAGTTGCATCTATTTTCTTGCGGTTAGCAAGCAGAAATGGAAAAACTGGGAGAGAAAACCTTCACAATCTGTGGAACTGTTCCTGAGATAGGGAAAAGCAGAGCATAGAATTTTCCACTCGGGAATGTCAACCACTGAGCTGGTGTGAAAACCCTCTGTGTGCCTGCCTTCTGAAGGTCTAAGGCTATCAGAAGTAGACCCTCCAGATAATGGAACCAAGTGGAGTTCTGGACTCTCAATAACACTATAAGCACATATAAAGATTCTTGGGGCCGCATTGAGGCAAAATAGTATGGCACTAACTTGGAAGTTTTCTTCTGAGCTAATGCCGAAGCTCTCTGCAGATTGGACTAAAAGTAAGCATCCTTGATATATATATATATATAGAGGTAAGGAAATCATCCTTCCAGATTGCATGAGATATGGATCTGATTGACTCTATCCCGAAGACTCTGACATTCAGCCTCTTGTTGTCCCCTCTTAGGTCCAGTGTAGGCCAACATGGGCTTTTCTTCTTAGCACCAGAAGATAGGCTAAACTTGTCCCTGGAACTGCTCTTGTTCTGGGACCTAAAAAAAAAAAAAATCACCTCTTCGTCCAGTTCCTTCAGTGCTTTACCTTTTGATTCATTGGTCTTAATACTCCTGTTGGTATGGAGACTCCTGTGCCTGAAGAAAAAACTCCAGTCTATATCAATCTGGACCACGGATACCACTCAAGCCTCCAGAGTATGACGAGCCCATGTATGTGTGATCAGAAAAATTAGGCTCCGAGTACTGGAGTAGACATGTTCATTGCTGAAGAGCAAAACGACTGCTTAATAGCTCCATTAGAACCTTGAAAGGCAGGTTTACAAACTGCCATGAGTTACCTCTGGAGTATACCCTGCAGGTTGTATATTTATACCTGTGTATATATATTTTTTTTTTTTAAATTTTACTACTCCTACTTTTTTCCCTCTATCGATTATTTCTCATTTGATCTGTGAACCAAAAAAAAAATATACATGTGATATTTATATAAAGTGTATATTTTGCACTATAAAGGCTTAAAGGACTATAGTGCCAGGAAAACCCCCTGAGGGTTTCCTTGAAGGTTCCAGAATCATCTTATTCATCATAGGAATTAGAGTCGACACGGTCTTCCACTGTCACCTTTTGCATTCCCATTTTAGGAAAGTCGAAAACAGGAAAATATGTACATCAGACTAAAATTCTAAATTTGAGTCAGTTTATCCTGAACCTGAGCATTCTGGTCCTAGCATGTAGAAAATACTTCTGGACCTGGTAGTTCCAAGAAATGGCCATCAGATCTATGTAGGTTATCAGACAAATCTGTGTCCACCCCGAGGATACGTTGTGACATGGTTGCCAATCCACCTTGTTCACAGTTATTCAGCTCAAGCAAACAGCCATTGGTTGTTCTTCTGTGCCCTGATCATTATGGGCTGGAATTCCATCAATACGTATTTGTGAGACCCATCTTGATAAATATAGGATACAGTTGCATTGATATTTGGACCCACTCGTTCTTCAGCAAGCCTCTGAAGTGAAGAAGAGCCTTGAAAATTACTTGTAATTCCATACAAATGAATGGAAATATTGTGCAACATGGTCCAAACACTGTGCAACCAATCTTATAAAAACTGGAATTCGAGCTAATAATTGACCAAGGAGGTTCTGTTCACTGGAAACTCAGAGATCTAATCCCTCTTTTCAACTACCAGGTGTAACTCCACTGATGGGGACATAGTCAGTGGCTGGCTCCAATAATCTTTCTCTTGTTAAACCAAGATAGGAAGGATCTGTGAGGAATCCAGAGATGCCATTGGGCCCATCTGACAAGTCTGCTGGTGGAAGCCAGGAGTCCTAGTAGTTGCATCTATTTTCTTGCGGTTAGCAAGCAGAAATGGAAAAACTGGGAGAGAAAACCTTCACAATCTGTGGAACTGTTCCTGAGATAGGGAAAAGCAGAGCATAGAATTTTCCACTCGGGAATGTCAACCACTGAGCTGGTGTGAAAACCCTCTGTGTGCCTGCCTTCTGAAGGTCTAAGGCTATCAGAAGTAGACCCTCCAGATAATGGAACCAGGTGGAGTTCTGGACTCTCAATAACACTATAAGCACATATAAAGATTCTTGGGGCCGCATTGAGGCAAAATAGTATGGCACTAACTTGGAAGTTTTCTTCTGAGCTAATGCCGAAGCTCTCTGCAGATTGGACTAAAAGTAAGCATCCTTGATATATATATATATATAGAGGTAAGGAAATCATCCTTCCAGATTGCATGAGATATGGATCTGATTGACTCTATCCCGAAGACTCTGACATTCAGCCTCTTGTTGTCCCCTCTTAGGTCCAGTGTAGGCCAACATGGGCTTTTCTTCTTAGCACCAGAAGATAGGCTAAACTTGTCCCTGGAACTGCTCTTGTTCTGGGACCTAAAAAAAAAAAAATCACCTCTTCGTCCAGTTCCTTCAGTGCTTTACCTTTTGATTCATTGGTCTTAATACTCCTGTTGGTATGGAGACTCCTGTGCCTGAAGAAAAAACTCCAGTCTATATCAATCTGGACCACGGATACCACTCAAGCCTCCAGAGTATGACGAGCCCATGTATGTGTGATCAGAAAAATTAGGCTCCGAGTACTGGAGTAGACATGTTCATTGCTGAAGAGCAAAACGACTGCTTAATAGCTCCATTAGAACCTTGAAAGGCAGGTTTACAAACTGCCATGAGTTACCTCTGGAGTATACCCTGCAGGGTCAGTAGCTCTATGTATCTCAGAAATACTGGTCACTGGAGGTTCTCCAGTTAGACTATAAGGAGCTGGGATCCTTGGAACTTTCGTCCGGAGGTACAAATATCTTGCATTTTCAATGGAATTATCCAAAGTTTCCCCAAACAGCACCACCCCTTCAAATAGAATGGTGTAGAGGGCAGACTTGGAGGATGAGTCATCATCCCAGAAACAGAACCATAATGCTTTCTTAGCTGCTATAGATAAAGCCATTTGATCCAGAGAATATCCTAGTTACATCTAGGGAAGTTTCTGTGAAGAAGTCAGTTGTAACCTGGAGACTTCAGACTGCCTCTTTAATCTTGGCTTTTAATATCTCTCTCCATAGTAGCCATAGATCTTTAATCACATATTTCATGTTTGTAGAAACAGCAACGGAAGTCACAGCTGGCTGGCCTCCTGCAATGGTAGGCGTAAAATGGTGGACAGGTCTGCGTCCACCTATGATCCATAAGTTTGCAACTTAGGTGGTGTAGTTCTGGGGTTGGAAATAACTTCCTCCACAGGGTAAAGCCTGGCCTCTTTTCTTACCCCTAAGGCCTCTGGAACTTACTTTGTAAGCCCAGCCTGCATGTCATGTGGCTACACAGTGATAGGTCATGCGGAAGCGGCAACCTTCTGGAGGCAGTCAGTGCATAACCGATTTCCTTACACTGTTTTCTCCTCATAACCAAATCCTGGTGAAGAATCAGACATCTGACAAATAATAATAACTAAATATTACCTGTGGTAAAGTATTAAGTACAAATGTGTACTGTTAAATTCTATAAGAAACAAGTGAAACAGCTTTAAAACAGGCAGAAGACAGCACTTATCCATGTCTGGAGATCCTGCAAATACTTACCAAATAAGTGTGGTATGTTTACTGTAATATTCCCTTTATTTTAGGAACTTTCTGGCAATTGCCCTTATCCAAGATGGCTGCCACAACTTGTATTCCCACAATGCAAGTCATCTGTATTAGGCCCATTAAGGCACAAACTGCACACATGTGGGCCTATTCCGAGTGTGATTGCTGTTTAGAGACCAGGGAGAGGACTCTGTCTGAAGCCTACATGGCCCCTAAACACCCAGGGTACCGGGAATAAATCACTGGGACCGAAGGGGAGCAAAATAGATAACAAAAGTGCCTGCAAGGAAGTTTAAAAGGCAACCAGGTGGGTGGCTTGGACGCCGGACAAGATGGCGGCGTAACCCGCGAGCTCCCGCTAGGCTCTCCGCAAAAACTCGCCGAACCGGCACCTACACCCGGCAACATGGGGAAAACACATCGGGCCACGCAGGCCGCCCAAGCAACTAGCACCCCGCGGGGATCCCAACCGGCGGGTATGCGCCAATTTCTCACGGCGCCGGCGGAACACGCCGCACAGGCCTCGAGGGACACGGAGGCCTCCGACCTCTCCACGCCAGCATCCCCGCTGGAGAGGCAGCCGGAAGAACGCACACGGGACCCTACCTGCACCCCACAGCCAGACTGGGTGGCCCTGCTCAATAATCTGCCCACAAAGGCAGACTTAAAGGAGGCGAATGCTGCACTACAGCAAAGTATCACGGGTGAACTGCACGCTCTCAGAGAAGACATGCAAGGTATGCAGACTAAGTTAGCACAACTGGAGGCGGACTGCGACCACATGACAATGGCGCAGGCTGCAAATACAGGTGTAATAAGGCGCCAAGAGACACAACTCAGGCAAATGGCACTACACCTTGAAGACCTAGATAATAGGGGACGTAGACACAACCTAAGAATAAGGGGCCTACCTGAAGAAAAGGACCAGGTCGCTTCCATAAGAGACACTCTTACAGAACTGTTCAACGACCTCTTAAACAGGCCGAAAACCACGCACATTGAATTTGTTAGGGCACACAGGGCCCTTCGACCGCGTGGCCCGCCAGACTCCCCGCCTAGAGATGTAATATGCTGTCTCGCCCACTTTCAAACGAAAGAAGACATACTCCGCAAGGCGAGAGACACTAAACAAATCCTACTTAATGGGGTGGAAATCCAAATATACCCGGACCTGTCTCCGGCAACGCTGGCGTACCGCAGGGCACTACGCCCGCTCACTAGGTCACTACAAGCCAACAAGTTCAGATACCGCTGGAACTTTCCAACAGGCCTACAGGTCACCACAGCTAATGGACCTTTCAACGTGAAAAACGGAGAGGATCTTGCCGACCTACAAAAGGAACTACAACTACCACCAAACCCAATGTCATGGCCGGACCCGATGACATTCTACGCCTTCCAGACGGATCCGCAGCAACAACCAGTGCAAGCCGCTAGAACGAGGAGGACCCGACAACAGGCCACTCGCCCATCGGGAGCTAACGCCTAAGGCCCAACGCACAGAACGCCCTCCCGGCGCATCACGGACTCTCACCTACGGCCTACAACACCTCCCGCACAGACACCGCACGTGAGACCCTATGGACTAATTACAAAGACACTGAGCACCCAGCAAACCGCAAGTATTCCGCCGAGTCGGCGGTCCCACTAGACACTTGCCTGGACATTATGCTCACTTCACAGAGGGGGGGAGGGTGGGGGTGTGGAGGGGGGGGGACATGGGAAAAAGGCACCAAGGGGGCTGATAGTGGTGCTGGGGTCCCCCTCCCCTTCCTCTTTCCGGACCCGTAGAGCAGGCTAAGATTAACAAAGACTACCAACAGGGAAGATGGGAGTCTCACGTACTACTGTAATATGGTTATAAGGTTCACTTAAGGAGGGTCTACGACGGGGAACAAGACACACATAGGGGGAACTTGCACACTAGCCGAGCCTCGTGACAAATGCACATGACGAGCACATAGGAGGGGTGGGGGGATGATCGCCTGGCTGGGCCCGGCCGCCGAGGCTACCCGACCTGTGACGAACCAAGGGGAGCAGGCGGGGGGGGCAGCGCCGGGGGGGCTCACCCGGGGGGGATCCAGCTCCCACGAGGGAGCGGAGAAGGGGGAGTCGGAGACACACGAGGCCTGAGTCACTTCATGGGAAGTAAGAGTGTGGTAGGGGGAATGAGACACCCGGGATGGGGGAGGGCGGTAACGGTCACTTGTTTTATTGTTTAATACTAGTTTTGCTGTCATACGTTGATAGAATGTTATTACATGTTGATGCTTATGCTATGTTATGATCTGCTACCAAACAGAGACACACCCATAACCCGATCTACACACACCCATGTCGGCCTTCGGGCCACTGTACACCAAGGCGAGGAAACACAATACACCAAATCATGCACCATTCCACAGAGCCGAGTAGGGACGAAACGGGACATAGCCCGACACACCCCGAGGACGATAGGAATCCCTGACGGTATTGGACCAGAACCATCCCATACTGACAGGTACATCTGGACGTCCTTCCGACGCACCCACAGGCAGAGGCGTCACCATACAGGTGAGCGAATCACGCAAACCACAGGTGGTAGCGTGAGACACCGCTCCCCGACGCCTGCGCCTTCACCGACGCAGACTAGCGACGGACAGTGGGGTAGGTTACCACAACCCCCCACTTTGCAATATCCAGACCTTCTTCTCACGACCTGTTTACTCCTGACCCCCGAGACAGACGACAGACACTACCCCCCCGATCGGTATAACCTGCCCACCCCCAGAAGAGACCGACACCGGACAGAGACGAGTAAGGTAACCCCAGTTACAATACCCAAACGACATGGCGCTAACACCCAAACCCCTAACTATTCTAACGACTAACGCCAAAGGACTGAATAAACCAGAAAAACGATCAGGTGCCCTGAGAGACTTCCACCGACGCAAGGCCTCCATAGTAATGATCCAAGAGACGCACTTCAGGGAGGGAGCTAGGCCCAAAATGACCAACCATCACTACCCTCACGGATACTACAGCGACTATCATGGTGGTAAGTCCAGGGGGACAGCCATTCTCCTCCACAAAACGGTGCCGTTCCAGGAGGGGGGATGCAGGGTGGACAGAGAGGGCAGGTACATATTCCTCAAAGGGAAAATAGCGAACCAATCGTACACATTTGCGAATGTATATGCCCCGAACAAACACCATTACCGCTTTCTCACCCACACGCTACGCAAACTCCAGGACTTCACAGAAGGGATACTCATTCTGGGTGGGGACTTTAACATAGCACTTGACCCCACATGGGACTGCTCCTCGGGCACCTCACAGGCCCCCTCATACCAACTTCAAAACATAAAATCCCTACTCCGCAAACACCGACTCATAGACAGCTGGAGAGCCCACCATCCGGACGTTAGGGACTACACATTCCACTCCTACCCCCACAACTCCTACTCCCGAATTGACCACCTCTATGTAACACACCATAACCTACCCTTGGTAACCGACGTGAACATAGGCGAGGCGACGTGGTCGGATCACGCCCCGGTCACACTGACACTAAAATCTAACCTCTTTCGCCCCACCATCACCAAATGGCGCCTCAATGAATATCTACTCGCTAAAATAGACACCAAAGCCTCCATAGGAGAGGCGATCAAAGAATACTTTGAATTTAACACCTCTGACCAGACATCGCCAATGATCAGATGGGAGGCACACAAGAGCGTGTTACGAGGCCATTGCATCCAACAGGGGGCGATCTTGAAGAGACAATCCGAAGCCCGCCTATCGGAGATTCTGGCCGACATACACAAACTGGAGGAGTTAAACAAGCATACACAAACAAACACACGACAAACCCAACTACTACAACTGAGACGGGACCTTACCACGCTAATACACTCCAAGCATTACAGGGACGCAACCAGACATAAGGCCTTTTTTGCCCTTCACGGGAATAAGAGTGGCAAACTACTAGCCAGGATGCTGAACAAACGGAGACAACAAACGTACATTGACAAAATTAGGGACAAACACGGGACACTGCACCGACTCCCGACAGATATAATGAAGACGATACGAACATATTACTCAGACCTATACAGCATACCACAACCGCAGACCGAAGCAGCGAAATTGCGACTGCAAGACTCTATACGGACCTACCTCGCCAAATTCCCAATGCCAACTCTAGATAGGGAGACGGCGGCATTGATAGACGAACCTATCACGATAGAGGAGCTAGCGCTCGCTGTCAAACACACGAAACAGGGCAAAAGTCCGGGTCCGGACGGATTCCCGACAGCATACTACAAAACCTACGCAGAACATCTATATCCCCCAATGGTAGAGGCGTTCAACGCAATTAGAGAAGGGCACCGAATACCCAAACAAGCCTTAACGGCTCATATCACTGTTATCCCTAAAGAGGGTAAGGATGGGGAATATTGCGGGAACTACAGGCCCATCTCGCTCATAAATTGCGATATCAAACTCATGGCCAAAATCCTAGCAACGCGGCTCACACAACACATCCCCTCACTGGTCCACCCGGACCAGGTGGGATTTGTGGGGGGTAGGGAGGCGAGGGACAACACAATTCGAACACTGACCCTCATGCATGGAAAAAGAGGACAAGAGAGGGGCCTTCTCCTGCTGTCTACAGACGCGGAGAAGGCGTTCGACAGGGTCCGATGGACGTTCCTATTTGAAACCTTAACACACCTGGGGATTGGACCACATATACGGAGATGGGTAGAGGCACTTTATTCGGAGCCAACAGCCCAGGTCCTAGTCAACGGAGCACTCACAGCTCCATTCCCTATATGTAACGGCACCCGGCAGGGCTGCCCCCTATCACCACTGCTATTCATACTGGCCCTGGAACCTTTCCTAACTCACGTCAGGCAAAACAGGGACATAACCGGGCGTGAAATAGACAAAACTCATCATAAAGTAGCAGCGTTCGCAGATGACCTCTTGTTCATAGTCTCCAACCCGGAAATCACACTCCCTAACATCATAAAAGAACTTCAAGTATTCGGAGAAGTCTCCAACTTGAAAATTAACAATTCCAAATCCTTCATCCTCAATATAAGCATACCGACCAAACGAGCCGAATCGTTACGCCAATGCTTCCCATTCCACTGGGCGGACAGTAAGATAAGATACCTAGGCATATGGCTAACGAGGAAGAGCAGTGACTTGTTTGGGGAGAACTTCGCAGACATGCTTAAAACGTTCCAAACTGACATGAGAGACTGGTCGTACCCACACATATCGTGGTTGGGACGTATCCAGGTCATTAAAATGAACTTCCTCCCGCGACTCCTATATCTCCTACAGGCTATCCCAATAACTATACCTAAAACGTTTTTCACCACACTTAACTCCGCGATGACTAGATATATATGGAACGGGGGGAGGTCCAGACTCAAACTCACTACCCTGATGCAACCCAAAAACAAGGGAGGGCTGGCCCTGCCGGACTTTCACCTTTATTATGTCACCACACACTTACAAAGGGTAATGGAATGGTCGAAAGAGGGAGTCTCTAAACTATGGAAGACAGCGGAGGAGGCGGAGGCAGGTAAGCCGATATCCGGGATACCCTGGAGGAAAGAGAACACCGATAGCCAGGAAATGTCAATATACACGAGACACACCCTGGAGGTGTGGCGGCGGACCGCGAAGCAAAGGGGACTAGCGCCGTACCCATCTCCCCTAACCCCGCTAACCCATAACGAGGCCTGCCCACCTGGCCTAGACCCACGAGCATTTCGGCACATCCTCCCGAACCCCACACCGCGCCTACACCACATAATACGAGACGGGAAATGCAAACCGCTACAAGACATGATAGGAGACACTATCCCCTCATTCATGCACCAATTCAAACATACCCAACTCAAGAACTTTGTCCTCACTCTGCCCCATGGGTCAGCGCTCACCAGGAGCCCTACCACATTTGAAAAGTTTTGCATGCAACCAACCCCAACCCCACACGGCATATCCCTACTATACTCCATGCTCCAAGCAGAGACACCGCAGGAGACGCCCCAATTCATGGGCAGATGGGAGACGGCACTGACCACCACATTCTCAGACACGGAGTGGGACAACATATGCTACCTCACACACCACTGCTCAGTACATAGCAAGACGCAGGAGACGGCCTATAAGATATTGACTAACTGGTACAGGGCGCCACACACCCTCCATGCCATCGACCCGACCCAACCCGACCTCTGCTGGAGGTGCGAAAAAGACGTAGGTACAGCAAGACACATCTGGTGGGACTGTGAATTAATCAGACCATACTGGGAGGGGATCCACAGAGTTCTGGAGATGTTCTCCGATGCACCCCCCCCCCTGGAACCGGCGGCAATGTTACTCCACCATACCGCAATACCCAGAACGCGGTACAAAAAATCTATGACCATTAGGATATTAAATATAGCAAAACAGGTCCTTCCCCAATTATGGAAGCAGAAGAAAACCCCCTCACTACTAACCTGGTTTAACCAAATGGAGGGACTCAGAGCTATAGAAGAGCTGACCCTGACGACCACGACAAACCCAACAATCTACACTGACATATGGACACGATGGATCCTAGAGACAGGACGGGAAGACTTCCAACGTAAGCTCCGACAAGACTTTCAACCTGACACCGACCACTAGGCCTCTAGGCGACTGAACAACTCCCAGTCGTCTATAGCCAACTGACCAATAAGGACGCCCTACATCACCCCTACCCCCCTTCCCCAACCCGCCACGACATTGGACTGGACACCCCTACCCCACCGCACAGGACAAATCGACCGACAGGGAGAGACTGGGGAATGAGTACCCCCGACCACTTGAAGGACCAAAGGTACAGGAGGGAGACGGGTCTAAATGAGAATGAGGAAAGCATGACCATACCATGAACACGACATATCGGGCAGGGGATCCACAAAAGGGCGACAGGCAACATGCCCAACAACACCAGAGGGGGAGAGCGATCCGATCCCGGATGCAGGGAGCGGCTTGAGCTCCCACCCTCCCCAACCACCAGATACCCACAGGGTTGACACTGACACAATAAGAAGTAGCTGCCTAACCCACAAACAACACACAACACGCAGGAACTACTCCTTGAAACGTATATGGTACTTGAGGCCTGCGAGCCAAAAAGCGAAGCACTTAATCAAGGACCTGCGAGTCCAATACATGCTGAACAACAAGATACCCCTATGCAGCCCACTGTATATATTATGTAGTCATGGTCAACCACATTTCCCAACACAACATAATGCGGTCAATGGAATTCTCAGACCTACTGAAGTTCATATAAATTGAAAAACTTACTTAAAATGAAACCTACAAAAAACGGGAGACCTACGCGTCTCAAAAGTAGGTTGTACGCAGAAGGGAAGAAACCTGCGAGTTTCGGAATTTATAAGTGTAAAATTAACACTACAGGTTAAAAAGAGAGACCTGCGAGTCTCGATGTTTATTGTTCATATATGAAAATAAATAAAAACATATTTACAAAAAAAAAAAAAAAAAAAAAAAAAAGGCAACCAGGTGCAAAAAGTCAAAGTTTAAAGGCACCACAGTCTAAAGGCCTCAAGGTATAAAAGGTAACAGTTTCCAAAATGTATCACAGGTTTTAAAATATCAGTTTTCAAACGCACTGCAGTTTTCAAAAGTACTGCAGTTTCCAATGACTTGCAGTATTACATGCAACAGTATTAAATGCAAATTTAAATGAAACAGTTTTAAATGCCACACAGCTTAAATGCAACACAGCTTAAATGCTTCCTAGTAAAAGCACAACCGCAAAATGTACCACAATCTTAAAAATAAGGTACAGCTGTATAATGCACTAGTTTAACGATATCAAAGCTTAAATGCATCACAGCATAAAAGCACAACTGCTTAATGTACTACAGTATGTACTACAGTACATAAAAAAAAAAAACATACATGTCCGTAAGTAAAGGGAGCAAATTGCTCACGTCCTAAGAGCTGTAGGACAGGAAAAGACTGAGGAACTTAGGGATGGACAGTGGCGTACTAAGGGGGGGGCGGGGGGGGGGGCGGTCCGCCCCGGGTGTCATCAGGCAGGGGGGTGCCACCAGGGCTGGCCAGGCTTGCTATTCTGTGAGCTGTGTGGCTGCACCGGGTGCCGTAGCAGCTGGGCGGGCAGCCGACACAGCTCACACGCAGGGGCTGGAAGCAGGAAACCTGCACGGAGATTTGGGGGCGGAGCTAAAACGGCCGTGGGGGCGGAGCCAAGCCGGATGCTGGGGCGGAGCTAAATGCAGCCTCATACTGCTGCACACAGAGAGAGGGGAAGCAGGAAGGAGTCCCTGCTTCCCCAACTACAGCACAGGAGGGTCTGAATCCACTCCTTCTCCAGCCCAAGCTTACTGTAAGTGAGAGAGTGTGTGCTGTGTGTAACTGTGATTGTGACTGTCTTTGACTGTGTGTGAGTGTGTAAGTGTGATTGTGACTGTGTGTGAGTGTGTAAGTGTGATTGTGACTGTCTTTGACTGTGTGTGCTGTGTGTAACTGTGATTGTGACTGTCTTTGACTGTGTGTGCTGTGTGTAACTGTGATTGTGACTGTCTTTGACTGTGTGTGCTGTGTGTAACTGTGATTGTGACTGTCTTTGACTGTGTGTGCTGTGTGTAACTGTGATTGTGACTGTCTTTGACTGTGTGTGAGTGTGTAAGTGTGATTGTGACTGTGTGTGAGTGTGTAAGTGTGATTGTGACTGTGTGTGAGTGTGTAAGTGTGATTGTGACTGTGTGTGAGTGTGTAAGTGTGATTGTGACTGTCTTTGACTGTGTGTGCTGTGTGTAACTGTGATTGTGACTGTCTTTGACTGTGTGTGCTGTGTGTAACTGTGATTGTGACTGTCTTTGACTGTGTGTGCTGTGTGTAACTGTGATTGTGACTGTCTTTGACTGTGTGTGAGTGTGTAAGTGTGATTGTGACTGTGTGTGAGTGTGTAAGTGTGATTGTGACTGTCTTTGACTGTGTGTGCTGTGTGTAACTGTGATTGTGACTGTCTTTGACTGTGTGTGCTGTGTGTAACTGTGATTGTGACTGTCTTTGACTGTGTGTGCTGTGTGTAACTGTGATTGTGACTGTCTTTGACTGTGTGTGAGTGTGTAACTGTGATTGTGACTAGGGATCGACCGATTATCGGTTTTACCGATATAATCGGACGATATTCGTTATTTTCGGCAATATCGGTATCGGCCAATATAGCTACCGATATTGCCGATAATACCTCCTAGGACCGCCAGGCTCATTACAAGCCCGGCGATCCTGGGGGCCGGCAGCAAGCGCTGACTTACCCTCCCAGCAGCTCCTGCAGCTCCATGTCTAAATCTCGCGAGACCCGCGGCTGCAGAGCGTTGCCACGGGTTACCATGGCAACGCTCCACGCGGCACTAAGGGACGCGAGATTTACACTGGGGAGCTGGAGGAGCTGCTGGGAGGGTAAGTCGGCGCTTGCTGCCAGCCGCCCCACAGTACTTAACAAGCCACCGGACCACCAGGGAATACTACATCCCCCCCTCCCTGGTAAGAAGCAGGTGGGGGGGGGACTAAAAGAAACAAAAACAATACAATTTAAATATTAAAAAAAATTATAACAAACATAAAAAATCCCCCCCTCCATTTTACACAAATTACATCACTACACAAACACACGCACGCACACACAAACACTGCATTACATACATACACACTACACAAACACACACAAACTGCATTACATACATACACACTACACAAACACACACACACTGCATTACATACATACACACTACACAAACACACACACAAACTGCATTACATACATACACACTACACAAACACACACAAACTGCATTACATACACACTACACAAACACACAAACTGCATTACATACATACACGCTACACAAACACACACAAACTGCATTACATACATACACACACACTGCACAAACACACACACACACTACATTACATACATACACAGTACAAAAAACATACACTCCATTATATATACACACTACACAAACACACTGCATTACATACACACACACACTCTATACAAACACACACTGTATTACATACACACACTGCATTACATACACACACTGCATTACATACACACACTGCATTATATACACACACTGCATTATATACACACACTGCATTATATACACACACTGCATTCACTTTACCCACACTACACACTGCATTCACTATACACACACACTACACAAACACACACACTGCATTCACTATACACACACTACACAAACACACACTCTGCATTCACTATACACACACTACACAAACACACACTCTGCATTCACTATACACACACTACACAAACACACACTCTGCATTCACTATACACACACTACACAAACACACACTCTGCATTCACTATACACACACTACACAAACACACTCTGCATTCACTACACACACACTACACAAACACACACTCTGCATTCACTACACACACACTACACAAACACACACTCTGCATTCACTATATATATATATATATATATATATATATATATACACACACACTACACAAACACTCACTGCATTCACTATACACTCTGCATACACTATATATACACACTACACAAATACACACTGCATCCACTACACACACAGCTCCCCTGTCTAAATACACTTCATCCACTAGATGTGGCATGTATATTTTGTGCATTTACCGTTAGAAAGAGTTTATTTTTTCAAAATGGTAAATGTACAGAATATCGGCAAGTTATCGGCTATCGGCATGAAAGTTCACAGCTTATCGGTATCGGTATCGGCTCTAAAAAATCAATATCGGTCGATCCCTAATTGTGACCGTCTTTGATTGTGTGTGTGTGTGTGTGACTGTCTGTGATTATGTTGTGTGTATGTGTGACTGTCTGCCTGTGTGATTGTCTGCCTCTGATTGTGTGTGTGACTGTCTGTGACTGTGTGTGTGTGTGCCACTGTGTGTGTGACTGTCTGACTGTGATTGTCTGTGTGACTGTGTGTGACTGCCTGTGATTGTGTGTGTGTGTGCGTGTGTGAGTGACTGTGTGTGTGTGTGTGTGCGTGTGTGTGTGAGTGACTGTGACTGTGTGTGTGTGTGTGTGTGTGTGTGTGTGTTAGTGACGGCCTGTGACTGTGTGTGTGTATGTGTGACTGTCTGCCTGTGATTGTGGGTGTGACTGTCTGTGAATCTGTGTGTGTATGTGTGACTGTCTGCCTGTTTTATTGCCTGCGTGTTTGACTGTCTGCCTGTAACTGTGTGTGAGTGACTGTGTCTGACGGTCTTCGCCCTGCAGTGAGCCGGCAGCCAGGATATGATGTCATCGCGGCCTCGGCATCATTACAGGGCGTGCGATGGAACTGTGCAGAAAGAGCACAGAGATCCCAGCAGCAACCACTGACCACCAGGGACTGAGGATCCACTCCAGCCCTTCTAGAGCAAGGTAGGGAGGCAGGGTGGACCTCTTAATGATTAAATGTGTGTATGTATGTAATATTTGTGTGTGTGTATGTGATTGTGGGTCAGTGATTGTGTTTGTGTAAATCTGTGATTATGTGTGATTGTGTGTATCTCTGCGTATGTGTTTAGTAGATAGCTCCCTTATTTCCTGTCCTTAAATATTGCAATCCCACATAAGGATAACAAATAAGGGATTTATCTGCTAAACAACTGAAAATAAGAAAAGGGCTTTTTTTTTATCCTTTAGCTGTTTAGTAGATCATTCCCTGAATTGGTGCCCGTATGTGAGATTTCCATATTTAAAGATACTAAATGAGGGTGCTGTTTAGCAGATAGCACCTTATTTGGTGTCCTTAAATATGGCAATCCCACAAAGGATAGCAAATAGGAGTTATCTGCTAAACAAAGATTGAAATTAAGAGGTGTCAGCCAGCCCACAACAAGAAATCTGGGTGGCTAATGTGAATAATATGCAAATGTGTAGTCAGATGCCAGCATGCAGAACACAGCATGCTGGCATCAGACAGCCAATGGCAGCATATTGCCCCATCCCCTAGTGAGAAGTTTTACTGCTCCCCTCCCCCTCCTGTTTTGACTGTGGTATCTTATGTGCCCCCCCCCCCCATATATATTGTTCCTAGAGTCGCCACAATGTCTGCATGTGTGTCAATGTGTATCTGTGTGTGACTGTGTTTGTGTGTATATGTATCTGCATGTGTGTGTGTACGTGTATATGTGCAGACATCTAAAAATCTTGCCAACACTACACACAAATACACTCATGCATTTCAACGTCAACACTACATACACACCCCACCATTATATATAACCATACCACTGCATTCAAATACCACACAACACACAAATGCATGCTTGCATTCAAACGCCAACACTACATACAAACACACCGCTACATTCACTCACATATACTCCATACAAAAACATGCATACATTCAAACACACAAACACTGCTTAGTGCTAAATACATTAAAAAAAATGGTTGTTTTTATATTTAAATTTGAGGGGGGGGGGGCAGGGGGGTGCCAAAAATAGGACCCGCCCCGGGTGCCAAATGCTCTAGGTACGCCCCTGGGGATGGAGCCTCCTTTTAAAACCTTGGTGGTTTTCCTGTCCTATCGGCTGTAAGGGGAGGAGCTAACCCATGTGTATATGCTGCCATGATTAGCCAGGAAAATAAGCTTATAAAACTTATAAAACTTTCATGTTACTCTCTTTGGAATACACAGGCTCGCTGTTAACTGGACTCATCCTACAACTTTATATCTTCAAACACCAGATTGTAAACCAATTGTGAACACAGTACAGACCATATCAGACAAAACATGTGCATGCAACATTGTAAATTAATACAAATGGATGCAGTCATGGTATTAAACATATGTGGGATTATTCACACACACACACACACACAGTGATATTCACTCACATGTATACAAACACATCACTCACAGCTACCTACAGACAACAACACATATCACACAAAGCAATATTGTGGCGAAACCAGCTTCGCCACTGTGAACTGGAGAGGCCTGGCTGCTAGCCTCCTGCCCTGCGACTACGGCCCATAGACATATTGCTCTATAAACACTATATTTGGGCATGTAATAATTTATATTGCTGCTACTGGCCCTTTAAAATCAGCGATGGACATATTGGGACTTTTGGGACTAATGTCCCTTTAAGACTTTGTAACATATCACAGTAATACTGTCTTAAATATTATGTAGGTATTTATGTGTTCAGTTAAACTGGGGATATGTAGAAATGTGTGTTTTATGTGTTAAATGTATCAGTATGTAATTTTATGTCTTTTACTGTCTTTTTGCAACCATGTGGTTAATGGAGTCTCACTCTAGTCCTAGATAATTGGATTACTTCTCCAATTATCTCCAGGGCAGAAGGGAGGAAGCCGGGATGCATTGTGGGGGATGTTTTACTTCTGTTTGGGCCAGATTGTGCCATGCTGCAAGCCAGGGCCCAAAAGATACTTTTAGTAACTTTTAAACCCCTGTTCGGATTCATGCCATTTTTTAATATGTTGTTCCCCTGAATGGATTGATTGTGGATATGTATTTTTATGTGAATGTGATGTATGGTTTTAAAGTTATGAAAGTTGTGTAAAAGTATATTTTACTCTGTATGCATAATGGGATTATGTGTCACACTAAGGGGAGGGGATGTGTGGGAGGTAACATCTATGTCATTGGTTCTTTTATGCCTCCCCCTGGGTGTGGCCTGTATGTGTGAGTTGGAAATAAAAGCCAGACTGGGTGTCCCAGTCTATAGTTCTTGCTTAACCCTCAAAGCGATGTGTCGTCTCGGTCTTTGGGGGAATGGGATTGTATGCTGACTGCCAAGAGTGTAAGCCGATGTCTGCTTTTCTTGTTCAGCTGTTCCAGTGTTCGTGTGGTTCCAGTCGGGAGAATGGTGTTTGCAGTAGCTGTCTGTGCATCTGGAAAGGGGATTATCGCCTAAACTGGGTTTTATCCTCTTGTAAGTGAAACGGTCCGTTACAATTGGTGGCAAGCGGCGGGATCGTTCCTACAACCAGAGGGACAGCTACAGACAACACCATTTCTGGATTACAAATTGAGGGCAACGCTAGTATCCGTACAGCGACCCTATCTACAAAGGAAATCAGGAAAATGGAAGGAGACAGAGTCGCAGCTGCTGCAGCACCTCCGAGGGAGGAGGAGGAATCCGAGTTTGCCAGGGAATATAGGAGCAGGATGGCTCTATTCTCACCAGCCCGAGCGGAGCGGATGGCAGACCGGGTCTACAACGATGTACAGGCGTACCTCATGCTGCGAACGACGCAGAGGAACCAACAAGCTGCGGGATTGTTCCCACAGCCAGAAGGACAGCTACAGAACACCAATTCCTTGGAGTTACAAATTGAGGGCAACGTTAGCACTCGTGCAGCGCCCCTGGCAGCAGAGGTATCCAGCGACTTGGAGCAGACAAGTATGGAAGGCTCTGACGCTGAAGATGATTTTATGGCCAAGGTGAGGCAGCAAGTTGCCCAGTATGGGGGTTATATATCCATGGACACATTCCAGGGGATCTGGAACCAGGTCAGGGCTGAGCAAAACTCAAAGATGGACGAAGAGTATGATGAGCAGGAAGAGTGGTACAGCAGTAGAGTAGAGGCTGCATCCGAGGAGGTTAGCCGCCCCCCCCTGAGGCGGCAGGAAGAACCCGAAGTAGGGGTCCTCATAGATTGGTCCTGTGAGGAACCACAACAGGCAGGTGGAGATGGGACCGAGGTCTCTCTACCAGCCCTACAGGGATGCTGGGCAGTCGGCCCAGATCCCCAGCGGCAGTGTGTAACCCAGGGAGCTGATGGTGTCGTCCATCCTCCCCAGCGGCAGAGTAAGTCCCAGGGAGCTAAAGGTGTCGTCCTTCCTCCCCAGCGGCAGATTGTATCACAGGGAGCTGAAGGTGTCGTCCTTCCTCCCCAGCGGCAGATTGTATCTCAGGGAGCTGAAGGTGCCGTCCTTCCTCCCCAGCGGCAGTGTGTGTCCCAGGGAGATGAAGGTGTCGTCCTTCCTCCCCAGCGGCAGGCTGAGTTACAGGGGGCAGAGGTTGTTGTTCCTGCCCCCCAGCAGAAAAGTGATATGCCAGGAAGGCAGTGTGAAGTAAAGGGAGAGGAGAGCAGCGTCCTCCCTCCCCAGCGGCAGTGTGTGTCTCCGGGAGCTGATGGTGTCGTCCATCCTCCCCAGCGGCAGGCTGAGTTACAGGGGGCAGAGGTTGTTGTTCCTGCCCCCCAGCAGCAAAGTGATGTGCCAGGAAGGCAGTGTGAAGTGAAGGGAGAGGAGAGCAGCGTCCTCCCTCCCCAGCGGCAGTGTGTACCCCAGGGAGATGAAGGTGTCGTCCTTCCTCCCCAGCAGCAAAGTGATGTGCCAGGAAGGCAGTGTGAAGCGAAGGGAGAGGAGAGCAGCGTCCTCCCTCCCCAGCGGCAGTGTGTACCCCAGGGAGATGAAGGTGTCATCCTTCCTCCCCAGCGGCAGTGGGTACCCCAGGGAGCAGAAGGTGCCATCCTTTCTCCCCAGCGGCAGTTTGCCATCCAGAGAGAGGAGCTTGTTACACCCTCTCTCCCACGGCAACCTAACCCACCAAGGGGAGATGTTAAGCCCCACAACTGTGCAGATGGGACCGTAGTCTCTGCACTTACAGCACAAGGGATAGGGACGGTCGGTCCTGTTCCCCAGCCTCAGTGTGATGGATCCAAAGGGGAGACAGTCGGTCTCCCCCTCCGGCAGTCGAGCTGTGCACCTAAAGGGGAGACAGCCAGTCTCCAGCAACCAGGCGCCCACCAGACTACTCCCGAGGTAGTGCTGGCAACAGGACAGAGTACCGCTGGTCTCTGCCCCCTCAGCAACCCACCAAGGCAGCCTACCCGTCTCCCACCCAGCAGTGGTGAAACACCAGAACTTGGACAAAATCCTTCCTCACCCAGATGTAGTAACCGATTAGTGTGGGTGGGCTGCTCTGTTATTTCTGTTTCGTGGGTGGGTTGCTGGACTAACCAGGGCACTGACCGGCAGAAAGTCAGGTACCCTGTTAGTCTAATTGGCAAAGGGGAGAAATGTGGCGAAACCAGCTTCGCCACTGTGAACTGGAGAGGCCTGGCTGCTAGCCTCCTGCCCTGCGACTACGGCCCATAGACATATTGCTCTATAAACACTATATTTGGGCATGTAATAATTTATATTGCTGCTACTGGCCCTTTAAAATCAGCGATGGACATATTGGGACTTTTGGGACTAATGTCCCTTTAAGACTTTGTAACATATCACAGTAATACTGTCTTAAATATTATGTAGGTATTTATGTGTTCAGTTAAACTGGGGATATGTAGAAATGTGTGTTTTATGTGTTAAATGTATCAGTATGTAATTTTATGTCTTTTACTTTTTTTTGCAACCATGTGGTTAATGGAGTCTCACTCTAGTCCTAGATAATTGGATTACTTCTCCAATTATCTCCAGGGCAGAAGGGAGGAAGCCGGGATGCATTGTGGGGGATGTTTTACTTCTGTTTGGGCCAGATTGTGCCATGCTGCAAGCCAGGGCCCAAAAGATACTTTTAGTAACTTTTAAACCCCTGTTCGGATTCATGCCATTTTTTAATATGTTGTTCCCCTGAATGGATTGATTGTGGATATGTATTTTTATGTGAATGTGATGTATGGTTTTAAAGTTATGAAAGTTGTGTAAAAGTATATTTTACTCTGTATGCATAATGGGATTATGTGTCACACTAAGGGGAGGGGATGTGTGGGAGGTAACATCTATGTCATTGGTTCTTTTATGCCTCCCCCTGGGTGTGGCCTGTATGTGTGAGTTGGAAATAAAAGCCAGACTGGGTGTCCCAGTCTATAGTTCTTGCTTAACCCTCAAAGCGATGTGTCGTCTCGGTCTTTGGGGGAATGGGATTGTATGCTGACTGCCAAGAGTGTAAGCCGATGTCTGCTTTTCTTGTTCAGCTGTTCCAGTGTTCGTGTGGTTCCAGTCGGGAGAATGGTGTTTGCAGTAGCTGTCTGTGCATCTGGAAAGGGGATTATCGCCTAAACTGGGTTTTATCCTCTTGTAAGTGAAACGGTCCGTTACAAATATTATTCACTCACAGATATACACACACACATCACTAACAGCTACCACAGACAGCAACACATATCACACACGGCAATGTTATTCACTCACAGATATCCACACACATTACTCACAGCTACCCACACACATCACTAAAAGCTACTCAAACTGTTTTTTTTCTGAGTGTGGCCAGGGGCGGAACTGTTCTGAGACATTTTGAATGACTTCCTAGTAGCACTCATATACTCATACAAACTCACATACTCACATGTAGCTACTCACACACAGCCACACATATGACATATAAACAGATACACTTACACTTACAGTCACTTACAGATACACAACACTTACAGTCACAACACATCTATGCAAAACAAAGTAACCTCTCACAAAAAGCCTTCTAAAAAAATATTCCTGGGTGCACACCCTAATGATATAAAGTTTGCCTGCCATGGTATACACTTCTTGGGCTTAAGTAAAAAAAAATGTTAATTTCATCTCCAAATTGTGGCAGCTGAAATAAACTTAGGTTAATGTCCTTTAAAGGTTTAAAACTTCCCCACCTGTCAATCATTCATTGGCATTATACCTGTATGTCAGACGCACTGAAGGTTTAAGCAAAAGATCAGGGCTGCCATCAGAAATGTTGGGGCCCCTAACACAGCTCAAGGTCCCCATGAGCTTGAGAGAAAGGGGAACATGACTTCAGCCACAATCGGTAGTCATGACAATAGAAGTGATACTTTGTATGGGGACACTGGGAAATTGGAGCATTAGGACGAGGAACGATTTAAGTGGTCAGAACTCATGTTTCTTTCAACTGTAATAATTGTGTTTAGGTATCAGTCTGGACAAATAAGATATGTTCTTATTGTTCTATTATATATTTTAGTTGCATAAAATGCTATTTCTAAGTAAGTCAAAGTTGGTCCAGTGAAGAGAAAAATATGATTATCCTTCGGGGGCTCTGAGTCATCGAGGAGCAGCAGAGGACCACGATGGTGCTCTTAAAGTCGTCTGTACCTAATAATGGCAGCGAAGTCAAGTGAGGGGGCACTCAGAAGAGAGATATTTTAAGTACTCACATCCAGCTGGAACTCCAGGCCTAGAGAGGGGCTTACCTTTGATTCCCCCGCCTACGGGTGGGAGACCACTTTCTCTGGGCCCCTTTCTAAACCTGTGCCCTTGACAGCCGCCTTGGCCACCTAATGGGTATTCCAGCTCTGGTGGGTGTCTATGATCCTTCACAAGTTCTTGTCATTATGATATTATTAGGTTTTCATTGTTTTGCCCACCAACAAGTAGGTCTATACATTTTTGATGTGTATACACTATACACAGAGCTGGATCAATAGATCTTACTGCATGGACCTTTAGTAACCATTCCCTGGTGGTCTATTTGCAATCTCTCACTGTTCTGGTGCTCTGTGAGGGTGTTAGAGTGCAGGTGCCAGGATTACCAGCCTGCGCTCCGACTTCCTCACAGAGTGCTGCACCTGGAGACCACCGGACCACCAAAGCAATCCACCAGACCAACAGAGGATGTGTTATTTTCAACTTTTCTGTACATGAGGTAAGCGGGGGAGGGGGGAATGCCATTAAAAAATAAAAGGCATTACTGTGTGGCGAGATTGTGTTTAAAGCAGCTTCCCCACATGATGTCACCCCGCACACACACTCAGCCCCCATGCATTGTCACCCTCTCACTCACCCTGCCATAGTCACTCGCCTCTCCGCCTTGTCGCACTCAACACTGTGCCACACTAACCCTGTAACACTCACCCTGTCACAGTCACTATCCCTCACTCTATCACACTCACCCCAACCATGTCACACTCAACACCATGCCACACTTACCCTGTAACACTCACCCCTCATCCTGTCACAATCACTACCCCTCACTCTATCACACTCACCCCAACCATGTCTCACTCAACACCCTGCCACACTAACTCTGTAACACTCACTCCTTAACCCTGTCACATTCACCACCCCTGCCACAAGCATCCCCTTGTTACACACATGAACACACAAGAATATTCCAGCACATACACAAGTACACAATGCCAGAGACACAGACACACTCAGTCAGAAATGCACACACACACTCTCAGACACATATGTAGGTACATACTGCTAGACACACTCGGCTCCCACTCATACAACTCTCAGTCTCTTCTACACACAAAGGTCAGATACTACACACACTCTCTCTCACACACACCACTCACAGAAGCAGAGCCCAGGACTCTAGGTAGGGAGCCTCAATCTGGGTCTCTGCGTAGGGACCCTGGGGCAACCTTAATCTGGCTCTGACTGTACATATACCCAGATGCACTGTAAACATGTACAGTCACAATTATTTATATAGCACCAACATATTCTGAGGCGCAGAATACACTTCGCATATTTTTATATATAACATGGTTTGCTGATTATTTCAATAGGTAAATCCTGTTTTTGATTCATAATCTCAGGCTCACTGGGAAATGATTGTCACAGTGCTGCCCTGAAAGTAAAAAGTCTCAACATTCACACTAACACTAACACTGACACTATCACCAACACCAACCGTAACACCAACCTTACAAACTAATGTAATAGAAAATACACATTACAGTAAAATGTGTATTGGGGCAAATAATGCCATCTCTGGTTCAGTAGATACTCATGATCCAAATATATATAACTGCATATGTATTAATATACTGCTAGTCTTAATTTCAGGTTATTTCCCCGGTGCCCTGCATTTCTGGGGCCTTAACGGAACACTCCAAGCACCAAAACCACAACAGTGTGATAATCTCAGCCAATGAGCTGGCATTGGATGGCACATCCAAATCATGGAGGAAGAGAATAGTGCTCGACAGACGGAATGTAAGTTGGGGTCTCGCATGCGCGAGAGTACAGCTGTAACGTTGGCTCTTGGCAGCTGATGCCCCAGGAACAGAAGAGGAGCAGCTGAAAGATGATGGCAGCGCCTGCAAGGGACATGTTTAGGTAAGTAAACCCCCCTCTGCCCTGACCTCCAGCAACAATGTCTTGCCAATTAATCAAAGTTCCGGTGACAGACCTGCTTTAGACAGAGTATACCCATGCTCTTTCTCATTGCATACATGTAGTGATGTCCCGAACAGTTCGCCAGGAACTGTTCGCCTGCGAACATAGCTTGTTTGTGGCGAACGCGGCGGGCGAACATATGCGATGGTCGGTCCGCCCCCTATTCGTCATCATTGAGTAAACTTTGACCCTGTACCTCACAGTCAGCAGACACATTCCAGCCAATCAGCAGCAGACCCTCCCTCCCAGACCCTCCCACCTCCATGACGAATAGGGGGCGGACCGAACATCGCATATGTTCGCCCGCCGCGTTCACCACAAACAAGCTATGTTCGCCGGCGAACAGTTCCCGGCGAACTGTTCGGGACATCACTACATACATGACTTCTTTAGAACACACTAAATATTATATGGTATGATATGCCATGCATAGAATAACAATCGAATTATAAATATTAACTTATTTTTATTTACAGGGTTTTTTTTCCATTGGTACATAAAGTTCTTTAACACTCTTTCAGATGTTAACAAATGTTATCGACCTTAGGAGAATGAAAAACATATTTCTCTATACTCTTTGTTACAGTAAACTTAAGTGCCTATACATTGTAAATGCAAAAATAATGTGCACGTGTGTATACATTGTACATTATATGTACATACTGATCAGGCATGATGCTATGTTAGAATATGCTCTTGAATCCATGGGTTAGACAATGCTGCGTGCGAGGTTAAACTGATAGATCAAGAAAAAGAAACCCAGTAAAAATGACGGAAAGGAGGGGAAGAAAATAACAGAAGAATGAGTCAAGGGAATAATAAAATAAGAGAGAGAAGTTAAACCAGTGACCCTTGTCAGCAGTGAAAAGAAGGAGATTAGAAAATGTTTCATGCTAATTTCCATGGAGATTTCTTTAATTTATCAAAAATTACTTTCTTCTGCTTTGATTTGTGCGTCTGCCTGCCCCCTCGCCGCCTTCGGCGGGGTGGTCTTACCCGTCACGCCATGCTGACTGTGGGTCTCCTATGCCCCATGCTGGGCTGAGGCGTCATGAGATTACTGAAGCAGAGATGACATGTTTATCAGCACTGCCACAAGACTGCCCTTTTCCCTTCTTTTTTTTTTTCCCTGCTGAAGCAGGTTTGGGATTCCTGTCAAATGATGGCTTCATTGGGGCCTCGCGTTGAAGCATTTTCACCTCTCTCTTGATCCTTTCAGCTTGGCTCTTGCTGCTGCCTGGCATATCAAAGAAGATTTGAGGGTCACTGAACCATGCACAGGATGTATAAAGCCATCAGCTTGCCTGGCAGCATCAAAACAACTCGATAAAAATAATAACACATATACTCTGTATCTGCTACTGTATTTACCCAGCTTCCAACCTTAAAAGCAAAAAAACAAAACTGAAAGGATTTTAAATTTGTAGTTCGTTCATAGACAAGGAAATTCCTTTCTGATCCTTTGATTCTTTGGAGAAACTGCAATGACCTTCTTTTTAAAAAAAGAATCTCTATTGCAAATAGGGTGTTCGCTAACATGAGTAATGTGCAGCACCTTGTCCTGTAATGTTCTGCTATTCGCTGAATTTGCGAGTTAAGTCTTTACTGATACGCAGACAGAGTTATTCACTAAAGTGAGAATTGTCGAAATGTAAAAGTGAAATCAAATTTAAAGCATATATCTAAGGCATACACAAACACACATATATGTATAGGATGAAAGTTTAGAATTTTAAACTGAAACGTTGATATTGTTAAATAAAGGTTACGTTTTGGGTGATAAAAACCCAGGAGTGCTGACCATCTTTTGGGATTGCTTTATATTTATATAAATGGCATTTTTGTATTTATTAGTGAGCGCAATTCCATACCTGTTTTGTTGATATATATAATTTTATATATATATATATATATATATATATATATATATAGAGAGAGAGAGAGAGAGAGACAAAAATAGAGAATGTAGGATGCACACTCAGGTCTTTGTAAAAAAAATGTGTAGTTTTATTCAATCCAGGTACAAACCAAACCATATATATATATTGATGCTGCTGCACCAGTGTTCATTTTGTCGACTAACAATTTTAGTCATATTTTAGTCGACTAAAATTTTCGAGATTTAGTCGACTAAAACGAAAACAATTCAGTTGACTAAAATACGACTAAACCTAAAATGGCTTTTTAGTCAAAAGACTGTCTAAAACTAAACTGAAATTTGCCGCCAAAATTAACCATGTGCTACACTTGTAGAGCTAAATACCAATTTGGAATTCCAGTCCGAAGGGACCGCTAACCCCTCTGAATAATCAAAAAAGTAAAAAAAAAAAAAAAAAATGGCGTGCACAATTACTGTATACTGTCATGAATTTATTGTTCTTTATCTCACAAAAAATTAAGTTTTGGCCATATGAGACCTTACTCATGTATAACTTCAGATTCAATAACTTTTCCTATATATACTTTTATAATAATTCCATGTGTTTGTTAACATGTGTATATATATATATATATATATATATATATTAACTTACACTTAGAATGATAGTGTGAGTATGTGTGTGCATATAAAAGTATATATATACTGATGAAAGTCCCAGAAGAGGACTGAAACGTTGAGCTGCTTTTTTAATCATGTTTAAATAAATCTACAGATTTTAACCTTCTACTAAACCATGAGTGCGGGTCATACTTTATATTTGGATATCTGCAATCACCCAGGATTACAAGCACCCGGATATTATATATTTCTTTAGTCTGTGTGCAAGGATTACAAGCTTTTTGTTATATATATATATATATATATATATATATATAGAAAAAATTCCAACAGCCAGGCACTCCTCCTTTCAACTAGCTTAAAGTATTATAAGCCCAGGTGCAATCCCGCGTTATATACATAAAAAAGTAATGAAGGGAGCACACTAGGTCTTAAAAATAGTGCAAAATTATTTACATAATGATACGTAAATAATTTTGCACTATTTTTAAGACCTAGTGTGCTCCCTTCATTACTTTTTATATATATATATATATATATATATATATATATATATATATATATATATATATAAAAAATCAAAAAATTACCGGCACTCGTGGGCTTCTTTTATCCAGTTTATTTTAGGTAAAGGTAGTCAAGTCGACGTTTCAGCTCCCGATCGGAGCTTTCATCAGGACACCAAAGACATTTTACATGGCATAAAACAAACATATATAGGACAGATAAATCACATTTAACCAATAAACACTGACCTTATCAGCTGTATTCCATTAGCTCAGATGCTCGGCGTGCACTCAATCCTATTGCGCATGTCTAGCGCCGGAGTGGACTTCCGCATCACGTGATCGGGAGGCCGGGTTGCTGATCTGATAGCGTCATAGTAACCTAGCAACCGCTGATATAACCAGCTAAGGTTGCTACTATGTTTCCAGCCATCGTAAGGAGAACTCTCCCTTCTAATACAGAGCCAGCCCCTCGGTGATTGCGGAACATACAAATCCGACCTTGGAGCTCGCCGAGCATCCCAATGGACTCAAGCATTAATCATTACCATTCATCTCTAAGTCTTTACTATTCATATTAGAGGGGCAAATTGTGTTACTCGCTTATAGCTAATAATTAAAGTTAAAGAAACATGGGAAAGAAACCTATGTGTGTGCTCAGAGAAAAAATATCTATACAAGTGCAAACATATGTCAATTAACTTATGTGTAAATACATGTTAATATACGTCACCAGTAAGGTATTAGTGCATTATAATATATATGTTATATGAACAATATCTGTTACAGTGATTTATTTATGAAATATAAGATTCTTAATAAATGTGCAGTTTTAAGTTTATATAATATTTGGGACTTACGTGTGTCTCAATGTACATATATGTGTATATTATGTGCCTCCACGTTATTAATCTGTTCCTTATTAGTGGAAGGGTGAAAAAAAAGAAAAAAGGAAAGATACCTGCCACAATGTATATATTACGAATTTCTTTTAGACTAAGATATGTAGGCAAATCATTTTAGGTCAGTGTCTCTGGTTGTAACCCTTAACATTATTAAATACACTTTAAAATTCCAGTTTATCCAGAATAACTCCCCCTCTAGGGGATATGTTCAATTAAAAAATATATTATATTGTTAACAAATGGAACTAATTCTGTAGCCACTCCCAAGGGTGGCTCTCAAGAATGTTCCATTTCCATACATTTCAATAGGGAGGACATATCGGTGCATACTCAAAATGTGACTGTTGTTTAACACACAACTAGGAACTGATTAAAGAAAAGGAGAGAATGAACATTTTTCGTTGAGACCTCTAGGGGAGATGGTATCAAGTTCCATTATCCAGTAAGTTTCTCTTTGTAAGAGAAGTCTCCCTCTATCTCCACCTCTAGCCGCCACTGGCACATGATCAAATGCCACACAGCGTAGGGCAGAGAGTGGGTGTTGTTTTTCCAGAAAATGTCGGGCCACAGGTTTGTCCGACTTGCCATCACGATAGGCGAGTCGGATACTTGATCTGTGGCCCCTAATTCTCTCGCACAGTGCTGTTTCTGTCTTTCCTATATAACTCAGTCCACAAGGACATGTGAGTTTATATATAACAAATTCTGTGCGACAATGTATCCTGTGGGCTATTTTGTAGATTTTCCCACTATGAGGGTGGGTTACTACCTTAGAAGGAATAATATGCCCACAGGTCACACAACCTAAACATCTGACACAGCCATTGTTCACTATTTCTTTTCTTGTGATGTTATAACAATGAATGGGATCTGTTTTAACTAACAGATCCCTTAAGTTCTTATTCTTCTTGTAACAGAACATTGGCTTATTTGTCAGTTCCTTCGGAAGTGTTGGATCTTGTCGCAAGATGTTCCAGTTGCGAGTGACAGTTTCAGAAATTTCCCGACTTGCAGTGTGTAACATTACTGGAAAAATTATTTGATTGGTAAGTTCTTTTCTCAGAGTGTTTCCTTTCTGGTGTTGTTCTCCTGCTTGTATCAACGCTTTTTCAAGAATCGGTCGTTTGTATCCTCTCTTTGTGAATTTGGAGTACATCAACTTCAATTGTTCCTTCCGTTGTTCTTCCTTGGAATTGTTTCTGTAAACCCTTAGAAACTGAGATAATGGCAGGGCTTTCTTCAAATGTTGAGGGTGGAAACTATCATAGTGCAAAATAGTATTCCGATCAGTTGGTTTTGTGTATAACTTATACTCTAACTGATGATCAATAACTGATATTTCAAGATCAAGGAATTGGACATTTTTATAATCGATGTGTGAGGTCACTCTTATTGGTGTGGGCAAGTCATTGATGTATTGTACAAATGTCCTCGCTTCTTCACCTGTGCCTCTCCAAAGGATTAAAATATCATCAATCAAGCGGTAATATCTGACTATTTGCTCCCGATATTGTGTCAATATGTATTTTTGTTCAAAGTCGAACATAAACGTATTAGCATACATTGGGGCCATCGCGGCCCCCATGGACGTACCAGAGACTTGTAAGAACCATTGTTTCTCAAACCTAAAATAATTATTATACAATGCCAAAGATAGTAATTCCAAAGTGAATTCAATAGGAGGACCACAGTATTGTGCAGATGTAGATAGTAGTTGTCTCATCGCCTCAATACCCTCCTGGTGCGGTATCACTGTGTATAAACTATTGACATCCATTGTTATTAGTAGCCCATCGAATTCTTTAATTTCTTTGAGGTCCGCTATCAGAGTATTAGTATCCTTGATACACGTAGGTATAGCGGTAACCGGTAGTTTGAATAGATGGTCAAGATATTTGGCTATAGGCTCTATAATACCATCTATGGCAGACACGATGGGTCTGCCTGGAGGAGTATTTGGGTTTTTGTGGATCTTAGGCAACGTATATAATATTGGTGTACGTGGCGCTTTTTTCTGTAGATATCCAAAAAGATCTAATTCAATAAAGCCCGCTCTCAGTCCGAATGATAGAACCTCTTCAATCTTTTGAGTGATAGTACTCGTTGGATCTCTGTCTAGAAGTTGGTAAGTTGTTTGCACAGACAGTTGTTGTTTAATTTCTTCTGCATAATCAGAGTAGTTCAAAACCACTATCCCTCCTCCCTTATCCGCAGGACGAATTACTATCGATGGATCCGATGCTAGACGTCGTACTAGTTTATGTTGTTCTTTTGTGAAGTTCCAATATTGTGGCTTGTGTTCTTTTAGCACACTTTTTGTTTCATTCATAATAGTAGACAAAAACGTCTTGATCGTGGGTTGGGTTGGTGGGGGGTCAAATTGGCTAGGTTTTCGAAAGAATTGTATTCTTGGTTCAGAAGTCTGGTCGCTTATATTTTTCTGTTGTTTATTAAAGTAATCTTTAAGTCTCAATGTACGGCCAAATTTGTATAATTCGACATTCCACTGGAAGTGGTTTGGGGCCTGGGTTGGTATAAAAGATAGTCCTTTACTTAGAATGTCCAGCTCTTTGTGGTCAAGGGGTCTGTTCGATAGGTTGAAGACTGGGATTACCTCCGCATCGGCGGTTTCCCTTTGGGTCCAGTGTATCCTACCCTTTTGCCCACGTCTTGTGGCTGATCTCTTTCGCTTTTGCTTCTGGTTGCAATTCTCTGTGGGGGTTGGTCCTCCTGATGTTCCTCTAGGTCTAAAAAATTAGCCGGTTCACTTGGGCGTGTGCCTTCATTGTCGGATGCCGATTCCCCTGATGTGACATCAATCGTCCTGATGTTTGGTTTGACGATCCGCTTTCGAAATCGTCTAGGGCGATTCCTATGTTCACCTGAGAGCCACCTATACACTGAATGTTCGGTATAATCTTGCTGCACCCTTTCCATTTTTTGTCTTTTAAACTTTATCAGCTGATTTTTGTATTTTATCAGTTCCTCATTGAGTTTAAGCTGCATTTTCAGTCCGTCCTGTGAGTTCAATAAGATAGCATGTTCGTTTTCAAGTTGTTGGATTTTTTTACGGATCTCCATAAGGTCTTCTTTTACATCCTGGATTGTAATTAACATTAAATCCAATGCACACTTGTTCAGGACTGAGGTCCAGTCTTTACATATCTTTGGTTTAGTTCTTCCAATAGTTGGTATGTTGTGGACTCTAAAGCCCCTTGGTATCTGCTTGGCCCTATGATTCAGATAGGAAAAGGCCATGTAGATCCAAATCCGTTTCTTTTTTCTTAGATTTCAACAATTTAAAGTATACGTCCCTTATAGTGGTTGTGGTTGGTAAGGATAGACTCGTGGAGTCCCACAGAATTTGTTCAGCCTGTTCCTCAGAGAATTGGAGGGTGTCAGCTTGTGTTGCATAAGCCCCTGATTCTTGAAAAAAAGTATCCATATTGCCCAACTATCCCTTTAAGACAGGTAATATCCAATAGTCACTCCAAATGTTCTGTCCCAGTCCTCTCTAAGTAGTATGGAGTATGAAAAGCTAAAAATAGTAATCCACTTATAGAATAAAACTAAATACTTTACTGGTATGCATTAAAAAATGAAAAAAGTGGTAACTATGAATTCAAAAAACAATACAGCGAACTGTACAAAAAGTGTCCCAATGTTTGAAAATCCTTACATTCCAGAGGATTAAAATTGTTAAATCAGTGGGTGCATAGGGAAGGGTCCCTGGGAGGATCCAATATACAAACAAATGGAAAAACCCTTGCACTCCAACTTTAAATAATAATACTGCCAGGTGCCAAGTCCCAAATTCATAAAAAATCAAAAAATTACCGGCACTCGTGGGCTTCTTTTATCCAGTTTATTTTAGGTAAAGGTAGTCAAGTCGACGTTTCAGCTCCCGATCGGAGCTTTCATCAGGACACCAAAGACATTTTACATGGCATAAAACAAACATATATAGGACAGATAAATCACATTTAACCAATAAACACTGACCTTATCAGCTGTATTCCATTAGCTCAGATGCTCGGCGTGCACTCAATCCTATTGCGCATGTCTAGCGCCGGAGTGGACTTCCGCATCACGTGATCGGGAGGCCGGGTTGCTGATCTGATAGCGTCATAGTAACCTAGCAACCGCTGATATAACCAGCTAAGGTTGCTACTATGTTTCCAGCCATCGTAAGGAGAACTCTCCCTTCTAATACAGAGCCAGCCCCTCGGTGATTGCGGAACATACGAATCCGACCTTGGAGCTCGCCGAGCATCCCAATGGACTCAAGCATTAATCATTACCATTCATCTCTAAGTCTTTACTATTCATATTAGAGGGGCAAATTGTGTTACTCGCTTATAGCTAATAATTAAAGTTAAAGAAACATGGGAAAGAAACCTATGTGTGTGCTCAGAGAAAAAATATCTATACAAGTGCAAACATATGTCAATTAACTTATGTGTAAATACATGTTAATATACGTCACCAGTAAGGTATTAGTGCATTATAATATATATGTTATATGAACAATATCTGTTACAGTGATTTATTTATGAAATATAAGATTCTTAATAAATGTGCAGTTTTAAGTTTATATAATATTTGGGACTTACGTGTGTCTCAATGTACATATATGTGTATATTATGTGCCTCCACGTTATTAATCTGTTCCTTATTAGTGGAAGGGTGAAAAAAAAGAAAAAAGGAAAGATACCTGCCACAATGTATATATTACGAATTTCTTTTAGACTAAGATATGTAGGCAAATCATTTTAGGTCAGTGTCTCTGGTTGTAACCCTTAACATTATTAAATACACTTTAAAATTCCAGTTTATCCAGAATAACTCCCCCTCTAGGGGATATGTTCAATTAAAAAATATATTATATTGTTAACAAATGGAACTAATTCTGTAGCCACTCCCAAGGGTGGCTCTCAAGAATGTTCCATTTCCATACATTTCAATAGGGAGGACATATCGGTGCATACTCAAAATGTGACTGTTGTTTAACACACAACTAGGAACTGATTAAAGAAAAGGAGAGAATGAACATTTTTCGTTGAGACCTCTAGGGGAGATGGTATCAAGTTCCATTATCCAGTAAGTTTCTCTTTGTAAGAGAAGTCTCCCTCTATCTCCACCTCTAGCCGCCACTGGCACATGATCAAATGCCACACAGCGTAGGGCAGAGAGTGGGTGTTGTTTTTCCAGAAAATGTCGGGCCACAGGTTTGTCCGACTTGCCATCACGATAGGCGAGTCGGATACTTGATCTGTGGCCCCTAATTCTCTCGCACAGTGCTGTTTCTGTCTTTCCTATATAACTCAGTCCACAAGGACATGTGAGTTTATATATAACAAATTCTGTGCGACAATGTATCCTGTGGGCTATTTTGTAGATTTTCCCACTATGAGGGTGGGTTACTACCTTAGAAGGAATAATATGCCCACAGGTCACACAACCTAAACATCTGACACAGCCATTGTTCACTATTTCTTTTCTTGTGATGTTATAACAATGAATGGGATCTGTTTTAACTAACAGATCCCTTAAGTTCTTATTCTTCTTGTAACAGAACATTGGCTTATTTGTCAGTTCCTTCGGAAGTGTTGGATCTTGTCGCAAGATGTTCCAGTTGCGAGTGACAGTTTCAGAAATTTCCCGACTTGCAGTGTGTAACATTACTGGAAAAATTATTTGATTGGTAAGTTATTTTCTCAGAGTGTTTCCTTTCTGGTGTTGTTCTCCTGCTTGTATCAACGCTTTTTCAAGAATCGGTCGTTTGTATCCTCTCTTTGTGAATTTGGAGTACATCAACTTCAATTGTTCCTTCCGTTGTTCTTCCTTGGAATTGTTTCTGTAAACCCTTAGAAACTGAGATAATGGCAGGGCTTTCTTCAAATGTTGAGGGTGGAAACTATCATAGTGCAAAATAGTATTCCGATCAGTTGGTTTTGTGTATAACTTATACTCTAACTGATGATCAATAACTGATATTTCAAGATCAAGGAATTGGACATTTTTATAATCGATGTGTGAGGTCACTCTTATTGGTGTGGGCAAGTCATTGATGTATTGTACAAATGTCCTCGCTTCTTCACCTGTGCCTCTCCAAAGGATTAAAATATCATCAATCAAGCGGTAATATCTGACTATTTGCTCCCGATATTGTGTCAATATGTATTTTTGTTCAAAGTCGAACATAAACGTATTAGCATACATTGTGGCCATCGCGGCCCCCATGGACGTACCAGAGACTTGTAAGAACCATTGTTTCTCAAACCTAAAATAATTATTATACAATGCCAAAGATAGTAATTCCAAAGTGAATTCAATAGGAGGACCACAGTATTGTGCAGATGTAGATAGTAGTTGTCTCATCGCCTCAATACCCTCCTGGTGCGGTATCACTGTGTATAAACTATTGACATCCATTGTTATTAGTAGCCCATCGAATTCTTTAATTTCTTTGAGGTCCGCTATCAGAGTATTAGTATCCTTGATACACGTAGGTATAGCGGTAACCGGTAGTTTGAATAGATGGTCAAGATATTTGGCTATAGGCTCTATAATACCATCTATGGCAGACACGATGGGTCTGCCTGGAGGAGTATTTGGGTTTTTGTGGATCTTAGGCAACGTATATAATATTGGTGTACGTGGCGCTTTTTTCTGTAGATATCCAAAAAGATCTAATTCAATAAAGCCCGCTCTCAGTCCGAATGATAGAACCTCTTCAATCTTTTGAGTGATAGTACTCGTTGGATCTCTGTCTAGAAGTTGGTAAGTTGTTTGCACAGACAGTTGTTGTTTAATTTCTTCTGCATAATCAGAGTAGTTCAAAACCACTATCCCTCCTCCCTTATCCGCAGGACGAATTACTATCGATGGATCCGATGCTAGACGTCGTACTAGTTTATGTTGTTCTTTTGTGAAGTTCCAATATTGTGGCTTGTGTTCTTTTAGCACACTTTTTGTTTCATTCATAATAGTAGACAAAAACGTCTTGATCGTGGGTTGGGTTGGTGGGGGGTCAAATTGGCTAGGTTTTCGAAAGAATTGTATTCTTGGTTCAGAAGTCTGGTCGCTTATATTTTTCTGTTGTTTATTAAAGTAATCTTTAAGTCTCAATGTACGGCCAAATTTGTATAATTCGACATTCCACTGGAAGTGGTTTGGGGCCTGGGTTGGTATAAAAGATAGTCCTTTACTTAGAATGTCCAGCTCTTTGTGGTCAAGGGGTCTGTTCGATAGGTTGAAGACTGGGATTACCTCCGCATCGGCGGTTTCCCTTTGGGTCCAGTGTATCCTACCCTTTTGCCCACGTCTTGTGGCTGATCTCTTTCGCTTTTGCTTCTGGTTGCAATTCTCTGTGGGGGTTGGTCCTCCTGATGTTCCTCTAGGTCTAAAAAATTAGCCGGTTCACTTGGGCGTGTGCCTTCATTGTCGGATGCCGATTCCCCTGATGTGACATCAATCGTCCTGATGTTTGGTTTGACGATCCGCTTTCGAAATCGTCTAGGGCGATTCCTATGTTCACCTGAGAGCCACCTATACACTGAATGTTCGGTATAATCTTGCTGCACCCTTTCCATTTTTTGTCTTTTAAACTTTATCAGCTGATTTTTGTATTTTATCAGTTCCTCATTGAGTTTAAGCTGCATTTTCAGTCCGTCCTGTGAGTTCAATAAGATAGCATGTTCGTTTTCAAGTTGTTGGATTTTTTTACGGATCTCCATAAGGTCTTCTTTTACATCCTGGATTGTAATTAACATTAAATCCAATGCACACTTGTTCAGGACTGAGGTCCAGTCTTTACATATCTTTGGTTTAGTTCTTCCAATAGTTGGTATGTTGTGGACTCTAAAGCCCCTTGGTATCTGCTTGGCCCTATGATTCAGATAGGAAAAGGCCATGTAGATCCAAATCCGTTTCTTTTTTCTTAGATTTCAACAATTTAAAGTATACGTCCCTTATAGTGGTTGTGGTTGGTAAGGATAGACTCGTGGAGTCCCACAGAATTTGTTCAGCCTGTTCCTCAGAGAATTGGAGGGTGTCAGCTTGTGTTGCATAAGCCCCTGATTCTTGAAAAAAAGTATCCATATTGCCCAACTATCCCTTTAAGACAGGTAATATCCAATAGTCACTCCAAATGTTCTGTCCCAGTCCTCTCTAAGTAGTATGGAGTATGAAAAGCTAAAAATAGTAATCCACTTATAGAATAAAACTAAATACTTTACTGGTATGCATTAAAAAATGAAAAAAGTGGTAACTATGAATTCAAAAAACAATACAGCGAACTGTACAAAAAGTGTCCCAATGTTTGAAAATCCTTACATTCCAGAGGATTAAAATTGTTAAATCAGTGGGTGCATAGGGAAGGGTCCCTGGGAGGATCCAATATACAAACAAATGGAAAAACCCTTGCACTCCAACTTTAAATAATAATACTGCCAGGTGCCAAGTCCCAAATTCATAAAAAATCAAAAAATTACCGGCACTCGTGGGCTTCTTTTATCCAGTTTATTTTAGGTAAAGGTAGTCAAGTCGACGTTTCAGCTCCCGATCGGAGCTTTCATCAGGACACCAAAGACATTTTACATGGCATAAAACAAACATATATAGGACAGATAAATCACATTTAACCAATAAACACTGACCTTATCAGCTGTATTCCATTAGCTCAGATGCTCGGCGTGCACTCAATCCTATTGCGCATGTCTAGCGCCGGAGTGGACTTCCGCATCACGTGATCGGGAGGCCGGGTTGCTGATCTGATAGCGTCATAGTAACCTAGCAACCGCTGATATAACCAGCTAAGGTTGCTACTATGTTTCCAGCCATCGTAAGGAGAACTCTCCCTTCTAATACAGAGCCAGCCCCTCGGTGATTGCGGAACATACGAATCCGACCTTGGAGCTCGCCGAGCATCCCAATGGACTCAAGCATTAATCATTACCATTCATCTCTAAGTCTTTACTATTCATATTAGAGGGGCAAATTGTGTTACTCGCTTATAGCTAATAATTAAAGTTAAAGAAACATGGGAAAGAAACCTATGTGTGTGCTCAGAGAAAAAATATCTATACAAGTGCAAACATATGTCAATTAACTTATGTGTAAATACATGTTAATATACGTCACCAGTAAGGTATTAGTGCATTATAATATATATGTTATATGAACAATATCTGTTACAGTGATTTATTTATGAAATATAAGATTCTTAATAAATGTGCAGTTTTAAGTTTATATAATATTTGGGACTTACGTGTGTCTCAATGTACATATATGTGTATATTAATTGACATATGTTTGCACTTGTATAGATATTTTTTCTCTGAGCACACACATAGGTTTCTTTCCCATGTTTCTTTAACTTTAATTATTAGCTATAAGCGAGTAACACAATTTGCCCCTCTAATATGAATAGTAAAGACTTAGAGATGAATGGTAATGATTAATGCTTGAGTCCATTGGGATGCTCGGCGAGCTCCAAGGTCGGATTCGTATGTTCCGCAATCACCGAGGGGCTGGCTCTGTATTAGAAGGGAGAGTTCTCCTTACGATGGCTGGAAACATAGTAGCAACCTTAGCTGGTTATATCAGCGGTTGCTAGGTTACTATGACGCTATCAGATCAGCAACCCGGCCTCCCGATCACGTGATGCGGAAGTCCACTCCGGCGCTAGACATGCGCAATAGGATTGAGTGCACGCCGAGCATCTGAGCTAATGGAATACAGCTGATAAGGTCAGTGTTTATTGGTTAAATGTGATTTATCTGTCCTATATATGTTTGTTTTATGCCATGTAAAATGTCTTTGGTGTCCTGATGAAAGCTCCGATCGGGAGCTGAAACGTCGACTTGACTACCTTTACCTAAAATAAACTGGATAAAAGAAGCCCACGAGTGCCGGTAATTTTTTGATTTTTTATGAATTTGGGACTTGGCACCTGGCAGTATTATTATTTAAAGTTGGAGTGCAAGGGTTTTTCCATTTGTTTGTATATTGGATCCTCCCAGGGACCCTTCCCTATGCACCCACTGATTTAACAATTTTAATCCTCTGGAATGTAAGGATTTTCAAACATTGGGACACTTTTTGTACAGTTCGCTGTATTGTTTTTTGAATTCATAGTTACCACTTTTTTCATTTTTTAATGCATACCAGTAAAGTATTTAGTTTTATTCTATAAGTGGATTACTATTTTTAGCTTTTCATACTCCATACTACTTAGAGAGGACTGGGACAGAACATTTGGAGTGACTATTGGATATTACCTGTCTTAAAGGGATAGTTGGGCAATATGGATACTTTTTTTCAAGAATCAGGGGCTTATGCAACACAAGCTGACACCCTCCAATTCTCTGAGGAACAGGCTGAACAAATTCTGTGGGACTCCACGAGTCTATCCTTACCAACCACAACCACTATAAGGGACGTATACTTTAAATTGTTGAAATCTAAGAAAAAAGAAACGGATTTGGATCTACATGGCCTTTTCCTATCTGAATCATAGGGCCAAGCAGATACCAAGGGGCTTTAGAGTCCACAACATACCAACTATTGGAAGAACTAAACCAAAGATATGTAAAGACTGGACCTCAGTCCTGAACAAGTGTGCATTGGATTTAATGTTAATTACAATCCAGGATGTAAAAGAAGACCTTATGGAGATCCGTAAAAAAATCCAACAACTTGAAAACGAACATGCTATCTTATTGAACTCACAGGACGGACTGAAAATGCAGCTTAAACTCAATGAGGAACTGATAAAATACAAAAATCAGCTGATAAAGTTTAAAAGACAAAAAATGGAAAGGGTGCAGCAAGATTATACCGAACATTCAGTGTATAGGTGGCTCTCAGGTGAACATAGGAATCGCCCTAGACGATTTCGAAAGCGGATCGTCAAACCAAACATCAGGACGATTGATGTCACATCAGGGGAATCGGCATCCGACAATGAAGGCACACGCCCAAGTGAACCGGCTAATTTTTTAGACCTAGAGGAACATCAGGAGGACCAACCCCCACAGAGAATTGCAACCAGAAGCAAAAGCGAAAGAGATCAGCCACAAGACGTGGGCAAAAGGGTAGGATACACTGGACCCAAAGGGAAACCGCCGATGCGGAGGTAATCCCAGTCTTCAACCTATCGAACAGACCCCTTGACCACAAAGAGCTGGACATTCTAAGTAAAGGACTATCTTTTATACCAACCCAGGCCCCAAACCACTTCCAGTGGAATGTCGAATTATACAAATTTGGCCGTACATTGAGACTTAAAGATTACTTTAATAAACAACAGAAAAATATAAGCGACCAGACTTCTGAACCAAGAATACAATTCTTTCGAAAACCTAGCCAATTTGACCCCCCACCAACCCAACCCACGATCAAGACGTTTTTGTCTACTATTATGAATGAAACAAAAAGTGTGCTAAAAGAACACAAGCCACAATATTGGAACTTCACAAAAGAACAACATAAACTAGTACGACGTCTAGCATCGGATCCATCGATAGTAATTCGTCCTGCGGATAAGGGAGGAGGGATAGTGGTTTTGAACTACTCTGATTATGCAGAAGAAATTAAACAACAACTGTCTGTGCAAACAACTTACCAACTTCTAGACAGAGATCCAACGAGTACTATCACTCAAAAGATTGAAGAGGTTCTATCATTCGGACTGAGAGCGGGCTTTATTGAATTAGATCTTTTTGGATATCTACAGAAAAAAGCGCCACGTACACCAATATTATATACGTTGCCTAAGATCCACAAAAACCCAAATACTCCTCCAGGCAGACCCATCGTGTCTGCCATAGATGGTATTATAGAGCCTATAGCCAAATATCTTGACCATCTATTCAAACTACCGGTTACCGCTATACCTACGTGTATCAAGGATACTAATACTCTGATAGCGGACCTCAAAGAAATTAAAGAATTCGATGGGCTACTAATAACAATGGATGTCAATAGTTTATACACAGTGATACCGCACCAGGAGGGTATTGAGGCGATGAGACAACTACTATCTACATCTGCACAATACTGTGGTCCTCCTATTGAATTCACTTTGGAATTACTATCTTTGGCATTGTATAATAATTATTTTAGGTTTGAGAAACAATGGTTCTTACAAGTCTCTGGTACGTCCATGGGGGCCGCGATGGCCCCAATGTATGCTAATACGTTTATGTTCGACTTTGAACAAAAATACATATTGACACAATATCGGGAGCAAATAGTCAGATATTACCGCTTGATTGATGATATTTTAATCCTTTGGAGAGGCACAGGTGAAGAAGCGAGGACATTTGTACAATACATCAATGACTTGCCCACACCAATAAGAGTGACCTCACACATCGATTATAAAAATGTCCAATTCCTTGATCTTGAAATATCAGTTATTGATCATCAGTTAGAGTATAAGTTATACACAAAACCAACTGATCGGAATACTATTTTGCACTATGATAGTTTCCACCCTCAACATTTGAAGAAAGCCCTGCCATTATCTCAGTTTCTAAGGGTTTACAGAAACAATTCCAAGGAAGAACAACGGAAGGAACAATTGAAGTTGATGTACTCCAAATTCACAAAGAGAGGATACAAACGACCGATTCTTGAAAAAGCGTTGATACAAGCAGGAGAACAACACCAGAAAGGAAACACTCTGAGAAAAGAACTTACCAATCAAATAATTTTTCCAGTAATGTTACACACTGCAAGTCGGGAAATTTCTGAAACTGTCACTCGCAACTGGAACATCTTGCGACAAGATCCAACACTTCCGAAGGAACTGACAAATAAGCCAATGTTCTGTTACAAGAAGAATAAGAACTTAAGGGATCTGTTAGTTAAAACAGATCCCATTCATTGTTATAACATCACAAGAAAAGAAATAGTGAACAATGGCTGTGTCAGATGTTTAGGTTGTGTGACCTGTGGGCATATAATCCCTTCTAAGGTAGTGACCCACCCTCATAGTGGGAAAATCTACAAAATAGCCCACAGGATACATTGTCGCACAGAATTTGTTATATATAAACTCACATGTCCTTGTGGACTGAGTTATATAGGAAAGACAGAAACAGCACTGTGCGAGAGAATTAGGGGCCACAGATCAAGTATCCGACTCGCCTATCGTGATGGCAAGTCGGACAAACCTGTGGCCCGACATTTTCTGGAAAAACAACACCCACTCTCTGCCCTACGCTGTGTGGCATTTGATCATGTGCCAGTGGCGGCTAGAGGTGGAGATAGAGGGAGACTTCTCTTACAAAGAGAAACTTACTGGATAATGGAACTTGATACCATCTCCCCTAGAGGTCTCAACGAAAAATGTTCATTCTCTCCTTTTCTTTAATCAGTTCCTAGTTGTGTGTTAAACAACAGTCACATTTTGAGTATGCACCGATATGTCCTCCCTATTGAAATGTATGGAAATGGAACATTCTTGAGAGCCACCCTTGGGAGTGGCTACAGAATTAGTTCCATTTGTTAACAATATAATATATTTTTTAATTGAACATATCCCCTAGAGGGGGAGTTATTCTGGATAAACTGGAATTTTAAAGTGTATTTAATAATGTTAAGGGTTACAACCAGAGACACTGACCTAAAATGATTTGCCTACATATCTTAGTCTAAAAGAAATTCGTAATATATACATTGTGGCAGGTATCTTTCCTTTTTTCTTTTTTTTCACCCTTCCACTAATAAGGAACAGATTAATAACGTGGAGGCACATAATATACACATATATGTACATTGAGACACACGTAAGTCCCAAATATTATATAAACTTAAAACTGCACATTTATTAAGAATCTTATATTTCATAAATAAATCACTGTAACAGATATTGTTCATATAACATATATATTATAATGCACTAATACCTTACTGGTGACGTATATTAACATGTATTTACACATAAGTTAATTGACATATGTTTGCACTTGTATAGATATTTTTTCTCTGAGCACACACATAGGTTTCTTTCCCATGTTTCTTTAACTTTAATTATTAGCTATAAGCGAGTAACACAATTTGCCCCTCTAATATGAATAGTAAAGACTTAGAGATGAATGGTAATGATTAATGCTTGAGTCCATTGGGATGCTCGGCGAGCTCCAAGGTCGGATTCGTATGTTCCGCAATCACCGAGGGGCTGGCTCTGTATTAGAAGGGAGAGTTCTCCTTACGATGGCTGGAAACATAGTAGCAACCTTAGCTGGTTATATCAGCGGTTGCTAGGTTACTATGACGCTATCAGATCAGCAACCCGGCCTCCCGATCACGTGATGCGGAAGTCCACTCCGGCGCTAGACATGCGCAATAGGATTGAGTGCACGCCGAGCATCTGAGCTAATGGAATACAGCTGATAAGGTCAGTGTTTATTGGTTAAATGTGATTTATCTGTCCAATATATGTTTGTTTTATGCCATGTAAAATGTCTTTGGTGTCCTGATGAAAGCTCCGATCGGGAGCTGAAACGTCGACTTGACTACCTTTACCTAAAATAAACTGGATAAAAAAAGCCCACGAGAGCCGGTAATTTTTTGATTTTTTATGAATTTGGGACTTGGCACCTGGCAGTATTATTATTTAAAGTTGGAGTGCAAGGGTTTTTCCATTTGTTTATATATATATATATATATATATATATATTTGAAATCTAAGCACTTTTTATTGCATTAATAAACTGTTTTATAACTTTTATTTAACTTTGAAAACTTTTTTACAGGCACATTGGGGACTGCCTGACATTCCCGGTAGTCCTCCTGCAGGCATAGTGAATGCCATCTACCATCATCACATTGCGATTATCCCCTTCTAAATCCATATCGCATATCGCCACTCCCCTCAGGTGACGCTTAAACCTGTAAATGGTCATTTTAAAATTGCTTCTACTACGTTCCAAGCCATTGGCATTAGGTAATTGTTGCCAACATGGCCGATGGTCAATTCTGGACCATATAAGTGTACATACCCAAAACAGACCAAGGCAATGAGTTAAATCATGCTTCAAAGAGTGAATCAAGTCCACAGTTCAAACCCTCCCCAAATTGTTACACCCTTCCCCCCACATAGATAAGCACAGTAACTGCCCCTGACACAAACCTGCTGAGAGAAATAAACTCAGGATACCTGGCTCCACTATAATCCTCAAATAACCTACCAACAAACTCTTGATAAGTCAAAACCCCAGCCATCCCTAAAAGAAACAAAGAAATTACAACATATGAGGGTGGACATACAGCTGGTACCGAACAGACATCTATCTACCCAAGCGTGAAACTGACGATGTAGAATAACCCAATACGCTGGCTTGAGCCTAAAGAGATGGATAACCTACTGGATCCCAACTGCACGTTACCAACACCCTGCGAGAAAACGATGTAAACTGATAGTGCATGTGGATCGGTCTCCACTTATGCATTAAAAGGAAGACTTCACCCAACGGCAAACTGCTTAAATTCGCCAAAGCAACCGAACTGGGAAGATTCTCCACCAGTGCTCCCTATATAAACCCAAACACCTCCACTCGCTTGATGCGTTTTTAACTATCGAAAATGCAAGTCCACAAAGTGATCAGACCACCGAACAGGACAACAACAAAGGGGAGAACAATCAAAGAATACAGGCAACTAGTTCCCCCACCCAAATCGCTCCAAAGAAACAAAATGGATTGCCACAGCAATTCTAATGAAATCTGTCGACGCCAGTCCATTATATGCATACATGTATATAAATACATATATATAAAACAGATTAGGGAGCAGCTCCCCAAAATGTAATATTTTTAAGTTTTTCAAGGCTACTTTAAATCAACTATCTTAGAAAACAAACATGTGGATTTCAGGAGACCTAATGGAAGCTTGTAGCAGGAGCTTTCAGCTCTCACTGGCGAAAGGGACAGACACCTGGTGGACCACAGATAAGAAGCCATATTGAAGAACTGCAGTGATACTTGGAGTGTTCCTTTAAATTTGCTTGCACTGTGTTAAACAAATTCAGGAAATTTTTCACGATGTACAAGCACTTTAGCAGGGCTCTGCACATGTGCTGCCATGGAGGGGCATCCAACTGAATGCCTATTTTAGGAGGTTTGCATGTCATTGATGATGACATAACATGTCCCCTTTCTGACCTCATATTGAGTTGCTCTGCCTTTAAATGTCTGATCCAAAGTTTTGTACTAGTCCTACCCTGTGCAGAATTCACCGATATTTGGGTACCGTGATGTTGTGATGCACTTAATAAAATATGGCCATATGGTGGAACTGACTCCCCATATTTGTTTGCTAAGATTTAAAAGATTTAAAATTGTTTGTTTTTAGTTTTTCTTTTGTGACTTTGCTTTTCCCTTAAACTGTATTTAAAATACAAAAAAGATAAAAAAAAAGTGCCTCTTTGTCTAGATGGGATGGGCAGAATTATTAATTTCAAATCTACCTGGATGCATTTAAAGCTACCCAGAATATAATAGAAATAAGAAATTTGTGTTTTCATGTTATATACCAGGTACAAGAGATATGCGTTTTTATCGACACCCCTCATCCATTTCTGCTTTTGATTTCTACATCTCATCACAAAATACAATGGCAAACATTGATATTTTAACTGGCAATTTTTATTTTTTTTCTCTAAGCGGCTACATACAGTAAAAGTGTTTTATTTGCACGGTAGATGTGATGAAAGACAATCCCAGTTTACACCTCTGGATACTCATAGTTTATTTTAATGAATTGCTTTTCTTTGTGTCACTAGCACACTAGGAGCTATGTATTATGTAATTTCGTAAAACAGGCCATTATCTTAATCTGGACATTATCTTAAAAAAATAAAATAAATAACACCATAATGGGGGGTTTGTTTTCTGGAAACAAATGTGTACATTTCTTTTTTATGTCAGTATATAGAGAACACTTTATGAACAGAAAAACAACTCTTAAAACCAGTTACAGAATAATAATGTTAAACTTTGGAAAATAATGTTCTAAATTAATTTAGTGATTTGTAATATTTGATATTTTTTCTGTGCTCTAAATGTTGGCTACAGACATCCCCATGTAACTTCCTGTCCATATGTCATGATCGCCTCACATGTGTTATATTTGCATGGAACCAGATTTAAAGCACCATATTTTTCCCACAACAAAATATTCCTCATATTTATTTCTGTTTAATATTTTTTATTTTATTACATCCCAAATATAAAACAACACTTGTTTTAAGATAACCCTCTTATTACCCAATTACAAAGCTGCCAGTGATGTATGCACAGATGTGAAAGTACCGCCAGTGCATCTGGGGGGCTGCACTGCACGCTGTTGGCACCCATCGGGTGACCTATGCCCCAATGACATTGATTACTTTCTATTAAATGTATCAGTATTCTTAAAGTGGAGCTTTATATTATAGCACTCAAATCACAGCATATCTGTGTTACTAAATTGGTGATACGCTACTCAATGACAATCAATTAGATGATTTAAATATGTTTAAATTGAATGCCCATTATACTCATATTAAAACCCTTTGAAATTGTATCAGCTCTTTAGAATCTGGGAACACATTGTAAATATTAATATTTAACTATTGACAATAGTTATTATAGTAGTAGTTAACAACAATAAGATTAATGATAATAATAATTATTACTAATCACATCCACAAGCAAAATATACATTTCTGTGTTCTTTTTTCTCCTTTAACTACCCCAAATAACTGATTGTATTTCCTTTAGTTCGACGATACCAAAAGAGTTTCGAGAAAACTGTAACAAAGACTTTTTTTTCCCTTTTCTTTACCCAGGGCCGTTTTCTACCTTTTGACTTCCAAAGGAAACAGCAATGACAAATGTATTAAATGATTTACTCGGAGAGGAAATTAAACGTGTTCCCTTAGGTAATGCATACATAATGAACATGTATCCACTAGTAACGTGGGTTTTAAGAAGGTTCCTTTATTTAAATACATATTAAACAATAGTAAAACTTATTTCCTACTTAGAGCACCTCATTGCCATTTCCGTTGAGTTAAGATGAAAAATGTAATTTAGTAAGCTACTGTAATGTATATAGATATAGATTATACCTTCCTGCTCAGAGTGTGGATTCTTTATTCATCTTAATGCCAATTTATTCAGTCACTCAGTCACACCCCATTGTACAGCGCTACGGAATTTGCTGGCGCTATATAAATAATAAAATAATAATAAAAATAATAATATAGGGTTATTAAACTGGAAATTGTCAGGAATTAAAAGTGAATTTAAAATTTAAGGCCAAAGTGACAATTTAAAAACAAGTCAAACTATTTTTTCTTTTTTTTTCATATCCATATTTTTTATCGCTCACCCTGTGAGAAATTGTGATGGGATAAGTCTTAATCTGGATTTGAACAGGGTTATTCACTAAAGTAAGATATGATGGAAATTCAAAACACATTTTTAAATTTAAGTTCAAAATAGCCAAACTCTAAACATTTTCCAAGTCAGTTATATTTAAAGTTTGGCTACTTTGGCCTTATAATTGAAATTCACTTTGAATACCTGATAAGTCTCACTTTAGAGAGAAACCACACTAGCGTCCTCTGGCAGCTCAAGGAAGAACCTGCTGCCACCTAATCAAGTCATTCCCCAGAAAGCTCAAAACTACCACTCAAAATCCACAAATATTTTTACCTGACTTGGTTCCTATTCCCATTATGGAAAGAAACATATATATCAATAAGTCTTTTAGTCATTATATAAATAATATTATATATAATATTTCTTAACATGCTTTTATCCTCACCCATCTGGTTCTTTTTAAAAAAAAAAAAAAAAAATTGGATTCCATGAATTGGTCCAGTTGGATGCAGAATTGTCAAAGAAAATGCCATAATATAGAAGACAATTGTCTGAAACTTACCTGCCCTCCACGGACAACGTATGGGTACTAACAAATACTTTCCTCTTTTCCCTTTCTATTCTGTACCCTATTACCTCGTTGATGTTCCCAAGGTTTTTTGAAAAACGTAATAAGAATTATTTGAAAAGAATTACAGTAAAATACGGATACATTGAAAATCATTAGAAATATATTTTGTATTGCTCACCCTGTGAGAAATTGTGATGGGATAAGTCTTAATCTGGATTTGAACAGGGTTATTCACTAAAGTAAGAATTGATGGAAATTCAAATCAAATTTTTTCATTTAAGGTCAAAATAGCCAAACTGGAAATATTTTCCAAGTCAGTTATATTTAAAGTTTGGCTACTTTGGCCTTATAATTGAAATTCACTTTGAATACCTGATAAGTCTCACTTTAGAGAGAAACCACACTAGCGTCCTCTGGCAGCTCAAGGAAGAACCTGCTGCCACCTAATCAAGTCATTCCCCAGAAAGCTCAAAACTACCACTCAAAATCCACAAATATTTTTACCTGACTTGGTTCCTATTCCCATTATGGAAAGAAACATATATATCAATAAGTCTTTTAGTCATTATATAAATAATATTATATATAATATTTCTTAACATGCTTTTATCCTCACCCATCCGGTTCTTTAAAAAAAAAAAAAAAAATTGGATTCCATGAATTGGTCCAGTTGGATGCAGAATTGTCAAAGAAAATGCCATAATATAGAAGACAATTGTCTGGAACTTACCTGCCCTCCACGGACAACGTATGGGAACTTAGAGATACTTTCCTCTTTTCCCTTTCTATTCTGTACCCTATTACCTCGTTGATGTTCCCAAGGTTTTTTTAAAAATGTAATAACAATTATTTGAAAAGAATTACAGTAAAATACGGATACATTGAAAATCATAAGAAAAACTTTGAAAAGTCAATGCATGGAATAAAAAGTTACTGTCAAGTTTTTTTCCATATATCTATATATGTATTAAGTTAAAATATTATTACTAGTGTGTAAAGATGTGTGGCTTTTCCTCTCCTTGTGATAATTGTATCATTTTTTTCATTTAAAATTAAACGTACCCAATTCAAAGCCCAAGTTAAAATTACTGACTTGGCAAATTCAAATTTATTTTGATTTGTGTAACATTTAAATGAAAAATAAAAAAGGTACAACATATATAAGATTGCAAACTCAGTTGGGCAGCTCCCTCTTTACCAACTGTTCCTGTATGTCAAATGTTTTTTTGTTCTTAGAATTAATTGTTTGTATTGTACAGAGCTGTGTACTATGTTAGTGCTATATAAATAATTAGCATTGTATATATAATATCTCACTTACACAATAATGGAATGTTTCACGTCTTCATATAACCTCAATAATATATATATACCTAGTATTTGGCCTTGGTGTTTGGAATTTCATATTCTTGCCTCTAGATTCTATAGTTTTTTTTCTATCATAACTTTCTATTCATTAAAAAATAGATTGAGTTTTGCATTGAGAGGTATTCGTGTACAATGTACATGAGTTAGTTTTTTTTGTGCCATTAAACATGTTAGGGATTGAAACTCTGCTTGGTTTCTACAGATATGTGGAGGTGTAAAATTCCATAATCATTTAAACACGTTATTATATATTTTGTATCTTTTTCCATATTGTTTGCCTTTGGTAATGAGTGGTGACAAGCTTGAATACCTCACTCAATGCACAGCTTGTCTATTGCATGCACACCTGGGAGAGTTAATCCATGCTACAGACCTCATACAGCAAATGAAAGCAAGCAAATAACTTGCAGGACAGTAAAGGCAAATCACAATATCGGGTCATTCAGATAACCATGATAACAGTCTGGTGCCTGCTGATTAGACACTCACTAGGCCATGTAATAATGATGATCTAAGTGTGCAGTTTCTACCAGAATGCAATGCTCATTTGCATAGTCATTTGTTTTAGAAATCCAAACCCACATTCTTGTTAATTTGACCTGCTGTTGGAATACATTTTTAAGCATTTGTCAAAATTATAATGTGCACTATAAACCCAAAAATGTTTTAAATGAGATCTTGATACTTCAGCCTAAATATATCTATTTTCCTGTGTTCTATTTTTGACTATAAATTTGACCATTCTATTGTAACATACTTGTGCATTAAATCACTTTGATCCACGTCTTTGCTGTGTTTACAGTTCCAACTCAGAAGTTTTTCCCTGCACATCTTTCATAAAGATCCCTTTTCCACTCATATTTATGACAATAGCTTTATGTGTCAATCTTATGATGCTTATGCATATTTAAATATATTTACTCATTATTACAGCCAGTGCTGTATATACAGCGAGGCTAACAAGCCACTTGCCTTGGGCGGTACTTTAAACGGGGGCGGCAAAAAACACCCTGTTAGTCTCTTTCATGGGGGACCCAAAAGCTGGCAACCTCAGAGTCTCCCAAAGGCGCTTGTCTGCCCATATTCTGGGCGGGCGGCGAGGGAGAGCCGTCCTCTGAGCTCTTCCTGCTCAACTCCTTTGCGCGCTCAGAGGTGTTTGCTGGAGCCCTAATATGACGTCATTCCGGCTCCCAGCATCACTCAGTGGCACGCAAGGTGGCTGAGCAGGAAAATTACAGCTTTCTCGCCTCCTGCAGTGACCAGCCTCTCATCCACTCTGCTGCACATGGGCCCAGCAGCTTCCAGACAGCCCAGGAGACAGCAGCAGCCACACCTGCAGCCCCACTGGACCCAGGGTAAGAATCCACTCCAGCTTTCCCAAAGGTAGGGAGGCTGGGTGGATTTAAATTAATACAATAAATAAATAATTTGTGAATGTGTGAGGTTATGTTTGTGAGTGTGAATCTGTCAGTATCAAGGTGTGTGTCAGTGAATGTGTGTGTGTGTGTCTGCCAGTGAATGTGTGTGTGTCTGTCAGTGTATGTCTGTTAGTTAGTGAGTGTGTCTGTCAGTGAATGTGTGTGTGTGTCTGCCAGTGTATGTCTGTTAGTGAGTGTATCTGTCAGTGAATGTGTGTGTGTCTGTCAGTGAATGTATCTGTGTCTTCCAGTGTATGTCTGTTAGGAAGTGTGTGTGTGTGTCTGTCAGTGAATATTTGTGAGTCTGTAGGTGATGGGTGTGTGCCTATCAGTGTATGTCTGTGAGTAAGTGTGCATGTATGTAAATGAATATGTGTCTGCCAGTGTATGTCTTGTGAGTGAGTGTCTGTCAGTAAATGTGTGTGTCTGTCATTGTATGTCTGTGAGTGTGTCTGTTAGTGTGGTGTCTGTCAGTGAATGTGTGTGTGTGTGTGTGTCTGTTAGTGAGTGTGTGTGTCTGTCTGTCAGTCAAAGTGTGTGTTGGTCCTAAATAGGAAGAGGTGCAGCTTTGACAGAAAGGGGTGGAGCAAATTTAGATTGTGGGGTGCCCGAGTTTCGCCATGCCTAGGGCAGCAACAATCCAAAATACACCACTTTTTACAGTGAGTTCAAGCAGCCATGTAAAAATCAAGACATAGCAAACTATGTTCAGAGCATGCCTCTGTTTTTGTTTCTTTAATTATATATGTTCCCCATTATTATCTAATTTTCCCATCCATTTCTTAATTGTTCTTTCATCCTCTTCTCTTAGCACTTCGATCCCTATTTTAGTTCCACTATACTCTCCAGGATTAGTCCTTCTTTATTGGATCCCAGTGTCTCTATCATAGATCATTACATTATCACTCATTCCATCTCATCCCACCTCTCCAAAACAGTACACCGTTCTGCCATCTTAGATTCTGTATTCTTGAGTTCATTCCTCTCAATAATTTTCACCCATTGCTTTAAACTCACTCCACTTTATATCACAGGCCTCTTCAACTTTAGGTTACAGGCACAATTTTGTATTCCCATTTTTTTCATGTGCAATGTCAGTATTACAGACCAGTAAAGACATGTCATCCTAGAGCAAAACAAAAAAAAAATATCAAAGAAAAGAAAATATGTCATAATATTTCAAGAATGTTGCACAAACATCCCTGTTTGTCTAGAAAGCTACCTACACCTGGGCTCTTGGGGCATTTGGTTCATGATTTTGTGCGGGACAGTGTCCTGCCTTTGGTACCATGTATCCCTGTCCAGGACAGGACATTTTTGCCACCTGATCCTCCATGCACTGAGTCACATTGCATTAGTCACGTTACCTAGATTTGCTTATACTCATTGTTGTTTTCTTTATGTTTTGTGTTCTATGCAATCAATCCATATTAGTTCATACATTATATTCCTATTTTTATTATATTTCCATCATAATCCCAATCTCAGCACTACAGCATCACTGAACACAGTGGTGATTTTAAAAAAAATGTTTTATAAGAATAATAATTGTGTAACCATTGTACACTAATTATATTTTTTTCTGGTTAGTTCTTTGCGTCATTGTCTTAGTTAAAACACATTTATAATTATGCATTCGCCTGTTTCAGGTCAGGAAACCCTTTAAAAGTTTTGTCTATTAGAGCATAGTGGCGGCCTGGTTATTCAAAGTAAAGGCTTCTAATGGTTCTAGACATCAGCTTGGAGCTATCAGAAACCACATGGCAACTTAACTTTCAGTTTGTGGAAGTCAGGACAACATTAGACTTGCCTAGGTTCGGGACCGCAGTTACCGGTAATTGCAATAGCAATGATACCTGGGAGTAGTGTCTCTGTGAGCCCTTCTTCTGTGCTTAGACCCTACATTAAATACAGCATTATCTAGTTTACATTATCTTAGTAGATTATGAAGAAATATCAGTGAGATAAAACAAACAAAATGGACTAATATAAATGAGTATCTAGTAATACTAGTAATAAGGCTGCTTATTGAGCGTAAAAAAAATTGTTTTGTTTGCTTTACATAAGGTAGACAATAAAGTATTTGAACACTCTTGTGCTTTGGTATACTAACTTTCAGATTTTTGCACAAGTATCAATATTGGTCTTATTTTATGCAAAAAACTAAATAATGAAGAAGAGATGTATTCACTAAACACCAAACTGATAATTGTATTATAAAATGCAAGTTAAAATAGCTACGCTGTGACTTTAGAGATATTAGGTTGGGGACATTTTCTATATCTGCTATTGTTGCCAACATTCTGCAAACCCTTTTTTTTTTTCATTCTCTAAAAAATTGTATTTAGTGAATAATCCCTCATAAATATATAATAACATATATGTAGCTCTGTCACAAGCGTATGGAGCTCCTGCTAAAGGGTTAAGCTGTTCTCCACTGGTAAAGGTTGTCATGAATAAAGTAATGAAATAAACCACACAAGACCATTAGAAATTCCAGTAATGATCTGACTTTTTGTCATATATCTGCCCTCAGCTATTTCCTTTATGTTTGAATGTTTTCCGGTATAACAGCAGATATTTTCTATTTATTTGCTTGCTGCAAAACTACAAGGATCAAAGAGGAAACTTCAACCCCACACAACAACATGTGGTGAGCAAACTATTTATTCTTAGGCATGAGATGGCTCAGACTGAAGATTTAATGTAAATAAAAACAATGGGCCTTTAAATGCATTGCTTATATTCCCCAAGTTTGTATAAGCCTTTAAATTCTGGACATTTTGGAACCCTTGTGAAATAATCTCGATACAAAAAAAAAACACGTTTTTTTAATGAGCATTCCATGCAAAGAAAAAACTATTGAACATTTGTTGACAGACATGATAGAAATCGACTGAAGAATTATGTATAATGTTCTTGGCAGTTGTAATTATCACAGTTTCATTTGTCATTTTGTAACTGGTTAAAAGGACATTATCATAGATTTTTTTAAATTTTTTTGCTGATAAAGTTTACATCATATACACAATCTAAATTATAGTAAAACATTTCAGACTAATATAGCTGTCAGATTTAATGAAAACTGTAACATTTGAATGTGTTCTTTAGATATATTTTGTGTAGAACACAGCTAAATACAGCTATATCTTTCTTTATGGCTTGCATTTTCCAAAGGATTATACTAATATTAACCAGTATTGCGTAATGTAGTGGATTCAGAGGCAATAAGGTTTATTTACTAAACAGAGAATCGTAGTGAATTTAAACCCTAATTGCAAAATGTAGGCCAATATAGTCGATTGGGAAAACTTTTGCAATAAAACTGTGGAAAAAGTAATTATTTTAGCCTGAACATTGCAATTATGTTTTAAATTGACTATTTATTATTGGTAAAAACAAACAAAAACCATACTGTGACATGAAAAAGATCCAGCTGATTAAACAATTTGAAGTAAAAAAAAATCAGCTACATGCAATGTTAAAACTATAAAATATGGTAGTATCTCTTTAATTCTTACTCTTTTTGATACATTTGAACCCTACACACACACAATGTCACTGTTCGTATAAATAGATTGTGATGACATTTTAAAATAAGCCAGACTCCATACAGTACTCTGTAGCGTAATGTCACTCCTGTTTCATTACTCGTCAGCTACACTATAGCTATGTTTCCAAGGTTCCTTGGAGAATCCACAGATGAATAAAATTGTTCCAGAAGTGTTAATACATTTTGGTTTATTTAATGTTTTCCATCAAGATTTCTTGGGAAACCACCAATATAGCCTGAGGCAAAATGAAAGTTGTATATCATAATCGAGAGCTTGCGAAAATCACTGACAGGCGCTAATCACATTTCTGACCAATTCCATGTTGGCATGTTAGTAACATTAACTGTTAAGCTTCTAGTGAAAAACATGAAGTTTTTTGTTACTGTTCACCCCTTTCCCCTCCTGATGGGGTTAAACTAGAACCATTTCTTGTTTCTAGTTCTAGTTCATCGTTAAAAAAAAAATCACAACTTATATTGTTGTATATTTTACTCTTCATTGTTTAATTATGGCATCCTTTGGGGCTTAAATTGGCATTCATTGAGTGTTGCTGTTAAGACATCTAAGGTGTTGTTTATAAAGGGTAACAATAGGGAAAAGTGCATTGGAACAATCAGTGACCCTATGTGCAATAGCTCAAGTTTGACAAAGTATCTCATGGTTGAGGAGCAAAACTAAACAGAGACCTGTCTCCTTTTCACAATGTGTCCAGTGGGCTACAAAAATGATCCTCTCTCATAGCCTATGTGCTGATTTAATAAGAAAAGGGGCATTTGTAATAAAAATATAACCAGACTATGACCCAAGCCCACTTGCCCATTAAATGTCCCCATAAATATCTAAAGGTTGCGCAAGTGCCTGATCCTTGCTCCCAACCATTACATCAGCAGGTTATCACCAATCCTCACCCAGCTTGATTCTAGAAATGCCATCATTCTGTCTCTAAGTGTGTGCATTGCACTAGTTATCATTTAATATTGACCTGTAATTGGAAATAAGTACATATATTTCAAAGATTTTATGAAGACTTCGTAATTTTAAAACTTTTAAATTAATTGCAGTATTTCACATAAAGGTTTTATACATTTTAGAAGTTCTGTCTTTTTAATGCAATTTTGTAAATGAAGATTTTTATTGTCTCCATCCCCTAATAAAATCACATGTATTGTAATTATTATATATCAAATGTATTTGACGACCAGTATGCCTATGAGTAAGCATACTCTTCTGTGAAACATGTAAAAAGCATGCTTTATGTTCTTGCTACCCCAAATAGTTTGAGCTGTGTTGATCGAGGTTAAAACATATTCTTTGCATTGGCCTTAGTTTGAGAATAACATGTCCTGTTCCCAGCAGTCACAAGTTTCATCCTTCTGAGGTTGATAAAATTGAAACTTTTGCATAATGGTAACATCTATAGCACAAAGCATGTTTGATCAAGATACACATGAGTGAACAAGAGTGATAAGCAACACAGAAAAATTAAAATTTTGTGGTGGTGGTGGTGGTGGCGTTGCTAATGCTTAGTAGTTGGTAATTAGTGGCTTCTGAAAGTTGTAAGGTCTTTGACTGAAATCAATATCAGTTGTTAAATGTGAATTCACACTTTCTTTACATGGTAGATGTTGAAAAATACCACCTTCTTCAACTAGGTACCAGCTAAGACACCTTAATAAATTGTACACATATTTCAGCTAGGTGTCAGCTTAGACACATTAGTAGGTTTTACAACAAGTTCCGCTAGATTTTAGCTACGTCACCTTAGCATTAGTAGCTGAGGTTGTTAGGAGTGCCTTGGTGGCCTTTTAAGAACTATTTGACAACGATAACTCATCTGGGGCCTGCTGACATTCACCTCCAACTCATGTAAAGTCAGAAACTTTAACAGCCACTGAGCTAAGCTGGTTTAGCAGGGCCATGCTCATTGGCTGTTAAAGCTCAGCTGATGATCAATAAGCCAACCCTGCACGTTGAGAGTGGTCAGTGATGGTTCTTATGGTGTTTGGAGTGTTTCTTTAATAAAAATAAGGGCAAAATCTCTGCACGCTGGCCTTAAAATGGACATCAAATGCAAACAATAAAATAAATAGACTTGTGCAGTGGTCAAACTACCGCCTCTGCACCGAGGCTTAGTTCTGCCACTGCACCAGGGCCCACACACTTAGGGGGCCCATTGGATAGCCCTTGCGATTACGGCCACCCGATGGCAAATATCTTCTCAGAGGCAAGTCAGTGCTGTGGCCCTTTAATAACTAGCACTGTGCCACAAGGGAGGAGTGCCAAGAAGAGGGAAGTGGAGGGGGAGATCATCTGACTCCCAACAGCCACTTGGACTCCAGTGAAGCCACCCTCCTGCAAAAGGTAGAAAACAAGAGGGTGGCTTAAAATGTGTACATATTTTCTGACTGTGTGTCTGTGTATCTGTCTCTATGTGTGTCTGTTTGTGTACATATGTGTCTGTATGTGTGTCTGTATATCTGTATTTATGGGTTTGTTTGTGTATGTGTGTGTGTGTATCTGTGTGCATGTGTGTCAGTGCATCTATACACGTCTTTACATTTGTGTGTTAAGGTGTCTCCCTGTGAATATATGTGTTTTGTTGTATCTGTATGTGTTGTCAGAGTTTGTATGAGTGTCATTGTGTGTATCTGTGTGTCATTGTGGGTCACTGTGGAGTATGTATCTGTTTGTCTGTCTGTGCATCTATATGTGTTTGTATCTGTGTATTTGTATGTGTACATATGTGTGTATGTGGCAGTGTATATGTGCATACACCTCTGCATTCAAACTGCAACACTACACACAAATTTAAACTTGAACACTGCATACAAACACACACCTATATTCAAAGGCAAACACTACACTCAATATATAGAAACAAAAAAGGTATAGGCACTCCAAGGTCCAATGAAGGCAAAAACGTATTGGAGCCAAATAACAAGCAGCAACATTTCAAACTGTGAAGGTCTTTTTCAAGCTATAGAAAGACCTTCACAGGTCAAAACGTTGCTGCTTGTTATTTGGCTCCAATCGATTTTGCCTTCACTGGACCATGGAGTGCCTATACCTTTTTTGTTTCTATATATTGGTAGTTGGGACCTGGTGTTGTGTCCAGCTCTAGTTGCACCCTGGCTCAGAATTTTGGGATTGAGTGCAGTTCCTCATTTTGATTCAACATAAAAACACTAAATACATCACTACAAACAAATAGACCCTAAATACACACACAAATATACTCCATACAAAAACATGCTTACATTCAAACATACAAACAATGCTCAATGTTAAATACAACCCTACAGGGATGGGGAAATAGTAGATCCCCAGCTGGCAAAGCATTGTGGGAGTTGTGCAACAGATGGGGACCTACATTTTTTTACCATCCTTGTGATAGGGAGGCCCCAACAAAAGATCTTGCACCAGGGCCCTCTCTACTTTCATCCCACTACTGGACTTGTGTATTCGGCTCCAAACAAATTGCACTTTGCCTGAATATTGGGCAATCAGCTATTCATCCAAATTCTTTAACTCCAAATTGGCGTGTGACTGAATTACAAAACAAACAAAATGAGGAATGAAGGAGCTATTTAATTTGTTTTGTGATTCAGAGTTACACAAGTAATCAACAAATGATGTTGTATATCTTAATTGCCTACCTGTGATGGTTTACAGTGTCATAGCGGTGTAAACATATCATTCTGAATTAATGCGATGCTACGGTTATGTAAATAAATCTTTTAAAACATATTGCATTATAATTAAATTACATAATAACCATGAACAAAAATGATAGTTAGAAGTTAATTCTAGAAGAAGGCAACTACTAAAGTGAAGTAAACAGCTGTATAAGCCTGCTGTTACAGATTTATCCCCTGCAGTTTCCTTTTGAGAAAGACCTGGGGTAGTAATGACTTACCTTTGCCACTTCGGCTGTTGTGGTCTATATTTGCAGTCAGTTAATCATGTGTCTGAGTTAGAACTCTCAGAAGTTTAATAAGGACATTATTTGCAATGTACTCACTATCTAAAAGCATATGGCTTATCGTAATGGTTTCTGTTATCCATTTTCTTGATCAAACAGATGCTATACATAGCGGGAGTTCAGGTGCCAGCAGCATTCTGATATACACAGAAAGACCACAGACATGCACTCAGGGTCTCAAAGAGAGAGTGGAACTGCAGATGTAAACCAGAATCCAGACATAAAGTAGGTAGATGGACTCAAAGCTGAGAACCCAAAGAGGAGGAAAATAAAATAATTTCCTAGAAATATGTGAGTAATGAGACTAAGGGAGTATGAAGCACACTCTTGTTTTCCAGTTCATTAGGCTATTGACAGATCAGCAGCATTTTGATTTATGGTTAATAGAATGGATTGATTATTCTACAAGAGTTTGAAGACAACATAGCACATAATCAGAGGGGGTGTTGATAGCATGTCTCACTGCATAACTCTATAACAGAGGGGGTGTTGTATTTTAGCATAGTACGAGTTAATCATAGTGGCCTTTAAACTCTCATATCGTTGCTCACCGTTTTTTGGTTCCATGGTTTTGCTAGTAGATTTCATGTTTTTTTTAGTATATGTTACCTTAATTAGCTCAATGAATAAACTTGACATCTGCTTTAGTTTATATAGTATCTATCTTTTTCTGAGTATTTTGATTACATGGTATCTATGTTCATAGAACTTCCTGCCCTCTCCATACTATAAGTGTATATAAATGTATATTTCCACATTGCTAAGTGTACACGCAGTACTTTAAAAGCATTAATCTTTTACTTTTGTAATTTATATTCTTTTAAGATTCTCTTTACATGGTGATTGTGATCATTCTAAAAAATAACCATGTGTATTCAGCTGATTGGCCAAGATCAGCATCTAAATGAGGAGCCAATATCCTAAATAAGAGAATCATATAGCATAAAGATTTGTGTACTTAATGGTATTGTCAGTATTTAATCTGAATAGCATAAATGTAAAATGCAGATGAGCATGCCAATGATTTTGTGAAAAACGCACACACTGTTAAAAGATACTATTATCTTTTAAGGTAAAAAATACTATTGTGACAGAACAATATGATAGATACAATATGAAGCTAATCACGCATAAACTATATAAAGTGGTGCAGGTATAGGTTTTAAATTATTCAATTATTTCACCATTTAAAAAAATATATATATTTTTTTTTATTTCACCTTAGTTTCTTACACCTTTCACCTTAGTTTCTTAGTTAAACATAAGAAAAAGTAATAAGCAATGGAAGGAGTTTAAAAAGACACAGTAGACACTATAACCATTTCATCTCATTGAATTGGTTATGGTGCCTGGAGTCCCCTGGCACTGTCCCTCCATTCAGTGTTAAAGCATTTGTCAACAGTTTAGCATAGAATGAGTGTTCCTGGCTTCATATAGGGCCACCCCAACTGGAGGCATGACCAAGGAAGATAATATACATTTCCTTGTAGCCATACTGATTCCTTCCTGCAATGGCACTCTGATAGGTAGTGATGTACCGAACGGTTCGCTGGCGAATAGTTCCCGGTGAACATAGCGTGTTCGCGTTCGCCACGGCTGGCGAACATATGCGTTCGATCCGCCCCCTATTCGTCATCATTGAGTAAACTTTGACCCTGTGCCTCACAGTCAGCAGACACATTCCCGCCAATCAGCAGCAGACCCTCCCTTCCAGACCCTCCCACCTCCTGTACAGCATCCATTTTAGATTCATTCTGAAGCTGCATTCTTAGTGAGAGGAGGGAAAGTGTAGCTGCTGATGATTTGATAGGGAAATGGATAGCTAGGCTAGTGTATTCAGTGTCCACTACAGTCCTGAAGGACTCATCTGATCTCTGCTGTAAGGACAGCACCCCAAAAAGCCCTTTTTAGGGCTAGAACATCAGTCTGCTTTTTTTCCCTGTGTAATTTAATTGCAGTTGCCTGCCTGCCAACTTCTGTGTCAGGCTAACAGTGGATACTGTGCCCACATGCCCAGGGCCGGATTAACATAGGGGCTGATGGAGCTGCAGCTCCAGGCCCAGGCCCATGGAATAGGCCCATTTAAAAAAAAAAAATTTTTTTTTTTTTTTTTACACACTACTCTTAGGTTTGCCACCTGACTGGTATTTTACTGGCACAGCCGGTATTTGAGTGTGCCTGGCCGTGCCGGTATTGCAGTAATACCGGCAATACAAATGCAGGTATTTTTCTCAGAATAAATGGAGATTACTCTGCAATACCAGCACCGGCCAATAGGGGTCACTGTGTGTGGAGAGAGGCAGGGATAGGAAGTTACAGCATATCCCTGCCTCTCTCTACTACTCACTGATCCATGGGGGAGCAGCAACATGGCACAGAGTCCAGACAGCAGCTCTACAGTAAGTGAGGGATGGGGGGAGAGGCAGCAGGGACACATGGGGACACTGAGACACTAGGGGACACTAAGGGACATATGGGGACACTGAGACACTAGGGGACACAGACACATGGGGACACAGACACTAGGGGACACTGAGACACTAGGACTCATTGGAACACAGACACTGGGAGACCTGGGAACACTGAGACACTTGGGGACACTGGAAAACATGGGGACGCTGAGACACATGGGGGCACTGTGAGACATAGGGACATTGGGAGACACTGAGACATTGGGACACGGAGACACTATGTCCCCATTTCTCCCAGTGTTCCCATGTACCCCAGCCAGTGTCCCTAGTGTCTCAGTGTCCCCAAGTCTCCCAGTGTCTGTGTCCCCATGTCTCCCAGTGTCCCTATATGTCCCAGTGTCCCCATGAAAAGTTCTTCTCCAGTGTCTTCCTTGCCAGAGTGTAGTTCATTGTTAGCATAATTTTCATCTATAAGGTAAGCTATATATAATCGTCTGAAGAGTGATGTGCAGGTATAGGCGTTTTCTGAGAAACAGATATGCGGTCTTTATGGTCTTTGTAATTAGGAGAGTCAGGTTGAGAGGTCTGTAAGTTTGGATCAGAGTCAATTGAGGGCTTTGGAGGTCTTCTTGGACAGAATGAGATTATGTGCCCTTTTTCACCACAATAAAAAAAATGCATCCTCTTGCCGTCTTTTTTGTATTTCTTCCTTAGTTAATGGATTTTGTTTCCTGCTTTACCTGGAAAGTAAGACAGTCTCACAGTCTCAGTCTTTTTCTCAGGTGAATTGCAGGGGCTTGATTGCAGCAAATAAGACACTGAATTCCAGTTCCAAGAGACATTTAGCAATGATTGTCAGAACACCTGTGTGGTGAAAGTGACCTTGGCACTGGTTCTCCACAACTGTCCCTATGTCTTCCAGTGTCCCCAAGTGTCTGTCTCCCAGCCAGTGTCCCCTAGTCTCCCAGTGTCCCCTAGTCTCCCAGTGTATGTGTTCCCATGTCTCCGTGTCCCTAGTGTCCTAGTGTCCCCAAATGTTTGTGTCCCCATGTCTCTCAGTGTCTGTGTCCCTAGTGTCTCAGTGTCCCCATTTCTCCCAGTTTCCCTAAATGTCTCAGTGTTCCAATGTCTCCCAGTGTCCCCATGTCTGTGTGTTCCCGGGTCTCTCAGTGTCCCCGGGTCTCACTGTGTCCCCAGTATCCTAGTGACATGGGGACACACTGAGACATTGGGACACTGGGCAACATGGGGACACTGAGACACTGGGAGACTTAGGGACTGGGCGACATGGGGACACTGACACTGTGATACATAGGGACACTGAGACACTGGGTGACTTGCGAGACTGAGACACTGGGAGACATTGGGAGCAATCCATCTATACAGCAGAATCAAACTGTGAGTAGTTTGTTGGTGATTTTACAGAATTTTCTCTGATGTCACTCCTTGTGATTATACAAATGATTAAGGCTGGTATTTTTTCCCAAGAAAGGTGGCAACCCTAACTACTCTTCACATACTCTTGCTTAAAGGAGCACTATAGGGTCAGGAACACAATCATGTATTTCTGACCCTATTATGTTAAAACCACCACCCTGGCCCCTTCTTGCCTCCATAAGTATAGTAAAATATAACTTGTATTCAAGTCTGCAGCCGCTGGCTCTGCCTCTGAACTGACTGTCTACTGACATCATCAGAAGTGGTGGTCTGAGCAAATTACAATACTTGCCCATAGGATTGACTGAGACTGTCAACTAGGCAGATCAGGGGCAGAGCCATCACAAGTCCAACATAGCCCTGGCCAATCAGCATCTCCTCATAAAGATAAATTGAATCAATGCATCTTTATGAGGAAGGTTCAGTGTCTGCATGCAGAGGGTGGAAACACTGAATAGCAGTGCTGCACAATAGGCAGTACTGCCCCAGGAAACACCTCTAGCAGCCATCTAAGGAGCGGCCAGAGACAGTGTTTACTGCAAAAGGCCTGTATGGAATGATTCTACTTACCAGAACAAATACAATAAGCTGTAGTTGTTCTGGTGACTATAGTGTCCCTTTAAGTTTGGAAGCTTAAGAGGGATGTATGGGAACAAAACTTGTGTGGACTGGCTGACAATAAAATTAGTTTAGGTAATCCAGACATTGGTCTCTCTAACACTGTGGCATGTCCCCTTTCTTCTACACTCACTACATACACCTTTTCTCTGTCTCAGATTATATACCAGGAATTTCTGCCTGCTAGTAAGAAAGTAAGGAGACAAGTGGACCAGCGAGTGCTAGGGGACAGTCCTTAGAAAGCATGGAGTGAGCGCATCTTTAGACGCATTTATGTCAAGCTCAGGGTGCTGCCTGCGTAGTATGCCTGCATGATTGGCGGGCAGCTTGACATGCATTCATGCCAGGCTGTCCTTCAAATTCTTTGGACAGACATGCCCCCTTTTTGGGCATGTTCTCCCCTTTTGGCAGGTCTGGTCACGTGATTCGCACCAGTGTCCCACCCTTTTACCCTGCCCATTGACTTCCTGCTTCACTGGACACTGCTGTTAGGGGTTATGGATTTACTTGAAAGATGAAAGCATAATTTAGAGAGAGATTAGCATAGAGTATGTGTTTTCTTATAGCTGCATCCTATGAGTTTCCCTCCAGCACCATCTCCATCTGATACATGACGCTTGGGAGGTATGACTGTTTTAGTGTTTTTGATCGATAAGATTCCGTAATTAGGCCCATCATAATTGTCAGCACCAGGCCCACTGTGCTCTTAATCCGGCCCTGCACATGCCCAGTGCCACCACTCATATCTGGTGTCACAATAGCTTACATTTAAAAAAAAAAATATTTCACTGTAATAGATTGAATAGCAGTTAGTTGTCTGCAAGCGGGTGTCAGGCCTACAGCGTGTATTCTGCCAACCTCTGCCAGTGCACAGTGTCACTCATATGTGGTGTCACAATAGCTTGCATTTAAAAACAAAAAAGTTTTTTCACAGTAATAGATTGAATAGCAGTTAGTTGTCTGCAAGCGCCTGTGTGTCAGGCCAACAGCGTGTACTCTGCCAACCTCTGCCACTCATATCTGGTGTCACAATAGCGTGCATTTAAAAACCCCAAAACTGTTTTCACTGTTATAGATTGAATAGCAGTTAGTTGTCTTCAAGCGGGTGTGTCAGGCCTACAGCGTGTACTCTGCCAACCTCTGCCAGTGCACAGTGCCACTCATATCTGGTGTCACAATAGCTTGCATTTAAAAACAAAAAAAGTTTTGACTGTAATATAATAGCAGTCAGTGTCCTTCAAGCGTGTGTCAGGCCTACAGCTTGTACTCTGCCAACCTCTGACAGTGCACAGTGCCACTCATATCTGGTGTCACAATAGCGTGCATTTAAAAACCCCAAAACTGTTTTCACTGTTATAGATTGAATAGCAGTTAGTTGTCTTCAAGCGGGTGTGTCAGGCCTACAGCGTGTACTTTGCCAACCTCTGACAGTGCACTGTGCCACTCATATCTGGTGTCACAATAGCTTGCATTTAAAAACAAAAAAAGTTTTGACTGTAATATAATAGCAGTCAGTGTCCTTCATAAGTGTGTGTCAGGCCTACAGCGTGTACTCTGCCAACCTCTGCCAGTGCACAGTGCCACTCATATCTGGTGTCACAATAGCGTGCATTTAAAAACAAAAATTTTTTTGACTGTAATCTAATAGCAGTCAGTGTCCTTCAAGCGTGTGTCAGGCCTACAGCTTGTACTCTGCCAACCTCTGACAGTGCACAGTGCCACTCATATCTGGTGTCACAATAGCGTGCATTTAAAAACCCCCAAACTGTTTTCACTGTTATAGATTGAATAGCAGTTAGTTGTCTTCAAGCGGGTGTGTCAGGCCTACAGCGTGTACTCTGCCAACCTCTGCCAGTGCACAGTGCCACTCATATCTGGTGTCACAATAGCTTGCATTTAAAAACAAAAAAAGTTTTGACTGTAATATAATAGCAGTCAGTGTCCTTCATAAGTGTGTGTCAGGCCTACAGCGTGTACTCTGCCAACCTCTGCCAGTGCACAGTGCCACTCATATCTGGTGTCACAATAGCATGCATTTAAAAGCAAAAACAGTTTTTGACTGTAATATAATAGCAGTCAGTGTCCTTCATAAGTGTGTGTCAGGCCTACAGCGTGTACTCTGCCAACCTCTGCCAGTGCACAGTGCCACTCATATCTGGTGTCACAATAGCGTGCATTTAAAAACAAAATTTTTTTGACTGTAATCTAATAGCAGTCAGTGTCCTTCAAGCGTGTGTCAGGCCTACAGCTTGTACTCTGCCAACCTCTGACAGTGCACAGTGCCACTCATATCTGGTGTCACAATAGTGTGCATTTAAAAACAAAAACAGTTTTTGACTGTAATATAATAGCAGTCAGCGTCCTTCATAAGTGTGTGTCAGGCCTACAGCGTGTACTCTGCCAACCTCTGTCAGTGCACAGTGCCACTCATATCTGGTGTCACAATAGCTTGCATTTAAAAACAAAAAACTTTCACTGTTATAGATTGAATAGCAGTTAGTTGTCTGCAAGCGGGTGTCAGGCCTACAGCGTGTACTCTGCCAACCTCTGCCAGTGCACAGTGCCACTCATATCTGGTGTCAAAATAGCTTGCATTTAAAAACAAAAAAGTTTTGACTGTAATATAATAGCAGTCAGTGTCCTTCATAAGTGTGTGTCAGGCCTACAGCGTGTACTCTGCCAACCTCTGCCAGTGCACAGTGCCACTCATATCTGGTGTCACAATAGCGTGCATTTAAAAACAAAAAAAGCTTTTGACTGTAATATAATAGCAGTCAGTGTCCTTCATAAGTGTGTGTCAGGCCTACAGCGTGTACTCTGCCAACCTCTGCCAGTGCACAGTGCCACTCATATCTGGTGTCACAATAGCGTGCATTTAAAAACAAAATTTTTTTTGACTGTAATCTATTAGCAGTCAGTGTCCTTCAAGCATGTGTCAGGCCTACAGCTTGTACTCTGCCAACCTCTGACAGTGCACAGTGCCACTCATATCTGGTGTCACAAGAGCGTGCATTTAAAAACCCCAAAACTGTTTTCACTGTTATAGATTGAATAGCAGTTAGTTGTCTTCAAGCGGGTGTGTCAGGCCTACAGCGTGTACTCTGCCAACCTCTGCCAGTGCACAGTGCCACTCATATCTGGTGTCACAATAGCGTGCATTTAAAAGCAAAAACACTTTTTGACTGTAATATAATAGCAGTCAGTGTCCTTCATAAGTGTGTGTCAGGCCTACAGCATGTACTCTGCCAACCTCTGCCAGTGCACAGTGCCACTCATATCTGGTGTCACAATAGCGTGCATTTAAAAACACATTTTTTTTTGACTGTAATCTAATAGCAGTCAGTGTCCTTCAAGCGTGTGTCAGGCCTACAGCTTGTACTCTGCCAACCTCTGACAGTGCACAGTGCCACTCATATCTGGTGTCACAAAAGCGTGCATTTAAAAACAAAAACAGTTTTTGACTGTAATATAATAGCAGTCAGCGTCCTTCATAAGTGTGTGTCAGGCCTACAGCGTGTACTCTGCCAACCTCTGTCAGTGCACAGTGCCACTCATATCTGGTGTCAAAATAGCTTGCATTTAAAAACAAAAAAGTTTTGACTGTAATATAAGAGCAGTCAGTGTCCTTCATAAGTGTGTGTCAGGCCTACAGCGTGTACTCTGCCAACCTCTGCCAGTGCACAGTGCCACTCATATCTGGTGTCACAATAGCGTGCATTTAAAAACAAAAAAAGCTTTTGACTGTAATATAATAGCAGTCAGTGTCCTTCATAAGTGTGTGTCAGGCCTACAGCGTGTACTCTGCCAACCTCTGCCAGTGCACAGTGCCACTCATATCTGGTGTCACAATAGCGTGCATTTAAAAACAAAAAATGTTTTGACTGTAATATAATAGCAGTCAGTGTCCTTCATAAGTGTGTGTCAGGCCTACAGCATGTACTCTGCCAACCTCTGCCAGTGCACAGTGCCACTCATACCCGGTGTCACAATAGCGTGCATTTAAAAGCAAAAACAGTTTTTGACTGTAATATAATAGCAGTCAGCGTCCTTCATAAGTGTGTGTCAGGCCTACAGCGTGTACTCTGCCAACCTCTGCCAGTGCACAGTGCCACTCATATCTGGTGTAACAATAGCGTGCATTTAAAAACAAAAAAAGCTTTTGACTGTAATATAATAGCAGTCAGTGTCCTTCATAAGTGTGTGTCAGGCCTACAGCATGTTCTCTGCCAACCTCTGCCAGTGCACAGTGCCACTCATATCTGGTGTCACAATAGCGTGCATTTAAAAACAAAAAAAGTTTTTGACTGTAATCTAATAGCAGTCAGTGTCCTTCAAGCGTGTGTCAGGCCTACAGCGTGTACTCTGCCAACCTCTGTCAGTGCACAGTGCCACTCATATGGTGTCACAATAGCTTGCATTTAAAAACAAAAAAACTTTTTTCACTGTTATAGATTGAATAGCAGTTAGTTGTCTGCAAGCGGGTGTCAGGCCCACAACGTGTACTCTGCCAACCTCTGCCAGTGCACAGTGCCACTCATATCTGGTGTCACAATAGCTTGCAATTAAAAACAAAAAAGTTTTTGACTGTAATCTAATAGCAGGCAGTGTCCTTCAAGCGGGTGTCAGGCCTACAGCGTGTACTCTGCCAACCTCTGCCAGTGCACAGTGCCACTCATATCTGGTGTCAGAATAGCTTGCATTTAAAAACAAAAAATGTTTTTGACGGTAATATAATAGCAGTCAGTGTCCTTCTTAAGTGTGTGTCAGGCCTACAACGTGTACTCTGCCAACCTGCCAGTGCACAGTGCCACTCTTACCTGGTGTCGCAATAGATTGCATTTAAAAACACAAAAACTTTTCTCACTGTTATAGATTGAATAGCAGTTAGTTGTCTGCAAGCGGGTTTTAGGCCTACAGCGTGTACTCTGCCAACCTCTGCCAGTGCACATTGCCACTCTTATCTGGTGCCACAATAGCATGCATTTAAAAACCCAAAAACTTTTTTGACTGTAATATAATAGCAGTCAGTCTCTTTCCTAAGTGTGTATCAGGCATACAGCGTGTACTCTGCCAACCTCTGCCAGTGCACAGTGCCACTCATATGGTGTCACAATGGCTTGCATTTAAAAACACAAAAACTTTTCTCACTGTTATAGATTGAATAGCAGTTAGTTGTCTGCAAGCGGGTGTCAGGCCTACAGCGTGTACTCTGCCAACCTCTGCCAGTGCACATTGCCACTCTTATCTGGTGCCACAATAGCATGCATTTAAAAACCCAAAAACTTTTTTGACTGTAATATAATAGCAGTCAGTCTCTTTCCTAAGTGTGTGTCAGGCATACAGCGTGTACTCTGCCAACCTCTGCCAGTGCACAGTGCCACTCATATCTGGTGTCAAAATAGCTTGCATTTAAAAACCCCAAAACTGTTTTCACTGTTATAGATTGAATAGCAGTTAGTTGTCTTCAAGCGGGTGTGTCAGGCCTACAGCGTGTACTCTGCCAACCTCTGCCAGTGCACAGTGCCACTCATATCTGGTGTCACAATAGCTTGCATTTAAAAACAAAAAATGTTTTGACTGTAATATAATAGCAGTCAGTGTCCTTCATAAGTGTGTGTCAGGCCTACAGCATGTACTCTGCCAACCTCTGCCAGTGCACAGTGCCACTCATACCCGGTGTCACAATAGCGTGCATTTAAAAGCAAAAACAGTTTTTGACTGTAATATAATAGCAGTCAGTGTCCTTCATAAGTGTGTGTCAGGCCTACAGCGTGTACTCTGCCAACCTCTGCCAGTGCACAGTGCCACTCATATCTGGTGTCACAATAGCGTGCATTTAAAAACAATTTTTTTTTGACTGTAATCTAATAGCAGTCAGTGTCCTTCAAGCGTGTGTCAGGCCTACAGCTTGTACTCTGCCAACCTCTGACAGTGCACAGTGCCACTCATATCTGGTGTCAGAATAGCTTGCATTTAAAAAAAAAAAAAAAATTTGACTGTAATATAATAGCAGTCAGTGTCCTTCATAAGTGTGTGTCAGGCCTACAGCATGTACTCTGCCAACCTCTGCCAGTGCACAGTGCCACTCATACCCGGTGTCACAATAGCGTGCATTTAAAAGCAAAAACTGTTTTTGACTGGAATATAATAGCAGTCAGTGTCCTTCATAAGTGTGTCAGGCCTACAGCGTGTACTCTGCCAACCTCTGCCAGTGCACAGTGCCACTCATATCTGGTGTCACAATAGCTTGCAATTAAAAACAAAAAAGTTTTTGACTGTAATCTAATAGCAGTCAGTATCCTTCAAGCGGGTGTCAGGCCTACAGCGTGTACTCTGCCAACCTCTGCCAGTGCACAGTGCCACTCATATCTGGTGTCAGAATAGCTTGCATTTAAAAAAAAAAAAAAAATTTGACGGTAATATAATAGCAGTCAGTGTCCTTCTTAAGTGTGTGTCAGGCCTACAGCGTGTACTCTGCCAACCTGCCAGTGCACAGTGCCACTCATATCTGGTGTCACAATAGCGTGCATTTAAAAACAAAAAAGTTTTTGACTGTAATCTAATAGCAGTCAGTGTCCTTCAAGCGTGTGTCAGGCCTACAGCTTGTACTCTGCCAACCTCTGACAGTGCACAGTGCCACTCATATCTGGTGTCACAATAGTGTGCATTTAAAAACAAAAAAAAGTTTTTGACTGTAATATAATAGCAGTCAGCGTCCTTCATAAGTGTGTGTCAGGCCTACAGCGTGTACTCTGCCAAACTCTGTCAGTGCACAGTGCCACTCATATCTGGTGTCACAATAGCTTGCATTTAAAAACAAAAAACTTTCACTGTTATAGATTGAATAGCAGTTAGTTGTCTGCAAGCGGGTGTCAGGCCTACAGCGTGTACTCTGCCAACCTCTGCCAGTGCACAGTGCCACTCATATCTGGTGTCAAAATAGCTTGCATTTAAAAACAAAAAAGTTTTGACTGGAATATAATAGCAGTCAGTGTCCTTCATAAGTGTGTCAGGCCTACAGCGTGTACTCTGCCAACCTCTGCCAGTGCACAGTGCCACTCATATCTGGTGTCACAATAGCTTGCAATTAAAAACAAAAAAGTTTTTGACTGTAATCTAATAGCAGTCAGTGTCCTTCAAGCGGGTGTCAGGCCTACAGCGTGTACTCTGCCAACCTCTGCCAGTGCACAGTGCCACTCATATCTGGTGTCAGAATAGCTTGCATTTAAAAACAAAAAAAAAATTTGACGGTAATATAATAGCAGTCAGTGTCCTTCTTAAGTGTGTGTCAGGCCTACAGCGTGTACTCTGCCAACCTGCCAGTGCACAGTGCCACTCATATCTGGTGTCACAATAGCGTGCATTTAAAAACAAAAAAGTTTTTGACTGTAATCTAATAGCAGTCAGTGTCCTTCAAGCGTGTGTCAGGCCTACAGCGTGTACTCTGCCAACCTCTGTCAGTGCACAGTGCCACTCATATGGTGTCACAATAGCTTGCATTTAAAAACAAAAAAACTTTTTTCACTGTTATAGATTGAATAGCAGTTAGTTGTCTGCAAGCGGGTGTCAGGCCCACAGCGTATACTCTGCCAACCTCTGCCAGTGCACAGTGCCACTCATATCTGGTGTCACAATAGCTTGCAATTAAAAACAAAAAAGTTTTTGACTGTAATCTAATAGCAGTCAGTGTCCTTCAAGCGGGTGTCAGGCCTACAGCGTGTACTCTGCCAACCTCTGCCAGTGCACAGTGCCACTCATATCTGGTGTCAGAATAGCTTGCATTTAAAAACAAAAAATATTTTTGACTGTAATATAATAGCAGTCAGTGTCCTTCTTAAGTGTGTGTCAGGCCTACAGCGTGTACTCTGCCAACCTGCCAGTGCACAGTGCCACTCTTACCTGGTGTCGCAATAGATTGCATTTAAAAACACAAAAACTTTTCTCACTGTTATAGATTGAATAGCAGTTAGTTGTCTGCAAGCGGGTGTCAGGCCTACAGCGTGTACTCTGCCAACCTCTGCCAGTGCACATTGCCACTCTTATCTGGCGCCACAATAGCATGCATTTAAAAACCCAAAAACTTTTTTGACTGTAATATAATAGCAGTCAGTCTCTTTCCTAAGTGTGTGTCAGGCATACAGCGTGTACTCTGCCAACCTCTGCCAGTGCACAGTGCCACTCATATCTGGTGTCAAAATAGCTTGCATTTAAAAACCAAAAAAGTTTTTGACGGTAATATAATAGCAGTCAGTGTCCTTCATAAGTGTGTGTCAGGCCTACTGCGTGTACTCTGCCAACCTCTGCCAGTGCACAGTGCCACTCTTATCTGGTGTCGCAATAGATTGCATTTAAAAACCCAAAAACTATTTTCACTGTTATAGATTGAATAGCAGTTAGTTGTCTGCAAGCGGGTGTCAGGCCTACAGCGTGTTCTCTGCCAACCTCTGTCAGTGCACAGTGCCACTCATATCTGGTGTCACAATAGCCTGCATTTAAAAACCCAAAAACTTTTTCACTGTTATAGATTGAATAGCAGTTAGTTGTCTTCAAGCGGGTGTCAGGCCTACAGCGTGTACTCTGCCAACCTCTGCCAGTGCACATTGCCACTCATATCTGGTGTCACAATAGCGTGCATTTAAAACCAAAATTTTTTTTACACTGTTGTAGATTGAATAGCAGTTAGTTGTCTTCAAGCGTGTGTGTCAGGCCTACAGCGTGTACTCTGCCATCCTCTGCCAGTGCACATTGCCACTCATATCTGGTGTCACAATAGCGTGCATTTAAAACCAAAATTTTTTTTACACTGTTGTAGATTGAATAGCAGTTAGTTGTCTTCAAGCGGGTGTGTCAGGCCTACAGCGTGTACTCTGCCATCCTCTGCCATTGCACAGTACCACTCATATCTGGTGTCACAATAGCCTGCATTTAAAAACCCCAAAACTTTTTTCACTGTTATAGACTGAATAGCAGTTAGTTGTCTTCAAGCGGGTGTGTCTGGACTACAGCGTCTACTCTGCCAACCTCTGCCAGTGCACAGTGCCACTCATATCTGGTGTCACAATAGCGTGCATTTAAAAACCCAAAAACGTTTTTCACTGTTATAGATTGAATAGCAGTTAGTTGTCTTCAAGCGGGTGTGTCAGGCCTACAGCGTGTACCCTGCCAACCTCTGCCAGTGCACATTGCCACTCATATCTGGTGTCACAATAGCGTGCATTTAAAAACAAAAATTTTTTTTCACTGTTATAGATTGAATAGCAGTTAGTTGTCTTCAAGCGGGTGTGTCTGGACTACAGCGTCTACTCTGCCAACCTCTGCCAGTGCACAGTGCCACTCATATCTGGTGTCACAATAGCGTGCATTTAAAAACCCAAAAACTTTTTTCACTGTTATAGATTGAATAGCAGTTAGTTGTCTTCAAGCGGGTGTGTCAGGCCTATCAGTTACAGTGATTAAAGTTCCATTTTTGTTGCTAAGATAATTTACCCACAATCCATCAGTCAACAGAATCCCACAAAAGGGTAAACCTCATTGATTTGTGGGGGGAAAATGAGATCTGAAGTAAAGATAATAAATATAACTAAATGCAAGCTGCAAAAATGTTCACATAATCAATGAGATACAAGAGGTACACGGAAAGGAAAACTGAAATAAAACATAATTTACAAAAACATGGCAGTGGCTTGGATGAAATGTTTTCTTACTGAAAAAGCATCGGACACCAGATGTTCTCCTGCACGTACACTTGCACACCTATGCCTATACATTTATGGTTTCACAGGGAAGATCTAAAAGACAAACTCAGGAAGAGCAATGGATGGTACAGGGAGTTCAAGAAGAGCATTTGCAACAGTACAAAATAAATATTCATCCTTGAAGGAAAATTAGGGATACAACAAAGGATACATGAACAAGTTGTCAGTTCCTCAGTATAGATGATCCAAGTGCAAGCTGTCAGGTTACATATTCTTTTAAGCCATCCATAAGGATCAATGTGAATGTGTATGGAAAATATTACTTTATTTTAAGATTGCAAATAATCCAGAGTAAACTCATAATCAATATATGGTAAAATAAACTCAAAGTATAATAAAAAATAAATAGAGGATAAAAGACCATAATTAAAAAAAATAAAATAAATGTATACATTTCATGTTCAAAAGACATTCTATTAACAACCATTTTTTGTATCACCAAAACATAACAAAGAAATCATAGACGCCCACAAGCTTGTGAGCAGCGAACAAGCGCTGATTGGAGCCCCTTATCCTATTTTGATGTGATATTAATAAAACATACTGTGAGGGTCAGAGTTTGTATAATGTCACCACTACGAGCTGCTACTACTACAATATAAACATCCTTAATCAGAGAATCATTCGATACATATTGATCTGATATGTACGCTCACATGCAGTGTTCTTCTCTATTTAATTATCTGTAAAATAATATAAGAACTGTTCTTTTACCAGATTAACTTAAATCTGACGCCTGGAAAAAAAAATCAGACAAATTTAGGATTGTGGACACAATTAGACTTAAAACTCAGCTGTATACCCCACAGGGCGCTCTCTTAACGGTTTTCGTGTTATCTTCCAACTGCCTCCGGGTCTAATGTCTCATCATCAAATCACCACCTTAGTAAATGTTTGAAAATGCCAACCATACAGAGAAAAAAAATCTAGCTGGAAATAAAGACACAGTGTAAATATGACATGCATTAGCTGAAAGGAATATCCCTTGTCTGTTTTATTTAATTATGTTCTGTTTTTTGTAAAACACTGCAATTAGTAAGATGTTAAAAAAGTTTTAGTTTAATTAGATGAGACTCTATCTTATTTATTAAACGCGCCTAGAAATAATTAGCAATTATAATTACTAATTATATATTTTACTGTTTCCACTGAAGTGTTCACTGACATAAAATACGATTATAAAACAAAATAGATAATGTAAAATAACACAGTAGAAAAATAAAGATTTAGGGCAGGTGCTAATAACATAGGGTAGAAATGTGTTGATCACTTTATGGTTGTAAAAATAAAGCGAACTCTGCAGATCTTATCTTTATGCATCTCTAATTAGCCATGTGTGGTCCATTCAGTCCAAGGGAGAGTACATTATCTATCAGACATCATGGGTTATAGTAACTGTTTGGAAGATGCAAAATGTAACATGAGCTAGAACATAGACATTTGTGAGTTTAAACACAAAACTGCAAAATATCCATGATATATATATTTAAATGGGTTTCTAATTTCTTCTGTACAGCCAAATGAGAGCCAGGACAAACAAGAGCAGGACAGAAAATAAGTGTTGCACATACGCAGTGACTAAGCACTGTGCCAGAGTGCCTTCATAAGGGTAAATAGTCTCAAAGTGTAAATGAAAAGTGGTGCTGCCATATGTGTTTCAACATTGCTATTAAAATATGACAGGTTGCACCGGAGGTTCTTGTGGCAGGTACGTATCAACAGCATTGCCAAAGCCAAGACAAGATGTGAATTAAGAAGGGTGGTTCACGGCTTCATCCTACATTGCTTGTATTGGGCATACAATATGTGATCATGCCGTGCAAATATAAATAAAATTCACTTCTTGATATGCGAAAATTGGTGTTTTGTTTTTTCATTCAACTGCTCAAAAGGGTTGGATAAAAAATCGGCGGGGAACTACCACCGTCATCCTTTCTCCAAAAAACACTACCGTAAGCTGTGGTGGTTTATGTGTTTGGAGTTCCCCTTTGATTGAAGACAGAGGGAGCCCCGATATTATTTTTCCCAACAGTCACTGCACACCATGTAATAAGTCATTTTAAAGACTTTGCTGTGTGAAGCTTTTAACACTGATGAGAAAACCATTTGCCCTTTAAATGTGTATAAAATGAGAGATCATGTTTTTTTTTTCTGTTTTCTATTGTTTTTTATTATTTATTTATTTTAGATTTGTGCAGTAAGATTCTGCTCTGTAGAATAATTCAATGACATGTTTGCCTGCACAGCACAATGCTGTAAATGCAGGAGAGCAATCAGGCATCACATCTAGCCATGGGTCAGTGAAGGCACTCACAATGAGCACTTCTCCTGTAAACCTTGTCCATCTTTCTGCTCTGAAGCACACAATCTTTCTAGAGTAAGTATGGCTGCATAGCGCAGAAAGAGTTGGTACAAAATTGGAACAGGAAGTAAAAATGTAAGCTTCCAAAGATAAAAATTAAAATAACACAATCTTACAATATTAATTTCTCAAAAGCCAGAAATATAGCTCAGCTTGTTAATTCTCTCTCTGTTAATTCTCAAGTCCGTAGATCATGTTCTAAGCCATAGTACTGCAGGTGCTACGTATGGCATCTTAGCCCTTATTTCTCTCTTATTGGATTATGGATAATGAACCCCAAAAGTCCCAATGTAGCATAGTGGGGTTTATTTAGCAGAGCCCCAATTGTCACCCTTCCCGCAGGAGTGTGACTTTACCTTCTGATTATTCACTCTGCCAATGTTTATTGGATAAGGTATATAGAAGGGAGCACCTTCTGAGAATTGTCAGAATAAACATGAACACATCATGAACACATTTCTTCAACTTTGCCTTTTTTCTTTTTAATGAATTCATGTGGAGGAATGTGCATTGGTACATTTGTGTTTAATGTGAATGAATGGTGCCAACATTTTGAAGAATTTGCATTTATCCGAATTAGAAATCTCTAGGTCTAGTACAAATAATTGGTACCATTACACATACAATATATATGTATATGTATATATATATTTATTTTATTTTTTTGAAATAATTTTGTTTGCACAATATATCAATTTACAAAAGGGCAGCTTACACACAAACAGACAAAAGATAACAGTTTTGCAAACTTTAGTTAATTCAGTAGAAAGACATGCAGGATTTACAGCAGCTCTTGTTTTACTCTAGACACAGAGTTACAGGTAAGTAAATGTTTCTGTGTGTGTAGTGCTTAAATACCTCCTGAAGATACTGATTGGTGCATTGTCACCTACTGTTTGTTGTGCCTCATTGTAAATGCAATTATGCCTATATGAGTGTTCTTGCCTCTATGACTTTGTCTCCTTGAGTGTATGTGTGTGTGTGTGTGTGTCTTACTGTGTCTGTATGTATCGTGGTGTATTTAAATGTATCTGTTTGTATTTCTTGAGCTGTACATGTGTCTTCCTATGACAGTGTTTCTTTGTGTGTCTCTAGCTGTGATTGTGTCTTCCTTTGTTCACACCAAAACAAGGGCAATGCGGGAGGACTATGAAAATATGTGGCAATGTGACAATGCACTGAGTAATAGTATCCCAGAGATATGGAGAAAACAGGTGAGCAAGGGCCATCATAGCTTATTTGAGAGAATTAACATGGCACTGTTATAGCTGCATCCATTTTTTTAACCCCCCACCCGACTCAAGTATATTTAATTTCCCCCCTAGGCACATCTAGAGGCCCTCAGGCCCCCAATGTTACCTTTTTAAAAATCTTTATTTTGTGCCCGGACCAAGGTGCCCGGACCGGACCATATTTGTGTGTGGAGATGACTATCTGCCCACACTAGATAGTGCTATGAAATTCCTGCGCATGCCCAGTTAAACATAATGTGGACGGGAATCTTGTCTATTCATTCATTCGTCAGAAAGACGTATGAATGAATAGAAATGTCAGACAAACAAACAAACGCTGAATATCGGTGTTTGTTTGTTCGTTCAGTTTATTATAAGGAGGGAGCTACTGGCACGCAGCTCCCTCCTTGTAATATGTAAAGATAGAAGCGTCAGGGAGCTGTGCTCCTCGACATATCCTCCCTCACTCTATGGGGGTCAATATAAACCCTCATATTAGCATAAGGGAGATTGAAATCTCCCGAATGCCCCTACTTGCTATGCCGCGAGTAGGGGCATGTCTACTAAACAGTGAGCAGCCATAGGCTGGCCCTCACCCATGAGCGGCGAATGGGGCCCCTAATTTACAATAAGGGGGGGAAGATCTATTGTCCTACCCCCCTGACCCCCACCCATGAGTGGCAGGTGGGTGCCCTAAATGAAAATAGGGGGGGACTATTGTCCTGCCCCACGGCCCCCACCCATGAGTAGTGGGTGGGGGCCCAAAATGAAAATCGGGGGGGACCTATTGTCCTCCCCCTGGCCACCACCCTTGGGTGACTGGTAGGATCTAAGTGGAAAAATACCCCACCAAGTGACTAGGGGTCCCCAAGACCCTAGTCACCCGCCCACCCAAATAAAATGAAGTAAAGCCCTACCTGCCCCCCTCACCCTAAAAATAGCGAGGGGGGAGACAATAAAACTAATTACCTGTAAATAAAAAAAATACTTACCATTTGACTATAGGCACTATGATTGGTTGGAAATACTTACAGGAAGCATCGCAAGATCACGGAGGAAAGGTGAGAATTGTGGGAAAATTGCTCTGATCACAGGAAAAGGAGCACACGTTGCTCATCCGCTGGTCATAGCTGGTCCGGCGTAGGAAATATACACACAAAAAAAATAGTCCCTACTTTGTCTTATGTTTTAAAGAAAACTGGAGCAGACAGGAAGACATGAAGAGCAGATCCTGAGAGAGGAAGAGAAGAGGAAGCAATTAGGGAAAGGTGAGTTCTGCATGACAGTGCTGCTTTAACCCCTTAAGGACACATGACATGTGTGACATGTCATGATTCCCTTTTATTCCAGAAGTTTGGTCCTTAAGGGGTTAAATGAGAAATGCAAAAAAATTGAGATGTTCACAGAATTGGGAGTTTAAATCATCCAAGTGGGACTAGGTGTACAATAAGTGGAAATTTGAATATTGCAGTCCTTAAAGGGACACTATAGTCACCCAGACCACTTCAGCTCAATTGAAAAATGCTTTCCTATGGACACTTTGAATGTGCTCGCAGCACTGCCGCGCATGCGCATTCCACTCCGCTGACGTCAGACGGGGGAGCTGACGTTAGCGAGGGAGGAGAGGTAAGGGAGCCCGGCGGTGGAAGAAGGTGAGTAACTGAAGGAGTTTTAACCCCTTCAGCACCACGGAATTTGTTTTCCTGACACTATAGTGATCCTTTAAGTCAATATCAATACCATTATCCTATTGATACATATCACATGATAACATTAAAGAAAAAACAAACAGTGTTATACTGTTAAAAATTAATTTATTTGAACTGAAACAGAGTTACACTCAAACAATAAGCGTAACTTAGATCCTAAATAAATCAAAATATTTATCAAATCAAGTGCAAAACAAATTCAGCTTATAAAAAGAGTTAATTTGTAAGCTTCATACGTGAACAGATGTATTATTCTGTAACTGTATTATTTCTGTCAATAAACAAATTCAATATTTTGTTTAAACAAATGCTACATTTACGTACATACATGAAAAATAGCATTACTAATTACTTTCCAGGACTTCCTCCCACACCCACCCCTACCCCAATTCTATTGGTCCTTTCTTTCTTCAAATGTGTTTCTACCCATGACCTGGATATCTTAATAAAGGAACACTATAGTTACTTAAATTACTTTAGCTAAATAAAGCAGTTTTAGTGTATAGATCATTCCCCTGCAATTTCACTGCTCAATTCACTGTCATTTAGGAGTTAAATCACTTTGTTTCTGTTTATGCAGCCCTAGCCACACCTCCCCTGGCTATGATTGACAGAGCCTGCATGAAAAAAAACAAAAACTGGTTTCACTTTCAAACAGATGTAATTTACCTTAAATAATTGTATCTCAATCTCTAAATTGAACTTTAATCACATACAGGAGGCTCTTGCAGGGTCTAGCAAGCTATTAACATAGCAGGGGATAAGAAAATCTTAATTAAACAGAACTTGCAATAAAGAAAGCCTAGATAGGGCTCTCTTTACAGGAAGTGTTTATGGAAGGCTGTGCAAGTCACATGCAGGGAGGTGTGACTAGAGTTCATAAACAAAGGGATTTAACTCCTAAATGGCAGAGGATTGAGCAGTGAGGCTGCAGGGGCATGTTCTATACACCAAAACTGCTTCATTAAGCTAAAGTTGTTCAGGTGACTATAGTGTCCCTTTAAAATATCCATCCTGGCCAAATACTTTATTTCCTTATAAAGCACATTAAAACAAAAAATATATATTTTATTGATAGCTGGTTTTATTTTAGGTCAAGAACAGATATCATGCAAGCTAATCTGTCTGTAGCTTCAACACAAAAAGCTTCAACCCAGAATTTGACTTTTCTGATTTGTTGAAATGTACACGGTACATTTTTGCATCTTATCAAACTATTAATGTAACATTGTAGTTGTAGTAGAATTCTTCCTGATAGTTGTGGATGTTGTATTTTTTCTTGTTCAAAGTGATAATGTTCATAGCAGGTTTCACAATCAAAAGAGTGAAAATTCATTAAAAACACCTCCATTAAAAGGTATTTTTATTACATTCACAGGATGTACAAACCGACAAGTTCAGTCCATCCTTGTGAAAGGGAAATTTCACCGGACATGTAATTATAATAACTGGATTCATATCTCCAGATTTATATCTTCAAAAATATTATAAGATCTTGACTTGAAAGTTTATAATAAAATAATAATAAATAAGAATTAAATCGTAAATATGCATTACAAAAACGAACAGAAAATTATCTCACAAATGAGAAAAACTGCATTTGTATTTAAAAAAAACATGATACCTTATCATGTTAATGAGACAACTCTGCGATTCCGGACCAAGCTGATTTTGATTCATATTTTATTCGTCGAACTAAACACCCAAACGCAGGATATGCTTTTCTTTTCCTACCTATTCAAGTGGCACTTTAAGTTTTGTAAATGCAAGTGGAGCCATAGTGTCTGGAAGAGCAAAGATTCTGACATTCGGGCTTAAGTGCAGCTATTGAAGTCTCATAACTCATTACCCTAGAGGCTGGTCTACAAAGAACATCATCTGAAAACGGTGCCTCTTTGTAAGGAATGTCATAAGTCAAAATTAAATGCCCTTATACCTCTACGTTTCTAACTTGTTTTGATGCAGTGTTGTAAAAACAGATCACGCGCTAAACATTTTCTTCCAATGATGCTCGAGTCAATGAAGAACAGGATTTGTGTGGGTTTGATTGAATCCATAGCAAGACTTGGCAACTGATAGTATCAATTAGAGATGTATTAATAGGCAACGTTTTGAACTCAGGATTGACATTATTTTTAATGAGAAAGAATATCAATCAAAAATAAGAACAGAGTTGTATGTTGGTATTGAGCTTCGATTAACCTTTTCAATGCTAGAGTTTCCTGCATCTATAAGTCAAGAGTAATTCTGCCTGCACAAGATAGCTTACGGTTTAATTTAATTTTTATTCAACAGTTGAAATGTTGTGCTAAAATGAATGCTTTATATATATATATATATATATATATATATATATATATATATATATATATATATATATATACTCATTACAAGAAATCTAATTCATGAAATTATGATTTTTTTTTTTTGAGTTTTGGCCAAATGGATTTATTCATGAAACAGAAAAAGATGCTGACCATTGAATTCTACAATATAGATACAAAGAGTTGAGCTGAAATTGATAATTTGACTGTCGCAGTATGAAACACAATAAACACATCTCCTCACCTCCCTGGTGTTGTGTCCTTAAATCAGGAATTAAAATATTTTAAGTTGGGGCTTTGCTAAAATTATACTGGGCAGTGTCTTTTCCTTTAACTTGCGCAAATGTGTTCAGCCATGTAAATGCAAACTTTTAATCAGTCTATGATGCATATTCAAGTCTGTTCTGTAAATCTTTTTGTAGGCCAGAATTGTGTGCATTGTAAATCAGTTAAACATGGTAATTGTGTAAAAAAAAAAAAAAAAAAAAATGGATAACTTTTTTTAACTTGGATATTTTGATCTAATTTGTCATAACTGTCTGGGTCCTAATTTAGTGAATAAAACCCAATGTGTCTTTTTCTACTAAAATATACGTACATAGATAACACCATCACAAAACATCAAGAGGTTGATTTACTACTTGATGTAAAAACTCAATTAGCAAAACAAAGTTTTACACTGAGAAGCTAAAACAAAAAGTCTATGCTACTTATTAGTGAAGCTTTAAGAACTGCCTTCCAAGGATAACCCAACACCTTAACCGTATGTTCTTTGCTGATATATATGCTGAGTTTGTGCAATGCCAAAAGAAAATATGGTGGAAGTAGTTAATTAAAGCTGTAAGCATCAACACATCTTCACTGTTATAATGCCACTATTTCAATTAAATGAAATGAAACAAAGCACAGATGTGGACCATGAGTACAATGACAAAAGATTGTTAGTAGGGTTCCGTCAATGCTGCCATTATCCGTTTCTGCATATCACCACACTCAATTCGAACTTATTTTAAATAAAAACAAACACTTTGCCTCACTCAGTGATTGCCAACTTCCAAACAGAGTTTATAAACTAAAAAAATCCAAAAAGTGTTGCAATTATTGCTATCAAAATTGACTTTGATGACACCAGGGACTACGTTATTATCTCTTAAGATTCAAGTCACAATATTGTTTTGTGTTAAGGGAAACAAATCCTTCTCTCTGTCATGTTTGCTTAATCAACGATTCACACTAAACTTCAATGACATCATAAGGTCAAGGGTCACTCATTTGAAACAGAGACCAAAAGAGGCCTCATCCCTCCTTAGAATTTTTGTATAAGAGTCGTGTCTATCCATCATTATTCAAATGCTAATAATAGAATGAACCATGATATATCTGATACATATTAATCCTCTCTCAGTAGAATGGTCACTTTACATTACAAAGTAGAGAATGGTGATCATTGTAAGAAGTTATTAATACACGCTAGGCATCGAATACTTTAAATTAAAGTAAATAAAAACACTTTTAACCTTTGCTTTATCACCAGGCCCTGCTTAGCGAGGAATAAAATAGAGATGTTGTACAACAGAACCCCTTTGTCAGGTTCTTCCATAAGATATAAGCGTGTTAAATAGAAAAAGTTACAGTTTTATTATGCATTATAGCTTTGGCACTTCATGCACATTTGACTACCCTAAGCTATATCAAGGCCATTCAACTGTGAAACTAACTGGCCTGCGATTCTTCAGAATACTGTCTCTTCAATAGTCATAAGGTCAGTTGAGTATAGGTCTGATGGATGAAAGGAGCTCGAATCTCACACTTTGAAGGATACTGTTTTTTCTTTTTATATATAAGTACTGCAGAATATATTACAAGTGAGGGAGAATATTAATAAATTGTCTATATTTTCACCTCCTCAATAGGGAATTTTTACTGTATGTCTACAACAACAGTAGCTCAAAGCCACTAGATTATTTAGGCCATGCCGCATGAGGGGTCATTATTGAGTAACTTACAGAGGTGAAACCAACGTTGGAACCTAGTCGGGAAGACAGCAGGCTTTTAAGAGGATAAGTAGAACTCTGTGAGAACTCTTTGGGTATGTCACTGTCTCCATGCACTCCCGGGTGCATCACATTAGTTCTCTGCAAATATGTTTTGCAACTTGCTCCATTTAGTAAATATACAATCCAAAAAAACATTGAAAAGTTTTGCATATTTTGGGGCAGGTATGAAAAATTGACCTCATGGTAACTGCAGAAGTAGTTTCTACTTGATGTTGTAAATCCATCCCTTTTTGTCCAACACACAACTTTTTGTCCAATTTGAGATTTGCACTGTGAAGCATTGCGAATGAATCTCACATGCATGCGACTAGCCAAGGATACACTTCTCAGACTTCTGTATTAAGGGGATACTCGAAGCCTCATGCCCACTTTATCGATTTGAAGTGGTCAAGTTATCTGGCATCTGTGTGCACATCATTTCACTATGAAGATGTACATACAGAGATGTGTGTAACTCCACCTGCGGCAGCATCATTAGCGAGCCCAGAACAGAGAATTTGTGCAAAACTAGTGTTTGACAACGCACTTACAGCATGCTGGCGCTAGACAGTCAATGGCAGCATGTGCCTGTCCTCCCATAATTCTGTAATTCCTGACCTCTTTCCTCATCTGGTAAAGGGAAGTGATGCCAGTGGAGGAAGATCAGGCGCTGGGAAACAAAAAGGTAAAATTAATTTTTGGGGGAGGGGAGGAGCTGATCACCACAGAAAGAGTTACTACAACCATAAACCAGTATTTTATGAAAACATTGATTGTTGGTTAGAGTAACCCTTTAAAACTCATTTAGCAGTTTATGAATAGCAAGCACCAAGATTGGTGCAGCCCCTGACTTCCTCTTTCAACTACAGTTCAAAGCAAGTAAGGCAGACAGTACTACAGGGAACCTGTAAAAAGTGAGTTTTATAAAAGTGATGATTTGCTCTGTGTGAACTTGTAGCAACAGACAGGTTAGTTTGAGCAGCAATTGGTCATATAACAGTATATTCTTACTCAACATGGCTGCTCAGCCAGATAGAAAAAGTGATTATTTTCCTAAAAAAAAAACAAAAAAAAAACAGTTAACATCACTTTAAAAAAATAATGGTTTAATTAAATGTAATAAACGTAAAAAAACAAAAAAAAAAAACACATTCCAATTTGATGATAGTTGTCCATTAAAGGGATAATCTAAATAAAAAATAAATGTCTGTTATTTTAATGTGCTTGAACAAGGCAGCTAAAACACATTAAAAAAAAAAAAAGCATTTATTAGTTTTTCAAAATTATTTTCTTAACCCCCTAAAATTCTGTCTTTTCTCTAACTTCTACGGCTAATCTGACTTTTTTGCCCAGCACAAACTTCCTTGTTCATGTTGGGCAGTGTCATCGAGAAGTAATGTAGACACTGAATAATTATAGAAGCTATAAAAAACACATTCATATATAAAACCATATTTAAGATTATTAAGTAATTCAATACTGGATGTATTACAAATTATATGATTTAAAGAAAAATCTGGCATTGTGCTGGGATAGGTCCCATTTTTTTTCTCTGATATTGAAGACAAATCATTAAGACTTCTTGCTGCTTACTTTTTTTTTTATTTCTTTTAAATCCAACTTTATCTAAACTCACACAAGAGGCTACTTTGCACTGCAGGTAATTAGCAAAGCAGGAGAAACAAAATTCTAAAATTAACATAGTCTGCTGAGGTTCTAAAATGAATACTTCTTTTTAGGAAGTATGTAAGGAGTCACAGTTTGGGAGGTATGGCTAGGACTGCAGAAAAAAAAATGTTGTAACTCCTTAATGATGGAAAATGCAGAGACATGATCTATACGCCAAACCATCTGGAGCTAAAATGGGGTTGGTGCTTACATTGGCTTTTTCATTTTTACATTTTTGAGGTTTTTTTATTAAACCAATCATTGTGGAGAACTGACATCTGATTTCAAATTTCATGCCAATGGTATACTTCCATCTAAGTCATGGGAAGGTAAATGTGTATATTACTGCACATAGTGCACATTTTGAACAGGGAGACTGTAATCCCAGCTCTACAGTTATGTATTGCAATCCAATACCAACTGCATCAGAGTTGGTTGAAGGAATGGAAACAATTGGTTTCTATGGTTTCTTCTCAGTTATTTGAAACAGACCCCACTAAAATGGTGCAAAAAAGAGTGAAAGTAGTCAAGGCCCTCCTTGCTGCCCCAAGGTCAGTATTCTCCATTCCCCAACTTCCAGAAGGCGGAGTAATGATCCTGTGTGCGTGCGTACTGACGTGGGCGAACGTGATGACGTGTTTAGCTGTATCTACGGCTACTTCAGATCTGTCCACTCTTGCATGTCCTCGCCATTTAGGCACGCCTATGTATTTACTTGGTTACTTAATACGGCCAAATGCGTCATCACGTTCTACCATGTTCTACCACGTTCTACCACGTATACTGCCTTTTAAGGGAGAGTGCTGGACGAAGCTGTTTTATGGTGTTACTGTGCAATAAATTCTGAATGTGGATCGACTGCCTCTGCCACTTTCTGTCCCCAGAGTAAATTTTTATTTGGAGCTACCACAGTTAGATAAGTCTTCTCTGCTCTACTTTTGTGAGTTTTTAAAATTCTACACATTTTGATTATATATTTTACAGTTTTACACTATTTGTATTTTGTTTCTCTTTTCTTCTTATGTTTATTGTGGTATATGGATGATACTGAAAACATAAGTACATGAAATTGTCTTCATATCGTAAAGAAAAGAGTTAGTGTCAGCTCATTGTGTTTCTATACACAAAATTGCACTGAATCACTTTATGCATTTATGCATTTTAAAAAAGGTAATCCTGACATGGACCCTGTGCTCACTGTGCTCAGCTACACCTCACTGACAAGGCCCTAAGAAGGCCAAAATGATTGTCTGAGGTTTCTGTATCTCTTGTGCAGAGAGAACCTGCCAGCATTTTAGTTCTGGACTGCACTTAAAGGTGGGATTAGTCTGATATGCCTAGAAATAGGTTTTCTCTGTAATGGCACAAGTGAGAAAAAACAATTTTGAGACCTGAGCGGAGATTTACCACAGGCACATTGGTGGATCCAGGGGGGTGGAGGCAACGGGGAAATTGCCCCCTCTTCCCCCCCAGGAAAATAGAGCAGCTCCTATAGGCACACCAGGACCCCTCTTTAAATTTTGCAGAGACCAATTCCCTCCCGAGCAGAGAGTGCTGGGAGGAAGTGACAATCCATCTGTTACTTCCTTCCAGCTTACTGACTGCACAGGCTGGGAGGACTGAAGACACTCTGAGAGAGGAGGAGGGAGGAGAAAAAGCTCTGCAAGCAGACTCCCATCTCAACAGCTTCAGCCAGCCCCAGGAATTCACCTCATTGCAGCAAAAGGTATGGAAACAGGGGGTGGTTAATAATATGTCAACTACAATTTGTGTGTCAGTGTGTATGTTTATATGTGTATCTGTGTGTGTGTGTGTGTGTGTGTCAGTGTGTGTATGCCAATGTGTTTTTGTGTGTATGTGTGTGTAGCTGTGTAGGTATGTGTGTGTGTAGTTGTGTGTGTCAGTGTGCATCTGTGTGTAAACTGTACCAGTGTTTAAACTGTGTGTGGGTATCTGTGTGTGTGTGTGTGTGTGTGTGTGCCAGTGTATGTGTGTGTATCTGTGTGTGCCAGTGTGTGTGTAGGTATGTATGTGTGTCTTTGTGGATGTGCCAGTGTGTTCATGTGTAGATGTGTGTATCTGTGTGCCCGTGTATGTGTTTATCTGTGTGTGTGTGTGTGTGTGTGACAATGTGTGTATGTAAAGGTATGTGTGTCAGTGTGTGTATTGTAAATATGTGTGTGTATGTGTATCTGTGTGTGCCATTGTGCGTATGGCACCCCGACTGAGTACCTCTATTGACGGATGCTCCTAGTGCTTCCCGAGAGCTTCAAGCACTCCACCTGACACCATAAGTATTGCAGACAACCCGAACCACCGCAGCTTGGTTGGGGTCTCACCGTCTCCTACCCACCCTGGGACTACGACAAGGCTCCGGGTTACAGTGGATGAACCTCTCTTTCCCCAGAGAATGAAGCAGGAACAAGCTCTTGAAAGAGCTTAGTGATTATTCAAGGGAGAATGAAGAGCATAGCAATCCCTTGTAGCAGATTCCCCCAATAAGAGACAGGACTCTAAATTGAGAGTGAAGTAGAACTGGTTTCATGAGCACAAAGGCATTTCTTATATACAGTTTTCCCCACAAGGTTACCACCCACGTGGACCTTGTGGAGCACAGGACACAAAGTCGTAACAGCCAATCAACACAGTATTGTACAGTTATACACTCCCATCTAATGTACAAAAACCCTCCCCTCTGCTTGTGATACAATTACCAAACACAATGAACTAACTCAATTACCACAGGCAGAAAATATCCAGCTTTACCCAAAGTCCTGAAACACCCCAAAACAGCAACATACCCCCACATCACTGGATAGCCCTGATCTGGGTGAACAACATATCCCAAAATCATCCAGATCAGAGCAGGGGTTCAAAAGTTTTATGGAAGTTACATTTGACCGACCACAAGCATGGCTTTCATGCCCAAAATAGTTCCACAGATTTAGGCTGTATCTTCTCCTCTATCCTGGCGATAATTAGCTTAAGTAGCTGTGGTAACTTAATTATCTCCAGGTACAGGAAATATCTCTAAGTCAGAAATTGTCAAAAACCACATAAAAATACATAACTCTTATAATACAATGTTTAACCTATATGTCCAACATATCCCCAGATAGCTTGGATCTGAGCGCTCAATATGTCCAATGTTAAAAGTGCCCTATAGTACAAGGAAGGGTTCAGAATACAGCAAGGGCTGATGGGAGATTGAGGAGGGACAAAGCAGCCAGTTTAAACTGGTCTGTCAGTGTCCCTTGGACAACGCCCTGCTGGAGTAACAATAGGACAGGAAAAGGGGGAGGGGGAGAGGCACATTTTCCCATGGATTTAAAGGGGCAGAAAAAGTGTTTTAAAATCCAATATGCCCAAATAAAGCTTTTAAAGGGCAATACATCTCAGGGGCCACAGTCACAGGGCAAGAGGCTGGCAATCAGGCCTCTCCAAATCCCAGTGATGAAGGTGCTTTCATCACAGTAGGTATGTGTGTGCCTGTGTAGGTTCATGTTTGTATCTGTGTGTGTGTATGCCAGTGTATGTGTCTGTGAATGTAATTTCATTTAATTATAGCCCCATCCCTCCACTATAATCCCCTACCACCCAACACATCCCTCTATGCTCCACTACAGCCCCCTAACCCACTAATTACAGCCCCAAATCCCCACTATAGCCCTTAAACCCCTACACTACAGTCCTTTGTCCCCCCCCACTGCAGCCCCGTGCCCCCCCCCTTACCCCCCCCCCCCCCGCTACATCCCACCACCAGTGCCCCTCCCGAGATTTGGTTCTGGATCCGCCACTGCACAGGCAATCTATTGAGGTTTTTTTTAAGCTTCTGTCCATTCTCAGAGTTCTCATATTCTTTGTTTTTGATGTATTTAGTAATGCATGTATCATTGAAGGTATATCTAAAAACAGCTTGCAAAAACTGCAGATGTCTTGTCTGAAGACTTTGCAAGCCCTCACCTTCTAACCCAGCTCAGACTTCTGTGGCTGTCCAATGACAGACTTCCCAATGTACTATGTGCTCAATGAGAAGTCTTTGCAAGGCAGGTGCTTTGAGCAATTGTCTGCCTCATGAGTTTAGCCCCACTGGTCTAACAAAACCAGGAAGTAACAGGACTTGTTGTCTGGTTGACAGCATGGTGGAGTTACAATTCTAATTTATAAAAGTTTAAATTTCTATTGAAATGTGCACCACTAGTAGAATGATAAAAGATGACTTACTACTCACTCTTTACACATAAAACACTTCAGCAGGCTAAAGTGTTTTAGTGTTCTGTTGTGTCCCTTTACATATTTGGTCAGTAGTTGTTTTCTGATTTCTCTAAGTATTTTGCCTTATTGTGAAATAGTTTTACACTATATAAAGAAAGAAAGAATATTCCTACTAGGAATTGCTCATACTCCTATTGTATTACTGTATTATGCTATTTTCCAACAGTGTAATCTTGTAAAACGCAGTGGTTAAAACTAATATTATATAAATACGTTATACATATAAAAGGTTTTTCACAGTCTCTAAACAGTCGGAAAGATCTGTTAGATGATGGGATGTGATGAGCAGAGAACAGAATTGCTTAAGCTATAAACGTATTTGTATGCAGCACGTGCAAACTGGCAGGATAGCTGCATATTACTATCATGTACAGTACTGTAATTTATTGTGCCAGGCATTGGAAAAGATGTATTTGGCTCAGATCGCAAGACGTCAACTGTGGACTCCAGAAAAATCAACATACAGCTGTCGTGAGAGTATTTCTGTACATGTACAACACATGGCCTCAATTCTTCTCAAATCAAAAATCCTGCGATCTAGCTTCAATATCCAACTTGAGAGACTGTATTTTAACACTTCTGCTTTTCAAATTCAGTATATACAGTATTAGCAATAAAGCACAGATCTTTTTTTTTTTAAAGACCTAATGACCCAATGTCTGCTCTGTTTTAAAGTTAAAATTGCTGGGCCTGTGAACAATTATCGGAGAATTGCATTCTCAGTAACAGACATATGGTGTAGCTGTAACAAGTAAAAGATTTTGCCATACAGCAGGAAACTGAATTTAGTATCAAACATTGCTGGCTTGTTAGCATCCTTGCTGGAAGACTCAGATATATGTATTGTGCAATTTAATGACATAAATGGACTAAACAGTACACATACAATGAAAGTATTTTTATCATTTTTTTATTACTGATAGTTTGTTAACTGTTGTGCATTTCGCAAACATTTAATAGGAAATTCAAAAAAATAACAAATGAAATGATAGAAATGCAAAACACTAAAATACAATACATTCTGAGCTCTAACACCTCTGCCGTGTAGTATAATCTGGCATACAGAAAAGTGCATTGAACAATTACCCAGTTGACAATGGCACTTAATTGAAAAATTGCTTTTGAATAACCATTTTTTCTGCTGCATTTTTATTGCAAGATGGAATGCAGATCAACATACATCTGGTTAGCTCATGTATGTTGCAGCTGAGGAGAAAAACAAACAGAAAATGTTCCTTTCACAGAAAAAAAAAGACAATACTTGGAGAAAAAAAAATATATATTTCCATTAACTCATTCTGTGCCAGGAAAAGTTGAGGAAGTTTTGGTTGAACTAATATAGAATGCAGAGGGTTAAAATTAACTTTCTCAATCAAGGCATCTGCCTTAGCAAACGTGTTTTCATTTAGTTTCAAACAATCACACGTAGATTTGCTATAATTAACCAATTAATAAATAAAATAAAATAAAATCTCTGCGATTTACAATATCACATGGAAAACTCTCTAGAGATTACTTAAAATGGTCCCATGGTATTTCATAGATGTGAAGAAAAACAAAAACAAAAAAAAAACGTTAAGTTTGGCTTGTTAGGAAAAAAATAATAACTTTCCTGTTTGATTGCTGAAGTACCATCCACATTTTGAAATAATAGTAATGATAATAAAAATAGCAAGTGCTTAAAGTGTTACTCTAGACTTACAGCACTTGACTTTGCTGAACTACTTTCTGTGTGAAGTGTGTGTCCACTTTTTTAAGTTTACAAAAAGTGCAGATTTCAGAAGAAATTTTAGAAATTAACCTTGTTACAACCCCCTGGCTGTCCATCAGAATTTTTTTTTACCAACAGTGTAATCTTGTAAAACTTCCTGATTACTTCCTGATTGTTTAGCTCAGTGGAACTAAACTCAAGATACAGGCGATTGCACAGAGCACCTGCCTTGCAAAGACTTCTCATTGAGCTGCATTTGAAAGTCTGTGATTGGACAGCGCACACAGAAACACAGAACATAGAAAGTCGGGGCTGCGGAAGAAGAAGATGGTTTGCAATGGCTTCAGACAAGAGATCTGCAGCTTTTTCAAGCTCTTTTTAATTGTGGGTACATAAACTAAACAGCAATTTTTATTTTATATGTATTTATTGTTTTTGTATTTGGCCAGTGAAGTGTATTTTTCAGTATCAGTCGTTACCAAATGATAATTACTCCACCTTAGTTTTTTAAGGGTTAACTTTTATTATTACCATCATTGACAAACTCTCCATCATTCCATGGAAATGGGACAATTTTTTTTCTACCTTTATAATTACTGACATCAGAGAAAAATAAAATAAATAAAGCAAAACAATACATTATACTGCAGTTAAAATGCAAAACATTTCCTCTTCTCATTTTTCTTGCAGTTAGCTTCCTTCTGAGCATCCGTGTGGTTTTTGTGCCTCGGAAAAGAGTGATAGGTGGAGACACTTTAATAACTTCTCATAAAGAGCTCTAGTAGATGCTTCAAATTTGTGGTTAGCCCTGCCACAGCCCTGTCTCCTCTCAGTGCTCCAGATATTGAATCTTCCCGTAAGTACAATTACAGAGTCAACCACAGAATGTGGACATGCGGATTGTTTAGAGCAACACCCGTTCAAAATTTACTTATATTTACACTAGAAAAATTAGCATAAGTGCTACTGAGAACAAATATACAGACCAGGATCAATAACCAAACAATTCTTGGCTAATAAAGCACTTCTATCTGGTCTGTGGTTGCTTCTTTCTGACTTTGTGGTTGGCCTCTAATGTCTTTCTTCATTGACTTTTCCCGTAAATATGTCTAATAGATACCCCAATCAAGTCCAAGAAGGAATGATTGTCTTTGTTTGGTAAGAATTGCTAATTAACTAATACAGTATGTAAAATTTCTAGATACTGGCTGCTCTTAGCTCTACTTGCTGCGGTAAGATGGTTGCAGAGAGCATGGCCAGAGAGGAACAGGGGTGAGATTTGCTTATGCGTGATTTTCAATTATTGGGGTGAATCTGGTGGAGAAGCAAAATAAATAATTTTCCACTAGGGAAATCAGAGAAAGAAGAATGGAGGAATAATTGTATTATTCCTAGATAGGTGCTTAAATATGCAATATGACAGGTGATAAATAACTCTAGGTCTAAACAATTTGCCCTTTCGGTGTCTTTTGTTAAACCTCAAAACCTGCTTGTTTGATAACTTTCTTTCATTGCAAGGATAATGCTGTGTCGATCCCAACAGTTTCCAAACAATTGCTCTTGTTAATATTAACGCAATGTTGTATTGTTCTCAATCATAGCCTACATTTTAATGTTTTACTGTAAGTTTACAATGAATTAGCATTATGTATTTTTTATGATGTTACAGATTTAATGCTGCACATGCCGACAGGCATTTTGTTTGTGTGTGGCTAGAAGCATGTGTATGAGCAAGGTTTCGTGCAACAACTTACTTACTGCTGCTCACTTGTTCTAGTTAACTGAAGAAAATCATATACAGTGTTTAGAGTGGTTTGGCTTCTTACTCATGGTCCTCCAGGTGATACTCCCTGCTTTCTTCCTGAGCTAAGTCCTTTAATGCAGAGCAAACTCAGCGGTTGAGATCATCAGGGCTTTCAGCACTGGGCTTTGCTCAGTTGGAGAACTTACAACGCTCACTAAGTAGTAATGGAGGCAGGGAGTGCTGCCCAGAGGACCACAGGTAAGAAGTGAAACCATTTTAATAATGGGAAGGGACACCAGGACATAACCAGCACAGCACTCTGTAGTGGTTATGGTGCTTGGAGAGTTCATTTAAGCAAATACACATAATTGTCAATGCTCTATAACAGGGGTTCCCAACCCAGTCCTCAAGTATCCCTTAACAGTGGTTTAGGGATTACCCTGTTGTGTAAGTTTTGTAAGCCCACCCCATTGTTATAATTAGTTGCAGCTAGCCAGGGGTATGTCCTTGCCAATTAAGTTTGAGGCGGTTATGTCAATATGTGGAATGAGGTGGTCAAGTTTCAGGTCTCTACCTCCCCTGCTCTAAGGGTTAACCTTAGAATACCTGTTTGGACGTGCCTACAGAGCGAGGGAAAAGGTTGGCTGGTGGTAAGCATTGGGATGAAAAAGGAATTTATGCCGAGGGGGGAGGTGAGAAGAAGTGGTGCATAGGCTCATGGTTAGTATATTGGCAAGGACTATTGGGTTATACTGTATGACCCTATATGTTAACCTATTTGGTAAGTTATGGTTATTTATGTTTGACGTTAAAAATAAACTATGGATGTGTTATACAGTATTTATCAGATGGTATAATAAATGTTTCATCCATACTACGATGTCTGTCATTATTTGGGTGGTAAGTGGGATAGTTCTCTGATATTATGCTGCATCACAATTCCCCACTACATACATACATGGTTTGTATAGGTTTTATTCACAAAAATATAAATTGTGCTGATATTTAAGCCTATATAACTATTTTAAAGGTTTGACTCAAGAGGGAAAATTGCTGAGTTTTTCATCTGCAAGTATTCATTTTAAGAACGTAAACCCATTTACAACTCATGGGGCCCCTGGGCAAAAGAAGATCACGGGCCCCACTTGTACCCACCAGCTTGCAAGCTAAGCAAATATACATTGCACCCACATACACGTACCGTCCACATGTTCATTCTTGTGTTACAAATAAGGGCTCTAATGGGGGAATAGGAACTGTAGTGGGATTATAATTGGGGATAGAGACTGTAGTGTGGGGGTTGGGTGGTTATGGGCTGTCATGGGGGATAGGGGATGTAGTCGGGGATAAGGGATGTAGTAGGGGATCAGGACTCTAATGAGGAACAGGAGCTGTAGTGAGGTGGTAGGGGCTGTAGTAGTGATACAGGGGATGTAGTGGGGGAAGAAAGACTGTAGTGAGTATAGGGGATGTAACTGGGGGATAGAGACTGTAGTGTTTGGGTTGGGTGGTTTGGAGCTTCCTGGGAGATAAGGACTGTAGTAGAGGGATAAGATTGTAAGAACACATTTTAGGTCCTCACTCCTCCTTTCCTACCATTAAAAGGTTAATTTATTTACCTTTTTTCCAGAGCCACAACAATCTCGTTGCAGTTGGCTACACCTCCATGGGTACGCTGAACGTAGGCACCTAGGAAAGTCCTCTAGTGGCCGTCTGACTGACTACAACTAGAGGGATTACTAAGCTGTAATGTAAACACTGTCTTTTCTCTGGAAAGACAGTGTTTACATTAAAAAGCCTGCAGAGACATACAATACACGCCAGAACAACTATCTTAAGCTCTAGTTGTTCTGGTGACTATAGTGTCTGTTTAAGTTTGCCTCTGATTTATTATTCCCCTGATTTGCTATATGAATGTTTTCTATGTGTACCTTTTTTAAGTTGATAATCTGCATTGTTCTCAGTGGTGGAGCTAAAATAGATAGGGCCCTGGTACAAGAATATTTTTAAACCCCTTTATCGCAAGGATGGAGAAAAAGGTAGATCCCCATTGTCGTACAACTCCCAGCTGGGGATCTACCATATATATCGAAAGATAAAGGTATGCAAGTGTTCAGTGAGAAATAGGTGTGGGTGTAAGATACTCTAACGTCTAGGTGGGGTCCCCTTAACCTTCACCAATAGTACAAAACATAAACAGAATTTAGACGGAATATCTTACATGCACAAAACAGTAGAAATTCTGACTGTATAAATGATATTCCTATAATAGGAAAAAAAACCAAGGAAACAAATAATGGTGCAATATCGTTGGTGCTGATGGGGAAAATTACAATATTCCCAATAAAATCCCAATGAATTTGCACTCACAAACAAGGAGCCAATCAATATCTGGCTCAGATCATCAGCTTTGTGGGATATAAGAGGTCCCACTCCCTCCTCTGTATGTAAGAGATCTTCCTTTTGTTGAAATCACAGGCATACAGTTGGAGTAATTCAAAGTGCTTTATTCCATAAAGTGCACAAAAAAGTTTAAAATAAATAAAAACCTTACAGTTTGTACTGGTGTATCTTGAAAAGGTAGCAATACGCGTTTCGCCTCTCAGGGAGGCTTCCTCAGTTGCTGGCTTACTGTCCTAAGGGTGATCGTCCTTTTAAATCCGTTTCTTAATTCACCTTAGGTGTTACTTCCGGGTCGCGTTTATTTCTTGCGTATTTCCGGTTTGCGTTCCACCGTTGGAACGCATAAGGGAGATGGTCGCGAACTTCCTGTATTTCTTTCTATTGGAACGCATCCTTGCGTTCCACATCCCGTCTGTCTTCATTCCGGTCGTTCTGTATAATTTTGGAATGCATGCATGCATTCTTCATATCATGCCATAGTCCCAGTGTCTTTTTGTTCATAAAATGTCTCACATATACAGTAGGGAGGGAGAAGAGGGGATATCTACCATATGCCCATCCTTGCAGGGTTGTACTTAGCACTGAGCAGTGTTTGATAAAGTCCCACAACTTGGGACGAAACGCGTCGATCTGTGTGCTGTTGGCTGTTCCCTTCTCTCCATTTCCCCTGGGTCTGACGTCCTGTCTTTATCTTTGGCTGAATACCGCGGTCTTTTTTGAAGATTCCGACTGCGGTATTTATTTATGAGCTGTTGCTGTCCGGGCGGTTGCTTTACCACTCTGCACCTACCTGTTTATTTTCCCACCTACTTCATCTCCACCGCGGTCTTTTTTGAAGATCCCGAACGCGGTGTCAGGGAGTTGGAGTCCCTTTGACGGGGTTCATCTGGTTGCCTTTTGGATCCGCCCGACAGCATTTTTATTCTGCCGACCCAGGGAGGTCTTCCGGACGTTTGCTGTTTTTCTTACTTTATTTTATTTATTATTATTATTATTATTATTATTATTATTATTATTATTATCCTTTTTTGCTTTATAGTAATTTTTATTCCTTCTGGTTATATTTACCTCTGGTGGGGGCCCACACCGAGGTCAGGTATATTTTTATATATTATTATTACTATTATTGTGTACACTGGTATTTTTGTATATTTTTTGTGTGTTTTATTTTGTTTTGTTTTTTTGTTGTATCCACTCTATCTCCACTTAGTGATTGAACCTTTATATATTTTTTATATTTAGGTCGTTCCACCTTTAATGGCTATTTAGTGAAGTTAGTCAGTGGATACATCTAGTGTTACATATATTTTGCTACTTTTTGTGATACATTTATATTTATTTGTCCGGTTAGATATAACAGTGGTGATTTGAATCAGCCCCCTGCTTATTAATTTTTTATATTTGTGATAATCAATAAAAGGTTTTTGATAATTATTTTATATTATTTATTTAGATTTATATTTATAAGCGCACACACCCTATTTTCTATTTCTGAGTGTATAACTCATCAAGTTGCTAGAGTGGGTGTGGAGCTGCTCCCCTTTTTTACTTTATTATTTTGTGGTGTTATTTCTGTATGTACCATTTTTTATAAGATGTTTATATGTAAGCATGTTTTGAATGCAGTATGTGTGTGAATGTAGGAGTGTATTTCTGTGTAATGTGTTATTATGTACTGTTACCATTTGAAAGCAGTGGTTTACTCATGTATAGTATTTGCATTTGAATTTAGGGGTGTGTCTGTATGCAGTGTTGATGTTTAAATGCAGGGGTATATTTGTGTAAAGTGTTGGAGTTTGAATGCTGAGATGCATACACTGCCATATATAAATATTTTATATATATATATATATATCTATATACACACACGAACGCAAGCACACACACACACACACTGATACGTCTGGATACACAGACAAACAGATACACGGGTACTGGCATGCACACATTCACAGGCACACACTAACACATACAGATACACTGACACACAAACAGATACACAGATGCACACTGACACACAAACAGATACACAGACGCACACTGACACACATACAGATGCACACTGACACATATACAAATACACAGACACACACTAACACATACAGATACACAGACACACACAGATAAAGATACACATACAGATACACAGACACACGCAAACACATATAGATACAGAGACACACACAAACAAACACAGACACACAGATACACAGACACACACTAACACACATATACAGCCTTACACATAGCCACACAGATAACATTACATAGTTTTAACCATCCCTCCTGCTTTCATACCTGGTGTCCAGTGGCATCTGGCTGAATGTGATGGGAGTTAGGCTCTCCTTCCTCTGGTGCTGCCTCTCGGTCTCCCTCCTCTCTGTCCCGGCAGCAAGTTGGTAATCAGGGTCAGGGGAACTTCCTCCCAGCACAGCAGCAATACATAGGGACCGGAAGCGCTGATAAAGGGCAGTGGTGTATCCGGGTTTTGTGTTGCACTAGGCAGGACAAAACTCAGGCGCCCCCCCGCGCCACCCCCACCCAACCCTTCCCTCCTGCCCTGCCTTCTAAATACACACACATTCGCTGACAGATACGCATACACTGGCTAACAAAAACACACACTCGCTAATAGAAACACACACTTACTAACAGACACACACTCACTCACTAGCAGACACACACTCACTCACTAACAGACACACACTCACTCACTAGCAGACACACACTCACTCACTAACAGATACACACACTCACTAACAGACACACACACTCACTAACAGACACACACTCAAGGGGTACTTACACACTATTAGGTAGGTGATTTTAATGTTGTTGCTGGTCATTTTATGTTTTGCATCATTTACTCAATGGCACAGAAGTAGTTTGCTAGGGATGTGCATAGGCAAAAAAATTGGTTCGGTTCGGCACTTCCAAAATTCGGGAATTCGGGACTTTGGGAATTCAGAACTTCAGGAATTTGAGACTTTGACAATTCCCTAACCCTACCCCTAACCCTAACCCTACCTCTACCCCTTACCCTAACCCTAACCCTTCCTCTACCCCTAACCCTACCCCTAACCCTTACACTAACCCTGCCCCTAACCCTAAACCTACCACTAACCCTACCTCTACTCCTAACTCTTACCCTACCTCTACCCCTACCGATTAGCGGTAGGCTTAGGGGTAGGGTTAGGGGTAGGGGTAGGGCAAGAGTTAGGGGTAGGGCTAGGGTTAGATTCCTGTAATAATTCCCTTAATTTTCCCTCCCTCTCCTGTTTTGCCACTTTTCAGAAATCCAAAGCACTTCGGCACGTCCGAAATTCGGCACTTCGGCATATAAAATTCTTTTGAGCTATGATTTTCTGGCAATTTCCAAATATGACACAGACCACATTGCTGGCTTTTTTGGTGATAGGTATAGAAAACAGCCAGGTTGATTGCATCGCCAGCAATTTGATATTACAGGTCAATGACCCACATTTTATTACATACCTGTCATAGCACATCCAGAAACAATTCCACCCTCTATAACTGTATTGCTGCATGTGAAAGAATAAAATATTATTGACATTACTACGTCAGTATCAATATGTTTTATCAGTGTCTTTGAAAAGTATTCCTCTAACTGCCTCAGAATCTGCAACATTGGATATTTATGTCATAGAGTGACAATAACGCTTACAAAATGCTGGTAAAATAGGTAATTTTATTAGTCAGTATTTCCTGTGAAATTTTCCATTATTCTCTTTGTTTCTTTAGCTCTCTCGCCCGAGATTTGATTGAACAGTGTCTGCAACAAAGCTATTTCCCCGTAACATGAAAAACATGACTATTAACACATCTTTAATTTCTACCTATGAAAGCAGGCTAGGTACATATGTCCTGGGCGGTTACGGGGACATTTTTCTTTTTATAAAGAAAAAAAGTTTCAAGCTGTGACTACAATTAGTGTACTTGTCAGATCTTCTTTTAAAACAAATACATATTAACAGGGAATCTAGTATTGTGCCCTCCTCTGGCGTGAAAATGAGACAATCAAAATCAAAATCTATTGTAATTACCTCAGTGATATTATAATTAGGAACAATTAAGTTATTCCATGCTGCTTTTTCCCTCATGGCTACAATTAAAAAAGTATATATCTTCCTGCTGCACATTGTCGCTGATTACGTTACCCCACTACGTGTGTAGAAAGTGGATAGGAAACCAGTTTGTATCTCTGATAATTCACAAGCTACTTATAAACACTCGGAAAGCATCTATCCATCTATCTATCTATCTATCCGTCTGTCTGTCTGTCCATCTATCTGTCTATTTATCTCTCTGTCTGTCTATCATCTGTTTGTCTGTCTGTCTGTCCCTCCCTCCATCCCTCTGTCTGTCTGTCTGTATCTATATCCAATAAGTTTGACAGATATTTATTTGATTCTATGTCACCCATGAAAAATACATATTCACGTTTGTAATATATAAAAAATGCAACAAGCAGGCAGATACTTACCTAAACAGTTATTAAGAGCAGGGCTCTCCATCCAAAACCAACCTCATCAATATCCCAAATAAATTTTCCATTATCAGTTATTTAAAGTAATACTATAGTGTTAGGAATACAAAACTGCTATGGTGCCTCTGCAGTTAACTATATGTCTGCCCCTACCTGGGATTAAAAGGGTTGGAAGACCTTTTTTTCTCATACCTGATGTAAACATTGCAGTTTTTCAGAGACTGCAGTGTTTTACTTTTCAGGGTTAATAGGACAGGAACACTGCATCCAGGTCACTTCAATAAAATGAAGTGGCCTGGGTGGCTATAGTGTTCCCTTAAAGAGACACAATAGGCACCTAGATCACTTCATTTTATTGAAGTGGTCTGGGTACAGTGCCCCTGTCCCATTAACCCACAGCTCTGTCACCAACTCCTGTGACGTCGGTGCGATAGGGGAACCTGATGCGCATGCCCAGAGACCGCCGCCCACATTAGTTCTCCCCCATAGGAAAGCATTTAATCAATGCTTTCTATGGTGGTTTTCATGACGCTGGACATATTTATGCAATGGGTGGTGACGTCAAGCGTTATTTCAATGTGCTAAACTCAGTGAAAAGCTAAGAAGCGCCTCTAGCAGCTGACGGATAGGCAGACACTTCAGGCAGTCTTAACCCTGCAATGTAAACATTGAGTTTCTCTGAAACTGCAATGTTTTACATTACAAGGTTAAGAGGACAGGGGCTCTGCACCCAGATCACTTCAATGAGATGAAATGGTCTGGGTGCCTATTGTGTCCCATTATTTAAACTATAATGTTTACATTGCAGGGTTAAGTGCACCTCTAGTGACTGTCATGTGATGCGGTAGCCCAATAGGAAAGCATTGATTTGAATGTTTTCCTATGGGGAAGTATGAATACATATTATTATACATATTATGGTCCCCCAATAATCCTCTGTAAGGAATATTTGATTGGATATCGGCAGAAGAAGCCAAGCCTTCTTCATGACATCATAGGAGGTGGTTAGGCAAACAGCATTGAGAGAGTTATGGTGTTGGAAAAAGCTAAACAAATCTTACATTTGTAACATTTTTATGGTAAACCAGAAGGGAGGATAACATTTGTCACCAACACGCAGTGCCCACTGAGGACAGGCATAATTTTGTTACAGTATTGACATTAGGCAGCCTGAAACAGAATTCCTGGCTGCCTAAGTCATATGTGCTGGTGGTTTAATTAGCAAAAAATGCTTCACATAGAGATTACTACCACCATGATTGCTCTTAAAAGTAGAAGTGGTCATGGTGGTTAAAGTAACCCTTTAACTTGTGATAATGTGCTCATTTTGCATGACTATGCCTGTTACAAGACCACTTTCAATTTTACTGTTACTTTAAGAAGATACTTCCCTAAAGGAGCAGTGTCTAATTAGAACAAAATGTGTCAGGAATAAATGTTATATAGTCAAGGAGTGGAAAACACCTGTAGTGTGGAGTAAGGGATGCATCTCTTGCCTTTTGTTGACATTCCGGCTAAGTCATATGTCAAGCTATGCTTGACTGGCTCTGTGATTTTTTTCAATAATTCTCATTTGTTCACATGCTGACAGTTCTGAAGAATAAAACCAACTCTGGTTTGCTGGGGAAATGAATATGTCTTGAAAGTTTAGACTTTGGTGGCAGGCGATCTATTCAGAGTTCTCGAAGCAGAGAGGGGAGCAGGTGAGGGAAGGAGATTTTGTAAACTTGGGTGGCCTCCTTACTGTCAACACCTAAATGCATTCAGACGCACAACCCATGCTGCTGCTTATCATTAATCATTGAAAATACATGTGCATGTCGGGGTTGTGCGTGATGTCACCAGTGGTACGTCTGCGATAATTTCAAAGAGGAATCTCTCAAATCTTGTTGAAGTTAAATTGACCTTGTGCTTAATAAAACAATTCCATGCTCTTAAAATACTTGCGGTGAAATCCATCCTTCATCTCTGTACTGAAGGATGGCATACAACCTGCTGTTACCTAATTAAAGATCCTGTTCTTTTTTTTTTCTTTTCAAAACTGTAGGTCTGTAGGTGTTTCTATGCTTCCTAATTATTTGTAGCGTTGATGCTATGTGTGGGACATTATTTAAGTGATGTAAACAATCAGGTGTGAAATTGCAATAGCTGTAGCAGTTGTTGCTTGCCAGTGATTAGACCAGGAGAAGGTAACTCATCATTCTACCTGTTTCCGTTAAACATATCTTCTGTCCTTTTTCATACAGATGTAGTGAATTCCTATTTTCATTTTGCAGGTTTTTCATTTTGAGACATGATTGGGAAAATTTTCAAAGTTTTTTTTTTTTTTTAACATCATTTGGATTGGCAGCAGGAACAAAAGTACTTTACATTAATGTTTGACCGTGATGAACTTAAATCCTTTTTTTCCAGACTAAATTAACAAGCTACTGTATCAGCAATAGCTGTTGTATTTAAACTGCATCCAGAATAATATATCTTCCTTGGTTTAAAGAATCTCATTATAATCTCAATTTGAGTAAAACTGTTATATGTAGCGTGTTTCAGAAACAGAGATATTTTGTGCATCGATAACTAGTGAAATATCATCATTTTAAATATATTAAAGGGACACTCAGGACTCAAATTGATCTCTAATTTTTTCCAATATGTTGCCAGGATAATATATTTAAAACATGGAAGAACATACGACATAATAAGTTATCAGGTAACAACTACAAAGATACTATATCCTGAATATCCCAAATGTTCCACAAATATTAAGGTTTGTATAGGCAAGAAAAAGTTCCAATCCTAGCCTCTTTTTGTGTTTAAATAAACTGCTGTGCAAATTCCACAAATCCGTGTGCATCAGTCATGAGCAATTTTATTCTTTCCGTTGTTTGTCAGTATTATAACATTATATTAAAATGCATAAAAAAAAAAAACAATTACCTATTACGTAAACTCAAATTGAAGCACATCATAGGGTTAAACTGAAATGATAAGTCTTTGCAGATCCTATGTCATCTTAGTAAATAGACATCGGGCCTGACTTTCAGAAAACCTACTTTACAAAATCCACTTTTTCTGTCCCCTTCTTGAAGCATACACAGTCACATCAATAAGAAAAGACTTCTGGTAGATTGTACACAACTACACTACAAAGTGCTCTTATGTTGACCTATTGCCCTCCAAGAGCAGTTGAAAAGAACAGAAACAAGATGTTGCCAGATGAACAATCGAAGTGCAATCGGAGCAAAACTCCTCAGACCAATAGCAGTGACTGGGAAAAGCAAAGCTCTCATCCTCTACCGTTAAGCACACTTCAAATTGGAAAAAAGGTCACAGCCTCTACCATCACCTTTGGATAGAGTGATGAGAAGACTAAAAATAGCAGGGTTCCTGCAAGACACAGGGGCATTTAGAAAGTGAAACTGCCGTGCCGCGTCTTTTAACTCCTGCTCTATTAAAACTGTCTTGTATGTTGTCATGTGCTGAATTTTACAAGAGATTGAATTAATACCGATCATAGTTTGGCAGAGGTATGACACACATGCAAACACATGCAAAAATTACATAAGGCGAACGCTGCCTTATGTAATTTTTTTTGAATTAAGTCATAAAAATAAAATTTCACGTTTCTCTAAATATATGTTTTACTAAACCGTCATTATCCAATAAACGTTGTCCATATTCTTCATGTATATTTTTAGAAATATTTGTGTTCTAGCAAAGTTCACAGAGGCACACTGACAAATTTAATGAGTCTTCACTGTCAGAATTTCTCTTCCCTACAGCGCAAAGGAGCACGAGATTTGGGAATTCAATAGTACGCATTTCTCCTACCCAAAGAACAGCTCTGCATAGGTTAAAATACATTCATTGCAAGTGAATGGCAAAGAACAGAAATCTTGCCCTGTGTTAGCTAAAGATAGGTAGATAGACATACAGAAAGCATAAAACATATACTTAACATTAGGCATGTATTTACAGCTACAATCAGGCTGAATATTAGGTATGAATAAAACACAAAATATTGAATATAATGGGGCTAAGGTTTTGGGGCTAAAAGACAGCAAATCAAGATGGCTTTACGTCTAAATAATTAAGCCTATTAAGACCCCACCTGCTTAGGAATGGCATGGCAAAGGTATTGGACCATAATTATCATTAATGAAAAAATTTAAGGGGACAGAGTAAAGATGTAAAAGAGGAAAATAAATTAATTTGGTGATACACAGAGGAAATATAAATGAAAGTAATTCTAATGCTACATTGAGAGGTGTAAAGCAGAGAAGTTTTACATATTATGCTACGGTCCTACTGTCTCATGTCACTAGTTGTGTAATCAATCCTCCATTGCTCATCATTTCTGACGCTGAATGCTGTACTCTCAATTTATGGAACAAGATTTTTGCGTTGTTCTACAGATGCATGCCCGATTGTGTAAGATTCACATTGGCTTTACCACTTGTAAACCCGGCTTTCCTCTTAGACGACAACATTTTGTGGTACTACCAACCAAGAAAGGATGTTTACCTGCATTTTGAGATTTTCTGGTCATGTCTTGATTTGGGTTTTTATTTTCACAAATCCTGTGTTTGGATAGTTATACATGGCAAGGTTTCTAGATATAGTGATATAGATGGTACCACTAACCACAGTATTCCATTTTGCTATTTTCACCTGTTCTCAAGCTGTTTTCTACGCCCTCGAGGTCTTCGGTGCTAAACCCAACCACTCTAAGGATCAGCCATATGTCATTTGCCTATTACTATTCTTTAGTTTCATTCCTAGCTAGAGATTAAAAAGCAAAACAATAAAGCAAGGAAACCCCAAAGAATTTAAATACCCAAAAAAGAAGAACTGTACATTATCTCTGAAAGGGAAATATCTCAAAACAAAAGAATGAACCCTACACAAAGGACTAACCCACAAACAATTGTGACACTTACTTACAAGTATTTATTTTCCATAAAATAAAATCAATTCTTTAAAATAAAACCTTTTATATAGGGTAATATCGTCATTTGCATTCTACAAACAGAACTCTTTGTATGCACAATACACTCACATTTACAGATTTCTATTAAAACACCCAGAATCTTGGCATCTATCGTATATCAAATATAATGTTTTATAATGTTCACTAAAATCTCATAGTTAGGAGCATTTTTGAAGATTTTTTTACAGCATGCCATAACTATGCAAAGCTGTATAGTTGTGGGGTTTGCGGGAGATATTTCAATGCAATACACAGGATGTAGTTGCAAGTGTTATGTATAAGTGATCAACAATATAAAAAATATAAATTATCATTGACAGGTAACCTCTTAGCAAGCTATTGAATAACAAACAGTATAGCAAATAGTTAATCACAACTCTTAAGCACTATATGCTTATGTGTATACAGTAAAGATAAGACACTATCACCATTTTTACCTCTTGTTTTGATTCTCTCTCACTATAGTATAAATAAGAAATAAATTCCCAAATAAAAAGTAATCCTACCATAAATACCTGCCATGCTGCGACACTGGATCACGAAAAAGATTGTTTGCAGTAAAGTGAGGGCAATTAGATATTAAAAGGTCCCAAGTGGCAATGGGTGTCGAATATACTGTTACACAGGTGAATTGAAATGCTTTTGTCATTGCTCCCTATATAACACTGATGGATGAAAGGTGAAATAGGTATTGGTTTTCAGATAAACAAGACAGTGAAGGATCAACTACACAATAGTATGTTGATATTTAACCCAGTCCATTCCAGAATGGTGAGTGCCAATCAATAGACACAAACCACAGACAATAAAAAGCTAGAAGAAATCATTTGCAAGCATATACACCTATATACACAATGGTTTGATAATACATAACACACCTATCCCGAGGCAATGCAAGGATATTAGCAAGCAAAACACAGCTGATCATGTTATGGTTATTAGATCTGTCATTCAATCTTAGAATTACATTGTAACGGTCCACCAAGGTCAAGATGACAACTGGTGCATGACTCCCAAACAACACCTTCCTAAAAGGACATTGTGCCTTACCCTACCAGACATTGTGGTGAGAAATTGGTAAACAAGTTACCATCAGGGATTAGTAACAGGCTCCTTCAGACACAGTGCGCCCGACCAAGAGCTACCCAGAAACCGCAAGGAATTGTGAGTCAGATTGTGAGGTGCTGCGATCGGGTAAAACTTTACTTGAGTAGCGCACGGTGCCAGGACCATCAAACAGGGTGCAATTTGGAAGGGAGATACGAGAAAGGAACTGTGTAAAAAGCATATTTGCTGTGCAGCCCTCTTTTCTGTTAATTTTATACTATAAAATAATATAAAGCGCTACTGTAGATTTTAATAATTATATAAAATTTGGAATTACATGTAAAGACAGAAATGAGATTGGGAAGATTGAAAAGGTTTGTTATAAGTTAGTCTTCAATTTTTCCAAATTGAGCCACTAAGTGTTGAATTTAGGCACTAATCAAGTGAGAACCGACTGATAGACTTGTACATTTAGAAATGGCTGAATTGTAATTGGGCTTATTGGCTGATTGGGCCGATTTTGTTTATGCAGAGTGCCATATGGATATATTTTTCCACTGTTTGGTTCATAGATAAAGTAAGAAAAAGAAACCAATACAGGAAAAAAGAGGAGAAGACATAAAAACCCTATAATTATATTTTTAAAATATATATAATATATAAATATAGACTGATGCTCCCTTTTTTTTTAGTTTTAAGCACTTATTACTAGATTTGTGAATAAAATCAACATTTACTGGTTTCCCATCGCTATCCTATGAATTATATCTTTTTTGGCAAAATGGGTAGAGTTTTTCATCACAAATCACCACGAAGATGCTCAGCAATTGCATGTTTTGGTTAGCTTGTAATTCGACTACATTTCTTGGCGTTCAGGAAATTGACCAATTACCCAATATCCCCAAATTTGGATAAATTGTAGTTTGTAACAAAAGGAAACTTCAAGTCTACAGAGTATTATATTAACCTCTATTTATAAACCCCACACCATACTGTATTAATTTAGAATTTGGAGACTTAATCCCACACATGCAGCATTAAACATGCACCCAATGCACTAAAACCCTCACTGACAGCAATACTCACTCATAATACTGTATAATTAATTAATATGGTGCATTAAAGCAGCACATTATATAATTGGGTAGTTAATACCTCTCAATATTATATGGTACTCTGTACTATCAATAAGATTTGCCCAAATGAGATCAGGGACTTTCAGCCCACATCAGCCCTCACTAGCCACTGTGGTTTGGCCAAATCATTTTTTTATTGTGGACCTCCAAACACTTGTTCATTTGACTAGTCATATATATTTTGCATTAAACTGATGGGTATATTTCTTTTGCCATTTGGTTCACATTGATATTTAAAGCTGAGTGGATGTCCTGCAGGTTAAACAATATGCAAACAGTAATATAGCACTGAAAAACAAATATACGTGAATATAAGTATTACAAATTAATCTTCACTCAATTAGTTTCAACTTTAACCCTTTTACTCACCTTGCATCCACTCACCCCCATCACTATCTGACTAGTAGTGGTGATAGATGTTTTGTGCACATATACATTCAATAGAGTAGACAGGGCTAAAAAGAGCCCACTTAAATGATATCCACTGCAGTCAGTTTGCCATGTTGATTTTATTCAATAAAGCTATGGCCATGTATTTTTGCATTGTTTATTGTTTTTGTTTTTTGTGTATCAGCGGAGAGATTTTTGGCTAGTACAGTATAAAGCTACGACACTTGATTAATTTATAAGAGTTAAGAAGCTACATTCTATGTAAGTTAATTAAATTCTGTTTTTGTTTAATAGAGAACAATACATTTATAAGATTTTACCATGTTCTGCATTAAATAACGATGCTATTCATTAAATTATCCAATATTCTTCAGTATGATACAGTGCAAGGCATGGGTTTCTATCTATCAGTAAGTGAATATGCAGGAAAATCCAATACTGCTTTACATAAAAGCAACCATCACAATTCTTGACCCCAAAACCCAGAGAAAAACCTCAGCTTTCAGTCAATTTTATCCAATTAATTATAATGTGTAGTTTGTGCTTAGCGGAGCAGTAATGCTCAATTGATTAATAAATTAATGTGGAGTGTCAGTGTTCCATCATTGCCTCCCTGTACAGTTTGAAACATAATCAACTTTAATTCTATCATCAATTCAATGTTTATGGTTATTGGATTAGGAAAATTTGGTTAATGCCACATGTAACTAGTACATAAGCGAGTTCGGTTTGAGAAGCTTATTGATCGGTGGAAAGGAGCCAGATACATGTGTTAGGATCTGTGTTTAACAGAACAGAAATACATTTTTTTAAATATATTTTACTTGCTGGTTGACTTCTGCACCATGAAACGGGATATGTTATCTTCCTGCAAGCAAAGCATTGTGGGAATCATACTCTATAACTCCTGTAACGATGAAGGTTGTGTAACCGTGCAATAAAAATAATAAACCAATGGAGGCAATGGATAATTGCCTCGATTCACAATTTCCTTATCAATACGTCACAAATCTCAGTTTAGTGAATAACGCTTACAGCAGCCTATTTTTTTTTTTAAATCTTTTAATGAAGAGTACTAATGATTACAGCTACTATTAGCATTTATATAGTAGCAGCATTTTCTGAGGGGCTTCACAATCATACAGTGGGGACATTTAATAATAAGTAATTGACATACACAAATAATCATGACAGAGGTGCAGTAGGCCCTGCAATCTAGGAAATCATTAATACCACAAAACATAGAGTTCATAGTTACATAGTCACATAGCTGAAAAGAAACTTGCGTCCATCCAGTTCAGCCTTCCTCACATATGTTTTTTGCAAAAAACCCAGTCTGAAGCGCTTCCAATTTTGCAACAAACTAGGAAAAAAAATCCTTCTTGACCTCAAAATGACAGTCAGATTAATCCTTGGATCAAACAGCTATTACCCCACTAATTAGACATTATATCCCTGTATGTTCTGTTTTTGGAAGTATTTATCCAATTGCTGTTTAAACATCTGTATGGACTCTGGTAAAACCACCTCTTCAGGCAGAGAATTCCATATCCTTATACTTCTTACTGTAAAAAAAAACTTTCCTTTGACTTAAATTAAATCTCCTTTCTTCCAGCCTAAATGCATGACCTTGTGTCCTATGTATAGCCCTGTTTATGAATAGATTTCCAGATAATGGTTTGTACTGGCCCCAAATATATTTATATAATGTTATCATATCCCCTCTGATGCGCCATTTTTCCAAACTAAAGAGATTTCATTTTTTAACCTTTCTTCGTAACTAAAGTGCTCCATTCCTTTTATCAATTTTGTAGCTCGTCTCTGCACTTTTTCTAGTGCCATGATATCCTTATTTAGAACTGGTGTCCAAAATTGCACAGCATATTCAAGGTGTGGTCTTATCAGCGATTTATAAAGAGGCAAAATTTCAATCCCTAGAATTTTTTTCCCTATTTACACATGACAAAACCTTACTGGCCTTAGCAACTGCAGATTGACATTGTATATCTATACAAATCCTGACAGGCACATTCACTTCTATCTCCATACAGGCTTTCTTAACTTCTTAGCCCATACTTAAACCCTTTATGAAATAAAGCTCTATAACCCAATTGTATATAGCATATAACCAATACCTAATACGAGACAATAGATCACAGTATAAGAACTTCAGGGAGGATTATATAACCCCTGAGAGACTGACTTCCGGATAGGAACAAACATCAGCCTATTTGTTAGCTGACATAGCAATATCATGCTAGACCATGATACGGATAGCTATAATTGAAACAACATACGGCTTAGCTGCATTTGGTTACTCCACCACTCAGTACCACATACAATGGGCGGGAAAAGGAGACACCTTCTGTGCAGGAAGGATCCCCAGAACCAGGAGGATCTTTATATCGCAAAAATAAATAATTATAATTAATTACTTTGCGTTTTGCTTTCTTTTTATTTACTTATTTTTTAAAATTGAATAGGGTCATTAACAATATGGAGCACTATTCAGCAGATACCCGATACCTCAAGCCTTCTGCTCAACAGTGACTCGCCTAGGCATAGAACTCAAATCTTACGCCCCCATACCCTAACACTTTCACTTTGCGCATATTGTCTAATAAACACTCTTACCCACTCACCCCCTGAGCGGTGCCAAACACATATGTGACCACCTACCCAGGTGTAATTCTATCAACCCACCAGTCCTACAAATACAGGCCAATGGGTCCAGACACCGACTCTTGCAGGTTGTGCAAAATGCACTCCCAGCAAATGCATACTGAATTGTTGTATGTAATTATGTTGTGTTTTTTTCTACTTTCTTGTTTTCCTTTATATCCTTATATGATTTTTGTATATAGTTCATGTTGTTTTGCCTATGTCCTACCACAATGTGAGGTGCCACCTAAACTCACTCTCAAACTGGTTGCGCTTCCCGATATCACAATCCCTTATGGAGACAATTAATATCCTATCTTACAATATTAGAAGCCTCAACATTCCAGAAAAGAGAAATATGGTTATGAATGAAATGGCTTAATCAGTTGGAAATATTATATTTTTGCAAGAAACCCACCTCCCTTGTGCAGCAAAACTTTAACATAAGCAATTCACTTCAATTTATTATAACAATTATTCTTTGACTAAATCCAGAGTGGTAGCTATCCTTATTAGAAAGGGCACGCCTTTCACCTACAGAGATAGACACCTCAACGTATCGGGGCGATTTATTCTGGTGAGGGGTCTCATCCGCAATACACCTGCCACTCTAGTAAATATCTACCTCCCCAATAAAAAACAATGTGCGGCATTTCGTCACATCCTATCCAAGGTTCAGAAACTTACGGAAGGAATACTGATCACAGGGGGAGATCTTAATATATCCCTTGATGCAAATAGAGACAGCACAACCCCTAACTCCCTACACCTAACCGCCACACGGGCGCAGATGTATAACATACTCACACTAAATAGACTGACTGACTGCTGGAGGATATTAAACCCCACTGCAAAAAACTACACATACTACTCCAAACCCAATAACACCTACATGAGAATTGATATGTTGCTTATGGAATATCACTACCTCAATCTATGGACTAAAGCCACAATAGGAAACATAATGTGATCCGATCACATCCCGATCTCTACCTCCCTACACATCCCATCTATCCCTAAAACACAAACACAGTGGCGTCTCAACCCTCACATCTTCCAAAAAGACAATATTAAAAAACAAATTATTCAAACCATACAACACTATTTTCGGGACAACGGTACACCCGACAAAGACCCTTACATGCAATGGAAAGCATGCAAGTCGGTAGTAAGAGGCGAACTGATCAAATGGGGCTCGAGCCTCAAAAAAGACAGATCACGGGAAGGTAAAACCCTTATGGCGAAAATAGCCAACCTTGAATTGAAGTACAAACAGTCACTCTCTGATGCAGAATATAAGTCCCTACTACATCATAGATCAGAACTCAAAATATTAATGAACTACCAAGCTAAAAAATCAATAATGTGGACAAAACACAAATTTTATGCCCAGGGAGACAGATGTCTAAAGATGTTGGTCTCCTCCATTAGACAACAAAGACAGTCAATATATATCCCAAAAATAAAAAACAATCCAGGGTGATTTGACACACACCATAGACAAAATAGCAGAATAATTCTGTGACTATTACCGGGCCCTCTACAACCTGAACCAGGACAGTCACAAGCCCCAAGACAGGATGACATATTCTTTCTATAAATTTGACACAATTTTGACCCCAGAGATGACTAGCTCCCTAGATATACCATTCACAAAAGACAAACTGAAACAAGCAGTGTTATCCACATTGACAGACAAAAGCCTAGGACCAGACGGATTATCCAATATCAACTACAAAACGTTCCTACATGACATAGACTCATATTTCTTGAAAGCCCTAGTTTAGAGGCAACAATGACACTCATCCCTAAACCAGGGAAAAACAGTGAATCTTGCGGAAGCTACCGACTGATATCCCTGATCAACATTGACATGCAGATTATTACCAAAATGATGGCAAATAGATTACGACCACTATTAAATACCTTAGATCACTCTGATCAAGCTGGCTTTCTACCAACCAGAGATGTGAAGGATAACACCACTAACATAATTAACCTTATACACACTACCAAGTTTACGAAAACCTTCCATATTGCTTTCCATTGATGCCGAAAAGGCATTTGACAGGATGGACTGGTCTTTTCTCACGTCGTCGCTGGTCAAGTCAGACAGTATCAAAATTAAAATACCTTCCACCAAACAACATAACTGAACACCATAAACAGGGGCTTCAGAACCTCTTCAAATTTTCCTTAGACTCTCTACATGACTTCTGGGTAACCACCTGCAGGTGACTTACATATAATTAATCAGACAAGGTGATTGTTTATTTTCAGAGTTAAACTAGTAATGTTTCCTTTGATTAGAACCCCTACCCTTCCCACCTATACCCACACCTTACTAATACGATGAACATCCAAGATCATTATAACTACCCAGCTTAATTACAAATAAGAAACCTACAATACTTGAGCATACCAGTGGTGTGAACACAGGAAATAAATATGTTATCTCCTAATACACCAAACAACACATCAATCCGGTTTATATCTCTTTGCTCTACTTTCCTAACTTCATAACTATGTTGTATGACATGTCGGGAAGGTACTGTGTCAGCAAGAATTCACTTGTCAACTGTCAACTGTTCACAACATGAAGTGCAACGTATATGCAGAAACTGTACTTGTGACCAAAACTGTTGTAATGTAACACCAATATGACCATGTATATCATACTGTATACTCCTTGTTTGTATAACTTACAAAGAAAAACGTATAATAAAAAATAAAAAAGTACAAAATGTGGAACATTTCTGAAACTAAAATGATTGATTAATTGATTGATTGAAACTAAAATTTCAAGGACCACAGATTATATTTAAAGAAATGATTATCTTCAACTTATGATAACTATAATGCTAATGCTAACAGAAACACTAACCCTAACCTAGGAGAGAGTGTGTTTGAGAGATTCCTTTGCTGATGTCAGTAGAGGGACTCCCTTACAGTGCTCTCTATTTCCATCTCTGCTGCTAAATCATATTGTGACAAGTTGTCACATAATTTAATGCCCCCTGTCAGTATGATCACACACAGTGATCAGCACTGGGCATAATGCATAGCCCAGTGTGGGTCACCTTATGCAACTGGTGTTAGCTCTGCAGGGGGCTTACAAGGAGACCCAATCGGGGTGTCCTCAGATCCTTTGAGTCTCCCACTGTCAGTAGGGATTCCTGGTAACTTCAGTAATGATCCAAAAATGGAAAAAAGTAAAAAATACCTCCTCATACGGTTGTAAACCAAGCAACATTACAAGGCTCTCAGGGTACACCAAAGTAACCTGCCAATATTTGTGAATCACCAGTGAATAGTCAGTCAAGAGAACATACACAAATGTAAAAATGTAGCAATTGGTGTTCACAATGAGTCCATCTCTGCTCAATACATAAAAAAAATAAAAAATGAAATTATTCCACAAATTGTAATACAATAAAATAGTATTGGTCATACAGTGATATACTTCAAATAGCATAGGATCCAATAATATATGCATTTTATGTCTCCTGACACTATACCAAGTTCAGTAATGATGCCACCAGACCATGGCTTAACACAGAAGTTCAGCCAGTCATGGTAATTTAAATGGTTGTATGCAGTGCTAAACTTTGAGTGCTACAAACAGCTCACTGGACAACATGGGACTACTAACTGTGGCCCCAGCTCATAGAGGTGAGACCTGGGTATCAAGTAATAATTGAGGTTCCCTTGTAACATGTTGGTAAAAATCAACATAATGGATTAATTCTATCATGGGTCCTTGAAAGTAGGACAACCATGATGGAATAATTCCATCATTCCTTGTAAATCGGTTTAATGGAATCTCTTACATCACCTTATTAATTGCGAAAAGTTGCCAATGTCAAAAAATTCAGTGAGATTTAATTTGCTCACTGCATTTTTGCAGGAACTTGCATCCGAAATCAAGCATTCTTCATGAAGAATTTTAAAATTCTAGAGATTAATTATTTTATTTAATATACACGTCACTGCAAAAACTGAAAAGACATTTGTTTATATAAAGCATAAGCAAAAGATTAGGAAGAGATTATAAGTACTTATTTTTAAAAAAGGAAGAAAACTATGATTCAATACTGTACATTGTACTAAAATAGTGGACCATGCTGATTGGATAGGGAACATTCAATTGAATAGAGGACATTTTGTGTTTTCGGCTATGGTAAGCAAAAAGAAACAATACACATTCAGTCTACTAAGAAAACGTACATATTCTGTATTAAATATATCCGTTATATTTTTTAAGTAAATGTAATTTTTATAAGTGTTAAGAATGGTAATCTTGCTAAAGGTTATCTGGGCTGTGAATAACCTCTATACATTATCTTTGTAAAAATATCTGTTTTTCCCACTTATAATTGAGCTCTCATTCTATAGGCTATTTAGTATTTTAAACACGTTTGTGGGCCTGATTTTCATAGCTTTGTGACCTGCAATAGACAAAATGCATTAGATTCTGATTTAGATACGTCCTGGCCTATACATTCATTTTAAGCTTATTGATGTTTGGTCTACTGGTAAATGTCACTAAATGGCATATGGGTGTTCTGTAGACTTTGGTTCCAATACATATTATTATTATTATTATTATTATTATTATTATTATATTATTTATAGAGCGCCGTCAAATTCCGCAGCACTTTAATGATGTGTTAGTTCTAATCTATAGGTGACTATAATATAGCAGGCAATTGTTCAAGTTTTCATGCTGGAAATTAAAGTGATAGCACCAATATATGTATTTTCTAAAATTCATATTATTATGAACAACCTTTATCAGTGTTACATAGCTTTGTATTTAAAACAGTAGAAATGGCAACAGCGATTGCAGATAACCAATTGGCTCATCTACTCTGTACGACAGTGGTTTACATGAAATACATGGTTGTTGTATGCAGTATGCTTAGTTATTGTGTTTAGTGCTCTTATATGTTATTTTTTAAAGTTTTAAAATTTCGATAAATCTTGATTCATTGGAGTCTGGCAATTAATAGTTTGTGTAATGTTATATCCTTGCCAAAACAAAATACAGGAGGGTGAATAACACTAAATAAATTGTTTATTGACAACACTGATTTCCTAGTTAATATAATAACATGAATGCACATATCACTAAAATGCTAAACAAACTACCATATAGAGTACAACTATATGCATGCATGTATAAGCAAAAGATATTTAAAATGTTTTAATGCATAAATAAAACAGTCATGAAAATGTGACAATTCTGTAATATGTACAGCCTTCTTAAATAAATCTTGCTTATCATGGAACAAATTTGAACCAAAAACACTCAGTGTCTTGTACCCTATACCTATGGTGTTCGCAGCTTTAAAAAAAAGTGAAGAACAACATAAAAAGATACACAATAGCAATTAAAATACACTTTGAAACCACAAATGTCGGGCATATGTTTTCATTTGTACACATGTGCCACAGTACAGATCTATATTAAATCACTATGCCAAAATGATTGCATAAACTAAACACAAAAACCAGGAGAACACTTGGTGTATTTGTTGGCAGTGCACAAAAATAACTGTATTTCCATGGCCTTTTTACTGTTAAATATAATACTAATAATATTACATATTACTTATGCAAGAATTATTTAAGATAATTTTAGTCCATATGCGTATGATCCTCCTTTAATATCACAAAAAATAAATATTTACCTCTCAGTTATATAATTAATCTTTGTCCATTTCACTATCTGGATTAAGGATTCTATTTGGTAAACAGAGCCTCACAATAACGCTAAGGCAATGCAGTTTTAGATATAGGGCACCTCCAGCCCATCCTCTTTTTCCGAAATATATCTCTAATAGAAGTTTCACTTCTGGAATAGATTCATCAATTTCATCTCTATTTGGAGTAAATTCATGAGCTGAGAATGTCAGCTGATGCTCTAAGTCAGTAAACCTTTGTCTAGCCAGACTCTGGCAGAATAGACATCTCTAATGCAGAAGTAGAAACATTTATATTAGCATCTCAATGAGAGGACTAGAGTGGAGGCATCTGACTGGTATAGCAACTAGATTTGTGCATTCTGTTTTAATTAAAGAGAAAGTTGTCTGAATGATTAGCGGGTTGTCTGAAATCCGTACTTCCAAATCACCATATGGACATATCACCGAAAAAATGGAAAAATTACCCATGCAATGGCTGGCAGTTTTGTTTGTTTGAAAATGCACCTACGTCATAATTATATTACTTCTTTAAATTGCAGTACACTGTTCTGTCCAACCAAACAAAAACAAAAAAAGAAATTCTGTCCCAACCAAATTTTCTGCATTTCCCCAGTCTAATAGCAACACTAAAAGCATTAAGGAACAGCATCATAAAGTATCTACCGAAAATTCTTGGGATACTAAAATAAATTACACTAGGAAAATTCCATGAAAAATGCATTTGATGTCATTTTATTGCTGTTGATGGTTTTAAAATGGCTTATTGAGATTTTTATATATATATATATATATATATATATATATATATATATATATATATAACTGTTGTTAAGCTAATTTTGATCTTCATATGATCAAGCAGCATTATACTAACTTTACCTGTTGGAAGTGAAGGTTGATTTTCCCAAAATGAAAATTCATTAATTAATAATATGAAGCTAGATTGCTACTTGCATTTGTTAAAACACTGGATTAAACATTTTATCATTTGTAATAACTATATTGACTACTAATGATTTAGCCAAGTAGCTGACTCTCACCACACATTGCATATACAATCCAGCTGCATCAATCTGTTCTCTTGGCTCTGATATCAGTAAACTTATTTATTTTTAATTTTTTTATTCTGCAGCTGTGTTCATCTGACTGTATTAATACCACCAAGCAACAATTAAATACTTACAGTGTTTGCGTGCAACTGTAGCCTAAACTCCACTGTTCTATTAATATAACACTATGAAGTTATCAGCATAATATAAACACTTGCCAGCACTATACACTATGAAAGAAATGTTACCTTTTAAAAAAAAAATATTCTAAATAAAGTAAAGTTTTAACTTAAAGTGCATGTTTATGTTTTCCACGTTTTTTTTTTGTCCGTCCACTACTTAGTTTGAATACCATATTGATATTAAACGATCACTTACAAAATCCACACATGAAAGGCAGTTTTCTTTATTCGTCACAAAATCATTGTAGAAAACATTGCCAAGCAATCTGAATAATTGTCACGTACCATGGAAAAGTGTCTGTCCAAGTCACTGTTCTACATGAACCAAATCAGATTACCATTTTTTGGTTATGTACTCTATACCGAATTTTACCTTCGATGAGCCCTTTTATACATCTGCACTCATATTTAGTTTTTTTTTTACATGTCTTGTATTTAGAAGCACTATATGTATGTTTTAAGCAAGTCTTTTTGTACTGTTTAATCCAGACTCAAAGGAAAGAAGAATCATTCATGAATAAGAAAGTAGTCCAAAACATATAATGAATCTCACAATCATTAAAAAGATTGCCAATAAATGCACAAAAAGCATAGGAAGAATAGAGAGTTTTCGTATGGTCTGGTTAAAGCATAATTAAAGATACACTGTAGTCACAAAAACAACTTTACATAGTTACATGGTTACATAGACTGAAAAGTTTGAAGCACTTCCAATTTTGCAACAAACTAGGAACAAAATTCCCTCTTGACCCCAAAATGGCAGTCAGATTTATCCTTGGATCAAGAAGCTATTACCCTACAGTTGAAAAATTATATAATTATTATTAATATTACCATATATATAGTGCCAACAGATTCTGTAATGCTTTACAATATTATAGGAGGGGGAATTTAACTATAAATAGGACACTTACAAGAAAACCTATTGGAACGATAGGTCAAAGAGGACCCTGCTCAAACGGCTTACAGTAATTTTTAGGACCACTAGTGGGCAAATACTACTTGTCTACTGGTGGATGGTCAGATTTTCAATGCCGCAGGATAAGTTGCAGATTCTAAGAATGAATAAACAGATGTCTAATATTTAACAGAATTAGTTGTACATTGTACAGCGCTACGGAATCTGCTGGCGCTATATAAATAATAAAATAATAATAATAATAAAGAGGACCCTGTTTAAATGAGCTTACAGTCTATAGGAGGTGGGGTGTAAAACACAATAGGACAGGAAATATCAATCAAATAAGGTGGGAGTGAAGCAGAACTGGTGGAGAAAGTAGAGCGCTGGAGACAGGTATGTGAGGTAGAGGTTACTCTGGGAGGCCATAAAGAGATGGGTTCTAAGGCACTTCTTAAACGATTGAAGACTAGGGGAGAGTCTGATGGCGGTAGGCAGGCTATTCCATAGGAAGGGAGCCGCCCGCGAGAAGTCCTGCAAATGTGAGTTGGCACTATGTGTGCGACCAACAGACAGGAAAAGGTCACAAGCAGAGCGGAGAGACCGAAAAGGGGCATACCTATGGATCTGTGAAGAGGAGCTACACTTGGTCAATGCTTTATAGGTATGGGTTAGCACTTTGAATTGACTCCTATAGGATACAGGAAGTCAATGTAAGGACTGACAAAGGGGTGAGGTGTGAGAGAACCGACTAGAGAGGAAAATCAGGCAGCATTTAAAACAGACTGTAGCGGGGCAATACGGTTTTTGGGAACACCAATTAGGAGAGGGTTACAATAATCCATGCGGGAAATAACCAGAGCATGGACAAGCTCGTTGGAGCATCTTGCGTAAGAAAGGGGCAGATGCGGGCTATGTTTTTAAGATGGAATCTACAGGACTTGGTAACATGCTGGATGTGAGGCTCAAAGGTGAGGCCAGAATCCAATATGACACCAACACAGTGCACTTTCAAGGATGGGCTGATGTGGATACCACTAACTTGGGAGAGTGAAACAGGAGGATCAGTATTAGGAGGAGGAAAGACAAGGAGCTCAGTTTTAGAGCGATTTAGTTTCAGAAAGTGGGAGGACATCCAGTCAGAGATGGAAGAAAGGCAAGCAGAGACACGTTGCAGGACGGCAGGGGAGAGGCCCGGGGAGGAGAGATATATCTGGGTGTCATCACCCCGTCGTTGGATTGTGGGCTGAACTATAGGTAGAATTCAGGGTTGGATTATGAGTAGGATTAATGGTTGGACTAAGGACTAGATTAGGGGTAAAGGTATACCTATAGGGTATCATTGTAATTGGAAACAGTAGCAGTAGCAAGGCCTTGGTCACAAGCACTTCTCATATGAGCAGCATTTTATTGGAAAACCAAGTTTGGCTCGGTTCTGGAGGCAGAATCGCCAATACAGGTGTATTTAGCTCATCAATGTAAACATTTCTGTTTCTACAAAATGTTTTACATTGAGGGGTTAAAACGACAGGGTTGCTGCACCCAAACTACATCATTGAGATGAAGTGTTCTGTATGCATTTAGTGGTTCTTTAAGTCCTTAAAAATCATTAATACAAGTTGCTTTTGAAACATTGTAGATAACACATCTAATAGCAAGGAATTAAAAAGAGTCAAGAACAGAACGGGGCACAGGAAAGAAGAATGAAGGAGATGGACCATATAAAGAACAGGGTTATGTTCTTAAGCACGTAGGATGGGGTAGGGTCAGTCTGTCTGTCTGTCTGTATCTCTGTCTCTCTGTCTCTCTGTCTCTATGTCTATCTATCTACATTCTTTGTTTATTCATTCTTTTGTACTCTTAATACATTTTCCCTTTGATAAAACATTTTACAATGGACTCTCAATTTTTAATGCAACACAAAGTTATCATGAATATGAAATCATAGGACAATCCATTGTTAGTTTTAGATAATTCTGTGTGTCACTCTGTACTTGATGCTGTCCTTGAGTATAGAAGTTTTACGGAAATCATGAACCCTGACATGAGTTTGAAATCCTATATGCACGCAAAACTCAACAATGCTTCTGGTGACAAAATTTCAAACAAAACTCCAACAAAATCTTAATAACAAAACAAGGTCACCCATTCAGTTTTCTAAAAATACATGCTTTAACAAGACATTCCTTGAGGTTCTTAAAAATGCCTTAAATTCTCATGAGATCATTATCTTCTTGAACCATTGGGTGTTAGCGGAATATATTACAAAACATGGTGCCTTTAACCTTGTAAATCTCCTTTGCATTATTTTTTTTTATTGAAGTCACAACAAATTTCCCAACATATCAAGATAGATGTACGTTCAGAGAAGTGACATTATATTTTCCGTTGTATTTAGCTTTGTGAAAAGTGTTAAGTAAATTATTACACTATGATATTCATATTTGCCCTAAAAAGCGGGCAAAATATCACTTTGTGTTTAATGAGACTGTACAGTTGCGTGGTGGAACTTGGATTTTTATGTTTGACAACATTTTCTTTATAGAAAATGCCTTACACAACAGATACATGCCAATGATTTGTATATTAGCTTGGACAGTAGGCTTGATGCCTAGCAGATAAATTTGGCCTTGAGATTTGTTTTCTGCTAAGTTTTTTTCTTGCTTTTCTGAAAAAAAAACTTTAAAAATAACCATATTCCTAAAATGATATAGTAAAATATACAGTGTAACAAATATTGCTAAAAAGATTTCAAATACCTCATTATATTTAATTGTGACTTTAAAAGGATACTAATTAAAAAATATTTGTGTGTTTAATAAATTTAAAGGTGCAATAGGATTATTGTAACATGTTGTAATACTTAGAATCCGGTATTTAAATATTGTTGTTTCCAAAGATAGTCAAGCAATCTTTACATAAGTGAATGCTATCAATAAAAAAAAAGTGCCCTTTTATATTTCCTTCATTTTATAAAGACACTTTTGAGACAATATTCTAGATATAGTGAACACGCTGCACTTTTAATTAGAGTAGCTTGTAAAATATGCATGGCGTAAGCAGCAATTATTTAAATAATTTTTTTTCATACATTTTCCACAATGTATTGAAAAAAAACAACAAATTTGCTTCTGTACTATAGCATCAAAGCAAAAGTTTAAGGGGCACACTAAGCACCATAACCACTATGGTGCGATGTTGTTGTTATGGTGCCAAGAGTCCTAAGACATGTTTAACTATTGAGCTTTAAACAGAAGAAATAAGGTTCAAGCAGTACAATGCTCAAATAGGCATATTTACTTGGAACACAATGAATCCAGCAACGTTTTGACCCAAATGGGTCTTTGTCAAGTTAACACACAGACATCAGTGAGCTATTTATAGGCAATATAATTAATGTGTACCAAAAAAAAAAAAATTGATTTAAGTGAATAATAAAATGATTAAGATAAGGTACTTATGGAGTGTGAATGTGAATCATGTGTGCCCCAAAAAAGAAACCAAAGCAATTATGATTTTACTTAAATCTAATTAGCTTTTTCTGTACACATTAATTATATTGCCTATCAATAGCTCACTAATGTCTGTGTGTGTTGACAAAGATCCATTTGGGTCAAAACATTGCTGGATTCACTGTGTTCCAAATAAATATGCATATTTGAGCATTGGAGTGTCTGGTCCTTATTTCAATATATTGGGAAATCGAATTCATTTTTAAGTTCTAGACAGGAATTCATTGCTCTGACCATAAATGCAGATATCAGGGAATTAGCCAATACCAGGCCAGGCTATCAAAATGTAGAAATACAATTTTTTCATGTGGATGATGCAGCCTGCAATGGCAGTGTGAAGATCTTTCCAAAATAATGGCCTTAATACTGCCTGGAGTAAAATTATTGCAATAATCTTTGTTGTTGTGAAATATAAAAAAAAGTATGTCTTAACTATTGCTAATATTATTTTTTTACTGAGGATGGATGTCTTGTTAGGGAGGAGGTAGTTGAGCACCAGCTTCAGGTCACAAATGCTTTTAAAATACTTTAGAAGTTTGGCATTCGCTGACCCTTAGCAAGTAAGTTCCATGCATGGAAAAAGCATTGCTTACACCATTCAAAGGAAGTTTATAAAAAAAACTACTCCAAGCATGCTTCCTAATGACAGATGAGAAGATACCATCTCAACATACTTCTTAAAAGTCTGTGGACAGCTTAAGAAATACGTTGACAGCAAACTACCTTCCTGACCTGAGTCTTTTGCACACAAAAATAAACGAAAACATATATAAAGAAATTTACACACAGACATCAAATAATAAATGTTGCTTACTTGCTAAGAAAAAATTCTATGCTTGAAAATAAGGTTTGCTAACAAGAAATAATGCATTGTCAGCCCATTGATGTCATCATTGAAAAGCTTCATTACATATCCCCAGACAAACCTTGCAGGAGTAGGAATGCATTATAGAAGGCTGCCAATCAAAATACAAAGATCTTCAGTGGGGTATATAAATGCACATGGTTAATAAAGATCTGGTTAGTAATGTAATATCTAGCCAACATATTAAAGGGTTCAGACCTTTTTTTTTTGTATTTGTCATCAGCTCATTTGCTAGCGGTCAGTTTTTGTTTATTATTTTTGAACTAGTTGCATTGGGATAAGCTGCATTTGTAATGGACAATTCATTTTGCTTATAGAAAAGAATTGTAAGATATTAAATCAAGACAAGTAAATAATACATTATCCCTTTTACAAGGTATATCATTATTTCTTTCTTTGGGTTATACCTCTTTTTCTAATAATTATTAAAGGTAGTGGAAATAGTGTAATTTTTTGGGGGGGATGTGGGTTGAATTTGGGGGTGTAGGGCTTAGGGGTTGGGAACTCTTGGGAAGATTCCCACTTGAGACTGGGAGACTGAGCATCCCTTGGTTCTATACTGGGCAGAGTAATGGAGGGATAATTTTTGTTACGAGGACCAGCTAGTGTGGAGGAACAAGGGGAATTAGCTACGTCCCTCCTGAATAATTCTAGGGTCCAGGGATCTCCTTGTGGCCCCGCATACATAAAGGGTTAGAAAACCCTTTTTTACTCATGCAATTCCATACCTTGGTGCTTGGTTGGTGCTCCACCTTCTCCAACATCACCTGACGTCATCCAACAGGGGACCTAATGCGCATGTGTGGCAAGCATCACAAGCACATTTGGCCCTCCACACAGGAAAGCATTGAGTCAATGCTTTCCTATGGAGATTTAACTGATGCTGGGTGGCCTCATGCAGAGCGTGAGGACGTTCAGCATCAGTTAGGCAACTTAGTGTCCAGTAAACTCCCGGCAGCGTCTCTAGTGGCTTCCAGAAGTGTCTCTAGTGGCTGTCTGGTAGACAGTCACTAGAGGCTGTCTTAGTTTCTCTAAAACTGCAATGTTCTACATTGCAGAACTAAGGGGCACAGGGACACTGCACTTAGACCACTTCATTGAGATTAAGTGGTCTGGGTGCCTATAGTGTCCCTTTACATGCACTTTAAATTGAATCATATACGTAATAGCTCAGGAAAATTGGCCTATGCTATGTCTTAAAAGGCATATTATGTTTATCATCATTTTAGTTATATAGTAAAAACATTTATCCATCTACAAAATATGCAAAGTTATTTGCACTGACACTGGAGCCCTTCATCAACAAGATCCGACGGAATACAGACATACAAGGAATGAGGATCGGAAACTCGCACCATAAAATCCTGGCATACGCAGATGACCTTTTGTTCGTGGTTACGAACCCGGAGACCTCCCTCCAGGCAATACAGACAGAATTCGAACTATATGGTCGACTTTCGAACCTCCAAATCAATCACTCGAAGTCGGAGATCCTGAACCTGAACGTCAACCACGCACTTAGAAAAACAATCCAGAGACAACACCCATACCGTTGGTGCGACCACCGAATGAGATACCTAGGGGTCTGGCTTACACCCAACCCAGCAGACCTATACACGCACAACTACCTCCCAATACTGAAAAAGGCAACAGAGGAACTGCACAAATGGAACTCCTACTACATATCATGGCTAGGAAGGGTAAACGCGGTCAAAATGACACTGCTCCCCGAATTGCTATTCATATTTCAAACAGTCCCGATACTAGCCCCACAATCATTCTTCAAGGCACTGAAAATGGAAGACCGTAGATTTATATGGAAGGACAGATCTCCCCGGGTAGCACACACCCAACTGATCCTTCCCAAACTCTGTGGGGGACTGACACTGCCAGACTTTGAAAAGTACTACCACACGGCACACCTCACGAGAATCATCAGTTGGACGGTGGCCAGCGGCACGAAACCATGGACCCAACAAGAATCGGACACGACCAACTGCGACCTCAGAACACTATCATGGATTCCTAAAACAACATACAAACACAAACACATCACCAACCCATTTGTGGTGGCTACCATGCAAGCCTGGCACAGACAGGGCACAAAACAATACCTGACGACGGACCCAGGCCCGCTCCTCCCTTTGAGAGGCATCCCAGACTTCCCGGCAGGAGACATGGGCCCATCTCCGAACCCAATAGGACACAAGCCAATCATCCGCATGAAGGACGTCCCCCAGTGCCCTTTCGACATCCGGCCACTAAACAAATTATTCACTCACCTTATGCAAACACTCCAAGACAAAACAAGGAACCGCCACGAGCTATATCACAGATCTACTCGGTTCTAATTACAAGCAGATACCTACTGGCACCCCCATGCATCAGACAGTGGGAGGAAGACCTAGACGAACCCATGACGGAGGCAGAATGGGACACACTCATCACCTTGATACAGAAAACACCGGGCTCAGCGCGCTTACAGGAGAACTCATACAAAATCTTCACCAGGTGGTACCTGACACCATCAACGCTCCACGCCAGAAACCCGGAGATTACAGACACCTGCTGGAGGTGCAAGGAGGCAGCGGGAACGTTCACACATATCTGGTGGACATGCCCCAAGATCCGCCCATACTGGGAGACGATCAGGAATACTATACACGATATAACAGATGAACTATTGCCAGAGACCCCAGCCGCCTTCCTTCTACACAAAACAACCATGCCAACGCAGGCATATATCAGATCCATTATCCCCAGACTACTCAACGTGGCCAAGGCGACCATCCACTGGAAGCAGACTTCAACACCGCCACTGAGACGCTGGGTGGAAGAAGTGGAAGCGACGCAGAAATTCTAAGACATGAAAGCAAACAATCCGAGGCAAAGGGACCGCTACACACAACGCTGATTCCACTGGCTACGCCACACCACATCAGATCCCTTCCAACGCCGCCTCACGCCAAACTCTCCCGAGATGAACGAATGAGAGAAAGACAGACCCAGGCGGGGGTTTGGGAGGCCACGGGGCTGGGCGGACCGTGGCGGCGACGGGGGACAAGATAACTGACCACCAACCTTCAACCCCCTCACCCATCCCCCCAGGACCCTTCCACACACACTAACACACTCAAACAAATGACCACAGACACAAGAGAAGGCCACACTACTGGACGAAGAGAAGAAGACACATAACACAACCGCAACCACCCGCTAAGACGATACCCGCATGACATAACCACCCCACACAACACAGACACCAGGGAACAATCCGAGAGACTAAAGCGGACAAGTACGGACGGAACAAGACACGACGGCGCAACATAAACACCCCCCAAACATCCAACACGATCACATGAGGTAGGAGCCGCTACAACGGCCCCCCTCCCAAACAATAAACAAAAAACAAAAACAGACACACACACTAACACAACTGTTACACACTTAAAACAAATGCATGACCGAAGTAATGGAAACACCCCGACCCGAGGAACTACACAGTGACAACTCAAGGATGCAAAACCACTTGACACTTCAGACACTGTGCCACCCACTAGACCCCAACAGACTCCGCAAAAACCACGACAACAAGCAATACAATAAGACAAGACGGCAGGGGCCACAGCGGGGGTGGGCGGGAAAGACGCCAAATAAGAGACAGCAACCCAGACGCCCAAAACGCAACAAGTACTCACACCACACATCCACACAATGATCAACACACGGCCTTAAGAACGATTCAAATGCAATCAACGTGGGCTGACCCCCCCATAAATGCATCAAGAAGCGCTGCAACACGCGACGAGACCCAAAACATGCACCAGAATACGCACCACAATCACCGAACAACACACACAGGCAAAACTACACACAACACACTAAATATGTCAGATGGTAAAGCCGCAAATGATATGATCAAACCGCCTCTGCGCAGGCAACTAAGTTATGTTTGATGTAATGAGAACCACGCCTCTGCGAAGGCGACTAAACGCTATGGTAAAATACAATTGTAAATCAAGCCTCTGACATGACACCAATAAATATATTTAAAACAAAATATGCAAAGTTATTTTTACAACACTTTCTGTCCACAGCCATAATCAATACTGATATTTCAGACATTGTTAATTATAAAAGAAGCACAATTAAGTGTCCTTTTTGCCCCTGTACATTTTCCAGTGAAACACCCTCAATCATGCCACTTTGTGTATTTGCCAGGCACCATATCCTTACATCCTCTTCCTATGAAAGTGTAACTTGCTTTAAAATATTTGAGCAAGCAGACGTCTCCCTCCTGCTGATTTGGTGTAGCAGTACAAAACCTCCCTAAAGATTTACTCCAGCTGTATGTTAGTACCTTTTTATATGCAATTTTACTTCATTTAGTCTTTAAGGTTGTGCCTGGGGTTAGTTTAAAAGGTTAGTTAAATGTTAATGGATGTTAATGCTGCAATTAAATTGTTAAATCAATTGAAAACTGTGACTCTGTCTCTATCTCAGTTAGTGTGGGCCTGAGCTACATCGGAGTATAAATTAAAAGCTGTAAATCTACTGAAGTCTAATTAGAGACCAAATTTGTCATTTATCTTATTTTCACAGCACTGTAAGCACTGATAGATAATCAACCAAGGGCTAAAAGTTTTTAACATTAAAAAACTATTTTATCTATTTCAGGATCCAGGTGACTGATTAGAATTAAGATCCAATTACTATAAAAGGTCACTTGTGGAATGAAGTTCTTTAAGACTAAAGTTTTATTGTACAAGTTTGAGTACAATGCATGACACCCTCCCTCTGCATTCTGTATGTTCGTTTCATATCTTGTAGATCCTCAGTGCTATGCAAGCAGGGGTGCTTGCATTTGTTATTTTTTTTTTTGGGGGGGGGGGGAGGACTAAAAAGTAAAATGTGGAAATGTAAAAAAAAAGATGCAAAATGTAAGAAATATTTTACATTTTATTAGCTTAAATTTGTTTTATTTTTTACCGTTTTATAACAAAATAAACCCTTGCGGCCTTGCATGCATATGAAATAGCACATTGGCATATTTTAGCACTGCACAGAGGGGCTGTGGAATGGGCAAAAGACACAGACCAGGGCTTGGGAGAGACACCTAGAGGGGATGGGAGGACACAAAGAGACACAGAGGGGCTGAGGAAGGGGCAAAACAGACAGATAGAGGCTTAAACCTATTAGATTTTAGTCGCTTCGAAGATTTAGATTTAGTCGACTAATACTAGACTAAAATGTCAACATTTCATATGGCTAAAATACAACTAAAATGGCCTTTTGGTCAAAAGACTATGACTAAAACAAAATTGAAATTTGCCGCCAAAATTAACTGATTGTTGTGAATCAATAAAATAACTGCAAACTTTAAACCAATATAGCTGGGGAAATGTTTCCATTTTAGCTATTTTACCATATTATTTGCAAATTCCTTAGTAGTGCTCTGCATTTTCTGGTTTAACCCCAATTATAAAGGCTCTTCTGTCAACTCAGACAGACATATATATAAACAATAAATATAAATAAGTCATTTTGTTTCTTGTTAAAGGGACACTGTAGGCACCCAGACCACTTCAGCTCCTTGTGGTCTGGATGCTAACTCCCATCACCCTTAACCCTAGAGTGATAATTATTGCAGTGTTTATCAACTGCAATAATTACCTGCTAGGGTTAACTCCTCCTCTATTTCCAGGCTTGAAGACGACATTTGGTCACCTAAACAACGCTGGATATTCTCACGCTATGCATGAGGACTTCCAGCAACACTGGAATCCCCATAGAAAAGCATTGAATAATGCTTTCCTATGGGGAAATCCTAATGCTAGCGCAGCATTTGCCTTAATTTTGCATTAGGTCTCCCCCTCCGGCTGACGCCGTGAGGGAGGAGTGTGGGCGGAGTTGACCCAGCGCCGAGGGACATCAGCGCTGGACCCAGGTAAGTGACAGAAGGGGTTATTAACGGGGGTGGGCCTTGACAAAGGAGGAAACTATAGTGCCAGGAAAACAAGTTTGTTTTTCTGGCACTATAGTTTCCCTTTAACCCCTTAAGGACCAAACTTCTGGAATAAAATGGAATCATGACGTGTCACACATGTCATGTGTCCTTAAGGGGTTAAGTCAAAGCAACTTCACATACGGCTCAAAACATACGTTCACCACTGGTAAGTGGAAATTTAGCAAGGCAAGCAGAAATTCACCCCTGTATGATATTGCTGCAGTGGCATGTAACTTTTAAGGCCTGACTAGTAGCATATCACTTACAATTTGAAATGGGCACTATAGGCACCTAAACCACTTCAGTCACTCTTTAAGTGGTCTGGGTAAAGGGCCCCTGTCAGTTTAACCCTGCAATTGTAGTCATTGCAGTTATTAATAAACTGCAATAATTACATTGCAGGGTTTACTCTGCATATAGTGGCTGTCTACCAGACAGCCACTAAAGGAGCTTCCAGGTGGTTAGGTGACCTATGGTCGCCAAACTGACACTGAATGTCCTCACTCTTTGCATGAGGACATCTAGCAATAGCTAAAACCCCATAGGAAAGTATTTATCAATGCTTCCCAATGGGGTTGTCCTAATGTGATCGCGGCACTCGCCGTCCATGCGCATTAAGTCTCTAACATCGGTTGATGTTGGGAGAGGATGAGCAGAGGTGGAACCAGGCCCTGCGCCGAGGGACATCGGCACTGGAATTAGGTAAGTGACATAAGGATATTCAACCCTTTCTGTGCTGCATGGTGGTGGTGCAAGCGAGCGGCACTCTGTACGGTACTATAGTGCTAGGAATATAATTTTGTATTCATAGCCTATAGTTTCTTTTTAAGCCTCACACAATTAAATATTATTAATGTGGTAACATTGCTGTTAAACTTTTCTAAGTATTAAAAAAAATGTATCTTACTGGGCTCAATTTGCATGTAAATATATAGATAACTTTCTCACAGCAGGCCTCTTAAATGTCCCAATTTTGACAGGACAGTCCTAATTTTCGGGTCGGTCCTGTTCAGCTGCTCTGACGTCTGCAAACTGTCCCCAGTGTGTGAGTACATCATTAGAAGCTCTTGAGCTCAGGTGAGTGCATTAGGACCCTGCAGAGAGCACTGAAACAGTGCTCCATGCATATTCCACTCTTAGTGGGCCGGCCTACTTGGAGGGAAGGCAGCCTGGAATTCATTCACGCCAAGCTGACATGTCAATTCTACGGGTGGTAACATTTCTGGGTGGGTTCTCTTTTACCCCTCTCACCAGTGATTCGCAGCACAGAACATTGAAGTTGGGAGGTATGTCACAGTATGAATGTCTTGTATAGAGACAAAATGTATGCCACAATGTATAGAGATTTACAATGTATAACTCTTTTCACATTTATGTTTTCTTATTATTTGAAAGGGAACAGGGGTTGGGTACAGAAATCAAAGAGGGAGGGTTAAGGGGCAAAAACAGTTGTTGTAAACACATGGGAGCACTCAACAGACAATTCATCACTATTTCCATTACAACTCTGTGAGAATATGCAAATGACAGAAATACAATATTAGCTATCCAATGTCCATGTCATCTTTCAAAACATATAAAATACCTTGTTTGAAACAGCTTATATAAACTCTGTCTTCCTGAACTCTTTATGGAGACCTGGGCGTTCGAATTGGATGAGCTGCGCATCTGTTGCTTACGGGGACCAGTGTAATTTTTGTCAAATATCTTCTTCTGCTTTTGGGGGGAGAAGGGTCAGTGATAGGTGCTGTTGTGTTTCTCTTCTCCTCATGGTCACATCTACCTGATTCCCTTGGTGTACCGGCGGTGAGCTTGTAAAATATTGACATAACCTGGTATATTCTTGCACATGGATTTTGAGGTTCAAGAATGGAGAGTGGGATGCTGAACAGTGATCTGGTGCAGGTGCTGAGTGATACTTGTTGTAGATGTGAAGGGTATGCTCTCTCCCTTATTGGGCATCTCATAGGGCAGGGTAACAGGGTACGAGGATAACTAGGGGTAACATGGGTGTCTTCTACTCTATGTATCTCGTCTAGCAAAGTGCCTTGTTGCCTTACAGTGTTGATGGGACCGGGTGTTGCTGACTTTTTTTGATTGTTTCAGTGCAGGATTTCTTTTTTCCCCTTTATATATTAATATAAGTCTTGTCTCATTATGCATAAGGAGGGTTGGTAATTCCTTGGTTGTTTGTATAGGCGGTCCATAGCCCTTTCATGGAAATGCTTCCTTTTCCTATTATGTTTGATTCCACTGTATCACCTCATAGTCCAGAGTAGTGGAGATCAATGTAGTAAGCTCCGTGATTGAGGGTATATGTGGGGTTTTACACTTTTTTGCCAATATAATGGAAGCTGAGGTGAGCGTGAAGAATACTTAAATGTAGCTTGACTACATTTGGGTATGGAATCTGGTAATAGTTGGGTAGGATGGTTTCAATGTTATGTTCTAAAATACACCCCGTTACCCCCCTCCGAATTAGATTGGAGACTTGTCTCCAGTATGGCTGTACTAACTTGCACGACCACCACATATGGAGCATTGATCCCTTGTGTGTAAGGCACCTCCAACATCTGCCTGGAGGAGCAGAGTGTGTCTCTGTGGCAGTCCCAGATATTCATCAACAGTCTGGTTCTGGGTAAAGTTCTCAAGGACAGAGTCCTCAGTTTCCTTGGGGTCCACAGTGTAGCTGTCAGGTCTTTAGTCTCACAACAATGTTTTTCTATCTCTATCCATTGGGGAGTGTATGTAGTGGAGTGTATGGTAAGGATGTTTGCAATGTGTGTTGCTGGGTAGTAAACCTTCAGGTTTGGAAATCTAAGGCCTCCTTTTTCATCTGATTTCATAAGTAGAGTACGTGGGACTTTAGGGTGTCAATGTATAACTCTTTTAAGTTCAGCTCTCACTGCCTCCTACTCTGCTGATGATCAAACATCTCCATCTTGTCTCAATGGTTGTGTGTCGATTGGTATACATTGGAACCTGCCTACTATTATTATTATTATTATTATTATTATTATTAGTAGTAGTAGTAGTAGTAGTATTTATAAAGCACCAACAAGTTCCGTAGTGCTGTACAATTGGAGGACTAACAGACACGTATTTGTAACCAGACAAGTTGGACGCACATGAACAGAGGATTGAGGGCCTTGCTCCAGGGACAAGACTTCCCCCACCCTGGTCCAAGATAAGACTCAGGAAGGGGGGAATACACGTTTTTTATTAACTTATAAGCAGCCTCTGCCCTCCCTCTACAGCCCCTAATCCCCCCATCTACAGCCCCTAAATCCCCCTCTACAGCCTCTACCCCCACCACTCTACAGCCCCCCTCTACAGGCTCTATCACCCCTCTCAGCCTCTGCTCCCCTTCTATAGCTCCTGTGAACCCTCAGCCCCTGTGCCCCCCACCACAGCACCTGCCCCCCCTTTAGAGCCTCTGTGCCTGCCTATACAGCCTGTGTTCCCCCTCTACAGACCCTTTGCCCCCTTTATATAGCCCCTGTCCCCTTCTATAGCCCCTCTGCCCCCACAACAGTCACTGCCTCCTTTCTATACCCCTGTGCCCCACTTCCATAGCCCCTGTGTCCCTCTCTATAGTCCATGATGACCAGGGGTAAGGTGGTCTCAGCCACACCTGGATTTATATAATGCTGTTCCTGGCCCTTTAATTACTTTGGAGCAGTGTTACAACTTTTAAACTGGCACTTCGGATGCAGTCGAAGTGCTGAAGTCGTCGAAGTGCCGAAGTCGTCGAAGTGGCCGCCATTCGACAAACGAACACGTGGCCATTTTAACTTATTAGAACGCGGTCAGCGGTATGTGCAGCCAAATCTATGGAACTGTTTGTGGCTACCCAATTGCTCGAACACTGCTGACCCGTACCTTCTTCGACACTGCGGCTGAAGATTAAGTCCCGTTTAAAGATTCGAACGCTCATTTTCTCGGTGTAAAATAGACCGACCGCACAGCCCAAATCCATGGAACTGTTTTGGGCATGAAAATGTGCTTGCGGTCGGTCAAAAGTGACTTATACCTATCTCCCGAACGGCTGAACGGATTCGAATGATTTTTGGGTATGTTTGTATTTGGAATGTGCTGATTAATAATATGTAACTATAATATTGGATGTATGGTTTTAGAGTTATGAAAGTTGGGTAAAAAGTATGTTTAAACTGTACGGATAATTGGGTTACCTCTCATGCTAAGGGGAGGGAATCTGTGGGATGTAACCATTGTGTGATTGGGTAATGTATAATTGTATGTGGGCGTCTCCCTTGCAGGGGAGAATTGCATAAAAGCAGAGTGTGTGCCATTAAACCTGAGTTCTACTTCACCCTCAATTTGGAGTGCCGTCTCTCATTGGGGGAATCTGCTACAAGGGATTGCTATGCTTGTCATACTCCCTTGCTACATCACTGTTAAGCTCTTATAATAGCTGGTTCCGGTTTTGCTCTCTGGAGGAGTCTACGGTGGTTGTGGTGTCTGCTAGAGTGCTTGGAGTCCTCAGGAAGCGCTAGGAGCATCCTTCAATGGAAGTACCCAGTCGGGGTGCCCGTCGATCCGTTACAAGGGCCTCGTCAGCCAACAGAAGGGAGGTCCTAGAACGTCCAGCTATTTGTCTTGGGTTAGACATGAGCTGTGTTCAATGCCCTTACCTGGATCACGGCCAGTCCTGGCAAAGTAAGTATAAAGCATTGAATCAAACTCCGGGGTCATCGCAACCTTATCCGGCAGGGCAAGTCTTGGCATTCTGCTTTCAAGCGTTTGCGGACCTCACAATCTAATTGTCCCCAGTAATGTGAGTGGTTAAAACTGACTTGTGGTGTACTCGGCCACGAGCAGGGCGGGTTAAGGAGCGCCCGCTGAGTTATATGTAGCACCTGCGCATATCGCGGACTTCAAGTAGAGTCTGACGCAATTTCACGCAGGCACGCGGGGGTATGCTAATACATGTGTGGATCGCGGCCTCAGGCAAATGGCCACTGCAATCTTGTGCAGAGCGCACGGGCTATACAATGCCGCCTGTATCTCGCGGAGGTGCGTGAGATCCAAGATGGCCGCCGTGCAATAGAAGGGGCTGCCGGAGGCATTTTCCGCAGTCCCAAAAGCCTGGGAAAATTGGGGAGGCAAGATGCCTACCATGACCCCGGGTAACAGGAATTAGAAAAGCAAAGCAAACCTAGGAAAAAAAGAAGGATACAGCAATGTAGAAAGAATACTTAGGAAAGATATATGTTGCAAGAATATAAAAGAAAGGCAAAAGGGGAATAAACAGTTTGAAAACCCAAATAGAGTAAAGGAAGGAAAACTGGGTAAGCATAATATAAACACCTTCAAATAAATTACCATAAATAGTAATAATAGACCAGAAAAGACATAACTATAATAAATATGTATCAATAGTAGAGAAATTAAAACCACAGCAAGCCACAGAGTAAGAGACGGTGCCACTTTGACCTGTGCTGGTGCGGAGCAGCAAAGAAAGAGGAAGCGACGACTGTGGGAGAGAGTTTTGTAACCTGTTACTTTTTTCTGATTGGTTTATCCTGTTACTATGTTAAAATGTGTCGCTGTTGAACTTAAGTAAAGAGAGACTTAAGCAAAATATGAAGCCTCCTGTCATGTTATAAAATTAGTACTTATGCCAATGAACAAGCATATGCATTAAAGTGAACCTATTATAGAAAAATAAACTTACCTTAAAGGCAGCTCTTTGGAGTGGTCTGGGTGCAGTGTCCCTTTTGCAGTCAGTGCTGCAATGATAAACATTGCAGTTCCAGAGAAACTGAAATGCTTACATTGCAGCACTGAGCCAGCCTCTAGTGACTATGTACCAGATAGCCACAAGAGGGCTTCCTGGATATAAACCTTTGATCCCGTATCTGACATTGGACGTCCTCACGCTCTGCATGAGGGCCTTCAGCGTCAGATTTTTCCCCATATAAAATTATATGTGTACAGTGAGCACTTTGGATCGTCTTTTTATTTCTAGGTGACCTATATTATCAAGGCACGTTGGAAATTTGTTTGAATTTATAGATTTTTGTTTTCTCATATGAATATATTCAGGATTTGGTACATTCGTGTATAAACAAAAGTACTCTAATATTTAGCAATATGGTCTGAACATTACAACACATACACCTTGTTGTAACATTGTTGCAACTCTGTATATACATATTTCGGACCCATATCTCTGGACTTTGATATCTGGGACATTTACTATTTTTTTTAACTGATCTGAAAGTATTATCAGGTATACTTTTTATGTTTATATGTGTATTTATGCAATTTATTTGCTGCTATTGGTCTTATTCTCTATATTTCCATTTTTTGTGATATATATTTTACCCTTTCTAGATATTAGCTCCTAGTTATCCTGCTAATTTTTAGTTGGATTTTATAAATAAATTATGTATTCAAAATAAAATATTGAGATATACTCACCTTGCCTCCTTTACAGCGCCACCATCTACAGATCTTCATGGGTGTTACTCCTTGCGTTACCTCCGGTCCGTCCACATCTCCTCCTGCTGTCTTATGTGATTTGCTCTGTTTGAGGACACTTCCCCAAGCAGGGCAAACCTTGTCCTTTTTACCAGCATGTTAGAATTTAAACAGAGTGTTCCTATACTCCCTGGCCAGCACTGGTAGCGTTGGCTAGGTAGTTTCCATAGCAACCACAGTGCATGCAGAAGGACTGCTTGTGGGTGGTCTTTTCTGCTTTCCCTTGTCAGTGAAATTATGAGGATTGAGTCTTGGTTGCAAATTTGACTGAGAAGTGGAAAAACACGTATTTCTAAATAGGTTTTTCTAACAATCTATGCATTTACTAGCAAAACTCCTAACACAATGTATAGCTGACATTTTATGCTCTTTCAAATGAGTGAATGGTTTGGGGAATGACAGGTCCCCTTTTAATGGTGGGTTATACACAAAGGTAAATCTTGGAGTTAATAATGTTAATAACTCACACAGAATGTATTTCAAACTTATGAGCATTACTCACTATAAAACGTATGCTAGTATTTATGTTTCCTCCAAAATGTCTGTATTGATAATAATGCCTACGTGTAATAAATACAGCTACATTAATTATCTATATAATGCATGGCATTGCAGGCTGCTACCGCCACAGAAATTCATTCCAGTAATGTACTCAGTGACCTCGGAAACCCTACTTCTCTGTTAAAATGCAGCTGTGATATCCGACCATAAATGGTTTGCCAAAGTTTGGGAGGGGGGGGAGGCTGCCATTTATAGGACCCCTACCAAGATGCAGCATATCCAACGCACTACTTCAACCACAAAGTGAATATAGTTAATATTACAGCTTGTATCAACTGTAAACGTTTCTGTGTATGTATGTCTGATCCAGCAAATAAATGTGTCTCCTAAACACAATTTGTTGTATCCCACTATAACTGATCTGATGTCTGTGTCAGTATTAGGCAAAATCTTAGTGAGCTCTGTCCCTCGCTAGTGACAAACAGTCTGTGTATAGTCATCCAAGGGTCTAATCTGGTGTAGAATATTTTCATATCCCAACATATACTATTCATGAAATAAAGTATGGTATGAATGCAACAAGTGACATAAATAAACGGTTAATGGAAATTCTTATGTTGGCAGATAAGTTTGATACAAGCACTTGGTATTGCAATTTATGATGTATCAGTTGCAACACACACACACACACACACACAAATTTATAACATTTGATTATGGTCATTGAGGACTTAAACAACATAGTTATGTGATTTGTTTATCAGTAACGTCATTTACTTTGGATTATAGCTGGGATATTTATGCTATAACAATTATAGGAACATATCGATACATTTCATACACATGAAATATTAATCATTTCTTATAATTATTCAACAGAGTCAAACTGTTGTCATAGGGGTGAATGACATTGTGTTTTTGTTTTTTTATTGTGTCATTGTCCATAATGCATCCAATATTAGCACACCAAGTCTGTGGTCGGCAAGGAAGGCGTAAACATTGGTGATGGCATTTCAACTGTTTTCAAACAAAACTCTCATGAGCCTTACCAGCTGGGACTAATAGCATGGGAAAGGGGGAAAAGCTTCTTGGGTCTGCAGGATTCAGACAGCAAGGCTCAAGGGGAAACAAGACAAACCCATTAACTAACCACAGTATTATCCTGATCCTCTCAGAAAAACGAGTGAGGGACGGCTAATGAAGTAACCTTAACGTTTCAAACTGAATGCACCTCAGGGAACGCTGTAAGAACAAACAGTGTGACAGATCAATGCCTGATTCCTATATCAAGAGAAAAGGTTATTTGGTCCTCTAAGGAATTATAGGATTGGTATAGCACTATGATACCATCTCTAGCCTTTTCAATTTGAGTGGCCTTGTTATATCTTTATGTTGTATCACATTGTATTAAAGCTTATTAGCCTGAACAAGGTGACAGGATTATTACTGAAACTGTTTGCCAGGAGGGTCAGTGGAGACCGACGGTCACCCCAAAACTTGAAATCACCCTTTCAGAAAAAAAAAAAATAGAAGAAAGCACGTTTTTTAAATGAATAATCTAACCTGAAGCTGAGAAGCTGAACATAAAAATTGTTAGGTATTCCTGATCGGATATTCTATATAATATTTCTAGAGATGCAAGGGCCATCATAAAGACTGGTAAAAGACTGGTAAAAACTGAAACACTAGCTTTATAAGCAGTTTTTTTTATGTATTTATTGTGTATTTACTTTAGTTTGCCAAATTCAGTCCAAATGAATGCTGCAAAACAAGAGACTTTTTTGTGTGCAGGGAGACTGGCAAATTGTAAGTGTTTGCCTGAAAGTGCCAGCTTTAACCTTTTTGTGCCCATCCCATGCTTAGAATAACAGATGCCAAACATTCTGCCTATGCATTGAAAACAAATAAGGATGGTGGATTTATTAGGTGGTTGTACCCCTGCTAGCGCAAACCATTACAGGAGCCATGCTCAGGAATCTGAAAATATATATATAATATGCTATTTGCTAGTTCATCTTGAATTATAACTTTTGAGCTTTTGAAAAATTGTTTCTTGAGTTCAAATATTTTTATTTTTTTATTTTTTTTACTTTCCCTAGCATAAGTGCTGTCTTAGTATTATTGCTGCAGCATACATTCTAGAAGGGGTTAATTACTGCGGCAAATAATGAGACATTGAAACTTTGTCGTCATAACCCCTTCACAATACAAACACAATTAAAATGTGCATGAGGTGCATGAGGTGAGACCCAAGCTTTAACCATGGGAAAACTGGGCCTATCTCTCACCTACACTTGATTTCAAAATAAATTATATTTGGCCACCAGGATCCCAAAATTAACCAAGGGATCTCAGCAATTAGAAACTCTACCTCCTCCACCACACCTGAAAGTAAGTGGAGAGAGAAAAAAAAACAGGGTGAATGGCACCTACCCCTATCTCCTTCCTTTTGCCTGCCAGTTAAAGGGTGATAAAGATAGTTGTACTAAAAGATAACTACTTGTCCTATTGATAACTGCACCAGATGATGCTTAGGTGGGTCTTGATGATTCAGTCTACCTGGGAGAACAAAATGGGAGATGTATTACTTGGGCCCATTGGATCAGGCATTCCCAGGTGTCTGTTGGATGGATGAATATTTACATAGGGTCAGTAAGTTTTTTGGGCCCTCATATCCTAAATGTATACATAAACCGGGAGTGAATCAGCAAGATGAATCCCAGATCTGGTCTTTCTAACCATACAATTCATGTCAGTAAATCGGTGGTCCAAGAGACCACTGCATAAGCTAGTCAATAGGCTGTGACATCGCTATTTCTTTGATTTCCTATGAAGCAGTTTTGCTCTGGTCAGATGTTTTCTGACGTTGCTATTTATGTACACCACATAATAAATAGCATTTTGGTTTAAAAGCGTAAAAAAATGGTAACAAAAATCGTAAATTGACCCTACAGGTGAATTCTTTAAATGTTTTCACTGGAGATAAATATTGTTATTATACACTGTTTTCTAAATGTGCCAATCTAGCACTGAAACACAGCACTAACTGTATAAATAAACCGAAGGCCATAACATGTGATGGAAATTACAGAAACTTCTGAGTTTTAGAAACACTCTTCTTTGTGAACAAAATATCTCCCATATTGGATAAGAATACAGTGTGAAACTGTCGAGGATGCTAATAACTACAGGTGTAGAGTTCTGCAGAGTATTACAATGTTTATTTGGAAATAGGTTGAATATTCTAGGGTTGAATGGGTTGAATGATCAGTAAACAAATACAAAACAGGCATGTGTAAACAAATACAAACCCAACTGGACAGCACAGCACACAAACAGGAGCAGATCAGGCTTAAAGAAGAATCCACAGAAAATCTTCAGGATCCAGCAGAAAACCAAAAATAGACTCTAATTGCCGGCATTATCAAGAAAGTAGGGTGTAGTTTATTGCACAGGTAACAAGAAAATGAAAGCCGATATAGCCTGTTAAAAAATCTCATTCCGAACGCACAGCAATGAAAACAGAATCATATTAGAAGAGCTGGTGGCTCAGTGGGTTGGTTCTAGCAGAATGAAAATGAATAAACTCTCAGAGTGGGAGAGAAGCTTAGTAAAATGAAATGAAACATGTATTTTTTTTCTTTTACAAAACCCAACTGGATAGCAGTGTTTCTGACAATGATATCTTTCCTGATCTCTTGTTATTTGAAATATCTGAATGGAATTGCATGAATTTGCTAAACACAATGGATCTTTCGTTCCATTTTTATGATTAGTGAACTTTCATTTGTAAAAAGAAATATATAATTATAGTAACATGGTAGCTTACAGAACAGTTTAGGGTTGTCTGGTGAATATGCAGCACATTGTGTGATAAACACACGCTACACAAATGTAACTTAAATTGATACTTTAGTCACCAAAACAAATTTAACTCCATTTAGGAGTTTAATCACTTCTGTGTGTGCAGCGCTAGCCGCACCTCCCCTGGCTGTGATTCATAGCATGAAAAAAGTTACATTTTTAATCAGATGTTAACTTGCTTTTGATATTTGTATCTCCTGCTGTGTAAATTGAACTTTAACCCCTTAAGGACTGAGCCAAATGTACAAGTTGTGAACAAAACAAAACGTAAACAAAACCTGGCATTTGCGCTATATGTCTGTCCAACCGTAATTCACCTCTTTCATATTAAATGCACCCCCCCTTATTATATATCATTTTATTCAGGGGAAACACGTCTTTCATTTAATATCAAATATTAAGCTATGAAACATAATTGAATATGAAAATAATGGGAGAAAATAAGATTTTTTGTTATTTTTTTAGTTCTACATGACATTTTAACTGTCAATGTCATAATACTGTTTGCTTTTACTGCAATAAAATACACATATTTGTATTCAGCAAAGTCTCACGTGTAAAACAATACCCCCTATGTACAGGTTTTATGGTGTTTTGGGAAGTTACAGGGTCACATATAGCGTGTTACATTTGAAATTGAAATTCGCCAGATTGGTTACGTTGCCTCTGAGACTGTATAGTAGCCCAGGAATTTAATTTACACCCATAATGGCATACCATTTGCAATAGTAGACAACCCAAGGTATTGCAAATGGGGTATGTCCAGGTGGTTTCCGCCTGTTTGAGAATTTCAATGTTGGTTATGAAGTTGGTGTAAGCACTCAAGAAGTCACAGGTGTTGGCTATATGTAACCCAGAACCCAGGAAATGAGTCTGTATGACAGCTATTTGCATACTGATCTTTGTGCCTCTCTTCTGATGCTTGTTCCAGACTCTTATACAGTCTGTCGAATGCCCTGTTTGACTTTGCCAGTCTGTGATCTATTTTTTTGTCGATCGTTGCGTATGAAGAGATGATGCACCCAAGGAAGTGATGGACAGTCTTCAGCTCTGATTTCTCAATGCGATGCGATGGTGATGGTAATCTTTATGAGATGCAGGCTGGTGGAGGACTGCCGTCTTTTTCATTTTAGCTTCATATCCAAAGAGCTCAGCAGCATCTGCAGGGCAGGACATTATTTGCAAGAGTGCTGTTACAATGTTGAAAACAAGGGCAGCATCGTCAGCGAACAGCAGCTCTCTGATGAGTTGGTCCACTGTCTTGGTGTGGGTCTTTAGTCACCTCAGGTTAATTAGGAAGCCATCAGACACTTCTTCCTCAAGGTCTTTAGTGGCACTTTGAAGCATCAAGTTGAAAAAGATTGTGAAGAGAGTTTCTGCAAGAACACAGCCTTATTTTACAGCATTGTCTATTGGGAAGGGTTTCAAAAGGTTGTTCTGTGTCTGACTTTTCCACGTTGATTTTCGTGCTGAATGTTCTGTTCCCAAAACTTCTCTTGGAGCTGTCTGAGAACATATACCATGTCAATGGTACTCCTTCTCACTCTGAAGCCACATTGACTCTCCGGAAAGAGTTATTTTGCAATTGTGGGTTCCAGTCTGTTCAAAAGTACCCTCACAAGGATTTTTCCTACAACGGAGAGCAGTGTTATTCCCGGTAGTTGGAGCAGTCAGGATTTTCTCCCTTGTTTTTAAACACTATGAATACTGTGTCACATAGGACCTGTGGTAGCTTGCCTTGTTCCCAAAAGCAAACAAAAAAAATCATGAAGTAATTCTGGGCCCCATACTTCCAGACTTCAGACATCAGATGGAATTCCATTGGATACTGCTGCCTTGCCACGTTTGAACTGATTAAGAGCCTTAACAGTTTCTTCAAGAGTTCGAGGCTCATCCAACTCTGTTTTTTTTTTGTCTGATGTGGGATGCGATGGAGTACAGAAACTTGGATCATGCAGTTGGTGCTGAAGAGAGACTGGACATGTTCTGACCACCAATTGTCTGTGAAGAGTGTTTGAGTGTCTGCACTATGCAAAGGACTCTGTAACTGGTGTGAAGGGCCGTAAACAGCCTTCAGGGCTTTATAAGACTCTCTGTAGTCACCAACATCTGCACAAAGCTGAGTTCTCCCTGCAAGATCTCTCTACCACTTGTTCTGAATCTCTAAAAGCTCTAAAAGCTTGCAATGGAGGTTTCTGCCTACAAGGCAGAAGGTTGCTTTCTTATCAGGAAAAATCTCTTCTTTAGTACTTCGTGATCCCCTGATTGTTCTCATAAAACCAGATGTTCTTCTTTGTGGAGAACCCCAAAACCTTTTGGAGACCTGCAAGCTGGCAAATTTAGAAGCTCCCAAAGTGCTTCTGAGGAGGGGTCCATAAGGAAGTTAGAAACCTTGGACCTCAACTGAAGACTTGCTTGGAAATTGGCATTCACATCAGCTGACTGAAGATTACCAATTTGTCTTAAGACTATTTGTCTGCTGAAAGATGGTTATGGTGATGACAAATGTATGCTCCGCAAAAGGCACCCATTGTCAATGCAGTTTCCAACTTCATGTTTGCCAACTCCTTTCCAGGCTTCTGAGTCATTGCCGACTCTGGCGCTGAAGTCATCAAAAATGATAACCTTGTCATTCACAGGGAAATCTGCACGAGGTTACATAGTTCAGTGTAGAACTTGTTCTTTTCAGCAGGACTTTCTTGAAGATTTGGGATATATACACTAAACAGTGTAACATGCTGCTTGTTTGAAAGTCGGAGGTGCATGGAGATAATGCAATCTGAGAGACCCAAGGCAGAATTGGGAGGCAGTAGAGTTCCTGATCATAAAGCCAACACCACAGAGATGTCTCTCGGGCTCTGGCTTGCCTCACCTGTAGAGGGTATATCCAAGCTCATGAAGGATGCCTACCTCTCAGAGGCAGACTTTACTGAAAGCAACGATGTTGACATTGAGTCTTGAGAGTTCGTGGGTTGACATCAGATGACCACCTACATGCAGGATTAGAACTGCAGCTTCCAGAGTAATCTTTCACCTGCCGGTTCACTCCTTTCTCATTGGTTTAGGGCATGATGATAACATTGACCGTAACAGTGGTCATGCCCTTCAAGCCTGGGCAATGGAATTTTTAGGGAGGGGCTTCATGCGCAATATTGACCCAACCTTTTACATGTGGGGCTCATCTGCTAGTTGTTACAGTGAAAGCAAGGTCCCCAGGTGTTATATCAGAGTGTCTTTCTCCTAGATGAATGGCCTGATAGGTCTACAAGCTTCATCTATCTGAGTTTGGCAAATTTGAGGCTAGCATGCAGGAGTCACCCCTGCATGACTAAGGTGTTAGACACCTTAGTCGTCTGGTCCTTCTGGCAGTGATGCTACCACCAGCAAGGCCATTGTCCATGGAAAGGATATATACATGTAATAAGTTACACATTGTAAAGGGAATATTAATTAAGCTTAAAGTTATGTGTCTAGAATTTTACCCCAATTTTGTATATAAGGCTACACAAGGCAACAATTAAGGTAATCTGGAGCTTTAGATAAGTTAGAAAAATAGAATATATGGATCAACTGGACATTTAGGTAATTTTGGATAGAATAATGTCACAAGCTAGAGCGCTCCATTAACATGTCACTTAAGCTTAACAGGGATTTGGTATCCTTAACCAAGGGGTTTCGGAAGGTGGGGCGATGGCTTACTGCCACATATGGTGTCCAAGACTTAAAGACAATTACAGACATAAGATTGAATAGTTAATTTGTTTTATGCAACTAGAATGATAATAAAATAACAAAATGAAAATATAGTGGAAACATAAGAAAAAACAGCAAACAATAAAAATGTTCTTGGTAGCCTATAGATGCTCAGGTCCCTGCGTATGATATTTCTCCTCCTCTGGGAATGAAGAGGACTAATCTAGCTGGGTCCAAGGTATGTTTACTTGTAGGACTATTAGCTGCCAGTGTTGGTACCGGGAGTCCCAATGAGGTAAATAGGGCAAGAGTTTCTATTACAGACAGTTCCATTATGGGTGACATAAAAGGGAGTACGGTGCACCAGTATTCCTTTTTAGCTTCTCGTAGCTGCTGAGACACTGGGTGAAGTGATCTTCTCCATTAAAGTGTGCATTTCTCCATGAATGAGGAACATCTTGATGATGGTGCCAATAAAATGTTATTTATGCAATATTGCCATATCTACTGCTGATAACATATCCTGAATATCCTGCAGGAGATTTTGTATATCCTATTTAGTAGCAGGAGCTATTTCTTCAGGGGACTCCTGGTGTGCTGACAGGGATGCTGGCTAAGATGGTCAGCCATAATCATCCATTTTGTTTTGTGCACAGTGGTAAAAAATAGTGCCTATATCTCTGGCATCTCTGGCATCTCTGACTTGAGGTTTTGGGGTTTTCTGCCCATCTGTGTAGCTTGGTCAGCTGTCGCCCTTACAGGCTCCCCTCTGTAAAAGTGGTCTTGTTCCAGAGCTATGGATCTGGCAAGCTATGATGAGGAGTAGGCCCCAGTCCTGCATCATTGTCTCTTTGCTTATCCCCTGAGGCAAGTGCCAGTTGAACCTCACAAAAAACAGGCAAGAGTAGGAAAATACTTAGCTCTATAAGTCAAAATGTGCATGATCTGTGCAGTGTGACGTCCTCTCAGTTACGTGATCAAGCTATAAATGTAAATGTAGTAACACATCAAAGTACACATACAATGTCTACAACAAAATAAATATCAAAGACCTCTATTATAAGTAAAGAAAGCAAAGGTAGAGCAAGTTCTTATATATGATTCAACACTTTAAAGTGGCCCAGAAAGTTTTTTAACAACCACATGCAGTGGTTTATGTTAGCTTGAAAAATACTCATGTATGAGCTGAAACATTGCTGTTCGGGTTCCTGTCAAACACTCAATAAAACACTACGTTATTTTTCTAAATAGTTTTTTTGGAATTTATCACTGGTGTGATACTCAAGATCTATACAGTATGCCACTTTAATTAGTGTTCATCTATGTTTTGTTTTATTTAGTCTTATATGAATCACATCTATTTTTCCATAGACAGTATCTTGCCTTGTTGACCTCTGCTTGGCATATATACTTTACTACTCTGCCTTTTTTGGGGGGCTATTTAAAGAAATAACCCAAACAGTTCTTGTCCTCTCCTAAATGCTCTACTCACTTTTGCTTTTCAAGAAACATCCACAATGATTCTTGACATTCCTTTGTATAACTAATATAGGGCACACCCGTCTCCAATCTTTTCCCCTCATTAGTTCCTAGCAGAAGACCATCTTCCACTCAATATCCTTCAAGCTATATCTCTCTTTAAAATCCCAATTAAAATGTCACCTCCTAACAAGAATATGCTGTTCTCTACCAACATGACACCACATTTTCATGTCCCCAGTGATTTACACTTTTCTATTAATTATGGTCTACTCTTAGTTCATGTGCACATATCTCATTATTTCCACTCAATTCTAAGTCCTCTGGCCAAGGTTGGCTCATCAATTTATGCTATCAAAAATCGGATGTTTCTGTAGCTAAATATGTCTAAGAAAGATTATCTGGATTGCTGTTACCCTGTTTATAGGTAAGTACCTCCTTAAAAAACAAACAAAACAAAAAGAAAAAACATTATCTGCAGCATATGCAATTGTATAGGTACACAAAAGTACATGCTGTTTATGTGAGTTGTTTTATTAAATTTTGTAAAAGTGCACTATGCTTGTTCCTCTTGTCTATTATAGTTTTCATATTCTAGAATACACTCAAAGGAGACATCTGATTATCTATAAAAAATCTTTGACCTACATAATTTATTTAATGAACACTTATTTACACGATTGTTCCTGGAGTTTCTATGTACGGTCATCTTTTTCTTTGTTAATACAGGTTTGGGAATTTTAAATAGTTATATTATCACGGTCGTAAGACATCCACTTACAAATTAGATAAATAAACAAGCAAAAAGTCATCTCTTTGGACCAGTAGAAGCATTTAATAGCTGTACATGTGCACTAAATCTATGAAGATGTCTTGAGAAGGACAGAAGAGTCCCAAACTCTTTCCCAGATGTTTTCCAAGCTTTGTTTATCCATCACCTCGTCTGTCATGTATTCTTTAGTCTTCTTTTTCCTTCATGCTTATACATATCCCTCTTCGTATTACCACCTGTTTGATAAAAACTCCACCTCTTTTCCCATTTTGCTTCTCTTTTTGAATAAATGGAAGGGATCTGATAAGATGGTCTGTGAAGGAGAGGAGATGCATGCCTCATCTGGCACAGATCTTGCTGTGCCAAAAATACACAATTCTGAATAACGGTGGATAACTGATTGAGCTTCTGATAAATGCAATGAATGGAAATTTTCCAGGTGTAAAGTTAAGAGTAAAATCTAATTTTACCCAACTAAAATGGTTTAAAATACAAAGTATTCCAGAACATAGGTCATGGGCATGATGATTAGAGAAGTTTGAAAATATGCACAGTCAACTATGCAAAATGTTAAAAACTTCACTTACATGTCTGGGAACAAAGGGGCTAAAAAATAACTAATGTTTCCCAACAATTTGCTGAGGATTGTTACAAAGGCAAATTCAGGCTTATAACAACCATCTATTTATAAAGCCATCATGACTTGGAAAATGATTAATGTATTCAATTGGGCAGTTAGAAATCCAGTTCAATGACCCATAAATTCAGCACAGGTATTGATGTGACGCTAATGAGAAATCTGCTGTTGAAATTTGAATGTTTATTCCAATTACCGAACGACATATTTAAATGGTAAAATCAGTATGTAACCTTAACCTTTATACTGTAATGCATAAAACACAGCTGCTGCATTTGCTTTTGGCAGATAAAAGACTTTAATGCAAAGGTTCTACTTAAAAGTATCTTTGTACCTTTATGCTTTGGGGAGTTTTCTTTATTTTATTTTTTTGGTTTAAAATAAAGCCCATTCATTGTACGTTGGTCTTCCCATATTATCAAACCAACAGCTATTGGACTGACTTTTATATCACAAAGAAAATCTAAGAACGGTATTAGCATGTAAATATGCACAAACCATACAAAAAAGGAAATAAATACGATATGGAAAGAAAAGAACATTTATAAAAAAAACAAGCAAACTGCATTTCAACAAACAAATAAGATGTAAAAAGTATACACAACATAATTTTTTTTTTACAATATGTCATATAAGCTCTCTATTCAAGTAAACACAGAAAAGGGTAACAAAAACAACACAGCTGCCCCAAGCCACACTGACCAGGGTTGAACTAGTTCATAAAATTCCCAGCAGTAGTCGCTTTTAAATCTTACCACTGGAGACTTTTAAACATTGTGAGTCAGGAGAATGTATTTTCCGACACAGCATTGTGTAACCTTCAGCAAGTCACTTTGTCATGTGAATTAGCATAAATTAGGAACTGCTGAGTTGCAGATCTGTCAGTTGTCTCTATAACTAAACTCGTACTAATATATGCTAATCCACTCTCTCCACTTCAGTACCTGAAGACCTCTGCACTGATAATCTCTCCCTTAATACACTGCCTGGGCATATATGCTTAGCTGCTTAGTTACTTGATTGTCCTATCCCAAGAGACTTGTTTTGTGCACATATATACTTTATTTATACTTCAGCAACAGTTCACAAGACTTCAATGCACGGAAGGATTTTGTGTTACAAAAAAAAGTGGCAAATGACATTCACTAAGCTGATAACCCATAAAGTAAGAGATGGCTCCCATCCCAATGAGTTTATGATCAAGTGGTATGTTGGAATTGATATGATCCTTCATATCACTGTATTATGAAGATGTGGTGTAGATACCCTTTAAAAAAATCAACAAAAATATACAGTAAAAATTTATATTCATTACATTAAAAGGACAGGAAAAACTACTTGTAGTTGACTTTGTTTAGAATTGTGAATTAGTGTAAAGGTATGAGGTCTTACTTACTTACAACTTGTTTAGTTTCTGATTAGCCATTTTAAGATATCTTCCAAGGAGCACAAATCCTTGATGTTAGTGAGCTGAGCAATTGCTGCTTTGCAAATATCTGGGACATTGGCAAAGTCTTGGGCCTATAGATAACAGGAAGACATGTTATCTGTCTTGGACCTGTAAATGAGACTAGGGCTTAGATGATCTGTTGCAGCTCCATAAAGAGAACCATAGTGAATAAAAAGAACCCTTTATAAATCCAGATATTTTTGCATGCCTGCAGATCCTATACCTTGGATATCACTGGTTCTCATCCCTGATACCAAGGCTTTGTTACACAAAAAAAGGAAGTGAGCAGCAAGTTGGTAAACAAATGAATATAATGTTTTACCATGCTATTGGGCCATTTGGAAAGCAGAACAGGCACCTAACTGGATGGAATGGAAGCGCATATAGCATTTTGTCATTCCGAATGCATCATTCATAGTTACAGAGTTACATAGCTGAAAAGAGACTTGCGTCCATCAAGTTCAGCCTTCCTCACATATGTTTTTGCTGTTGATCCAAAAGAAGGCATAAAAACCCAGTCTGAAGCCCTTCCAATTTTACAACAAAAGGAAAAAATTCCTTCTTGACCCCAAAATAGCAGTCAGATGTCTCCTTGGATCAAGCAGCTATTACCACACTAATTAGAAATTATATCCCTGTATGTTATGTTTTTGAAAGTATTTATCCAATTGCAGTTTAAACATCTATATAGACTCTGACAAAACCACCTCTTCAGGCAAAGAATTCCATATCCTTACTGTAAAAAAAAACTTTCTTTGCCTTAGATGAAATCTTTCTTCCAGCCTACTTTTGTGACCTTGTGTCCTATGTATAGCCCTGTTTATTAATAGATTTCCAGATAATGGTTTGTACTGGCCCCGAATATATTTGCATAATGTTATCATATCCCCTTTTGCCGTTTTTCCAAACTAAAGAGATTTAAAATTTTTAACCTTTCTTCGTAACTAAAAAGCTTCATTCCTTTTATCAATTTTGTAGCTCGTCTCTGCACTTTTTCTAGTGCCATGATATCCTTGCCATTCATGCTTGTTCAAAAGGTGTAGGGGAACTGGTGCATGTATGATGCTGCCCTATGGGCGTAGTTAGTGTGACTGTCATAAATTTACTGGTACAGACCTGGAAGGGGCAGTGTGTGGCATCCCAGATGATACCAGATTGACGCGCACTATTACCATGCAAGGTAGCCAAGGAAAAAGTTTGTCCTGCAATGTTTGGGATGCAGCATATATCTATTTTAAATAATAATTTTATGTACGTTTATAAAAAGGAAAATATATACCTAGTTCTCCAAATTAAGGTTTTTCAACATGTATTTTTTTCTATTATTTTTCTATATTAATTTAAATACAATGTGTGTGTGTGTGTGTGTGTATATATATATATATATATATATATATATATATATAAAATTTTATACATGTATAATTTTATATATGTAACATTTGACCAAAAAAGCTATTACTGGTTACAAAAATCAAACTGTAGTGTTCAAGTTTAAAGAAGTTCTCCGTCTGCAACCTAGAAGGCATTCTGTGATTATTATTCAGAGGAAAGCTCTAAAGTATAGTGACCTGGTGCCTATCTTTGTCTAACACCTTCATGGTCAAAGAGTTCATATCTCTGTGGAGTCTCCAAGACCTGACAGCAGTCATGCGGAACCTGTTTTCTGACTTTGAGTTATGCTCTGCGAAGGTTGTTCCCTCTGACACGACTGGCCCTACATCCACGGAACTCTGCTGGGAGTATGTGAAAGGGAATTACTTTCTCTTTGTCTGATGAAAGTTGCTGATCGCAGGTAGCTTGGTCTGACTCTGATTTCACCTACTTTGTTGGTCACACGGAAAGTCTTTCTCCTGGGAATATCCAAACTTTTGTTTGTTTTTCTTGAAGTCGTTCCTACCACTTAGACAGGCTCCTATAAAGCCAAGTGGAAAGAAACCAAAAAATGTGTGTGGAAATGTCTATAACTCTTTAAAAATGCTAAAAAAAAATGGCAACAGTACTTATGCATCAAGTACACACCTAGTTAGCATTAATACATAACAGCACAAAATGAAAGATGATAAATGTGAATCATGTAATAAATGTGATCTGAAATTGTAGAAGTCATTGGAAGTACATAAATGGTTTTCCAAAATTTCTGGTTATCATTTGATGAATAATAACAATAGGCTCTTTCATAGACATCCAGGTGGGAGACTGTCAAAGTAGTAAGGTAAATTTAAGGTCATGCATCCAACTTGCCATTTTAACAAATAACGTCTTTTAAGTCACCCTGCCCCCTTGCTAACACTATGAATTAAAATAATGAACAAAATCCAATGACTGATTTGCAAAGTAAAAGAGGTGGAACCAGGGTTCTGAGGGTTCATTGGGTGACTCGTACAATCAGAGCCGCCATCAGGGCATTAGAGCCCATTCTCTGATCAGAGGCTTGTTAAGAGCTGGATCCCTTTAACACTATGTGGCCCGACTAGACCAAACTGTACTGCATTAACAAGGCACTAGCCCTGAGAAATTGGAATAACTTGGTCTTCGCTACTTCCTACCATGGTAGTGTGCATCTGTGTGTGCAGCAATGTGTGCATGTGTGTGGTAATATGTATCTGTGTGTCTAGCTGTGTATGTGTTTATGTAAATGAAAACATGCATTCCAGCATGCCCTGCACACCAATACAGCCAATCAAGGATGGGAAAACGATAGATCCCCAGCTGGGAAAAAATGGCAATCTACCTTTTTGTACTGGAACCCTATCTTCTGTAGTTCCATAACTGTCAATTGAATTAGGTCATATGCCCATGCACACCATATGCATGGGTGAATGCGCTTATAATGCATTTCTATGGCAGCTGTGGTTTCCTATCCTTCAATGGAATCTTAGTAAACAACCCAGGGTTCTCATGTCCAAAAAAGAGGGTTGATAGGATCTGTACACAATGCCTATTAAATGTATCCTATAACCCACTGGAGATAGCAGATAATGAATGAAAGTGTAGTTTTTACCATTCCTCCGATATATCAAAACCCATTATTTATACAATTTATAAATTTTTTTTTCTTATAACTAAAACTGTTACTTCAAGACTTTTTTTTTAGCAAACACAGTAAAATAAATATCATATGCATCCAGGTAATGCTGACGTAAATACCTACTGAGTTTTTTTCATGTGTACATTTCAAAAAAATTGTAGATAGCAGGTACTGTACCTAGAATCATTCATGTTCCAATTTTAGCTGCTAAAACATGATGTTAGGTGTAGTACAAATGCAAGAGTTCGAAGACTGTTATACCTGTTGAAATATAACATTAGAATCATTAAGGAAAAAAAAAGTTATTATAGCAAACACAATCATCATGTCAAGTCCAACATATCCTGTAACTGCTTTACCTGCGGGAGTCCTCTTTACTCTTCTATGGGAAAATTGCATATTTTGTACCAGTTTGCTTTCGGAAGTCTGTGGCCTCTAGTCAAAGCTTATCAGTAACTTCTGTCTTTGGAACTGGGCCAGATCAATACTGTATTCTCTCAAACATCTCTAAACCCAGCAGGAATAGTAATCACAGTGATATAGAACTCTGCACCTACTGGAACAGATCAATACTCTGACATAGCTAGGCTTTGTTCATTCACTAGCTTTGAGATATTCTGCATGCTCTACATGATTGCTTCAAGGTTTGTTTTCTCCTCATCCTCTAACACAACACAGTTCCCTCCCTGATCTCACCTAATAACATCACTGTAATTGCTTTGACATGAAATAGCTGCACAAAACACAATGGTTTTTCTTTGATTTGTTTTATGTGTTTTTTTCTTTCTGTATTTTTTTTTATTTTTTTCCCTCTAGTAAGGGCTGTTGGTACAACTTAAATAGGTAGTCAATGTCTTAATATGTATTCCCGCTTATTCGATCTGGCTCCTCTAAACTTCCCCAAATGATTTTACCTGTGGGGGACACTCCACAGTTGTGTTTCTAAAAGAAGAGAAATTAACACAGGTTTCAAGGACTTTACTGCTGACTCCCTGGAGGTAACCTGCAAAATACCAAGGTAATAACATAAAATTGCCTTATTGTGTAAGCTTGTATCTTTTTTTAACATGACTTGTGTTACACAGTAAATTCAACCTGAAAGGATTTCACTCTTTTTTACTTAATTTGCTAAGTGTAGACATGCTGATTTCTATTTTAGCCACCTGGTTAAAATCAATAGCATGTATTTGCCGCATGTACATACAATGATTTTGTAGCCATTTAATGAAATCAAAAGTCCAGTTTAATTTTAAATAGCATTTTTTTTACAGTTTGCAAACCATCTTTAGGATGTAACACGTTAAACTGGATTAACCCTGATTGGAACGTACTGGTTCAAAATATTCTGATTATTTACAAGATCTCACATTTTCTGTTTAAAAGATTTAGCAAGATTGTATTACTATCCACACATTAAAGAGTATAACATGTTTTGCAATATGTAATATTTGTCTTACAAACTGTTAATACTTGTCTTACGAACTACCTCAATTCCAACTCGTTACTTGAGTCTCTTCAGTCTACTTCGCAGTCTCAGAGATCTCATGAATAATCTTCCCTGACTTTTCTGTTGCTTTTAACACCATGGGAAACAAACTTATTAACACTTATTAACACTTCAAATATCATAAAACTTTTCTTTCTTGAGTCATTTTTTTACCTTTCCCAATGCTATTCCAGGTTTTCCTTTTTAAAGAACCTCGTACTCCGTAATACATTTTTGCAGTTCGTCTAAGTCTGTTCCTGAATCAAATTTTTTTTTTTTCTAGCAAAATTCTGAGCCGAACCATGAATGAAATTTTCATGTCCTGAAAAAGGTTCAGTTTCCGCGAAAGATGGTTTGGCCAAATAAGTCTAGTATCAACATCTCTATTCTTTTAATATACATTTGAAATCTTATTTCTTAGCTGCTAAACTTTTTATATCTATAAACCAAATTGTGTGCCATTCAAGTGCAATTCATCTTGGTCCTTCTTCTTAAACAATGGCCTTCTATCAGAGTTGACCTCAAGCTCTGACTCTGACTCTCCTTTGGTTGCCCCAGGTCTATGGAAGCTTTTACATCCCTGTCTTTTGTTCCCCTAATTTGCACTCTTGAAATTATCATTAAAAGATAATTTCTGTAGCATAGCATATTTCTTATTAATTATTTTCATCACATATCTCTATTATAATTTGCCCATCCACTGTCTTCTCCAAACCCTCCTCTCCTCCTTATTCTTCAGCTACTACATGGCATGTAATATATTATTATTAGAGATGTCGCGAACGCGAATTTCCGCAAATGTTCGCGAACGGGCGAACCGGGCGAACCGCCATAGACTTCAATAGGCAGGCAAATTTTAAAACCCACAAGGACTCTTTCTGGCCACAATAGTGATGGAAAAGTTGTTTCAAGGGGACTAACACCTGGACTGTGGCATGCCGGAGGGGGATCCATGGCAAAAATTACAAAGTTGATGCAGAGTCTGGTTTTAATCCATAAAGGGCTTAAATCACCTAACATTCCTAAATTGTTTGGAATAACGTGCTTTAAAACATCAGGTATGATGTTGTATTGATCAGGTAGTGTAAGGGTTACGCCCGCTTCACAGTGACAGACCAAACTCCCCGTTTAACGCACCGCAAACAACCGCAAACAGTCCATTTGCACAACCGCAAACTCCCCATTTGCACAAGGTTGGATACCAAGCTAGCCATGTCCTGTTCCTTGTCCTCACTGATGTCCTCTGGACCGGTGGGGGTTATCCCGGTCCCCACCAGGGAAAGGCTAAAGTAACCCACAAGGCTAAATGGCCACTACTCACCCTGACAAAACGAGCCATCGTGTAACAGCTAAGATGGCTGCCACTCCGACAGAGCAATCAAGCCCACACTGGGAAGCTAAGTTCCATGCAGCCTTTGATGCTCTCTGTGCAGCCTTCTGGAATCGGATTGAATCACGGCAGAGGGCTTTGCTACTCACCTCACCTAGGATGGAAGAGATCTCCAGAGGTGCCCCAGCATTGTGCTCTCCTTCGGAACAGAGAGCCAGGGGGATGGCACGCCAACCAGCCGCCCACGACTGAACAGGACCGATCCCAGAACCTCACAGGTTACTTATACTGAAGCTAGAGGGATGGGGGGTGACCAGGCATCTTCTTCCACAGTGGACTGGGCTCGGGGAGCAAGGGTGCTGATGCGCCGACCTGCTGACCCTCGTGGTCTGAGCGATCCTCTGGTGCACCCGGCAGGTGGTGGAAGCACTACTAAGCGGCACATGGATGCGAGTAGAGACGACCACTCTCTGAAGCATGTCAGAGGAATTGGCTAAAACATCTCTGCTGCTGAGAATCTAAAATGCCCTTGTTATGAGGTGTAGTCAGTTGTCTAGCATTTAACAGCACACACTAAGAGGTTATTTAGTCTACTTATTTCTAGTTTTGATATTCTGATTCACACATGTTGATCTATAACTGGTGGTGTTAATCCCCTTACCCCTCTTCAGTTCAAGCATGTGTATTCAAACTTACGAACACTCTCAACATGTCTGACGATTTCCCTATGCCATGCTTTTCACTTATATCAAGACAAGTTTACCTAGCATGATTGTTTTATATTTTAAAAATGTGCAGTTCCTCTTGACATTTAGTTTCATAACTCCAAGTCTGTATTCCAACGTTTTGCATTGCACCATATGTCATTGTCACTACGTGTATGTTCACTGCACTTCAAAAATAAAGAATTTAATTTATTTTTATTTTTTTAAAAGAATGCAGCTTCCGAATGAATCTAAAATGGATGCTGTCCAGGAGGTGGGAGGGTCTGGGAGGGAGGGTCTGCTGCTGATTGGCTGGAATGTGTCTGCTGACTGTGAGGTACAGGGTCAAAGTTTACTCAATGATGACGAATAAGGGGCGGACTGAACATCGCATATGTTCGCCAGGAACTATTCGCCAGCGAACTATTTGGGACATCTCTAATTATTATTATTATAAAATGTATGTATAGTTAGTTATATGCAATTTGTACACCAAGTGTTCTCTCTATCATTTTGGAAATTATGCCATTTTGTTTTACTTTGTGTGTAACTATACCTTACTTCTTGCTGTGTATACGCTCATTAGAGTAGGCCTCGCTGTGCTTCTTCTTCTAGATATGTCATAAATATATTTAATTTATTTACTTGTATGTTACACAGAAATACAAAAAATGAACACTGTATAAATAAAAATAAAATGTACAGTCAGTCATGGTTATATATATGAGTTCTCCATAAATGTCCATGATGTGTATCATGATCTGACCAAGACAAAATGGTAGCGAAGTGGAGTGAATAAAGTAGTAGCAGTGAATAAAATGTTAATTTGTTTAAAAAAAAAATGTTTTAGGTCAGGTTTTTTTTTTTACATTAATTTTAAAGTGAGTTAATGATTGAGTAATGCTACAGTTTAAAGGGACACTATAGTAACCAGAACCACTACAGCTTATTGTAGCACACATCTCTAAGTAGCACCTCTCTATGAGGAAATGCTGATTGGCACAATGCAATGCTTTGCTGAGCATGCACAATAGCCTCCCAATGCTTTCCTATGGTAAATCTCCCCCATCCACTTTGTTTGTATCTTTCTCTACTTCCCAACACTTCTTTTTGCCTCCTCTCCCCAGCACTTTGTTACTTCCCCCCCCCCCCTCCCCAACTGCTCTATGTCTCTGTATCACCCACCACCTCTAGGTGTATCCCCCCAAGTCTTTGTTTGTCTCTTGTGCCCCTTCTTTGAGGACTGGACCACATGGTGGAATTGTGACATCATGGGTCATATATGGCTCATATAAAACATCATAGAGAAAACCTCATTATGCATTTTGGACCAAACGGTCCTTAATCACAGAATCTTATCATAGTATAATCCGATGATTAAGGACTGTTTGTTCTGAAATGCGTAATGAAATAACTTTTTTCATCCATTTCTGGTGAGTGCTCGTTTTTGGCGTTCTTGGTGCTATACTTTGCCTGTGTGAGTATTGGGATTAGAGTCACCTTGCCCGGCACCGGTGTGGATCCAGGTAAGCAGAGCTCCATATTAAACATTACTTTTTTTTTGTATTTCTGTGTTCCTGTTTCCCATTTTTCTCTATTTCACCACTACATTCAAATGCAAACACTACACACAAGTACACCACTGCTTTCAAATGGTGAGTGCATACAAACACACAACTGCATTGATATTCCAAACCTACACAAAAATACACCCCTACAGTCACACACACATACTACATACAAAACCATACTTACATTAGAACTCACAAACACTGACCAGTGCTGTAACGATAGGCATATGTTATACAACCAGCTGACAAAGTGTCATGGGAGTTGTACAACAGATGTGTATATACCTTTGGCCACTTTTGCGCTAAAGGAGAGCCAACTGTAAAATAGTTTTGCACCATGGATCTCTCTACTTTAGATCTACCACTGCCTGGAGAGTTCACGGCACTCTAACCAGGGGTGAATTTGTACTCACTAGGGCTGTATTTTCACTCACCAGTAGCTAGTGGAATGGAGTGTGTTTCTGTTTCTGGGTGGCAGTGTCCAAGAGCACAAAGTATATGATAATTATGTTTTCAGTTCTAACTCTGTAATGATGAACAGAGAATGCAAATAAGATGTTTCTCAATGAGGAAAGATATAGGTTATAAAATAAATATGCTATTTTAACCATACGTTATTACTAAATTCATTACTGTAAAATCATTGCTGACCGTAGGTATTTGGAGCTACACCAGGTTATTTCAGCAAATTCTACTGCACTTTGAGCTGTTATACTTTTAGGGGCACCAAAGCTCATTTTTCTATTTTTTTCATTTTGTTTTTCCCCAAAAGTTTAGATCATGCATGATCCATTAATGAGAACGTAAAGAAGCTTCAGAACAAAAATTCTAAAAATTCTGCTAATGGAAAATTCTAAAAATTCTGCTAAGAAGCTTGTTATACAACCTCGCTATTGTTTATTTATATAATGCACTAGGATTGCGTTTCGATTTTGAAATCTATTCCAGTAACACAGCAAGCACTTAATATCCTCAATAACCATACACGAGGAGTCTTATTGTCAATTCTCAGTAAAAGAAAACTGTTAATTCTCAAAGGCCAGCATTAATTTTCTTGTAGAGGTACAAGAAATATTACAAGGCAGCCTCTAGGTTGATTCATCTAGATAAATACAGCCCCACGCCAACAAGAAAGGGCAAAACAATGAAATAAAAAAGAAATTTAGAAAAGCAAAGGAGTTGTGCTTGTATAACCGCATAGGGCTAAGTAACTGGTCATTGGAATAGGCAAACACCCCCTACTTCACGCTCATCTGAACAAATAAGCAGCAAAGAGTGTGAGTTTGTGAAAGTAATTATATAAATCTAGTGGCAAAAACTAAAAAAAAGAGATGAGATTTTTATCTCTTTGAGACTACACACAGCTGTGATGTCACAGACACAAAGGTAATAATGAAATTTGACCAGTGTGGTGTCAACCACACGTTTTCTACTTTGTCTGCCTTCTCATCTAATTTTGTGCGAATCGCCTCATTAAGGAAGGAGAGTGAAAATTGGGGTCAAGGTATTTAAAGCTGACCCATACAAAGGGCAAGCACTGCCTGAGCCCACCGAGGTTTCACTTTAGATTTTGTCTGGACCACCCTTGCGGTGACACCAATTCAGGCCTCATTTTATAAAGGCCTTATTAATTATTGTCTTTATGAGGACTAGGAGAAGCCATATAAAGAAATGTGTCATTCTTAGAGAGGGAGTGGGAAGACAAAAAAGGAGGAGATAAAGAAGCACAACATCAAAAGACAGGCATCCTTTTTTTCCTATGCTTTTCATGGTGCAAAACCTCAAAGGAGGTTTTGGAACAATCAGGCTTAGTGGTCTGGTTCTTTCTGGCAATTACACTCAGCTGATGGGCTGAAAGGAATTGAATAGAAGGGTTCAAGGCCTTCTGTAGCATTTCATAAAACAGGCTTTCCAAAGGAGCCGAGCTACAGACACGACAGAAATCATTTCAAATAGAGACTCACAGCCAAGATTCATTAATTCAAAACAATTACTCACACATGTAAAGTCTCTATATACACTTTGATAAATTAAAAAAATTCTCATCCAAGACGTGCATTTTCCTCTTATAATATATTATTATTATTATTAATTGCATCCATGCATGATTTTATTAATGCTGAAATCAGATACAAGTTTTAATTAAATAAATAAAAGCAAATTAAGAAAAAAATGCTTCAAGAAGCAAAAAAGTTACAATGGCAAGAATTTTAGCAAAGCATATTATGACATACGTACATATTTACTGATAAGTGAGCAGAGGTCTGTACCTGCACTTTGCAATTAGTGTACAAATTATATTCTACTGCAATTACTGGGTCACTTCTCTGTTCATCAAAAAGGAAAATGAGTTGGCTAAATTAAACCATTTAACAGAATAATGGTTGGCGAAAAAATATGATGCTTGTAATTTATATTGGGTGAAGATGAAAAAATGCTAAAAAAAATTGCTAATGGGAAAAACATTCCAAAAATCTTGAATTACAACACGTTCATGCCTCTATTAATATTATATCACATTTGTATTTTGCACCTACAAGAGTTTAATTCTGGAAAATTTTGTATCCAATATTTGTTTAAGTTAGATATATATTTTTTTAAATATTACTATACTCAAATACCAATGGAGTTTAGGGTCTACAGTCCATGGCAAGAAGATGCATTTTTTATTTCCTAATTTAAGAATACATGTCTGGCAGGAATGATTGTTATAGGTGTTAGCAGTATAGAGTATATTAATGTCTTAGATCAATACACGCCAGGCGGCTTAACAAGCATCGTTGTAATTAGGATTTTCTATACGCAGGTCTGCGCTGATTTCACCAGATGGTTTGATTTTGTCTAGTCCACCTGTCCTAATTCATTCTGTCACAAAGCATGTGCAACAAGCATAAAGCTTTCTAACAATTGCCAATGACAAAGCTCCACCCAGTTAGACCTTAACAGGTCAATGAAACTGTGACATGTTCCAAAAGGAATAGATGAAGATACCATTTGCAAACCATTAGGTGAACAAGAGAAATAAAAAGTGGTAGCTTATTTTTATTTCTCTTAGCCTACCAAAATATTATGCTGCATGAATTTTGTCATACCAAGAGTGTAAAGTACATAACTTTCCATGTCCTTCGTCTCCATGGTTAAACAGTAAGGATATACATCAGAGAACAAATCAAGAATAGATAGTAAAATGACTACTTCAGTTTAGTTATACAGAAATGGACAGAAACAAATGGACAAAATACAAGTTTCCACTATGAAATATCCATTGCTATAGAGTTCTTGTTGCTTTCCAGGCGGGTACGGATGTTTAAAGACGAAAAAAGTGTAAAAATATTAAATTGAAAAAAATATATAAATGAAAATGAAAATGTTATATTAGACTTGAAATTTGGGACTACTGCCAGTTGTCTGCTATTAATTATTCTTGTTTCATTTATCCATAGGCAGGCCCACTAGATATGTAAAAACCACAGGTGCAAATGGGCACAGTGTCGCCTCTATAGTACATTAGCCTATTACCATGTGATAATGTGTTCTCTGAAAGGGTGTTAATTCTTTCAATGATGCTTTCACATATTTCGTTAGGATTCTGGCTCTGTTCCTGCCAACTAAGTGGCCACAAAATAAGGTACGATATCTGTGTTTCCATATATTGATCAGTAATAGATTAAAGATTTTTTTTCAAAATTATTTTGTTCACTTTACACTCTACTATATCCCTCATTGAGAAATAGAAGTGTAATAACCAAAAAGGGGAACTCACCCATTTTGGGACAGCATTGGTGATTTATTCTAAAAAAGAAGACAACAACTAAATTAAAGGGCTTATTTACAAAAGTGAGAATTCAAAGTGAATTTTAAATGGGTGTTCAAAATAGCTAAAAAAAAAATCTGAAAAGGCATCTATTTTTCCAGATCAGCCATTGTGGCCTTAAATTTGAAATTCACTTTAATAAATTACTCTGTTTATGCATGATTTCTCAAAACAAATCTCACATGTGTATATAGAATATTTGGAGCCAGTATACTTCCCCATCATTATGAATATCACTTTGACTCCTGTGACATCATTTGAAAAGGTAGCACTAATGCACAAAAATAAATGAGACGCTTCATAAAAGAAACTCGGTAATAAATTTAGGATGAGATTTTATCGGAGTGGAATTTCACAAATATTGATTCGGGGGAGGAATTTGCCAAGTCTATATGAAAACTTAAATAAATAATAAAAAAAAAAAAATGTAAAGAAAAAAAAAACTAAAGTTATCTTTACAATAAAAAAACAAAAAAACAAACAAAACACTTCTCCTGCTATCCCATCAGGATTCTGGACTGCAGCTCGCAGTTAACACTCAAGTTTTATCAATCACTTCCCTAATTTCAGTCTTACCAATATCCCGACAAGGGATTCGTTTCACCGTGAGCACAATAATCGGCTTCAATATGTTATTATCACAGAGATAGTAGAGGTAATGCTCCAGTAATGGGCTCCAAATCAAATCACTTTCACTTCCACTAGAGTTTGCCGTGGAGTAGAGGGCTCCCCAGGGAGAGTTAATATACAGAGAAACACCTGCAGACACTGGCACAGCCCTGTAGATGAGATGGGACCTGACAGTACTATCTCGCCAAACCATTTCTTCAGTAATGTCCACAGGCAGAACTTGATCAACTTGTGATTCCTTGGCAAGAGTCTACATCTGATGTGCAACTGATTTAAACCATCCTTAAGCAACATAGGATGTTGAAATTTACTCAAGAATAAGTTATATTTACATTTGTTTCCCTAAAGCTGTCACTGTATCATGTATGGTTTAACTTGTATCCCTAGACACATTTATATTTAACAAAGCCTGAAGAGAATCCATTTCACTTAAAGCCAAGGGCCAACGAGAGAAAGTGACTGTGCGGAGGACATAGTACAGGGAAGACAAGCTGTGTGCAATGATCTGCATTTCTTTGTTAAAAAGAAGATTTCAATGCAATCTGATTTGCTTGTCCTCACAAAGGTCATTTGATAATTTGCAAAATGTATCCTTATGATTTTGTTTGGCTATTTAATGTAGTTGCTAACTTCCGGTGAAATTAAAAAAGAAAAAGAAAGGGAATAGGTAGTGGATAAAAACACCACCAATGCCCAAAGAAGGGGTTACAGGAGGTATATGGGGCTTGACCCCAAATAAAATAATCAGAGAAAAAGGAAGTGGAGTAGAGGATCCACTAGCAAAAAACAAGTGGGAACTCCAATCCACTGAGCTATACCTCCTAACGTAAACGTAACATAAATAGGGTAAATAAACCTTTATTTGGAAATATAATAGAGAAATATATACACCAAAATATTGTGTAAAAAAAAAAAGTGAAAACCAACACTCAATAAAAAACTAGGGCGAGACCTACAGGTTACCTTGAACTAAGTATAAGATAGGAGCAAGTAATAATGTAGAGTATATAATATGGAGTATACAAGTTGAAAATAATCACTAAGCCCCTAAAGAGACAGTATTAGTATGGAGGTAACCAAATAGTAACGTCTCAAAGAGGAAGGTATGGATAGGATAATGAGTGTCTAGCAGTAGTTATGGTACCATACGTAAGTAAAGAAAAGAGACAGTTGGTAGAAAGATTAGGGATAGATAAGTACACTGGGTCCTGGTAAGCCTAAACAGGCAAAAAAAAAAAGGTGGGGGGGGGGGTTGCCTATGGTGTAACAGACATCAAAATACAGAATAATGATTAATAATAGAGAGACCTTACCAATGAGGATGAAAAAAAACCCTTAAAGTAGAAAACTAAAGTCAAAAGTGGAGTATGTGTAAATGGTAAGGGGAAAACGCCTCCAGAACCAGGACCTAGTACAGCCCTAAACTAACTGTCTAGAGAAGCCACAACTGACTGCTGCTTCGAGGCAGCCTAACAAAATCCCTCCATAAAAAACTTGGGCGAGACCTACGGGTTACCTTGAACTGAGTGTAAGGTAGGAGCAGGTGATAATGTAAAGTATATAATATGAAGTATACAACTTGGAAAAAATCACTAAGCCCCTAAAGAGACAGTATTAGTATGGAGGTAACCAAATAGTAACGTCTCAAAAGAGAAAAGTATGGATAGGATAATGAGTGACTAGCAGTAGTTATGGTACCATAGGTAAGTAGAGAAAAGGGACAGTTGATAGAAAGATTAGGGATAAATAAGTACACTGGGTCCTGGTAAGCCTAAACAGGCAAGAAAAGGGGGCTAGCCTATGGTGTAACAGACATCAAAATACAGAATAATGATTAATAATAGAGAGACCCTACAAATGAGGATGAAAAACCCCTTAGAGTAGAAAACTAAAGTCAAAAATGGAGTATGTGTAGATGGTAAGGGGAATACACCTCCAGAGCCAGGACCTGGAACAGCCCTAAACTAACTGTCTAGAAAAGCCACAACTGACTGCTGCTTCAAGGCAGCCTAACAAAATCCCTCCAAGTTTAAGTAGTAAGACGCATGAATAGCGTCATAACAGCCCAAGTAAATAAAATAAGTTGTGGCTTCTCTAGACAGTTAGTTTAGGGCTGTACTAGGTCCTGGTTCTGGAGGCGTTTTCCCCTTACCATTTACACATACTCCACTTTTGACTTTAGTTTTCTACTTTAAGGGGTTTTTCATCCTCATTGGTAAGGTCTCTCTATTATTAATCATTATTCTGTATTTTGATGTCTGTTACACCATAGGCTAACCCCCCCCCCCCTCTCCCCCCCCCCACCACCACCCTTTTTTTGCCTGTTTAGGCTTACCAGGACCCAGTGTACTTATCTATCCCTAATCTTTCTACCAACTGTCTCTTTTCTTTACTTACGTATGGTACCATAACTACTGCTAGACACTCATTATCCTATCCATACCTTCCTCTTTGAGACGTTACTATTTGGTTACCTCCATACTAATACTGTCTCTTTAGGGGCTTAGTGATTATTTTCAACTTGTATACTCCATATTATATACTCTACATTATTACTTGCTCCTATCTTATACTCAGTTCAAGGTAACCCGTAGGTCTCGCCCTAGTTTTTTATTGGGTGTTGGTTTTCACTTTTTTTTTACACAGTATTTTGGTGTATATATTTCTCTATTATATTTCCAAATAAAGGTTTATTTACCCTATTTATGTTACATTTACTTTAGGAGGTATAGCTCAGTGGATTGGAGTTCCCACTTGTTTTTTGCTAGTGGATCCTCTACTCCACTTCCTTTTTCAGGTGAAATAATCTCTCAGTATCAGCTTCAGGTGAAATAGAATCATAGAAACATAGAAACATAGAATGTGACGGCAGATAAGAACCATTCGGCCCATCTAGTCTGCCCAGTTTTCTAAATATTTTCATTAGTCCCTGGCATTATCTTATAGTTAGGATAGCCTTATGCCTATCCCACGCATGCTTAAACTCCTTTACTGTGTTAACCTCTACCACTTCAGCTGGAAGGCTATTCCATGCATCCACTACCCTCTCAGTAAAGTAATACTTCCTGATATTATTTTTAAACCTTTGTCCCTCTAATTTTAGACTATGTCCTCTGGTTGTGGTAGTTTTTCTTCTTTTAAATATAGTCTCCTCCTTTACTGTGTTGATTCCCTTTATGTATTTAAATGTTTCTATCATATCCCCCCTGTCTCGTCTTTCCTCCAAGCTATACATGTTAAGATCCTTTAACCTTTCCTGGTAAGTTTTATCCTGCAATCCATGAACCAGTTTAGTAGCCCTTCTTTGAACTCTCTCTAAGGTATCAATATCCTTCTGAAGATATGGTCTCCAGTACTGTGTACAGTACTCCAAGTGAGGTCTTACCAGTGTTCTGTAAAATGGCATGAGCACTTCCCTCTTTCTACTGCTAATACCTCTCCCTATACAACCAAGCATAGCTAATACCTCTCCCTATACAACCAAATAATAACCAACTTGGCAGAAGGAACCTACTGTACACATTGTATTTATTTTGTATTACTTTGGCGGATGCCTTATCAATGGCATTTTGTAACGTCAGTCATGTTACAAAGTAACTTTTATATTAAAATAAAGAGTTTGATTTGTATAGATTACATTGGAATCCAGTGGAGTTTTGCAAGAAGACGAGATAAACAGCTAAAAGAGAATATTGGATGCAACATTTTGAATATGATGATACTGCTTTATGGAATACTGAGCATGATATTAGAAAATGGGATTATGGGTGGTTGAGAAGGAGAGTGTGAATAGACTGAAGGAAATGGTGTCAGGTATGATTACATAGGAGAAGATGCAGATGACAGCCTTGAGGAGATATCAGAGAGGCAGGGTGGGAAACAGTTGACAGCCTAGGTGTGTTAGAAGATAATGAGGAATACATCTTTCAGGGATATTTACTTAATGCAAATTCAAAGTCAATTTCAAATTTAAGGCCAGAGTAGGTGAACTGGAAGCTTAGCTGACTGAGTGAATTTATCCAGTTCAGCTACTTTCCCTGTAAATTGGACATTTTCACTTCAGTGAATAACCCTGTTAATATCAGATGGAAATAAATATGTATTGATGGCATTTGAAGAAATAACACCAGTGAGAGCATAAGTATTTAAAGTGGTACTGTCATGCCCCTAGATAAATTAGGATTTTTTAACGATACAATGTTTATGAAACACTCATTATGACTGTGTTGGAATTTCACTGTAATTCCAACCCAGTCAAGAGATGTACAGAGACAAAGTAGGGACTACTTTGTCTCTGTATTCCTCCTCCGCATGACACTTCTTGACACAAGACGGAGCCTAAATGTCAATCCCCCCAGCAGTCACCAGTGATGAATGCAGGGAATGGGTTGTGCCTATGGAGGATCCTGTGATCTTGCAGGATCCACCATAAATTTCAATGCTTTACTTTCGTGCATGAGTAAGAGAACAGCAGTGATGCCGGCACCCAGGAAGACCTCGCCGGACCAAAATGGCAGCGCCATGAAAGGTAACTCGGCTTTACCTGCCCCCCTCGGCTACCGGATCACCAGCAGAAATGTCACCTTTGGGGGAATTTGGGATTTTGGTAAAGTCCCCAAACCGTGACAGTGCCACCTTAAAGAGAATAAATGTTAGAGAAGGACCAGGCTTTGTAGTACAATCACTGGATTAAGATATACATAGATGAGCAATTCAATTAAATCCAAGTGAGGACAGACTAATTAATACCAAAGTCAATATTAAAGTTAACAGGGATAGAACGGTCTACTGCTTCAAAAGGTGGGACACAAAGAGTTCTGGAGGTTGCTTGAAATATCGTGGTTGAGTTATGGATTAGGATTTTTGCAGACCTATTTCATGACCAGCCATAGTAAGATGGAAGAATCAGTATAATTATTTAAAATTCAAAACACGTATTAACAAAGAAAAAATAAATTAAAATGCAAGCATATTTAAAGAGCTAAAAAGCTCATGTAAATAATCAGTTGCATTATTAAATATTTCAGCTCCATAGTCCAAGAAATACAGATACAGAATAAAGAGATCAGATGTAGATGTACCCATTGTAGCATTGGATTGCTGTAGCATTACAGTATTAACAATTAACCAGGTACTCAATCACATAACCACTGCAGGTAGTACCTCATGCATGAAAACCAAACAATGTTACCTGCGCACTATCGCATTATAAATTACTGGATGATTTTAGTATCACCTCAACGGCCATCAAAGTGTAAGCTCGCCTGCCACGTCAAGACAAACTTCAAGGAGAATTGTCAGTGTAGAGCTCACCTAAGAGTTTAGCCTTGACGTGAGCTCACATTTTAATGGCCATTGGTATGGAACTAGAAACCGCCAGTTAACTTTTTTCATTTTTTATTGGGGTAGATGTGTACTATAGTCATTGCTGCGAGTAGTGGGAGTTTCAGCGCAGAGTTTAATTTTGTATGTTTGTCAGTTCTTTAGAATGCAGTACACTTAGCCTTACATTATACATCTTGATTCTTCAAGGTTTCAGAATATAAAACTGTTCCTTAATCAGAACATATACATACACAATCACTCTAGTTTGTCTTTACATCCTAGAGTCTACAGCTCGAAGCTCTGGTAACATCACAAGAGAAAAACTATTGCCATGTAGACAGCGGGATTTCTACAACTCCTGAGAAATTTTCGTAGTTAATGATTACTGTTGCAGCATTAATTATTATTGCCATCAGTGATGTTTATTACAATTACTGCAGCTTGATTGTCATTTGTAAGTGGTGTATAAAGATTTGAGTCAGCTAGGGGCAGTCCAATGGTTAATGACGGCAGAGATGTTATTAAGGCGTACTCGGTAGGTTCTCACAGACATCTTTGTCACTGGTCATAGTTCACGTTTTATGCAAAAGAGGGTTTATCAGTAACCTCTTACTAATAAATAAATCTTAATGCAAATGTGACTGTGGCACTAATATGGTGATTGGGCTGCGTGCATCTCCACCTATGACTGAAGCCATAGCCAGAGGTGTTAGGTATTAAGTTGTAATAGTCATTATCAACTCGTAATGGCATTTCACTTGCTCGGCTACTAATGAATGCTAATGACCACATGGTTTAGCACCAGTTAAAGTGCTAAAAAATGTCTTCACCTTTACGCTGACACAATTAACTATTTTATTATTATTAGCATTTCCAGGACTAACGAGAAGTCTATAAATGTTCCAAACGATATTGCATGCAATGAAACTTCAAGAAGATAAATTAAGCAACCTGACAAAGACAGTATCACCTACCTGGGACATGTAAAATAGCCCTCCAGCACCAGGATTATTCACTAATGTGAGAATTGTAAGAATTAATGTGAATTCGAAGTAGAACTGTAAACCTTCTCTACGTCAGCCTTGCTAACAGTTCAGCTACTTTGGCCATAAATTTGAAATTCACTTTGAGTTCCCAACAATTCTGACTTTATTGAATAACCCAGCTAAACAATGTATCTTATATTATGGTTGCTGTAGGCAAGCTCTCTTAGTGCTATTGCAATCAATATCAGCTAAATTGCTATAGTAGTCACTGCTCCCCCTGCTAGAATAAGCAACTAGCTGTTAAGGAGTCCCCTCTATTAGGATCATCATTTTATTTTTAAAGTGCCATCAGCACTCTGACAGTGTTATAATGCAGGCTGTCAAACCCCCCGTGTTTTATTAACCCTTGTCATCCATGATGTTTTCATTAAGAAATAGTGGTCAGTTACCCGTGACTAGCTACACTTTGATGAATAAAGCATAATTGTTTTAGTAATTAGGGATCTGGTAGTAAATGGAGAGAGACTGAAAGTATGAATATAAAATATTTAAAGTGTCAGTTTATCATAATTCATTGAGAGATATCCCTCTAGAAAGGACACGCAAATTAAACCTTACAGATTTGCTCTTTGCTTTCCTTGTTTTGTGCTAACACCAAAGAGATATGTATAAAACCTAATAACACATAAAACAAACAGATGTATAGACTAGTTTATGTATTATAGAAATAGCACATTTATAGTTTCTAATATAAAGTAAAGCAAAAAAAAAAGACACATTTACTAGTGCTCAATGCACCAACATGCACAGTTAGCATTTCAGTTGCATCAAGGATGTTTATCAAGCCTTTATTGATCCTAGAAGAATTAAATTAAAGGAAGCCTACAGCGTCAGGACTGCATACATGTATTCCTAATGATAAAATTGTACCCTACCTAATTCTGTGTCTGCCCCCCTCTTCCCTGTGAAGGTTTAAAAAGTAAGTTTTATTTAAACTGGTTGAGAATATCAAGATTGGTGATTTCAAGTCAATCCAATGGTTCCTCGTAGGAAAGCATTCATAGGATAGTGAACATGCGCAGCTAATCCCATGCTGAGCCAATCAAATGCTTTCTAGGAACAGCATTTGACTGAGAACTGAGTCTGACTCTGTTTTCACAGGGGAAGCGACTCAAGTTGGTGTCAGGAAGACAGCCTGTAAAAATAGCTGTTTCTTCATAACTGCAATGGGTTAAAAGGGTCACTGCAGCCAGGTCGCTTCATTGAGATGAAGGGACCTGGGTGCATTTAGTGATCTTTTTTAAAAATGCCTGTGCACTATACAGACACCCCCATTGATTAATTTAGATAGAATTACCATATTTTTCCGTGTATAAGAAGACCCTTGTTTTTTTTTTTATCAAAAATAAAGAAATACATATTTTAAACATCAATAGCACTGAAGTCCAGTTTGGCTTACCAGGATCCCTCACCAGTCCCAGGCCCACTCACACTCTGGTAAGCCACTCCCCAAAGTCCGGTCACGTCCGGACACTGGCTCCCTGGACTGCCGTCTTGCTGTTGGCATCACAAATTCCCTCTGCCTGCAGTACCCTTTAAGGAATGTCCAGGCAAGGCCTCACCCCCCAGCGTCTATCTGTTATCCGGACCCGTGAGGTATTGGCGTGGTCCAGAGTGATGGAAGAAAGCATGAGGTTGTGATCTCAGACCCACAATCGATCTCTGTTTCAAGTATGTCAGCAGGTCGCAAGTGTTTTTTTTGCAGTGACATTTCGTGTATAAGACAACCCCCAATTTTAGACTACAAAATTTAGACAAACCATCTTCTTATACATGGAAAAATACTGTAAATACAGTAAACGACAACAGAACAGTGAGTATTAATAACATATGTCATGTATAAGAGAGCAATAAGGAATCCCTGAACTGTATATTGCTGTAATTCTCATAGAGGCTACCCCTCAGCTAATTTTAAATATTTTTTTTATATAGATAAACATGGTTATGTGTCATAAAAGGCAGAATAGTGTGAGATAAAGTTTAATACGTTTTCTCCAACTATGAAAAACTCCAGCATCGGTCTTTATCACTTCCTCCATTTACTCAGCTCAACTTCCTCATATTTTATTTTATTTTTGTTACTCAATTCTATACATGCATGGACATACACTATTATGCTTTACAATATTATGTTTTGCCTGATTTATTTATTGTATTTATTTATTATAATTTAAAACCCTGCAATTTGATTGTGTATGATATAGTTATATTTCAAAGAAACAACCATTTTTTTGACGCTCTCTAAGGTTTAACTTACAAGAAGGAATAACATTGCGAAGGGCCCATTCTCGCTGGCCTTTAATTTGGCCAGACAGTCAAAAATCCCCTTATTACATTACACAACAAAGCATTTATATCATTGGAAAATTAAACCAGTGACTGCAAGATTTTGACTAATTAGGTTTGTAGGATAATAAGAGCTTTTTAATAAGGTAAATATCACTTACAATATTGCTAATGAAAAGTGAAAGAGATTCAGTACGCCGAGCGATAATGGCCAACTTGTTTTAATTGTGAACATTCTTGCTTGCTTCCACTGACACAGTCATTATTTTGCAGTCACTACATATCGGGAAATCCAGGAGGATTAATGGTTTCACTTATACTGGCGAAAAATGTTTAAGTTGTCCCTATTATCAGTGCACTTCCAAAGAATAATGCTTTTTTGTCATTGCGTTTAGCAGGAAAATGAATTGTTCTCAGGCCAAGAGTTCCATTAACCCTTTAAGCTGGCAGTAATGGAATTTTGCTGTGACACCATACTAGCGCCTTTCCTATGTCTTGTGTGTTATTAATGTTGATGAATTTCATGTATACCGTATATACTCGAGTATAAGCCGACCCGAATATAAGCCGAGGCCCCTAATTTTATCCCAAAAAACTGGGAAAACTTATTGACTCGAGTATAAGACTAGGGTGGGAAATGCAGCAGCTACTGGTAAATTTCTAAATAAAATTAGATCCTAAAAAAAATATATTAATTGAATATTTATTTACAGTGTGTGTATAATGAATGCAGTGTGTGCGTATGTGTGTGTATGAGTGCAGCGTGTGTGTATGAGTGCAGCGTGTGTGTATGAGTGCAGCGTGTGTGTATGAGTGCAGCGTGTGTGTATGAGTGCAGCGTGTGTGTGTATGAGTGCAGCGTGTGTGTGCATGAGTGCAGCGTGTGTGTGCATGAGTGCAGCGTGTGTGTGCATGAGTGCAGCGTGTGTGTGAATGAATGCAGTGTGTGTGTGTATGAATGCAGTGTGTGAATGCAGTGTGTGCAGGGCCGGTGCAAGGATATTTGCCGCCGTAGGCAAAAAACATTTTGCCGCCCCCTCCCCCCCATATGTCCTGACTTCCCCTCCTCTTCCCTCAGTGGTCCTTACCTCCCCACCCCCGTGTTCCTTCACCCCCCCCCCAGTGGTCCTGACTCACCCCTCCCCTAGTGGTCCTTACCCTCCCCTCCCCTAGTGGTCCTTACTTCCCCCTCCCCTCCCATAGTGGTCCTTATCCCACCCCCTCCCTCTCATAGTGGTCCTTATCCCCCTTCTCCCTCCCATAGTGGTCCATATACCCCCCCTCCCTCCCATAGTGGTCCTTATACCCCACCTCCCTCCCATAGTGGTCCTTATCCCACCCCCTCCCTCCCATAGTGGTCCTTATACCCCCCTCCCTCCCATAGTGGTCCTTATCCCCCCCTCCCTCCCATAGTGGTCCTTATCCCCCCCCCCTCCCATAGTGGTCCTTATACCCCCCTCCCTCCCATAGTGGTCCTTATACCCCCTCCCTCCCATAGTGGTCCTTATACCCCCCTCCCTCCCATAGTGGTCCTTATCCCCCCCTCCCTCCCATAGTGGTCCTTATCCCCCCCCTCCCTCCCATAGCGGTCCTTATACCCCCCTCCCTCCCATAGTGGTCCTTATCCCCCCCTCCCTCCCATAGTGGTCCTTATCCCCCCCTCCCTCCCATAGTGGTCCTTATACCCCCCCTCCCTCCCATAGTGGTCCTTATACCCCCCTCCCTCCCATAGTGGTCCTTATACCCCCCTCCCTCCCATAGTGGTCCTTAACCACCCCCTCCCTCCCATAGTGGTCCTTATCCCCCCCCCCTCCCTCCCATAGCGGTCCTTATACCCCCCTCCCTCCCATAGTGGTCCTTAACCCACCCCCACCCTCCCATAGTGGTCCTTATACCCCCCCCCCCCATAGTGGTCCTTATACCCCTTTTTTTTGTTATTATTAATTTTTTTATTATTATTATTTTTGTATTATTTCTTCTTATTTTATTTATATATTTTTTTTTTCGTCCCCCCCTCCCTGTTTGATATATGGCAGGGAGGGGGGCTCTCCTTCCCTGGTGGTCCAGTGGCAGTTCAGTGGGGGGGGGAGAGGGGGGCTGGCAGAGCTGTAACTTACCTTTCCTGCAGCTCCTGTCAGCTCTCTCCTCCTCTGCGCCGTCCGTTCTGCTCTTCTGTCAGCTTACACTGTAAGTCTCGCGAGAGCCGCGGCTCTCGCGAGACTTACACTGGGAGCTGACCGAGGTGCTGACCGGACGGCGCAGAGGAGGAGAGAGCTGACAGGAGCTGCAGGAAAGGTAAGTTACAGCTCTGCCAGCCCCCCTCTCCCCCCAGTCTGTATTATGGCAATGCAAATTGCCATAATACAGACCTTGACTCGAGTATAAGCCGAGTTGGGGTTTTTCAGCCCAAAAAATGGGCTGAAAAACTCGGCTTATACTCGAGTATATCCGGTAATTAAAAATGTCAAATTCTGTGTAAATACATATACTAACTAGAGATGCTTGGGAAGTAGAATTTTTGGAATTCATATTTTTTTATTTAATTCAGATATGCATGTACACAGATAAATATTTTGCCAAGTCAGGCTCAAATAATGATTTAATTGTAAAACTGTTACCATGTAAATTAATTGAGAATATTCTTCATTGCAGAACTCATTCATTAATATTTCATATGACAAGGTTAAATTTGTGGTCTTGAATGAACATCATATATAAAGTCTGTATGGACTTGTGACTTTATTGATATATTTAGAAAATCATGGTCAAGCAAAGATGTACGAGAGATTCTTTTAGTAGACAATGAGGTAAATAGCAATCTAACAACCATTTGTACAAACTTGTTGAAATTGAAAATGGTACCATGAAGAAACAGTGAAAGGTAATTAACACAGCATTGAAGGAAGGCAGACTCGTAAGAATTAACGTCAGAACTTTCTCCTGGAGAAAAAAAAAAGTAACTGGAATGATACTGAATCATTTGTTTACATCTGTTTTTTCAAGCACTTTGACCTTTTAGGAAACCCATCAGTAGATATGAACAAACACTTCACAGCAAGGTGTACCTGTCAAGTATAATTGTACGAAACTCAGAATGCAGCACTTGTACTTGCTAAAAAATATAATAAACAAAGTCTGATGCAAACAATATAATATGGACAAGGCAGAAGCAAGGTCAGGCAATCTAATCGTCAAAATCCAGACAGCAGAGGTTCAACAATGCAAAGACAGTCGAAGGTCATGTAAAACAGGTATTTACAAGATGAGGAACACAGGTAACAACAGGGAGATAGCACAGAACAACTGAGCAATGAAAGCTCAGCTGTTCCATGTTTAAATAGGGTGCCATACAAAAGGCATACCTGCTTAACAAGCCTCCATAACACCCTATTTGTGAATGGGGCTGTCAGTCAGCTGGGGTTGCCATGGAGGTAAGTATGGTTTTAATATGTTCAAGCCATGCTGTCTCGTGGCGTGGAACGATGTGCACGTCTATCATTGCCTGGGAGACGTGACGGAATTGGAGTTCATGATTTGTGCCTCCTGCATTCGCACATGCGTGTGGGTGACCGCAACCCATGTACCTCTGTCGGAGCAGAGGCGGAACGGAAAATGTGGAGGTAAGTCATGACAGTACCAGGGGCAGCCATCCGCTCCATAGCTACTACTCAGTAAACTGAACTAATAATGGAAGGTTGGTCAAAACTCATAGAAGTATATGTAGTCACAGTGAAAAAAAGAAGGTGGTCAAAACGTAGTTTGGGGCGTTCACTCTGTGTTTTCCCAAAAGACCTCTGTGAACTGTCCATAAGTAGAAGTTTAAGACATTCCTTCTTTCCTTGAATATACATTTTAGCAATGTACGTTTGAAGGTAAATTCTTTTTGAGTACGTGTTCTTGTAATGTACTAGTTACTAGTATCTGATTATGTAAATACTCAAACAGACCCTAATGTCAGAGTTCTGTTGTTCATCATTTTTATAAAAATATTGTCGATCATTAATATTGATCAACGTAATACCTGCGTTCGACCTTACCAACATTTCAAGTCTTTGGTAGTCACTTGAGACAGAAATATTAATATTTACATTACATCTTTTTTTTCACTTTTATCCTACTGCAGTGGCAGGCAATAATGTGTAATGTACATTTAGCTTGAAGTGGACAACTGTTAAATTACTCGTGGCAGATACAAGTTGTGCTGATTGAGGGCAGGAAATAGCTCATACTGTGTGATCTCATCGTGTTATAACAAACTCATCTCATAACCGTAAGGGCCATGAAAAGAGATTGACAGTTATCAGATTGTGTGGAGCACAAAGATGTTACGCAGTGTCAAAGAGAGAACCGGGCTGATGGAAAATAATATAAGAAATGACAGAAATGAGATTGACAAACTCATCACATTGCAAAATGCTTAGTTTTCATCTGTTGGCAAACTAAATGCATACACTGTGATGCATTGTAAGTATAGATAATACTCCCTACCCGTGACAAAATGACAAGGCAGCAACTGTTTAGAGATTAGGTGTAAGATTCTGCGAAAATCCATAAAAAGGATTAATGTATTTGGAGTTTAATCGGTTCAGTTCCTGTGATGATGATAAATAATTTTAAGTCGGATTTTGATTTATGCTCTCTCTCCGGGTAAGAAATACGAGACAATTCGTGTTGCTGATGATTTCAATTCCCATATAAAAGTTTACCCTAAACCTAGTTCTTCTGACATGATACTCGCTGTTGGCTAAAGCTCCTCTAATGTTCTGCAAAAGCATTTGAGATTAGTTCCACAATGCTGATTAATGCTTAGAATGCTTTTTAATGATGTACCTATCAAAAATGGGAAATCTGATTAAATCATACTTTCATAGATTGCAAATATTGCTCTGGAGAGTCAAAACATTTTTCTGTCCTTTTCCCCAGTCAATGGAGTTCCCATAGTCTTAACGTGCAAACAGGATTAACAACAGGGAAATAATTATGTTATTCATGTTTCCCACAATGCATTTCTTCTTTACAAGGTCCTTACAAAAGGAAATTCAGAGTATTTTATCATTGCAAAGATAGCGTTAAGCATAACAAGGTACTAGAAATTATATCAAGTATGGCGAAATTAAGGGGACCACAGAGGCTCGTCTATCTTATGTGAACAGTATTAGTTATATCACATCACTAGCAATAATGTGTATGTACACATACTTGAAGTCTTGCATTTTACAATAAAGACCTTCTGCTCCTGTTCTACTCTCTGCTTTGTTGTTAATTTTATCTCCCGTCTGTCCTTCTGCCTTGTTGAGAGAGTCTATAGATAATATCCCTCACAAAAGCACACACTTTACAGCAGCTTGCAAGATCTGTACAGTGCAGGTACATTGAAAGAAAGGGGAATATTTTAGGATGCAATGCCCTTTGAAGAACAAATGTCAATCTTAGCTGTTGTATTTACAGTAGGTGAACATAATTCACAATTGCACACATACCCTCATTCACAGTGTATTTCTGATGGGATTTTTTGAAACATACCTTGAAATGGGGCAGAACCGGGGGCAGTGGAAACAGGGCAAGACTGGTACCCATGCAGGGTTACCAGAAGTGGATACTTGATTTGTAACTCTGCAAATGTAGGTTTTTTTTGTGCAGCTACTTCATCGATTTGAAAAGGTCATGGTGCTTGGAATCTGTATGTGCAACTATTTGGTACAAAAAAAACACAAAAAAGGACAAAGTTTGTTATATTTGCTGCTGGAGGTGGAGCATTACCTCCAGTAGTGTCATTAGGCTGGCTAATGTTAACTCTATGCATAGTTTGCACCTGTCATCAGCACGCATAGCAGGCTGCCGATGGATGACCAATGGTAGCATGGACTTCCTCTATGCCCAAATCCTCCAGGATATCCCTTTCCTCCAATGAGGGGGAGAGATGTCACCAGAGGAGAACCAGCTGCAGGGAAAACTTGGCCTCAGTATGGGACTACGGATATTTTTATTGTTCATTTATTTTTTAAGGGGTGTAACATGCCAGCCGGGTTTTGCTACAGTGTTTTATTTAAAAACTATTTTTGGCTAGAGAAAGTAATTTTAATTTGTAGGTGGAAACATGAATACATCTACAAACTGTTTTATCCTGTTTTTGCTAGTTTTTAATAGTTTATCTTAAAAAAGTCAAGTGAATGGATAAAATGTTTTTAATTTTGTTTTCATGCAAACAGAGTTCTAAGCAAACATAACTCTTTTTGCTGTTTCTGGGTGGAAACTATTGTAAATCAATCAAAATTCAACTCCTCCTCTCATTGGGAGCTAAGTGTGCTTGAGTACTTAGAACACTTGCTAGTTTACACCTGTGTAATCTAAGTACCACATGGTGTATAGTGCAATTAGCATCTGTATTACTAACACTACAGCCATGATGCCCTTTATCAAGGTTTTGCATCTGTGTAAAACAAAATAATAAAAGCACAATGTACTCACCTTTTCTCCAGTGCTGAGTTTTTCTCTTGCGCCATTGCGACCTCCTCCTCCTAAGGTTGTGTCATTCAAGACGATGGGAAAATCCTCTCAGAGGAAAATTGGGAACTGTAGGTGCATGCGCAGCACTCACAGCAATGCGTCTACGATTCTTCCATAGAGTATCATTGTATGCGATGATTCTCTATGGCCTACCCTGAAGGCACAGTGCATGCACCTGTGACATCATGATATGTAATGGTACGAGAGACGGCAAGTAAGATTCCCATCTCTGTTACCCAGTGGGCTTGGATGCGTGGCTTAAAACTCCCAAGTCTTCTAATTAATTAATATTGAGTTTTGAGGGTAGGACAGGGAGGCAAGACTGCAGGCACTATAACAACTTCAATTAGAAGAGGTTGTTAAAGTTCATAGAGTTTCCCTTTAGTTTTATTTTTTATTTTCTGTATCGTACAAAGGTAAGCAGACATTCAAAAACCCTCTGCACAAAGACTTGGTTTCATGTATACACACTGTATATATTTTGTTGTTATGCATTATGTGCAGTGCATATTAATTCTATAACTTTATAAGTGAACATGATAGAACACTACACTGACCAGTTTGTGGAATTGTTTGAGCAAAGGCTACGGATCAGAACATGTTGCTTTGCTACTGAAATGCCAAGCAACAAAATTGGCATAAATATGTAGTAATGTGTTTTGATTCATTAATAAAAGATGAACATTCCCTTAAGATATAATTATATTAAACAGCTAAAAGTCAGTAGCAAAATGTCATGAAAAGGTTTTTGTTACAGAATAGTAAAACGGTGTCCACTTCTGGAAAGAGGCATGTATGCACAAGTCAGATATGGCCTTAGGCTAAATTCCCAGTCTTTCTAGCACAAAACAAGCTGTTTTCTTCAGAAAACTGCCTCTTTTTTATTTACTGGGAATTGAGAAACAATGCAAATTGTGAACTATGCTAAATTGATATGCATTTCTAGACATGATAACTGTTTTTTTTGTTAACCCTTTGGTGGGACCCAATACCATTTTGTGGGCCAAACTATGTTACAATGAAATAGAGCTATTGAATTGATTTCAACATTGAAACATGTTTTGGAAGATTGTTTTTTTTTTTTTTAATTTTATGTTGCCTACTGTGTTTCTTAGATAATATAAATAAAACACAGTTCAGCTTGTTTAAAACTCGACTAGCTGATCAACTCATAGCACTGCTAAGTCAGTCAATGCTGTGTTGTTCACTTCTTTCGAGACTTTGATCTGGAGCTGAACCTGGAAGAAAGTCATCTGCAACATGTCCAGGACCATAGAGCTGCTTTTATTGTTTTACCATTGTAGATTGCATTGTCTTGTATAATGAGAAGTTGTGTAGTATTGCATCAATAGAAAAAATATGCCTGAGTTGTTACTCACTACTCATAATCTTAAAAGTCTGTGGTTCTGTTCTGTTTTAATAGTTGTGGTACAGCATTTTTTAGAATACCAAAGTTTTACCGTTGCCTTTCAAATATCAGAAATGATGCAGTGCTACTTGGACCATCAATGCCTTCTGCCAGTTCTATAAATCCACCAATGCCACCTCACACCTTTTTATAATGATTAAGGAGAACATCAATCAGGCAATATTTGCTGACATGCACCTTACACATCTTTACACATGCTCTTGTTGGAAGTATCACAACTGATGACAGACACTAGAATTGTGCACAGCTGAAAAAAATGTTTTGACCAAATCACTTCTTTCAAAAATATTTTATTTTTTCGAGATGGCTGAATTTTGGCACGTGGTGGCTCATCTTGGCTGCATTTCGTAAACAGAAAAAGATTTGGGAAAATGAATAAGACGAACCAAAGGAGCACATAAATGGACCAGTGTACTGCAAAATATATAAATAATATAAATAGTATTGTCTCTAATTCGGCTGAATGGCAGTTTGGAATGAAACAAATCGCCAAGTCTAATAGCCACTTTCCTTTACAAAAGGAAGGGAGTTCAGATGCACTTTGATATGTTTTTTTTTTTTGCCTGATAGAACATTCACATAGCTTTCTTTCTTACAGTTTTGATATTGGTCTTTTTTTCTGCTTACAAAGGTTTCTAGTATCTGCTGATCTGGGCATTCAATATTCTATTGCTGATGCTTTGTTTTTGCCACTTCAAAGTTTTTTTTAAGTGGCCACTGTAAGGATTGGTAATGAAGCTTTCTGTTTGTCTTTTCTATTTGTCCTGGTAGCTTCTATTCTAAATTACCTTGAATGTGGCAAGTTGATATCCTTATCCATATAGTCCATACATGTTCAAAGAACACGTGTAAACCAGTGTTCACAGGACACGGCCAAACAGAGATGTGGAAGTTAATGAAGTAGCCATCTAACATTTTGTGTCAACAAGAAGTGCCCAGATAGCCTTGCCTCCAGTTTCCTCTGCCCTAAAGACTTGACATGTATTCCTGACTCTATAGTGTTAAAACCACCACCTAGCCCCCTTGGGCCCCTCATGCCTCCATAAATATAGCAATATATTACTGTATTCAAGCCTGAAGCTGTAGATATGCATGCTGTTTGCCCCAGAAAAACAAGCTGCCTGCTGACATCATCAGAAGTGGTAGCTTGATCCAATCACAATGCTTCCCCATAGGATTGGCTGAGACTGACAAAGAGGCAGATCAGGGGCAGAGCCAGCATGATACAAACACAGCCCTGGCCAATCAGCATCTCCTCATAGAGATGAATTGAATCAAGGAATCTCTATGAGGAAAGTTCAGTGTCTGCATGCAGAGGTAGGAGATACTGAATGCTTGGATGCATTTTAGGCAGCCATGACCCAGGAAGGATCTCTAACAGCCATCTGAGGAGTGGCCAGTGAAGTTATCACTAGGCTGCAATGTAAACGCTGCATCTTCTCTGAAAAGACAGTGTTTACAGCAAAAAGCCGGAAGGTATTGATTCTACTCACCAGAACAAATTCAATAAGCTGTAGTTGTTCTGGTGACTACAGTGTCCCTTTAAATAGCATTCTCATGTGACTTACCTTTGAGTCTACCCATTGTATAGTACTGCTGAACACATATGGTAGAAGTCAAGCGTTTCTGGTTATGGTGCTTAGAATGGTCCTTCAATCAAGGACAAGAAAACATAAATGTGAATAGTTTCTGACCCGGAAAAAAAGGAAAATAGATAAATATGTTTTTAATCACGAACTGTTTAATGACTTATATTTACAATTATCCTTTTATTTATTATAGAGGGAAAATTATGTCATAGGGACATCTATCTATATTAGTTTGAAATCATTATGCATTTATTTTTGTCTAAACCTTCTGCATCGAAAACAATGCATACTCTAGTTACAGTTTCCAGCTATGATTCTCACTCATTTAGCACTATTAAGTAACACTGATACAATATTTATAGCTAGTTGTTGATGTTGCTCACATATAATAACACTCACTACGTGGCACATTGACTGCGTGACACTCAATAATTATTTTAGAAGTAGCAAGTCATGTTATCGCTTGATCTACAATACACATTATGATATAATGTGCAAGAGGTGGACATCCAGCACCTAGCCTTTTAATTTAATAAATACCAAGCACATACAGATAGTAGAATAGGAAGTCTCTTGGTGACATTTTCTGTAAGAGTCTGTCTGCATATTCAACTGAAATTTATAATTGAGAAAATATCTTGCATATTGTGGCAACAGTAAACTGTGACTTTAACATTGGAAAATAGGAGCTATCTGTACTGTGTAAAGAGTTTCATCCTCAGAAAAAAAAAAGAAAAGATAAAGTGTAATTTTTCTAGAGTGATTTCATAGGTTAAAGTTAACAAGAGACCTTATGTACTAAACAGTGAAATGTGGTGAATAGAAAATCGCAAGTTTTTCATCTAAAAATAGTTCAGTTAAAAATGTCTACAATTCAGCTATTTGCAACATTAGGGTAAACTTTGTAATTCTGCATCACAGTGACAGCTCAGCTTTAAATTAATTTTAGATCAAGCACAGAAATGTGGAACATAACAGGTCATCAGTGTATGTCTCATTAAAGAACTCTATTGTGGTTACGGTTCTATATAGAGTGTTAAGGTGCTAACATGTTACTTGCAGGTCAGTTGGCTTCTTCTTCCAGTGGAAATGAAGGAACTCGATAATTCTTGATATAAACATTAAATTATTTCGTAAATAATTTGCAGTTAGATATTTCAAAATGATTGGCTCATTTGTTCTTATTTTGTTTTCGCCATCACAACCAATTGCAGTGAATGAAAACATGTCTTTTTTTAGGTTTTGAATGTTGCATTCTTTTTAATTGAGTGTGGGATCATCAATAATCCCCTTTTTACTGGTAATAATAATCATCACAGTTGGAGGAGTATCTAGATGCTGGTTAATTCAATAGAATAACACCAGGGAAGCTGGGATTCTCATTGTAACAAATTAAAAGTAAAACAATACACAGTCTGTTTCATAGTAGCGCAGTATGGGAGTAGAGTTTAAATGCTCTCACTAGATTTGCATTGAATTGAGATATTGCTTAGCTAACAGTACTCAGGACCGCACAAGCAATCACTAACGATTATAATCTAGCATTGATTCATTGTCACAAAGCTTATTGCTAGATTAATCAAGGGGACTTATTTACCGTATAAAGAAGTGGTAAGTGGTTTATCATATAGAGGGCCCTTAACCCTGCTGATCCTGTGCGTCCATCTTGTCTGGTTTCAACTACGTGTCTGTCAGTCCATCCATTGTACAGCTCTGCAGAATCTGTTGGCGCTTTATAAATAATAATAATAATAATATATCTAGATTATTTACATCATACAAGATGCTTTAAGTGTTATAGGATATGTTAAATAATTGTAAGTGTTTCTGCCATATTGTAGCCAATTGATCTTTTGTGGACCATATGACAAATGTCGAGGACCAGACCACTCCATCAAAGACATGCGCCTTGTAATATCCAGGCTTTATTCATCTCATAAGGTAAGTATCTAAAACTGAAATCCGGCAAGGACATGACTGCTAAGGCTGTCCACACACTGTTAAACCTTTAACGGTGGTGTTAAAAAATGCATAGAAGGTTGATAGTATAAAAACAAGTCAGAAAGTATGCCTATTGTTGTCCTGGGGTGGGGATTTTACAGGTAATCTGTTAATGATGATGGCTGGTTTGAAAATCATTATCTGAAATATTTATTTTCTTTAATGAATTTTTGATTGGTGTTTTTGGAGTATAATCGGGTTGTACAGCAAATCCTATTTTTAATGCCATAATTTATTCTCTCAGTAAATGTTGCCAGTGATACAAATTACAGTGAGACAATTTCCGATGCAGATTAGGGGATGACAGTTCAATATTCAATGAGGTAACAGAGTAATTTAAAAAAAGACTCAGCATAAAAATAATAATAGTAAATATATTGAGGTCCCCAGGATTTCTGAGTAGTGTGGAAGTTGTCTATGGCTTGCAGCCCGTGTCCTAACTCCATACAATAAAGCCTGTATGAGTGAAAAATACTGTAAATGGAATAAGTTGACTATTGTGGGGGGTGCAGGGTGGGAGGGAAAGGTAACAGTTGTTCAATAAACTAGGTCAAAATACTCTCTTTTTGTTAGAAACGTCAACTTCTAATTTGCTATTAGAAGTTGAAGTTAAACCTGCACTTCCTCCACAGGTGGACTTTATTTATTTATCAAGGTGATCAGGTGATCCCTGATCTCTGGTGTTTTTGGTTTGACAGTGACATTAGGTTTGATGGGCAGGGTGGGCCATGATTGGTCACAGCTTAAAGGTTACTTGTGAGGGTAGAGATGTAAAAGGTTGATGCCATAGGGCATGTGTTAGTTAAGGTAGGTTAGATGAGAGGTTGGAGCTCAATGAAAAGCAGGTCAAAGCATTTCAGATTCTGCAGGGTGTACTGGTGAAGGTATCTGTTACTTCATTATTTGGTAAATGATTTTCAAAACATTTTTATGTCCAACCAAAATATTTGTTTTTGATTTTATTGAATAATGTGTTATATGCATACAGAAAAGAAAAATTCAACATTACTTTCCAGGAGAATACTTCAATTCTAATGTTTTTTCCCCCACAAACTGTTTGGTGGTGAAGGGGTGAATTGAGTGGTTAAATGACCACTATAGTACCAGGAAAACAAACTCGTTTTCCTGGCACTATGTAGTCCTTAGGTTCCCCTCCCCACCCTCAGAGTCACCCTCCCGCTGGGCTGAAGGGGTTAAAGGATATGTAACTCCACTGTACCTAGTCATGATATTTCCAATGTACACCTTTTAATCACAATGTCTGGCACTTTAAATTCTCTGTTCAAGTGAAATGGAGGTATCCATCTCCTTATTGTTTTTTCACTGGCCACCACTTACTCCTCTTCAAATAACCGAGGTTGGAGTCAGATGTTGCCTATTTTTAGTTTTTTGTTGAGATCCTACGAATACAACTTTGATACAACTATCCGGTCTGAAAATTACCCATATCCATGTTATACTTGACACACCTTTGTTTTGTTTTACTTATGTTGTATTGTTAAATGCAAAAAAAGTGAATGTGAATGCTTCATGTACACTCTTGACTCTCTATCTGTTCTGAAACTATGCCTTATGCGTTATATTTAACATTCACAATAAAAAGTGTTAAAAAAAATTATATATATATATATATATATATATATATATAGTCATAGTTGTTTGGGGGAGGGGTTACATATTTTGTTCCCCCATTAAAATGGTCAGCTATATTGGAAAAAATAAAAATAATAAGAAGAAATTGTCTCACATTTTATCCTTACATTTTGAAGGATCAGTCCAGCCTGAATAATTCTGAGTACGATTAGATTCCATTCGGTATTTGCACTCGGTACATTAATATTTACCAAGTATCTTTGATGATGGTTGTGTTAAATAACAACAAATCCATCTCTTTCATTTTTTCTGATACCACCAGACCACTTAACAGAAGGTTGAGAGTATATTACAGGGTTAAGGAGCATAGTTCAAGGGTCACCATGATTTTCAGCGAGCCCTTCAATACCAAAAACAAGTAAAATGGTTTTGTTTCCATGTTTTTTGCAGTATAAAATCTAATCAGTAAAGCTTTACTCACCCACATTTATACCAAAATGCTTGTAAACCCAAACCGAAAACTGAATATTTTTCGATTCCATGAACACACTTATTCCTTTTGGGAATGACTCTGCTAACGTCATCAACTAATAAATGAAAACCATCTATGAAAAAGAAAGAAACAAATGGTGCAAGGCCACATAACAAAAAATATAATAAAGTAAAAATCAAAACTATATCACACTACAGCAAAAATTTTATGAATGAGTAGATGCTATTCAGTACTCAGTGCATGGGGCTAGAAATTCTTTCTAAATCCAGAGTGCTTCAGGAAACATAATAGTGATAAAATAATCTAACAGACAGTTCACAGACATGACAGAATAATTAGAATGCAATAAAAGTATCAAAAATATTATGTCTGCTATGTCAAATGTCGTGTGTGCTATGTCAAAGGTTGTGTGCAACATGGGTATTTGATACATCGTACTTTGCAAATATTATATATTCTATTTTTAGTTAACTATATATCTTTTTTTAATTAACCATTTAATATTCATTTCACCAAAATTAATTTAGGGATGTTATTTACACCTAAATGCATTGCGGCTTTGTTTTTTCCAGACATATTATATCCAAGAGAATGCCATTAAGTATAGTGGGTGTGGTTATTTGTTTTAAGGCATGAGTAATGTGCTGCTTTTAATGCAACCATCAGGATAAGGCAGAGCTCTGTTTACTTTCTGATTTGCTTTTAACACCTCTACAAGTCTTGTTAGTATGTTAACAGTGGAGATTAGTGGAAAGATAATGGCTGTCTACATGCTTTCTTCATTAGCAGTAGACTGTAAATCACAGAGAAAAGCATGGATATGAACCTTGTTTGTAAGAGAGGATAACATTTCCAGGTGATAAAATGTTCATTTAGGAAATGTCCTATCTATTCATTCCATGTGTGTATTAGCATTATTTCAATAGAGAATTTGTGGTTTCTGTGCGCATATGTTACACACAGACACATTCTATAATAACAACCGGGAACAAATCTATAAAACCACCTTTAAATATCCTCCTTCAGATCAAGTCCGAATCCTTATATAAGAGGTTAAATCCTCAAAATAGCCAGGTCAAATACCAAAACTAGAACAATGATTGTGCTATTAAAAATGCCAGGAAACCATAACAGGGAATTTTACAGATAATTTGTAGTCGTTAAGTTGATTTTGTCTATTTCTACTAGAGGTGTGCATTTAGTTTCAAATTAATTACAATTCATCTGAATTTTGGCCCAATCGGCAGATTATCCAATTCTATAACTCCAAATCACTATATTGACTTATCATGAAACAGCCGAAACAGACAATGGATGGACAATGTTTGGTACGTCATTAGGAGTTCTGCCTTTCGCATCCATAATGATTGATTGTTAGGGAACAGCTACTAAATCAAACAATTACAGAGAGAAATTAAATAAATAATAAAGAAATAAACTAGGGATCAACCAGACCAAGCACTCAACATATGCAACTAAAATGCTCAAAAGTAACCAAACACTTAGAATTCGAATACCGACCAAATTTAAATTCTAAAATACCATTCTATTCAACCAAAAGCTGACCGGAATTTTTTTCAATAAAGACGAGCTGCAAAAATGAGCTGCATATAAATATTATATATTTATTTTGCAATACAGCAATAGGCGTATTTTCAAGCCTCTTTTAGTATGTCTGAACAGTTTTTCTTGAACTGTTTGCATTAATTTGGCTAAACTGAATTTGCATAAGTCTATTTAACCTGAAACACAGGTAACATCAACATAGAACAGAGAGCATTGGATGCTGTAAAATGATCACGTATATATCTTTGCTGTTACATAACCATATAGAGAAATTAGTCTACTGACTTCCACAATATATCTGTCTACGTCATTATGGTTGTCCAATTTGTCCATACCGTATCTAACATCTGTCGGTCTTTATCTTCTTCTAAACCTATGACTATAATAGGTTGAATGGTTATTCATCAGACAATGTTACCTTTTTCCCTTTTGCTCAGCAGTCCAGATTTTGTGCTTCTTAAATCAGGTTCTTTCAGTACAAATTGGCCTTCAAGTGAATTTAAGTGGCTTCTGAATAGTGGTCTAGTCATCTGCCATGTTTTGGACAGGTTGCCAAGTCTACTTTGGTAGAATAAAGCTATGTCATTTATTCAAGTGCTTTGGATACATGATTTATTTTGTGCATTTGTAGTAAGATTGATGGTACTTTAGGATCATATGTGTCACTACATGGGTCGAGTGGGGCCAGTTTTCCCAACTAGATTACTCCTTGCCTACCTGTGTGCCTACCCTGCCTAGAGCACCAGTACTTGGGGGTGCCCACAGCTGTTAGATTGTTCAGGCGACTGCTTTTACTTTGCAGAGTAGGCACTTGCCTTGATTATTGATATATGGGCGGTGATGGAGCACTTTTTCAGGTGTCATAGCTGGAGAAATATCTTTGCAGCCTTGTGTACTAGTCTCTCGTCAACCTAGTTTCCAAATATCTACTAGTAGGTACCTGGTAGTACATCCTGGGTGTAAGATGTCACAATGGTACTTAGCATTGGAGTGTAAGAACAAGAACAAAATGCATAAGCCATAAATGATAAAAAGTAAAACTTAAAACAGTACTTTAAACTCTACTTGATATGTGGAGTGTTTGCAGCATAGGCTTTCTATGGAATAGGGTGGATTGTACCTTAGGATTTTCATGTGATCTGCTGCTATGGAGACATAAAGACAATGCTCAGAACAGGATATTTGTTGTTTGTATAACAGTGGTATCCCACTCAAATCGGGTTTTCCTAGGCGACCCCTGGTGCTCCCCCTGCAATAATTGCCTCCATGGGTGCAAAATTTTAGTATATTTGTAACAGTTGCCTAATGAGGTCCAGCTAAGTTCTTCTAGTGAGTGGAAGTATTCAAATTTAGTAAACCATTCTGATATAAAGGGTGTGTTTGTAGACCTCGAAAGGCCTTTCACTACTGATTTAGCAGCAGTGAGCATAAAGTAGAGGAGAGAGCTTTTGATTTTTTTTGTGTAGGATTTTAATAAAGAGCAGTAGAATTGACATGGGGTCAAGGCTAACTTTTCCATTATATCACGAACATCCCTCCAGAAAGTGGGGCTAATGTGAATCATATGCAATTTTGGTGTATTAGTGCCCCCTCCTCCCAGTTTTGACTGTGGTATCTTATGTGCCCTCCCCCCATGGTCTTACAGTTGCTATTGCTTTGGACATGACACCCAAAGTTGCCTATTGTGTTACTTCTCTCATCCTGCATTGCTGTTATTCATCTAGCCAGGGCATAACATAGCTACAGAGTCATGAAAGTGATAATTTATTTATAACAATTATTTGTTAACTTTTTGGGTATATTTCAATTTATATACAACACCCCATACACTTTGTATTTTTATGTAAAATGCTTCATATTGAAGGGATGCTTTAAACAACAATACAACTTTAGCCTGAGGAAGCCTTTTTGTATGTATAAATAATGTCTATGCAGTTCCACTGCTCAATTGCCTGCAATTTAACAGTTATTGTTTATAGAACACTAAGCCTCGACAAAGAAAATGGTTTAAGTTTCAATCAGACCATACAGCACAGTGTGTTTACTTTAGATATTCTTATCTCTGGCTCTGTTTATTGAAGCTTACACACAAGAGACCCCTATATGGGATTAACAGAGCAGGAGATAAAACATTCTAAATGAATCGTACTTTGCAATAAAATAATCTTACAAAATATCTCTCTCTTTACATGAAGTGTGTAGGGACACTGTGTAGATCACATGCAGGGGCGGTGTGTCTATGGCTGCATAAACAAAGTGACAACTCCTAAATGGCAGAGAATTGAGCAGTGAGACTTCAGGAACATGATCCATACACCAAAACTGCTTCTTTAAAATAAAATTGTTTTGGTGTTTGCAGTGTCCCTTTAATGCCATAAAGTCACATGGAACTATACTACTAGAAATATAATCCTTTAGTTTATGCACATACATCAGTGCAACTTACACAGACACATATATAAATACTATAACTCTCGCACACACAGGTACATGAACTAACACATATACATAAATACATACATTCCTGTGTCTTCATGTACTCACTCAAGGAAATGAAATACATACACCCTTTAATGTGCCGCATCCTTTTCCCTCTTTGATTTAACCATATGAAATAAATGTGACACACTCTGTAAAACGTATATTCATTTACCAACAGATCACCATAATTTCACCTCAATCTTGAAGCTAAGCCATAGAGATTTCACAAACCACAGCAATGTGTTCAGAATGTGTGCAGTAATGGTTGCAAGACATGGGAAGTCACTTCTAATTGTAATCTTCAAAAATCAATGTCTTTAAAAAAACAAAAAAAAAATGACCGTCATTTGCTAAACACTCATGACAGTACTTTTAAGTACTTCCTTCTGCTACACATCTATTTAGAATAGAAAATCTAACTATTTGATCATATATCCAACTTTTGATTTATTAAAGATGTTGATTAATCCCCTGAAAGTGACACAGACATTAACCTTATTTTTTTTTTAGAATAAAAAATAACAGCAGGTTTAAATTCACCTCAATGTGTTTTGGGACCATACAAAGAACTTAGTGTGAATTTATTTATAAGATCCCTGCCAATATTTTTCTTGCAATTATTTCAGTGGAGTCATCTCAAATAACTAGTTCCTCAAAATGTACAAAATGTGCATTTCTCCACCGTAATTCCTCTGACATTGATGCATGTGTTTTTACTTGATGAAGACATTTGGTTTCTTTAAAAAAGACAGTATAAGATTCACAAAGCAAGGGCCTTATAACCTTGCATTGGCAGACCAATTTGTTTAATTTTTTTTTTTAATAAAACTTTTTTTTTCTAGGCCTTGCGGGATGGTTTTACCTAGTACTTTGTCCTATATTACTTATTTTGATGGTGATTATCTTCAAACCTTTACATCCATATCCAAGCTCATTGGAATGAAGTGTGGACTAATGTACTTTTAGAAAAAAAGCGCATGTTGTCTTTTTGGCAGATTGCATATGCAGTAATTTAAGATTTAGACCAAAATAACTGACCTGAAAATGTAGCTGACTTTTGACCAACCATTTGAAATCTACTTTAAAATACTTTAGTGCAAATCACTTTGGTGAACAATTATCTCAAATTATTGTAGAGCCAAATATGCTCAATATTTAGAAAATTAAAGAATAACTTACCTTAAGGAACATACTAGGCACCAAAATCATGTGTTGGGTACCCCAGTTCTGAGTTTGACAAGATCTGACCCAAGTAATTAAATAAAAGCAGAGGGTCCCCTGGCTGCCAAAAACCCAGTCCATTATTATGCAAGTTACACTTCCACATTAGAAATATCAATTTTGTCCAACTCTGGACAGCATTGATAAATGTTAATGTTACTTGATGTGCTCAGCCAACGAGTTCCATTTAACTATGGAAAAAATCGCTAATGCAAAAGTTGTAACTTACACAAAAGCAATATGGAATGTGAGAGGATAGGCCTTGAGCACATGGGATACCAGTCAAAGAAAAGTTTGACACAACACTGGGGAGTTGAGCCAATGGCATGCTGGTACCATAACCACTACAACAGTATTTAGTGTTATGGTATTTAAAGTGCCTTTTTATTTTTCAAACCATTATCAAAACTGTAGGACTCACTTTTAAAGTGAATAAAACTCATGTTCTGTACATGTTTTCTACAGAGCCACAAGGAGCATTGACTGGGCTCAGGTGTAAAGTTTACTTACAAACACATTTTTAATGGATGTAGCTTAGAGCTCACAACAGATTAAAACATAAAAATTCAAAAGGACATGTCTGATGTTAATATTTTGTTCAATATGCCCCATTTGTTTTGCAAATGGTATATTAATCTATGCAGAAGTCTGATATTGAAATAGTTATATAACAATGACGAGTAGCGATGTCCCGAACGGTTCGCTGGCGAATAGTTCCTGGCGAACATAGCGTGTTCGCGTTCGCCACGGACGGCGTACATATGCGATTGTTCGGTCCGCCCCTATTCGTCATCATTGAGTAAACATTGACCCTGTACCTCACAGTCAGCAGACACATTCCAGCCAATCAGCAGCAGACCCTCCCTCCCGGACCCTCCCACCTCCTAGACAGCATACAATTTAGATTAATTCTGAAGCTGCATTCTTTTTTTTTTTGTATTCTTTTTTTTTTTTTAGGCAGAAGTGTGTTATATTTGAGCATGCTAGGCTGAATATCATGGCTAGTTGCACTGAGGGTATGAGTATATAGCAGTACATTGTTGTGAAAGATGGCTGTCATGTTTAGGGTGTAGCTTGCACGTCAGAGGCGGCTCTCTAATTAGGCGGTTTAGGCGGCCGCCTAAGGCCTCACTCTGGCTGGGGCCTCGCGGCCCGCCTAAACCGCCTGTGGGCAGATTGTGTCAGGTCCTCGGTCACTGACCGAGGACCTGACACCAGGAGGGGGCCCGGCGGCTTGCCCGGTATGCCGCCGGGTGCGAGGCCCCTCCTGGCTCCCCGGCCAGCCACCGCAGACACCGGTCTGCAGCTCCGCTCTGATGGTCTTGCGAGATTACATGGTCTGCAGCTCTGTGGAGCTGCAGATCGGGAGCAGTGGCCACCGGACCACCAGGGAGCCCACTGGACCACCAGGGACTAAAGGTAGGCTCTCTCACCCCCCACCACACTCAGCCTCCCTACCACCCTCCCCACCACCCTCAGCCTCATCACCCTCCCTACCACCCTCAGCCAGCCTCACCACCCTCACCACCCTCCCCACCACCCTCAGCCTCCCCACCCTCCCCACCACCCCCCACCACCCTCAGCACCCCACAATCCTCAGCCTCAGCACCCCCACCACCCTCAGCACCCCCCATCACCCTCAGCCTCACCACCCCCCACCACCCTCAGCCTCACGACCCCCACCACCCTCAGCCTCCCCACCCTCCCCACCACCCTCAGCCTCACCACCCTCCCCACCACCCTCACCACCCTCCCCACCATCCTCACCCTCACCACCCTCCCCACCACCCCAACCACCCTCAGCACCCCACAAACCTCAGCCTCAGCACCCCCACCACCCTCAGCCTCACCCCCCCCTACCACCCTCAGCCTCACCACCCCCACCACCCTCAGCCTCCCCACTCTCCCCAAAACCCTCATCCTCACCACCCTTCCCACCACCCTCAGCCTCACCCCTTCACCACCCTCAGCCTCACCACCCCACCAGCCTCAGCACCCCCCACCACCCTCAGCCTCAGCACCCTCAGTCTCACCACCACCCTCAGCCTCACCACCCCCCACCACCCTCAGCCTCACCACCCCACCACCCTCAGCATCACCCTCCCTCATCACCCTCACCACCCTCAGCATAACCCCCCTCACCATCCTCACCACAATCAGCATCACCCCCCCACCCCAACCACCCGCAGCATCACCCCACCCCCCTGAGCCTCACCCCTCACCACCCTCAGCCTCACCCCCCACCCCCCTCAGACTCACCCCCCTCACCACCCTCAGCCTCACTCCCCCACCACCCTCACCCTCACCACCCTCCCCACCACCCCAACCACCCTCAGCACCCCACACCCCTCAGCCTCAGCACCCCCCACCACCCTCAGCCTCACCACCCCCCACCACCCTCAGCCTCACCACCCCCACCACCCTCAGCCTCCCCACCCCACCACCCTCAGCATCACCCTCCCTCAGCATCACCCTCCCTCACCACCCTCACCACCCTCAGCATAAACCCCCTCACCATCCTCACCACAATCAGCATAACCCCCCTCACCATCCTCACCACAATCAGCATCACCCCCCACCCCAACCACCCGCAGCATCACCCCCACCCCCCTGAGCCTCACCCCTCACCACCCTCAGTCTCACCCCCCACCCCCCTCAGACTCACCCCCCTCACCACCCTCAGCCTCACTCCCTCACCATCAACCCCCCTCCTACTCACATCACCCCCCTCCTTCTCACATCACATCACCCCCCTCACTTTCACATCACCCCCTCACTCTCACATCACCCCCTCTCACACTCACATCAACCCCCCCTCACTCTCACATCAACCCCCCTCCTTCTCACATCACCCCACCTCCTTCTCACATCACCCCCGCTCACTCTCACCATAACCCCTCTCTCCCTCTCACCATCACCCCCCTTTCCCTCACCATCACCCCCCTCACCCACCATACACACAACACACTTCAGTCTCAGACAAAAACGCAAACATGCTCACAGAGACATACATTCTCACACACAAGGATACTCTCTGTCAGACACACTCTCAGGCACATACACAGGTAAACTGTGCATCAATGTGTATATGTGACACTTTTTTGTTAGTGGGGCCTCATGTTTGAGTTTCGCCTAAGGCCTCATAAAGTCTAGAGCCGCCTGTGTTGCACGTTATCAACTGTGTATTTATATCAGCAGCTCCACCACTAGTTATAAATCAAGTGTGAGTCACCCCATGAGATGAGACTAGTGAATAACATAATACATGAACGGTTAAGGTAAAGGCATGTAAGGAACTACGACAATAAACTCTTTAGGAGGTGAAATAATGACATGTTTAAACGCTTGCTACTGTACGATTAGTTAATGTGCAGAGAGCAGGCTCTGCATTTCTGTTTGTGCCTCCGGTCCCGTCTTCAACGCCTTTTGCTTTGGTGGAGTTTAATGGGGACTGCTTCGCTTAGCTGTGGTGGAGCTTGTTGGGGCTGTGGTGGAGCTTGTTGGGGCTTCCACCTTGTTATTTGCTTCCAAAAAGAGTCTGTCCAGCTTAGACTCAATATCCTGCCATGCTTTGCTGGTACCAGGAGGACACTCGGCTGCCGCCATATTGGGAGAGTCGCAGATGAGTATGTCAGCCTGGGCGGCTGTGCTCTGTGCGTCCATTAGCTCCAGACAGCCTCTCAGGGGTGGACCGGGATAACCCCCACCGGTCCGAGGGGGGGGGGGAGGTAACGGAGCTCCTGCCGGGAAGTAGCTGCTCCTGGGCATCCCAGGATCGGGAGATCGGCTGCCTCTCCCGCCCGGTGAGCACCAGGCCACACTTGCCACGCGGAGGTAAGTAAGACTCTGTCGAGTTGCTGACCGCTATTAAGCATGTCGGGTCGGTCAGGTAGGAGCAACATTGCTGGGTCATCCCCTTCTGGGGTGAAATTCGCTTGTTGATAGCTGCTTAAAGTGAGATATTGAGGGAGCTCACACGAAGTGCGTCTTTCCTCCATGACAGCTAGGCCCGCCCCCCGGAAGCTACATTCTTAGTGAGATGAGGGACAGTGTAGCTGCTGCTGATTTAATAGGGAAATTGATAGCTAGGCTAGTGTATTCAGTGTCCACTACAGTCCTGAGGGACTCATTGTCAGGATCGGGACAGGGATCCAACACGCAGAGTACAAACAGGTGGTAGGTACGTATACCGGACCTTAGAATGGCCGGACTAACGTAAGGAGTAAGCAAAGAATGGTCTAGAGACAAGCCGAGGTCGAGGGAACGAGAGAGCAGGTAAGCGAGAGACAAGCCGAGTCAAGGGAAATAGAGATAAGCAGGGTAGAATAAACAAGCCGGGTCAGAACCAAAGAGACAAATAGAAAACAAGAGCACTGAGTGACTAGACAAGCTAGAACCATGACAGGGCAATGAGCAAATGCAGACAACCCTACTTTATACCCAGGTTCTAGATAGGAATCACGCCCCCGACGAGTCCTGATTCGTGCTCGGGACTTGATTGACAGGTCGGAACGGATTGTCGTCATGACGTCGGTTACTGAGTGCCGCGTCATAAAAGGAAGCGGATCCCTCGCGGCCGGCGTGTAAACGGCCGAGAGAACTGCGAGGAACGAGTGAGTCAACCCCTCCGAGAGGATGAACGTCTAAGTGTCTCACCTCCTCTGAGGTAGAGACAACAGGTACCCTGACAGTACCCCCCCCTCAGAAACGCCCACCGGGCGGAAGGAACCGGGTCGAGATGGAAAACGAGAGTGAAAAGCCCTGCGGAGGCGAGGGGCATGCACATCCTCCTAAGGTACCCAAGTCCTCTCCTCAGGTCCATATCCCTTCCAGTCAACAAGATATTGTAACTTCCCCCGAGAGATTCGAGAACCGATGATGGAGTTGATCTCATACTCCTCCTGACCCTCAACCTGAACAGAGCGAGGAGAGGATACAGTGGAGGAAAACTTGTTACAGACTAGAGGTTTCAACAAGGAAACATGAAAGGAGTTAGGAATGCGTAAGGCAGATGGAAGGGCCAGACGATACGCAACTGGGTTAATTCGAGTCAGGACCCTGTAAGGACCAATGTAACGAGGGGCGAATTTCATAGAAGGAACCTTCAAGCGAATGTTTCTGGTACTCAACCATACCCTATCACCTGGAACAAAAACTGGAGCCGCCCTTCTACGCTTCAGCGTGTTTCTTGAACAACATGGAATTGTGAAGGAGAATTTGTCGAGTTTGATCCCACAACTTCCTCAGATTGGCAACATGAACATCAACCAACGGTACCCCTTGGGAAGGAGAAACCGAGGGAAGAATGGAAGGATGAAAGCCATAATTCATGAAAAAGGGTCTAGAACGAGTAGAATCACAAACGAGATTGTTGTGTGCAAACTCCGCCCAAGGAATCAGACCGACCCAATCGTCCTGGTGTTCGGAAACAAAACAACGCAAATATTGTTCAATCTTTTGGTTGGTGCGTTCAGCAGCTCCGTTAGACTGGGGATGATAGGCAGAAGAGAAATTCAATTTGATGCCTAGTTGAGAACAGAAGGATCTCCAAAAACGGGAAACAAATTGGGAACCTCTATCAGAAACAATTTCGGAGGGTATCCCATGTAAACGAAAAATCTCTCTCGCGAATATCTCAGCCAATTCGGGAGAAGATGGAAGTTTAGGTAAGGGCACGAAATGAGCCATCTTAGTAAACCTGTCAACCACCGTGAGGATAACAGTCTGTTTTTTAGAAGCAGGCAAATCGACAATGAAGTCCATAGCCAAACAGGTCCACGGTTTCTCGGGAATTTCCAAGGGATGCAAAAACCCACATGGAAGCGTATGAGGTTGTTTAGTCTTCATACAGACCTCACATGCTTCGACGAAATCCCTAATATCTTTACGTAATGAAGGCCACCAGAAATCTTTAGAAATTAAGGAACACGTCTTGCGAATGCCAGGATGCCCAGCCACCTTACTGTTGTGAAAGCACTGTAACAGTTCCAGTTGGAGTTCAGGAGGAACGAAATACCTTGCCCCAGGACCCTGTCTAGGAGCCAGATGCTGTAACTTTATGATCTCGGCAAGCAACGGAGAGTGAATCCTGAGACTCGTGTTGGCGATAATATTGGACTTAGGGACTATAGAAGACAAAACCGCCTCAGATATAGTAGAAGGTTCATGTTGGCGAGACAAAGCATCGGCTTTAGAGTTCTTAGAACCAGGTCTATAAGTGAGCACGTAATTGAAATGAGTGAGGAACAAGGACCAACGAGCTTGCCTGGCGGACAAGCGCTTGGCCTCCCCAATATAGGACAAGTTCTTGTGATCCGTCAAAATAGTGACAGGATGCAAAGTCCCTTCCAATAAATGTCTCCACTCCTTTAAAGCCATGATAACCGCTAGTAGTTCCCTGTCACCAATGTCATATCTGCTTTCAGGCCCAGATAATTTCTTGGAAAAAAAAACACATGGATGTAACGGTTTATCCACACCTAACCTTTGAGACAAGATAGCACCTATACCCGTCTCTGAGGCGTCTACCTAGAGTAGGAAAGGCAAAGTCGTATCAGGGTGAACTAAAATCGGTGCAGAAGCAAAAAGTTCCTTGAGTGTTTTGAAAGCAACGAGAGCTTCAGTAGACCAAGTCTTAGTGTCAGCCCCCTGTCTGGTCATATTGGTAATAGGAGCAATAATAGAAGAGTATCCTTTAATGAAGCGCCTATAATAATTGGAGAATCCAATAAACCTCTGAATAGCCTTGAGACCCCTGGGTAATGGCCAATCTAAAATAGACTGGAGTTTATCCGGATCCATTTTAAACCCGTCCCCAGAAATCACGTAACCAAGAAAGTTTATCTGAGATTGGTCAAAACTACACTTCTCCAATTTGCAGTACAACCCATGTTGTAGAAGTTTGCGCAATACCCTTCTGACTTGTCTGTGGTGGGTCTCAATTTCTTTAGAGTGTATCAGTATATCATCCAAATATACAATAACACAATCATGTTGAAATTCCCTAAGAACTTCATTGATCAGGTCCTGAAATACTGCCGGTGCATTACAGAGCCCAAAAGGCATTACCGTGTACTCATAGTGCCCATAACGGGTATTGAACGCTGTTTTCCACTCGTCTCCCTGCTGAATTCTCACCAAGTTATACGCCCCTCTGAGATCTAACTTGGTGAAAATCTTGGAGCCTTTAAGACGATCAAAGAGCTCAGTAATCAAAGGAATCGGGTAGGCATTTCTAATAGTTATTTTATTCAAGCCTCGGTAAACAATGCAAGGCCTTAACGTACCATCCTTCTTATTCACAAAAAAAAAAACGGCCCCGGCAGGAGAGGAGGATCTCCTAATGAATCCTTTGTCTAGGTTCTCACGAATATACTCCTCTAAAACTAAGTTCTCCTTAGTGGATAAAGGATATACATTACCCCTCGGGGGCATAGTACCAGGTAGAAGATTAATCTTACAATCAAATTAAAGTATCAGCATTTTTCTTGTCAAAGACTGCCTTTAAATCCAGGTACAGAGGCGGTATTTGTGCGTCTGTAGACTGGGTAGAATTAACTGGTACGTTAACTACGCAAAGTGGTGAGACTTTCTGTAAGCACCTGTTCTGACACCCCTGACCCCAAGAGACTATCTCCCCTAGTTCCCAATCAATAATAGGGTTATGTTTCTTTAACCATGGATACCCCAGGATTATAGGAACAGAAGGAGACGAAATAAGCATAAGAGATATACCCTCCTCGTGTAAGATGCCAACAGTTAAGTTAACAGGTATGGTCTCACGAAAGATAACAGGTTCAGCTAATGGTCTACCATCTATGGCCTCAATGGCCAAGGGAGTGTCCCTTAGCTGGGATGGAATAGAGTGTTTGGTAACAAAAACTTGGTCGATAAAGCTCTCAGCAGCTCCGGAATCTATCAACGCCATAGTTTTTAGTACTCCCTTCTCCCAAGCTAAAGAAACAGGTAGCAGAAGCCTGTGATCTTTATAATTAAGTATAGAGGACAAAATAGAAACACCCAAGGCCTGTCCTCTAGAGAAACTTAGGTGCGAGCGTTTCCCGGGCGATTAGGACAATTTAGGCGTAGGTGACCTCTTACTCCACAATACATACACAAACCCTCCCTTTTCCTGTACTGTTTCTCTTCTTCTGAGAGGCGAGTATTGCCTATCTGCATAGGTTCTGGAAAAATTGAGGTTGTGGATTCAGGACTTTGAAATGAGGGAGCTAGTTTAAAGAAAGGTCTACGGGTTCTTTCTCGAGTGTTCTGCCTCTCTCTTAAACGTTCATCAATACGAGAAATAAAAGAAATTAAATCCTCCAAATTTTCAGGAAGCTCTCTTGTAGCAACCTCGTCTAGAATTTCATCTGATAATCCGTTAAAAAATACGTCTATATAAGCCTGTTCATTCCACTTAACTTCTGCCGCCAAGGACCTGAACTCTAGTGCATAATCCACAAGTGTTCGGTTATCTTGTTTAAGGCGCAACAGTAATCTAGCTGCATTGACCTTTCTACCTGGAGGGTCAAAAGTTCTTCTAAAAGCAGCGACAAAGGCATTATAATTATAGACTAACGGGTTATCATTCTCCCACAGTGGATTGGCCCATCTCAGAGCTTTATCAATGAGTAGTGTGATAATGAATCCAACCTTCGCTCTATCTGTAGGGTAGGAGCGGGGTTGTAATTCGAAATGGATACCTATTTGGTTTAAAAAACCACGACACTTCTCCGGAGAGCCACCATAACGTACAGGGGGAATAATACGTGAAGAAGCACCTACTGTGGCTACCTCTAGACCTGAACTTACAGGGGAGATGGACGTAGTACGCATCTCTTCTGGTTGATTACTAGAACAAGATAATAGAGCCTGCAGCGCTAGAGCCATCTGGTCCATTCTATGATCCATGGCGTCAAATCTAGAGTCGGAAGAACCAACCTGAGTGTTTGTACCTGCAGGATCCATTGGCCCTGTCGTAATGTCAGGATCGGGACAGGGATCCAACACGCAGAGTACAAACAGGTGGTAGGTACGTATACCGGACCTTAGAATGGCCGGACTAACGTAAGGAGTAAGCAAAGAATGGTCTAGAGACAAGCCGAGGTCGAGGGAACGAGAGAGCAGGTAAGCGAGAGACAAGCCGAGTCAAGGGTAATAGAGATAAGCAGGGTAGAATAAACAAGCCGGGTCAGAACCAAAGAGACAAATAGAAAACAAGAGCACTGAGTGACTAGACAAGCTAGAACCACGACAGGGCAATGAGCAAATGCAGACAACCCTACTTTATACCCAGGTTCTAGATAGGAATCACGCCCCCGACGAGTCCTGATTCGTGCTCGGGACTTGATTGACAGGTCGGAACGGATTGTCGTCATGACGTCGGTTACTGAGTGCCGCGTCATAAAAGGAAGCGGATCCCTCGCGGCCGGCGTGTAAACGGCCGAGAGAACTGCGAGGAACGAGTGAGTCAACCCCTCCGAGAGGATGAACGTCTAAGTGTCTCACCTCCTCTGAGGTAGAGACAACAGGTACCCTGACACTCATCTGATCTCTGCTGTAAGGACAGCACCCCAAAAAGCCCTTTTAAGGGCTAGAACATCAGTCTCCTTTTTTTTTTTTCCTGTGTAATCTAATTGCAGTTGCCTGCCTGCCAGCGTGTGTGTCAGGCTCACAGCGTATACTGTGCCCACTTGCCCAGTGCCACCACTCATATCTGGTGTCACAATAGCTTGCATTTAAAAAAGAAAAAACTTTTTTGACTGTAATATAATAGCAGTCAGTTTCCTTCACACGTGTGCGTTTCAGGGCCTGCCAGGGCACAGTGTCACACCAGTGCAACTCATATCTGGTGTAACAGTAGTGTACACTTAAAAAAAAAAATACAGGGGGCTTGTTGTCACCTTTCGGGGACCCTTGGTGCTGTACGTGGCTGGATGGAGGAAGAGACCTTCAATGACATCAGTGAGGACAAGGAACGGGACATGGCTAGCTTGGTATCCAACCTTGTGCAAATGGGGAGTTTGCGGTTGTGTGACTGTGACTGTTTGCGGTTGTTTGCGGTGCGTTAAACTGGGATTTTGGTCTGTCACTGTGAAGCGGGCGTAACCCTTACACTACCTGATCGATACGACATCATACCTGATGTTTTAAAGCACATTAGTCCAAACAATTTAGGAATGTTAGGTGATTTATGCCCTTTATGGATTAAAACCAGACTCTGCATCAACTATGTAATTTTCCATGGGAGTTTTTGCCATGGATCCCCCTCCGGCATGCCACAGTCCAGGTGTTAGTCCCCTTGAAACAACTTTTCCATCAGTATTGTGGCCAGAAAGAGTCCCTGTGGGTTTTAAAATTCGCCTGCCCATTGAAGTCTATGGCAGTTCGCCCGTTCGCGAACATTTGCGGAAATTCGCGTTCGCCGTTCGCGACATCACTAATGACGAGTTTAGGGTATTCTATATTTACAGATATTTGTGTTTGTTTTGTACTGATCATATTAGGTTAGGCCTGTAAATAAAAAGGAGAGACCTACTAGGGGAGTAATAGAGTTACAGGGTGAGGAGGATGGCGTTTGTCCAGGATGTCTGCGGTACACTGTGCCGTGACCCAGGAAAATGGCAGCCCCTGATAAGTGGTTGTAGATTTCCTGGATACTAATTGTAGAGGCACCCCCAACGCTGGAGGAAGGACTCGCAGTGGTGCAAGACTTCCCTACTTACCACCTTGTACAGTATGTCCTGACACTGCGGAAAGAAAGTGACGTTTTGTACAGGACGATAACAGTGCCGAGGTATGAGCCAGTAGGCACTTTTTCGGCCGGATTAACCAGTTCCACAACTCCAGGTCCTAACAAAGAGGCATCCACATACACACAGACACTTGACTGTCTAAAAATACAATATTGTAAAATGTAAACATCAGTTTGGACAAAAATGCCAGTTAGGATTAAAGTGTTCTAAAAGCAGGGTCTGTGTCAGTTTAGGGATACCCATACCATAGATCAGTGAACTCCATGGTTTATCTCTTAAATGCCATAAAGTATACAAAGAGTCATGGATATCCATTAGAAAAGTATTTCGAATGTATGTATGATTGTTTCATTTTTGTATCCAATTGATACTGAAATCATCTCCATTAAAACAATCAAATGTTTTATTTTTTATCTATGTATTTAAATAGATTATTTTGCCAATCCTAATTGTGGAATACTCAAGGAAGGCAGGATTACTTTGACCTGAATGCAAACAGAATATAATGTTCCATGATAACCCGTTGTACAACCTCCTGATGAGTGTAGAAAGTAAAAAAGTAAGAACATTTATTTGAATTTAATGATTTTCCAAAAAACATATGCAAATTGAATCTTACTACCATAGAAATTCCACAACTGTCAGACAGATATGCCAAATCAGGCACCTCAAAAAAACAACAACAATAACCAAAGAAATGTGGTAGCTGCTAATATAAATAAACAATACAAAATAAGATTTAAGCACTTTATAGTTTTTATCCGGTTTATCACACAGTGTTTTTCACTAAAAATAAACAGTCATGACATTCTAACCAAGTGGAATAAAAACTAAGGTAAAATAGCTGGAAACAAATTGAAGGAATTTCTGTTTAAAATTTGCAAATTTGGTTTTGCATTTTACCTAAATTCACTATATACTAGACTTGCAGATTTGGTTCACTCCACATTGCAAATCATCCAATTTTGGGCCAGTCGGATGATCAGCCAAATTCCGAACTCAGAGCCAAAATGTTGCCAAATCACAAACTAACCGAAATGCACAATTGCCATTCATGTTTATTTTGATTCATGATTCTGATTTCCGCTTGTGGTCCCAAAAAAATAATAAAGAGATGATTGATGGGTAAAAAGATAAAGATCCGAAGATAAAAAGATCAAGTGGGAAGTGAGCAATAGGGGAATAAAAATGAGGAGCAGTAAAGATAAATTGTATTTATATAAATATATAGTATGTATTTTTAAAAATGATTTAACTATAAATGTAGATTTATTACTGCTCCTCCTTTTTTTCCTCTATTGGTTACTTTGTCTCGCTTGATCTCTGAATGCTCATATCAGTGTACTGAAAAATATATTCATAATTGGAGAAATGCATCTGCCACATGTTCTTGGAGGGGCTGACTAGCCTCCTGCCCAAAAACTATGGGCCCTGCATAAAGCCTGTTAAAAGACTTAGTTTGTGCCATTTTCCATGGACCACTCGGGAGCTTGCTAAGCCCATTTGACACCTCTTAGCGATTCTAACTGCAGTGTTCTCATTGTTCATCTGGTTGGGTGCAATTCGTATGAATGACCATGAGGTGGCGGCCATCTTGTTCACATGGACGCAGGCAGCGGTGTTTGGTCATCGAGTTCATGGAACTAAAATCGGACACGGAAACTACCGAACACCGCTGGACTCCCATCATCACCTGCGTTCAGATTCTACCACCTAGAAGGGCACTGTTCGGTGGAATCGTTCTTCTGTATGAGGAGAACAAGCTCCATGGTAGGACTATTGTCTATGTTCAGTAGTTTGTTCATTTTTAAACTACCATACTTGATCGACCGTTAACACTGAACTCATGGAACTGTTTTGGGCATAGGACCATGTGCACGGTAGGTCAAATTATGACTTTCATAGAAATCCCGAAACCCTGAGCCGATCTGGGTGATTTTTGGATATGCTGGTCACCCAGATCGGGGTTATCAGTGGATGTAACTTGTGTGGGGCTTTCATGTGTTTTGGGGGTACTTTTGAGGTTTCTGAAAAATGTGTTTCTCTGTACCTGGAGATAATTGAGTTAGCACAGTTCCTGACTCAATTATCTCTCAGGCACAGAGGAGGAGTTTGTAACTTGTATAAATTCTGTGACTGTGCATTCATTAAACAGGCTACTTCCCAGCATTAAGCCTTTGCTCATGTGTGGGGGGAATTGCTATACTGCTCTTTGGATTATTATACTCTCTTGGAGGAGAGGTCTTCTCACTGGGAGCTGGAGCCAGGTGTTGGTCCAGAGTGGGAAGGGACAGCGAGGCCCCAGCCAAACTGCGGCAGCTAAGGGGGGCTACAGTGGATATGGTGTCTGGTGCGGTGCTAATAGTACTCCGTGGTACAAGGAAGTGTGATTGGCAGAAGTAACCAGGTGGGATGCCAGGCGGTCCACCACAATTTACATTACCGTATTTATTCGAGTATAACGCGCAAAATTTTGTACCGATTTTTAATTTGAAATTAGGGGTGCGCGTTATACTCGAATAAATATTCGAGTGGGTGCTCCGATTATACCTCCCAGGACCGCCGGGCTCATTACAAGCCCGGCGGTCCTGGGGGGGCGGGCAGCAAGCGTTTACTCACCTCCGTGCAGCTCCTCCAGCTTCCCAGTGTAAATCTCGCGAGACCCGCGGCCAGCTCTGACGTCAGAGCTGGCCGCGGGTCTCGCGAGATTTACACTGGGAAGCTGGAGGAGCTGCACGGAGGTGAGTAAACGCTTGCTGCCCGACCCCCCAGGACCGCCGGGCTTGTAATGAGCCCGGCGGTCGGTATTATCGGAGCGCCCACTCGAATATTTATTCGAGTATAACAAGCACCCTAATTTTAGATTAAAATTTTATACTGATTTTTAATAGAAAATTAGGGGTGCGCTTTATACACGTGTGCGCGTTATACTCGAATAAATACGGTATATATAAATTTTTAGTACACCGATTTGCTCAATTTCCTGCCATCTTGTTTCATCTGATTCAGTACCTAATTCGTTTTTCAGTACCCAATTCTGCTGAGTCAATCTAACATATGGCCCAAATTTGGCCATCCCTAAAAGATTTCATTTAAAAAAAAAAAAAAAAAGTTTGGCCAAACGGAATTCTCTCAATAAGTGTGTGCTGATTGTTATGGCCTGTTCAAACTGTCACTATCACAGGCTACAAATTTGTCTCCACTTGATAAAGCCCTGTGTGGTGAAACGCGTTGTTGATATTTTTATAGCTATTTTCAAAAAGGCATTTTGGCTACTTCCAATTTGTGAATATGCTACTTTATACTGCTATTATTATTTTATATTTTATTGCCTGGCACTTAATTTTACTGTTCCAGTGAGCACTACTCTTAGAATCCAAGGTGGGGATTATAACACTCACGCCTTATTCATTGAGCGGTTTGCCTGCTGAATCAAATGTGAGTATACAACTGTTATTTAATACTCCTGTTTTTGTTTTATATACAGTGAGCACTATTGCTGTTTTTTGTTTTTTATTTCTACGGTCTTCATAATGCTGTGACATCTGCTAAAGTACATCACTTCACGAATCTTACAAGTGTGGATTACACCACTATACATAATCCATTCTAGAGCTGGATTTTAGCTCTGTTAAACGTGACTAGGACTACATAAGACCTAAGATCCACTAGAACCACTTTCTGTTGTTACATATTGCACTATTAGTTGTTTCTTTTGTTTTTTATATTTGAATCCAAAGAAAATCCTGATCTGGTACTTCCATAAAACAATCCTTCTGACAGGATATGGCTGTTTTTCCTTGCAATTGTTTTTTGGTTATTTTATTGATTATTTTTAGCACATCTAGTTGCTTTTTATTTATTGGACATTATTGTGGACTTTTATATTTACTATCTTTTATTTTATTTTACATTCAGGTTATTTATTTTTTACTACTATTTTATATAGAATCCTAAAGTATATTTATTACATTTGGCGCTACCTTTCTCTTTTTTTTGTAAGTTTTAATCTATACCTTCTTTTTTGAAATACTATTTAATGTGTTATATTGTGAGACTAATAATTGGAGAACAGATGAAAAGAAGCAACGGTGTATAGAATTTTTCCTGATCGGCTATTTTGACCTTAAATTTGAAATTCACCTTTAGTTTACTTTGAATTCTCACTTTAGTAAATAACTCTGATAATAAACATCACATCTTATACACCTTACCTCGTCTTACTCCATTTTCATAAACACTTTTTCTTCTACTCCATGTTAAAATAAAGCAGAAACATAATGCTAAATATACAATTTTTCTATTTTTATGTATAATTAAACAATGATGCTTTACTTGGAAATTCACATTTTCAATCTCACAAGATAATTCCACTGTTACAATTATGATAGAATAGCAAATTTGTGTTATGTACCATTTAAATGTTTGGTGTGGTCTGTAAATGAGCTCATCACTGGTGGGAGACATCTCCATATACTCAACTAAAACATATTATACCACCTGACCCCACAGAACCTTCTGCCCTAAAGGTTATAGGCAGATATTTGTCCTGTGCTCCTGGGAGCATCTAGTGTGTTCTAAAAACTTTAATATTTAAAGAGCATTTTGCCATTTATAATGCTCATCCGGTTCTAGGATGTCTTCCCAGAGAGTGAAAATGTCGTGGCCAGTGAGTCAGTCGTCCATAGTTGCCCATGTGAAAAACACATTGGAGGTCACAGGTCTTGCCCAGATCAATGTCAGTAAGTAAGCTTAATCATCACACCCAGACAGGCACTTTACAAGAGTTGAAAAAAAAAACCTAAGTTGCTGTTAAAAGCCTGGTTGACTATTATTTGCCATCATGTATGTGTGTGAACAGATATAATTTAACAACAGTGTTACCCACAGAGCATTGCATTATTAGGGAATGGGAATGACCAAAACCAAAAAATGTGTTATATTGATTTCCTATGTCACAAGAGGTTGGTGGATTGTGAAAGCTATTATTAAAAAACATCTTAACCTGAAGCTCTGTATCCAAAAGCAATAATTCAGTAATGTGAAACATGTAACATACAGTATCACTAGGTATAATATTTCTACCGATAATGGCTTTTTTGTGTAATAAGTTCAGAGAGACTTTTTCTTTTTATTGCTGAATTTATTTTCTATGAATTTCCTACTTGTATTGCAAGTTTGATATGTAACCTATTACCACGCATACTTACTCTTTCGGGATCAATGATCAATAAATTGTTTGTTGAACTTGGATGGGCTTAAGAATGCAGCTTATTGCTAATTTAGCCATGTGTTATTAAACTCTTACCAACATTATCTATTGTATTTATTCACTTGCAGATTTGTTTATTACATTACTTTATAGGATGACTTATTCCATTTATTAATGTGGACACTATATCGAAAATGTAGATTGCTGCCCTGTTGAATAGCATTTTCTAATTAAACTGATGGTATTGTTACGATAATTTTCAATATTATTCAAGCGGTGTTAAAGAAGCCTCTTAAAATACATTGTACAATCATTTTAAAAGAAAAGCATTACATTTCTGCAAAATATTGAACTTCCTGAACTTAGGACAGTCACATGAGAAATTTAAAGGCACTTAGCCTCTTCACTAATTAGCTGTTTTGCAAATGAAATAATGGTTAAGTACGACAGCTATCTGAGATGCAATGGTAGCAAATTATGGCCTTGATTTAATATTTTCTAGTTAAGCTTATCAAATGATTTCATATTTTTGGATAAACTTTTAAAACTCTTTAATATTTGTAAATATTTTAATATTTTGAAAGTTTTTGAGCGATATCATTTTATATTTTGATATTTTGAAAAAAAAAATTTTTCAAAAAGTTTATCCAAAAATACTAAATAATTTGAAAAGCATATCCAAAGATATTAAATTGAGGCCTGTATTAGATTACAACAGCAATTGTATGCAGAGATTGATGCCAGTGGATTTCTGTTTATTTTGCTCATGTTTCGAGATTGTACAAATCACTCTAGAAAGTCAACTATAAATTTGTTACACACACAACGAAATACACAAAAATTCAGTGCATTGTACAAAAAGGGATATCTAGCTCATAGGTATTTGCATGATATCTTCTGGTATTTTCTTGAATGCATATTCCCAGAAGGACAGCAGAATGTAAGTAAACCCTCAGAATACACTGATTTCTTACTAAAACAGGCATCCACTTCCCAAAAGACAGTAAAGCCTTCAAACATAAGTTGATTAGAGTTGTCAGGTTAATAGGAGCTTATTTACTGACCAATTTGTGTTGAATTTAAATCTGAATTGCAAAATTTAGGCTAAACGGGGGAAATAAATCCAACTGGGTTTTAGTCACAGCTCAGTTATTTTAAGCTAAACTTCACAATTTGAATATAATTTTTGTACGTTTCTGAATTTAGGATTAAACCCCATGCTTTCCTTGATACACCGCACAGAGCAATGCTAAATGAAGATAACATCTTCTATGCTAAAGTGATCTGCTGAACAATCCTCTTATCCTGGCTACATTGGTTAAAATAATAAATAAATAACATTTAATTTTATTATTATTATTATTATTATTATTATTATTATTATTACAGACATATAGCAACCCCTTGTTAAATGTACATTGAGAGATTTAGCAGGTGAGATAAGTTATCAAAGGTGGTGTACCAGGTGTGCCTAATCACCAAATTCATGGCCAGCTTACAAACCAGTCCTCTATTTAGGTCTCTAAAGGCACTTTAGTAAATAGATCCAATGGGGTGTGTTGTAAGTTGACATGTAAGTGTAAGTTATCATTAACTTAAAAAACAGTATAACATTTTTTTACCTCCTTTATCTTTAATGCGTAAGGAGACACATTTTGGATAAAAATAACCTTGAAGTAATCTAAGTAAGACTACATACTGCTCTCAGAGTGGAAGGGGTTAAGAAACCTTAGCTACTTACAATGTTCTCATTTTGGAGCTAGTTTTCCCAACGCCCTGCTGTGTTATTAGGTGCCACTAATAGTGCACAACAGCACTAGCCATAAAATACAGGAATGGACAGACATGTTGGTAAGTGTTTAACTGACGTTTTAGCAGAATGAAAGACAAGTGTTTTTGTAATTTACCTAGCAAAAGAAAGCAAGCTGCATTCAGATGAAAGAGAATCGGTACAAGTCACGTACCTGTACACGGACGTCTGGAGATACCTTTGCAATATTGCAAATGTAACAGAATCTCCATCTGTAGAATCTTTTACAGGGGTTCAGGAAAGCCACGGATAGGACTTAGTGCTCGCCCTATTACTTTGCAAAGTGCCGTGTTAACAGGAGAGTTGTTAGCAGCGAGCTTTGAGACTTCAGTAATTGGCAATTATAAAGACACCTGAAAAACAGATTTCTAAGGTCTCAAACACTTGTTTCCTAATGAGAATGAAGAGGAATATTTCATTTTGGTTCATAGAATGTTTGTAGCACAAATATATAGTGTTTACCTGTAGCTCCTATACAGTGAATTTTATATATATATGCACACTAACACGTACACATGTACATATATACCAATAATAATAATATGCGCTTTCACACGTACTGCTTTTTTTCTTATTTTTATAATTAAAGGACCACTCTAGTGCCAGGAAAACATACTCGTTTTCCTGGCACTAGAGTGCCTTGAGGGTGCCCCCACCCTCAGGGACCCACTCCCGCCGGGCTCTGGGGGGAGGAAGGGGTTAAACTTACCTCTTTCTCCAGCGCCAGGCGGGGAGCTTTCCTCCTTCTCCTCTTCTTCCTCGCGACGTCATCGGCTGAATGCGCATGCGCGGCAGGAGCCGCGCTCGCATTCTGCCGGTCGCATAGGAAAGCATTCATAATGCTTTCCTATGGACGCTTGCGTGCTCTCACTGTGATTTTCACAGTGAGAAGCACGCAAGCGCCTCTAGCGGCTGTCAATGAGACAGCCACTAGAGGCTCTGGAGGCTGGCTTAACCCTCAGTATAAACATAGCAGTTTCTCTGAAACTGCTATGTTTATAAAAAAAAAGGGTAAAAGCTAGCTGGACCTGGCACCCAGACCACTTCATTAAGCTGAAGTGGTCTGGGTGCCTAGAGTGGTCCTTTAAACATTTATTCTTAACATATTTTTTTAGTTAACTGGGATACTTAACTAAAATAATTTTAGGTAATAATCGTATACATTTAGCAGCTGTGTCCGTTTTCTGTTATTTATATCATTTTTGGGGGCAATAAAAGATGATTTGAGGAAAAAGAAATGGTATTTGTTTCAGCATTGGATTAGTGTTAGGGTACCTGCCATGCTTACATGGGTTGGAGACTGTTTACAAGAGGAGAGGGATCCTCTGCTTAGTCCCAGGCTTCCGTCGAGCGGTTCCAACGCTGACTGCTGTGGCTCCGCCCCCTTGTATAACGCAGCACGTAAGCACTGACATCATGATGCAAATGACGTCACCGCAGTGCGTACATGCCGACGTCATGATGTTAAAACGTCCCCGCCAAAACGTCAGAATTTTTATGTTTTCGGGGCGTGGCTCCCTATTTAAAGAACCAGAATATAAAAGGCTGGTTCACCTATAGCACTTTGTCCTGTTGTGGTTCTTACAGTCCCAATAGTGCATTATATTCTAGTATTGTATTCTTGGTTTTGACTTTGGCTTGTTTGACTACTCTTCCTTCTGTTACCCTTTAGCTCGGCTTTTGTACCCTCAATGTTCTTGACTTCTGGCTCCCCTGACCTCAGCTTGTCCCTGTTTACTCTATGTCTTTGTACACGTTACTATGCTATTACACTCTGTGTTTAGGATCCCAGTATTCCCTGACAATTAGTTTGACAGACATAGCAAATATCGGAGCTAAGATAACGTTGTCCTGGGTACGTATCACTTACACATACTGATGGGCATCATATAAAATACTGTTTAATAGTATATAATATTAGAGTTGCCATTAGTCATGCAAAAAGACTGGACTACCTTTGGAATTCACTTGGAATGTGGGAGGGGCTAGAATTATGTTCGAAAGTGACTCACTGTGGCACATATGGGGAATATAAATAGGTGGGCAAACAAATCACCTGACTCCACTGACATTTCAATTTTTTTTTTGTGCAAATGATGGTATCTGTGTAGTGTTGCAATAAATATCACGCCCTATCTAAAAATAAATATAAACAAGAATATTCATAAAACCAAGTTATAGCCTGCAAGAACTTGGTAGAAGAATCATGTGCTTAGCATCTTACGTTCTCCTGTAACGTTAATGGTATATCTACACACTGTACCCAGTCATAGAATGTGCCGCATTAATTTTACCATGGAGGAAGATGAGGATAACAAAAACAGCATTATTAATTTATTAATTCTGTTCCTTTTATTTATTCTTTATATTGGGCTAATTCAGCTCTCAAATAAGAGTAATTGCATGTAATGGAGCAGAACTGTACAATTTAAAGAAGTAAATAGCACGCATAAATGCCTGGTACTCACCTATTAGTATTATTATTTTTTTAATCAAACATTTTATATTTGCTTTTGAACAATCGAAAATTCTGATAAATCAGTTGACTAGCAATTCCTTTCAGAGTAAACTGGAGTAATATTGGAACACCCATCTGTTGTTATGATACAAATCCTATCATGTTCCGTCAGGATCAATACATCTTTTGTGTAATATGGTAGTAAAAGTGAAAATACAAATGCTGTTAACAGTAAGTTAGTAACAAATAGACACTGGATTGTAGACACTGGATTAACAGCTGGCATTATACAGCAGTACAGACACAGTACTTCTAAGCATTACTAGCCCAATGGAAATCAGAAAAACATGTACTTGCACCATGATACAACCAAACACCATCAGTACAACAGAAGTAGACAATCACTCTTTTCTTGATTAGTGTATTTGGTAAAAACAACCCTTCCATTTTTTTTGTATTTTTTTATGTTTTCAGTCTAAATTAATAATAGTTGTAATCTATATAATGGGTTAATAAAGAGATGTTATTCTGTGTTGCAGAGATAATGCCTGCACATCCTTCATAATGATTATACCATCCATGGTATCCACCCTGGACCCAGGTTTTCTCAGATTATCACAAGTACATATCTATACATCATTTAAATGGTGCAACCTTTTTATAGCATTGCATAAAAAAGAGTATGGCTACAACTCAAATATAACCTTGGTTTGGACTATATTCCCATGTGCATAAATTTGAACCGAGCAGACCACCATAAATTGCCTACGGACATGGAGCATTGAGCTGCTCCATAAAATGTGAGTTTCATACCTAAAATATATGTAATCCATTTTGAATTTAAAGACATATTAAACTGTATTTTGTTCTCTTTGTATGTAGACATTTGCAACAATCAAATAATTGAACCAAGTGAAAATAACTTTTTCTAATTTCTAAACAACAGAAGCATGCCTGCCTAGCTTTTTTTAGTGGTTGCATTTTAAGTGAGAGCAAAGGGTTATATCAATGGTAGTGCGCTGCTTCATTTGTTTTTTTATTTTGGTTTTATTCGAGTGCTGTCATACTAGATACTGTTTGTTAACATCAACACTATCGTGAGCCATTGATACAAGGCATGATAGAACCCTATTGTTTATGCCATATATAACCCTACCATGAACTTTTCGGAACAGAGAGCAAGATCACTATTAAGTAGTCTAGTACACTGAACATTTTTTTCTGAAAATGATTTTTTTTTGGGGGGGAGGCCGAATTTCAGTCATATGTTGGTTTGACTTTGCAGAAGTTCGATAATGAAAAGTTGATTTGGGAAACTAATCAGACTGACCAATCAGGGAAAAATGGGTCAATCAGGGTATTGCAAAATATATACATGAGCACTGGTCCCTCTAAGATGTGCGTGTGTGCATGTGCACACCCATTGTATTCTCACTTGATCTTTGAATACAATCAACATTTAGTGACTGTCCCCCTTTTTATCCCATCACTCATCTCTTTTATTGACACCGTGGGCAAAATCACAAGTAAAAATGACATGCTTAGCAATGGCGATTTCCATTTGGTTGGAATCCTGTACATTTTAGGAGTTCGAACGATCACACGATTTTCCCAAATTAATACAAATTGCATTTCAAAGATACATCAATCTTCAAGTCTGTTGACAAGTAGCTGTCTTTGTTTAAAGTTGTCACTGTGAGTACATGTGTGTGTTTTAGTATTCTATGCAATCTAACCATTGATCGAACACACACATACATTAACATATCCTATAGTAGCAGCTTCTAGGTTAAACTATGTGAGTTTGAAATTGCAGCACTCCCATGATTATTCAACAATGTAAATAGGGCCAAGCATGGGAAGCACAAACAAAAACAAAGGACAGAAGTAAACAGCAGTGCCTGGCTTGTGTTCTCCCGCAACAATTGGTAGGTTCAATGGTCAAAACAGAAACAATGTGGCAGAATATAGCTCTTGTATAACACTGTCTCCACCTCCGTATGAGCAAACTCACCAAGCCAGCCAGAACAGACTGCTCACTTTAAATGTTTCAGCATCCAGTGTCTGATATATCAGATCCCAGACTTGAGGCACAAAATGCGTAAGGCAGATTGCCTTTTTTTCTCACCCTCCTCCCCCCCCCCCCACACACATTATGTTTTGTACTGCCAAATGTTGAAACTATTTCTGAATAAACTTAAAGATTATACCTTGCTCCTGAGACTATGCTTGCAATCCTTTGTGCAACCCTGTAGTCCTTCGTATATGAAACGCCATCATCTTAGGATAAGGAGAGGACCTCTCTGGCAAGCATGTAGAAGTAACAGAAAAAATAACCGTGTAAGCGTATTTATTACTGATCAAATATTTATCAGTCTTCAGATGTAATTTCAGTTTATCTTTCTACCAGTTCTCAGTACACTAAGCTGTGTAGAAGTGAACATAATTGCTTTATACGTGGAACAATTTATTTGGGTGAACTGACAAAAGACAAAAGAGCTGAAATATCTGAATTGCAGAATTTTCTTTTTTTCGAAAAACAACTGAGTGATCTCAGCCAATGATTGCAGTCCTGGATTGATTCTGCTTTTCTTGAAAGTGACATCTGGTAGACTTGTGCACAGGCATGGTTACTAGACAATAGTTTAGTAAAAAAAAAAAAAAACTATTTATCTGAACCAAATTCCATCCATGGTTTGTTTCGGTTTGGCCTGAACTAGTTTGGACATTTTCACTGCAAGCAAAATTCAGACAAACCAATTACATTTTTAACCTATCACACTCACTGCTGGTGAGTGAGGGGTTAAAAATGTAAGCAAAGGATAGCAGAGCTTCCCACTGCTTCCTTCTCCAGTACCTTAACAACTAAATTAACACATACAACCCTATGGGGGTCAATAACAACCTTGCTCACACCGCAGGTATTGGCATGTCTACTATACATGAGCTACCAGCCAACTCTCTGTCCTAAAAGACTTGCCCAGTCTATTGCTGCCCAGTCGCTAATACACTAAAGGGGGACCTTGCAAAGGTACTCAAGGCCCCACAGTTGGGCTACAAATAAATAATAGAGGTTGGATAATAGTCCCTCCCTGTGGCCAGTGGGTGGTAACTATAAAAGGAACATTATAGTGTCAGGAATACAAACGTGTATTCCTGACACTATAATTCTAAACCCGTTGTTTAGATTAACGGCCCTCCTTGCCCCCATTAAAAAGGTGTCTTTAATCACTTTATTTCCAGCCGCGCACAGTTCTTGTTAAAGCTGGTCCCGTCCCACTCCAATTTGCGTCAATCAGCATGTGCTCATAGAGATGCATTGAATCAATGCATCTCTATGGGTAGAATTCAGTGTCTCTATGCAGAGCGTGGAGACGCTGAACGTCATGCAGCTCTTACCCAGAAAGCACCTCTAGTGGCTGTCTGAGTTTTTTTCTCTGAAAAAGCAGTGTTAAACTTTACATTAAACAGCCTGCAGGGAAATGCTATAGACACCAAAACAACTACATTAAGCCAGCTCTTGCTAACCCTTACTAATGCTGACCCTAAGTAGCTCTAACCATAACAATTCCACAGCCTGAAAGATGTTTGAGGTGCATGGCAGCACTCTCTTTGCCTCCATTTATCTCAGTCATTCTCTTTGTCCTATTTCTCTCTTCCAAACTTATAGAGTCCTTGAACTACCAGTCTTTATGAAAACATATCATCATACACCATCCCATGGCCTATATACCCTACATATGTCTGATAATTGAATTATTTATTTAACAGTTCTTAATTAATTTATGCAAAAATTGGTAATTATACAGGACACAATAGACACACCAATATGGGATTTCATGTAAACTGACTAGTTTTTTTGTTTGGTCTGATGCAGTACCTCACAGTGCACTAATTTGCTGTGGTGCTGTCGCAGACTGCTGCACCGAGACTGAAGAGTTCTGACTCTTTTCCCAGCTGACCCTAGTTTGTTAATTGTCATCATCACCCTAAATAGTCTAGTCTTACCTCGTCCTGGTTGCCAGTTAGTGTTTGTTTAAAGCTTAGCTTTGTTTGAGATCTGGCTGTTTCCCCATCTGTAAATCCGAATGCTTTGCTCCCTGGATCCTGCTATCTATATCCTGAAGACCTTTGCTCCTGTATCCTGGAGTTCAGAGGCATGTTTTCTGGTGGCCACAGTCCAGGAGGCCAATTTGCTTCCTGTATCTTGCTCATTGAGAAGGCCTGAATCCAAGAGGCCTGTCTTTATCCTGAAGTCCTATGTCCCAGAGTCCTACCTTGTATGCTGAAGGTCTGAATCCAAGAGGGCTGTCCATGTTACCTAAAGGCCTGAGTCCAGAGGCCTTGTATCAAAGAGTTTCCCTTGCATCCTGCGTTCCTCTGTTTTATTTGTCTTACATTTGTGTCCTCTTCATTTCTGCTGTAGCAGTTAATATAATAGTTTTTTCCTTCTACCGTGTATTTTTCCGCTCTGTGGGAACTTGTTTCCCTTTTAATGGTGTTTGCTGCTGCTCTGTGTATGCGCTCCTTCCCATCCATACCTTGACACAGTGACAAAAGTCACATGCTCTGGCAAGTGTGGCAACCAAAGCATTTTATATCAAGACTGGTCATCTACTTCTTTAGGCAGGGGATCCCAACAGACAAAAATGGAAGCATGTACCTCACAGCCCCAAAGATACAATTCACAACCTACTTATATGGAAGACCATTCACATAATATATGTATCACAAGGTATATTGGGTTTCAGAGCAAATCCTTGCATTTATAAGCAGACAAAAGCCACAAATCTCTGAACTAGTTGCCGTCTCACTGCTAATATTTCAAATCCACTGTTAAGCTATGTTTTTTTTCATATTCAAAAGCAATTAATAGAAAAGTATTAGTGTAAGCGGCTTTACATTCTAAAGATGGTGATATGACTGAAGAATCAATTCCTATTGTTTTGCCATTTAACAGAGCCCTCCATTTAAAACTGCACTTTACATATATTGTTACAGCATAAGATTTCACACGACAAGTGCTGAAAAACAAGTGTAACTTGGGAGAGAAAAGGTAATGCTTTATTTTGGGTAATTTTATTCACAAAAAAAGAAAAACTGTGGTCATTGGACAACTCAGTAGAAAAATATATGACAAAAATTATTTTAAAACAAATCTACTCAAAGAAATGGGCAATGCTATTATGAACAGATTTTTTAAACTCAGTTTGCAACTCATATCAATCTACTGTATAGTAAGTAAACACTGTATTGGTATGCCTCCTAGCTCTCCATGGAACAACTGAGAGGGTTATTTACTAACCCATGAATCGTCGGGAATGCACCAGTGAGTTGCACAGTTCTGTTTGAAATGGCTGAATTGAGAAATGTTCCATGTTTGGAGCTCAGATTTTGTGGTCTAATATTTTAAATCCATTGCTCAGTTCCTAATAATTCATGTTTGAAAGAATAACCCTGACTGAGAGATATTAACTAAAAAGTGAATTACTGTAATTTAACGGGTTGCAATTCCCTGATGAATTCCTGATAATAAAAAGTTTAGTGAATAATTCTGGTATCTGTTTCAGCCACTCATTTTTGAAGGCTACAAGCATGTCTACTGATTAAATTATTTACTATGCTGGATATTGTAGTACTGACAGGAGAAATGCAAATTTTGGGCCAAAATAGGCAACACAAGGTATGTTGATCAGCTGAGGAATGTTCCAATTCAGATGTTTTGGCCAAAACGTGTAATCCATTTGTAAATTCCACAATTTCCCAGTTTGTAAATAATACCACATGTATTCAAGTTGTTTGCTACTGTTTTGGTACGTTCGTGAGTGTATGTGATTGATTTAAGGACTAAACTATACTATATTTATTACTTGAACATATTTTTTTTTAACAAACTATAAAACCATTGTTAAAAATCATATCAAGGTAATACTGGCTTGAGTGACGGCTGGTGAAGTCTTTAGATGGTTGGGTGCTAGGCTGCACCTGTGGAAATTGATCCCACCCATTTCCATAATCCATGCCCCTAACCTTCTGGACTTTGCCCACTTAATTTGTTAATACCCATACTCTGTTAATCATATATTAAAGTTGGTATTACTTTCAGTTACCTATTGGCCAATTTGTTTCTTTATATACATATAAAGAAACAAACACATAGCACATGTAACCACAAACACATGGCAACAATGAGGAAGAGACATGAAGGATAGCAACTTCCAAGTACCTCCAAGGAGTCAGACAAGTTCTGAAGTCCCAGCTCAATGACAAGAAAAAGATCTAAGCCATCAACACATATGCCCTACTAGTCATCAGGTACTCAGCTGGAATAATAACCTGGCCAAGAGAATAACTGGTCACCATGGATGTCAAGACACAAAAACTAAGGAAATGCCTGATACTTCGACTGATAGAGGATGCAGAAATTCCATTTCAAGACAAACCTCAAACAAAATGTGGTGTTCCAATGACAAACAGTGGATGTGGTTCAGTCAGATGACAAAATCCTACCAGTGGTTGGAAAAAGCAAGACTGAAAGACAGCACTGAGAAATTCTTGCAGACCAGGAATAAGCACTCAGAGCCAGATCAATCAAAGTAGGTCTACCACACCAGACATGACCCAAGGTGCACACTGTGTAAGAGGCCTCTGAGACCATCAAGGTTGGGAGAGTGGCTTCAACACATTCCGAGTGGGACATCTGAGATCACTGTCCAGAAGTGTGCTGTTCTAGGAACAGCTAATATACTGCGCAGAACCCTCAGAGTCTCAACCTCAAAATAATGAAATATTGGGAGAAAATGGCAACTTTTATGCTGATTAACAAGGAACCAAAACAAAGGTGCACAGTTCCAGACTGGTTGTGTGGATTTCTCCATTTAATTCAATCTTTTCCTACACATCAAAAACATTTACTATCTGTATGGAATACGTAAACATAATATAAAAAAGCCAGGAAATTGCTTGAACAGCAACTTTATACATTTTTGTTATTTGTTATATGAATATATGTATGTATTAAATGTATATATGTGTGTGTGTCTATATATATATATATATATATATATATATATATATATATATATAGAAGGCGTATGCCTGAAGTTGTGGGAGGGATTTATGGCCTATATAAACCCAGCAAACCCCCTGCTTACCTGTCTTCGTCGATTCCGGAAATTCCCCTCCCACCACACCCTCTTTTCATATCATTATATCCAGGTGGGCCCTCTTTTTGCAGGCCTAACCTCGCGTCGGTTTCGGCACACCTCAACCGACTCTTACATATTAAAAACTACACACACTTTAATGTGCGCCCCTTCCATAATCCCGTACACAAATATATATATATATATATATATATATATATATATATTGTATTGTTGTAATATTGTATCCTATTGTAAAAATGCAATGTTTTGTGGACCCAGTACATACTTGAAAATGAGAGAAATATCAATTTATCCATCCTGGTAAAATATTCTATAATCAAATAAATAAATAAATGTGCACTTTTAATATAAGGCAACACATAACTAATGATATACATGTATACTTTATTTGTTTAGCTGTTATGCTGTAAAAAAAGAAGAAGAAATGTGGCACTACAGCAGCAGGTTTGCTCATATGTGTATGCAGTACAGCACTAGCTTGGATACAAAAGCATTTTTTTTTTTTCATATTTTAAGATTGTTCATATTGTGTGACTTTGCTCAAACTGTTGACTAAATAGAATCAAATATATAGTGATAATTGCATCACTGCTGAGCCTGTGTAATAACATATATAGGGGATGCTCGGTAGAAAGCAATAACCATGCAAGTTATTAATAAAGGTTCAAAACCGGGTGCTATTCTTGAGCAAAGTGCTAACTAAGGACCAGTCAACATGGAAACCAGTAGGATGTCGCTCAACATTCGGCACTTTGCATCAGAATTAGCATATGTTAAGCTATGGTTAATCTTCCTCTATATATTTTGCTGACAACCAGAGGGAAGATATTTGATTACCCCTGGCCTTTACAATATGCTATGACAACTGAAAGCATAGATTGTACATAAAGTAGGGTAGAAAACTGTTCGCACTCTCATTTATGACTTGATCATGTCACACTTCATATAAAAGTACCACTATCATTTAAAAATATCGTATGGTATGGTGAGAGTTACCAAGGTAAAACTGATTTACTATTTTGGGTGGGAAGCACTATATGTTGAGACATATTGATTTCCATAGTGATTGCTCCTTATTTAGCACTTTTTCCAGAATAGCACCTGTTTCTGCCTGATGTTTCTTGCTCAAGGTGCCCTACAGTGATGTCATGAAAGGGCAGCTATGCTTCATGGTTGTTGTAGTTTTACTATGGCTGGAAAGCTAGCATTTGCTTATATCTGATCTAGAAAGCTATTTGGAATTCCACTAGCAGAATATGTTCTATAAAATACGTATGTACTGAAAAAGGTGTTTTGATGAGATATGTGCCACTTGTACACCTAACCTGTGCTTTAATGATGTTGCGAACATGACATTTTCTGTTCGCGAACAGCGAACACGAACTTCTGCAAATGTTTGCGAACGGGCGAACCTGGCGAAACGCCATAGACTTCAATAGGCAGGCGAATTTTAAAACCCACAGGGACTCTTTCTGGCCACAATAGTGATGGGAAAGTTGTTTCAAGGGGACTAACACCTGGACTTTGGCATGCCGGAGGGGGATCCATGGCAAAACTCCCATGGAAAATTACATAGTTTATGCAGAGTCTGGTTTTAATCCATAATAAGGGGGGGGGGGGACCTAATGTCCTCCCCCAGGGCCCCCACCCCTGAGCGGCGGGTGGGGGCCCTAAATACTAATAAGGGGGGACCTAATTTCCTCCCCCCTGGCCCCCACCCCTGAGCGGTGGGTGGGGGCCCTAAATACCAATAGGGGGGGACCTATTGTCCTCCCCCCGGCATCCACCCCTGAGCGGCAGGTGGGGGCCCTAAAAAAAATATCCCCCCAGGTGACTAGGGATCCCCAAACCTAGGTCCTCCACCCTTTTTTTTACTTTAGGGCCCCCACCCGCTCAGGGAGGGGGGACCTTTTTTTATTTTTTTTTAACAGTGAGCAGCCACAGGCTGCTCACTGTTTAATAGACATGCCCCTACTCGTGGTATTGCGAGTAGGGGCACAATTTACTAATACTAAGTAATTTTTACTTAGTATTAGTAAATTTGGCTGAAAGACCAATTTAGGTCGTTCAGCCTTTTGGTAGATAACTCCCTAATACCGTGGGAATTAGGGAGTTATCTCCCAAGTGGCTGCAACAAAAGTCCCGAAAAGTCTGGAAATGTGGGAGGGATAATGTATAATAAACACAGGTTACTGGCTATGGGAGGATAATGTATAATAAACACAGGTTACTGGCTATGGGGGGGATAACGTATAATAAGCACAGGTTACTGGCTATGGGGGGATACTGTATAATAAACACAGGTTACTGGTTGTGGGGGGGATAATGTATAATAAACACAGGTTACTGGCTATGGGGGATAATGTATAATAAACACAGGTTACTGGCTATGGGGGGATAATGTATAATAAACACAGGTTACTGGTTGTGGGGGGATAATGTATAATAAACACAGGTTACTGGCTATGGGGGAGATAATGTATAATAAGCTCAGGTTACTGGCTATGGGGGGATAATGTATAATAAACACAGGTTACTGGCTATGGAGGGATAATGTATAATAAACACAGGTTACTGGGTATGGGGAGGATAATGTATAATAAACACAGGTTTCTGGCTATGGGAGGATAATGTATAATAAACACAGGTTACTGGCTATGGGGGATAATGTATAATAAACACAGGTTACTGGCTATGGGGGGATAATGTATAATAAACACAGGTTACTGGTTGTGGGGGGATAATGTATAATAAACACAGGTTACTGGCTATGGGGGAGATAATGTATAATAAGCTCAGGTTACTGGCTATGGGAGGATAATGTATAATAAACACAGGTTACTGGCTATGGAGGGATAATGTATAATAAACACAGGTTACTGGGTATGGGGAGGATAATGTATAATAAACACAGGTTTCTGGCTATGGGAGGATAATGTATAATAAACACAGGTTACTGGCTATGGGGGATAATGTATAATAAACACAGGTTACTGGCTATGGGGGGATAATGTATAATAAACACAGGTTACTGGCTATGGGGGGGATAATGTATAATAAACACAGGTTACTGGCTATGGGGGAGATAATGTATAATAAGCTCAGGTTACTGGCTATGGGAGGATAATGTATAATAAACACAGGTTACTGGCTATGGAGGGATAATGTATAATAAACACAGGTTACTGGGTATGTGGAGGATAATGTATAATAAACACAGGTTTCTGGCTATGGGAGGATAATGTATAATAAACACAGGTTACTGGCTATGGGGGATAATGTATAATAAACACAGGTTACTGGCTATGGGGGATAATGTATAATAAACACAGGTTACTGGCTATGGGGGGATAATGTATAATAAACACAGGTTACTGGTTGTGGGGGGATAATGTATAATAAACACAGGTTACTGGCTATGGGGGAGATAATGTATAATAAGCTCAGGTTACTGGCTATGGGAGGATAATGTATAATAAACACAGGTTACTGGCTATGGAGGGATAATGTATAATAAACACAGGTTACTGGGTATGGGGAGGATAATGTATAATAAACACAGGTTTCTGGCTATGGGAGGATAATGTATAATAAACACAGGTTACTGGCTATGGGGGATGATGTATAATAAACACAGGTTACTGGCTATGGGGGGATAATGTATAATAAACACAGGTTACTGGCTATGGGGGGGATAATGTATAATAAACACAGGTTACTGGCTATGGTGGAGATAATGTATAATAAGCTCAGGTTACTGGCTATGGGAGGATAATGTATAATAAACACAGGTTACTGGCTATGGAGGGATAATGTATAATAAACACAGGTTACTGGGTATGGGGAGGATAATGTATAATAAACACAGGTTTCTGGCTATGGGAGGATAATGTATAATAAACACAGGTTACTGGCTATGGGGGATAATGTATAATAAACACAGGTTACTGGCTATGGGGGGATAATGTGTAATAAACACAGGTTACTGGCTATGGGGGGGATAATGTATAATAAACACAGGTTACTGGCTATGGGGGATAATGTATAATAAACACAGGTTACTGGCTATGGAGGACAATGTATAATAAACACAAAGAAAAAAATAATAATAATAATACAAACAAATAAATAAATAATTAAAGCAGCTTCAGAATTAATCTAAATTGTATGCTGTCTAGGAGGTGGGAGGGTCTGGGAGGGAGGGTCTGCTGCTGATTGGCTGGAATGTGTCTGCTGTCTGTGAGGTACAGTGTCAAAGTTTACTCAATGATGACGAATAGGGGGCGGACCGAACATCGCATATGTTCGCCGTCCGTGGCGAACACGCTATGTTCACCGGGAACTATTCGCCAGCGAACCGTTCGGGACATCACTACTGTGCTTCGAAAAGACATGTGGATATGTGGACTTTTGAGACACTGAACTTGGCTACTGGTGGTATGGCAAACGTCATAGTTGGCACCAAGTATACAATGTCCAAACACTGAACTTTACTAAAACAGACAATGGATCGGGAGTCTCAGTCTGTGCAAAGATGCACTGTTTTCAATGCTTCATCGTGGTGCCCTATCAAGGTTCTATCAGGGTTATTCCCTCCAAATGGCTCCATACTGAATGGGGCAAAACCACCATATGCTTTACAGAGACATTCAGACTGCAAAATCCGGACATTATTCACACTAGTTAACAATATCCAGAATTCACAGAGCAGGCACAGGACAACCATTAATTTGGTCTGGATTTCAGTTGGACTGAAATCTGCCGGACGGAAGAAATTGGAGCCCGGAATGTTAAAATCCAAAATCAGTGCCTGGATTTTAAAATTCCATACTATCTTCAAACTGGCTGTGATAATAGCTATGAACAAATAGTTAAAAGACACTCTGCGAAGCAAAGGATAACCATATGGTGACTGGGTAGCGCTTGCTAGCCAACTTACACATTAAAAAAGTGTTAAAATAAGAAAAGTCTATGGGGATCAATATGACTCACATATCAGTATAACTAATGTTTTAAACCTCCCTTATGCTCCTGTCATGCCACAGGGGATCATGGCTACTAAACAGCTACCATAAACTAGTGACTAAGCAGTCATTGCTGCCCAGTCACTAAAAATGCCCCAAGCAATGTTGATTGGGCATGTAAAATAATGTGGGGACCTAAAACAAAGTGGTGGCTTTAAAATAAATAATGGGGAGTCGACAGATCACTGTCCATTCACTTGCTCCCAACCTTGGCCAGTGAGAGGGGGTGATTAAATAAAAAATAAAACAGGGGGGCATCCTATAGTCCCCTCCTGCCACACCCATGGATGGCGGGTGAGGGCTATTAATTTAACAATCCTAGTTTCCCTCTCAAACTCCAGGTATGGGTGATGGGTGCAGGCTAATAATAAAATATAGAAGGGGCAGACATCACTGTCCACCCCAAATTCTTACCAATGTCCATTCCCCCAACTCTTTTGTGGTGGATAGTGGTTCCCAAATCCCTAGCTCACACTTAAATAAATAAAATATCTAATAATAGTTTGGGAAACAAAATATCCAATGCCTGTAAAAAAATAAATAATTATACTTACCATCATACATCTTTTCTTCAGCACCACAAAAGGTCAAAGAAGCTCTCATTGTTTCCCAATGCTACTGTAAAAAAAAAGGTCTATTATTTTGCAGACTTTGTCCCTTTCTACTGACAAGTCAGCAAAGGCTGCCCTATCACTAGTATATGGTTAGGGTGGGCAGCCACTGGCTGCTCACTGTTTAGTAGATATGCCCAACCAACAACATTGCAGGTGTGGGCATAAGGGAGGTTAAAAACGTCCTTTATATTAAAATGGAGATCATATTGAACCCCATAGACTTTTTAGAAAAACTTTTTTTTAATGTGGTCAGAAGATTAGCTATCACACCATCCACAAACAGTTTTTTTTTTTAAAACTAATTGCCAATGGCTTATTCTGCGTCCTGTGTTGGCCATGCTTTATGCTATAGAGACATCTAGCTTCTCCTGCAGAAAGGAGTACCCAGGATGAACCAGGTAAGTTACCATGGGATAGGACCAGGCCACTGACACCATAATCACTACAATTGGCTGTTGTGTTTTTGGTACATGGAGAGTTCTTTAAATTATGCTGCTAAAAATGGACTATTGATATAACTAGTAAATTTACTATTTATATAACTAGTAAATGGACTATCGATATGACTAGTAAATTAACTATTGATATGACTAGTAAATGGACTATCGATATGACTAGTGAATGGACTATTGATATAACTAGTAAATGAACAGTTGATATAACTAGTAAATTAACTATCGATATAACTAGTAAATGGACTATTGATATGACTAGTAAATGGACTATTGATATAACTAGTAAATGAACTATTGATATGACTAGTAAATGGACTATTGATATAACTAGTAAATGAACTATTGATATAACTAGTAAATGGACTATTGATATAACTAGTAAATGGACTATCGATATGACTAGTAAATTGACTATTGATATGACTAGTAAATGGACTATCGATATGACTAGTGAATGGACTATTGCTATAAGTAGTAAATGAACAGTTGATATAACTAGTAAATTAACTATCGATATAACTAGTAAATGGACTATCGATATGACTAGTAAATGGACTATTGATATAACTAGTAAATGAACTATTGATATAACTAGTAAATGGACTATTGATATAACTAGTACATGGACTATTGATATTACTAGTTAATGGACTATCGATATGACTAGTGAATGGACTATCGATATGACTAGTGAATGGACTATTGATATGACTAGTAAATGAACTATTGATATAACTAGTGAATTGACTATTGATATAACTAGTAAATGGACTATTGATATGACTAGTAAATGGACTATTGATATGACTAGTAAATGAACTATTGATATAACTAGTGAATTGATTATTGATATAACTAGTAAATGGACTATTGCTATGACTAGTAAATGGACTATCGATATTACTAGTAAATGGACTATTGATATAACTAGTAAAAAGACTATTAATATGACTAGTAAATGGACTATCGATATGACTAGTAAATGGACTATTGATATAACTAGTAAATTAACTATTGATATAACTAGTAAATTAACTATTGATATAACTAGTAAATGGACTATTGATATGACTAGTTTTATGGGTATATACCCCACAATAATGTGATCCGTATCTAGGGAACCATCAGGATTATTAATATTATCCTTACTTATTCCTGATACTTCAGAAATAAGTTAATAAAATTGATTGTACTGCAGAAATCCACACCGCCTTATTTACATATCTCCTAAAGCTAAGAGACTCCATCTTGGCTCCCTGTCAGTGTGTGTTTTAAACACTGTCCTTTGAACCTGTCAGTCAGCATAAAGAGAGAGCATACATAGAGGAGGAGAAACAAAAATGTTCTGTTCCCCCTCCTTCAATGTAGGCTGTGCCTTGTCTGAACAGGATTGTGATGTAATTTGCTAAATCTTTAACAGATTTAAAGAAAACAGAGAATCACATGTAAAAAAAAATGTTAACACATGTAGGTGATTTTTAATATTTTATTCAATCGTGACTGCGTGTTAGCATGTGGTTGTATGCATCTGCGTCTGAGTATGGATGGGTGTGGATATTTGTATATGTTGATGATACCTGTGTCTGTAAGTGATGGGGAATAGATATTTGTGTGTGTCTGTTTCTGTGGATCTATGTATTTTCTTGGAGATACTGTATGTATTTGTAAATGTTTGTACATATATGTGTGTGTGGATCTGTTTGCATATGTCACTGTGTACATGTGTCTAAGTATATGGATGTATTTATTTGTCTCTCTGTGTAAGTATGAGTGTTTGCAATTGACGTGGAGATATATCTGTCTGTATGAGTGTCTAAAAAGTAGCCTGAGAATGTGCTGCCAGGATTGCATTGCTTGTGTCGCTGGGTATATAATGGTCTTTATGACATTATGGTCATTTGCAGTGCTTATGTTTTTGGGTCAATATGATTTTCTATTTATGGCGATATTCATTAAAATCCAAATGTGGACAAAATTATCAAAATTTAGTCACAATGACCACATCTGAAACTGATTTGCAGTTATCGTATTTACTAAGGTCTAATCCAATTGCCAATCCAAATTCTGTAATTTTGTATGAAAAAAACCCCACACATTTAATTATTGCCATTTTTAAAATAAGTAATTCTCACTTTTTGAAAGTTTTGATATGAAATAGAGAATTTCCATGTTTATCACAAAATATCACTTGCTTTTTGCAGACAAATCTTCAGAAAACCACATTGTATACATACTAGCTGCACAAACATCTTGCAGGCAAATGGTTGCAATATTAATAAAATATAAAATTAATAAAGACTATAAAACAATAATAATAACTAGGTTAACCCTTTTCCCCATGGATTTAGGCATCAAAAATGGTACATCTTTTGTAAAGAAAATTTCTACTGAAATTGGCAATTGTCTGCCTCAAAATTAGTCCAACCCAATTTGTAGAGAGACAGCTGCCATTTCTGTCCAATTTGAGCAGTCAGTCCCACAGTCCAGACTGATATTTCAAGTATTTGGTTGCATCTAAAGGGGCTAAAATTTGGAGTACAATGACATATATTTGGAATCTATCTTTCTGAAAAACGTGATTGATAAATATTGTGAATGATAGCCGAATTTTAGCCTCTGAATGAATCATGGATTGTCCAGATGACAACAAATAAATAATTAAATCTCTCTTTTCATTGCCACTCAATAGGCTTGCTTTTTAGGGTATCCCTTTCCCTCCTTAACGTAGTTTTAATTTTTCTTTTATATAGGTATACAGACATACTGGTGTTCTGTACCTATAACTACCCTTGAATAAACAGAAATAAACCAGGAGAATATCTGCACTATTTAGTTATTATACTTTCTATATGATGCACCCAAGAATGCCTTCACCACGATAGATAGATAGATAGATAGATAAGATAGATAGATAGATAGATAGATAGATAGATAGATAGATAGATAAGATAGATAGATAAGATAGATATATAGATGGATGGATAGATAGATAGATAGATAGATAGATAGATAGATAGACAGACAGACAGACAGACAGACAGATAGATGTAACAATTTACTGTGAATGGTTTAGTAATAGTGTACTGCAGTGTTACACTAAAATAAAACGTTCCCTCCAGGATGCATTTTTATGAGCATCACTGGTTAAAGAAGAAATCGTGTCACTCTAACCTTACTGATTAAGAGCCGGGTAGCTGCTGCACCCTTTGTATTCCATTTTTTCTAATGTTGAAATAGAACAATCAGGTCACTCGATAGTTCTGGATTTTTGATTTTTTTTTTGCAAATGATGCTATGATTTATGTTTCCCCAATGGCATAAAACCCAATAGAATCCAGAGGTTAATAAGAAACGTGTCTTTATCCAGATAGAGCACATATCGCAGAGAGGGGGAGGTACATGTAACATATGCAAGGTATACATTGTTGCAAGATTAGCAATTACAATACAAATCCAATTTGGTCCCTGGTTTAAGGCAATGCTCTTTTTTTTTTATTTTTGCCCATAGATTACTCTGGAAACATAGCACTTGGTTTACCGCTTGACCGTGTAAAATATCACATCACCTCGACCCTGGAAGTTATAATGAAAAACATTTTTATTGTCTTGCTGAGATTAAAACGCAACAATAAAAATAAAAAAAAATGAAAATCCTGCAGCAAAGTTTCTTTTATTCACAAAAAGTGCTGGCTTTTCTCAGAAAATTCACATTGTTTTGTTGAACAGATGTAGGACATTAGTTTTAAATCTGTATCCTCTGTTTTCTAATCTGTTTTATTCTGCTTTTTGGAACAGAGTTCAGCTGTGAACTTCATTACTTTAACTAATTCGCTGCCGAAAAAATACCTCTGCAAGAGCAGGAGGGGTTAAACAAAGGTAAAATTCCCTTGCTACCCTCCCTCACCTTACCCAGGTGCATGGTAAATCAGTATTAATGACAATATCATCCATGGGCAGTCATCTCCTGCCTGCAATTTGCTTTTAATTAGTTGCTACGTTGTCTCTCCTGCTCACTGACAGCCATTAAATAGGGAATGACACCAATGCCAAAATTGCAAGGATTCTCTGTTCCCCTCATGGAGAGAATTATTATTAAGTAGTCTACAGTGCCTCCTAGTGGCAAAATACATTATGAATATTGAGGTTTATTTTATTTTTTTTCTGTATCGACATTTAGTTATTTATATTATAGTTTTACAGTTAAAGTAGTAAACATACCCCAAAAGATCGTCAGCACATATATTTATATTTTTGCATTTGGCAAAACACAGCGACCTCTTAATAAGCACTTATTCTGGGTTGTTATTACGGAAATAGTTTAAAATATTTTTTCCTAATGAATCGTAGATAATCGCCTTTGTTTTGTGCTCAGTAGAGTTTAAAACCATTCTGGTCCTCTAGATGGGCTGGCAAGCATCCATCTGACTTCAATTCCCATCATCCATATCAAGGATATTTTCAGCCTTGGAATAATGTGAGTTTCAGTCCAGGAACATCTACCACTCGACTAACTCTGTCTCGGATAAAGCGTTAAATCTTTTACAAATTCTCACAAATATTTCCAGTGCTGGCTGAGTTACATATTTAAACAGGCCCATATTAAAAAGTTGACTTTGGATAACTACGAGATAATCCTTCATTTTATGGCGAAGGATTATTAAATGGTTATCCAAAGCCTGCAGTATAATATTAGTGGTATTTCTTACATAACTCATAAGCCTCACAATATCCACAGTTTACATCATTTGTCAATTTTGGCACAAAGTATAGAGCATTTAAAAGTTTAGCTTTATCCAGAAATGCATCTGTGTTCTGTATTCATTCTGAAACTCAAAGCTATCCCTGCATCTGCATGCATGCTGACCAGACTGCTAATATATGAAGGGCAGCATGTTAATACATTTTGCAATTTGTTAGTGACGTTCATATTGTAATAAAATGGCAACTTCTATCAGCATTTTCCTGAGAGTCAATAGCGGCAGTAATCTAGTTTATAAAAAACGCTTACCGATGTGAATTATTCATCAAACAGTGACGTGTCAGTCATTTAAGCCAAGGGGGTTTTATATTTTGTAAAATAATGGAAAAAAAAAATTCTGGCTTAAGCAATTTTTTTTTTATTGATTTTATTTTTTGTGTTCAAATTCAAACAGATACACAGAACATGTGATGATTATTTAGGAATTCATAATAAAATCTAAAAATAAGAAAAAGATAGATGCCAAAAATATAAACCAAACATAGATATGGTAGGACACATTAGTAATGAAAATAATCCTAAACTTAATTGAGTTAAGAAGTAATAAATTGAATAGATAATACCGTATGGTGGATCTTTCTAGAGATCTATTATTAGTCTGCAGAGTTCCATTTTCCACATACATCCTTTAGTTCTGGGTATTTCTCCCTACAAAACTGTAAGATCCAAGAGAAACATTTGTCAAATGTCACAAAGCGCGGTGTTAATTCCAGCCTACGTGAAGAGAACCATGTGGTGAGATTCACTCTGAATAGTTAACACGTTTAGTGTATCCATGGATGACTTTAATTTTTAATTTATTTATAAAAGGCATCATGTGAGGCATACAAAGTTACATATTTAACAATATTTTGCAGCGGCTCTGTTACTTTTTGGGGGCTTTGCATATTTTGCAAAGGCCCTCAAAGTTGATATCTCCTCGCTGTGCATTAGCTAGAGGAGTGAGTTGAATCGTGCTTCATCCGCCAAATGCCCACATCACTGCTGTACTGTAGCGCATGCGTAAGAGTACAACCCCACGTTCTACTGATTATCATGGAGTTCTGAACCATTGTGACAATTTATCAATTAACAGGTTATCTGCAACTTTATATAAAACTTTGTTTAAAGGTATCTTTTTTTTTAATGTGCTCAATTTCAATAAGCTTGGAAATGAAAAGATGAGATCAGCTCTTGGCAAAATATCTGATTATAAACAAATCTGTCTCTAAAGGTTTTTAAAGTAAGTTATAAATGTTTTTTTCTACATCTACAGAGAGTTATGGGGTATGCATTTTGCGATGTAATAAACATTATATTATACAATAAAGAAGTTTAAAAAGTGTTTATTTGCTAAATTGTAAGTTAAAGTAAACAGAATATCAGAAAGCAAATTTGGGCCAGAAAGTATGAATTAAACTATAAATACATTGTAAGATAGATAGGTAGATACTCTTTATATACAGGCAGGCTTTTTAAGAACTACCATAGATAACGCATTTAACATATGCTAAAAGGACCAATCTAAAATAATAAAAGAGATAAATATACAAGCAAAGTTACTCATTCTTGTACAAATTCCCACATGTTAAACTTTTAGCCCCAAGCTTTGCCCACTCCAGAAAATATCTTGGCAAACAAGTGGTTGGATTATTGACCTGCTTGAGATATTTAATCCTGCATGGGTTAAATGTGGGGTAACTATCTGAACACCAGACTGCAAAGCTGTCCATATACATTTCTGCTCCATTGTGCTCAGAGCAGGGGCCTTTAGATTAGTATTAGAGGAGCAAAGGTTTAAAAATAATATCAGGAAGTATTACTTTACTGAGACGGTAGTGGATGCATGGAATAGCCTTCCAGCTGAAGTGGTAGAGGTTAACACAGTGAGGGAGTTTAAGCATGCGTTGGATATGCATAAGACTATCCTAGCTATAAGATAAGGCCAGGGACTAATGAACGAATTTAGAAAATTGGGCAGACTAGTAGGCCAAATGGTTCTTAGCTGCCGTCACATTCTATGTTTCTATGAATTTCTATTGTAATTTTTCTACTTTTAACGTTTTTAAGAAAGGTGAACTACAACTCCTGAAAAGCTTTGCTTTGCTCTATGATGACTCTTACAATGTGTTACTGGACATTGCAGTTTCAGAGACAGAGAAAGTGAGATGTGCATAGATACAGTACCCACCGGAAAGGTAGTGTTTTAGAAAGGATTACGTAAGAGAAGACAGGATTAAGATATAGAATGCTGCAAAACATTAAAAAAAACTGCAAACCCTCTGATGCAAAAATTCAGTTTTTAGGCGCAAACCTGTAAAATGTATAAAAGTTATTTGGGTACCTGGAATAGCCCTTTACCCTTTAATTTACATTCCAAAAAAGAGAACACACCAGAACATTATAGAAATGTATATTCAGTATTATAATTATTATACAAACAAAACAACGATTCTTTGCATATTTTTTTTAATTAAAAAACCAACAGAAGAAGATAGAAATCTGAGGTTGTTTCTGTCTAGTAGGTTTTTCCATTTTTAAAAATGTGTCATTCTTTTAAAAAATATACTTTGTTTTCTGGAAAAGAGAGTATTTTTTAAAAAATCAACAAAAACAAGTGTAGACACGAGAAATATTCCTAATGTACATAAGCTTTAAGTATATCTGTCAGACATTATTAGTAATGCCAATTCCAGAGATTTGATGTGTCTATGATGTTTGGAACTCTGCACCCACAGAGTAAACTAGTTTCCCATTCGGTTTTTCCTATAGTGTATATGATTTGGGCTTACACCATGTACTCTTTTTAACAAATATATAATAAGTTAGATGAAGACCAAATGCGAGCATGCCTGGGAGGAAGACTATATTATGGACATTGGATATATGTACATCTCTGTTAGTTTATGTTAACTTCCACCAGGGGAGCAATGTGATGTCTGGCTGTTCGTATGAGTCCTGAATGAACTGGCTATTTTCCCAGGCTGTCTGAGTTCCAGAAACAAGAGTCTCTTGGTCTTCTGAACATGTTGGAGGCTGTTTCAGCGAGAGTGTAAAGTGATAAACTTCACAGAGATTTGGTTTCCAGCAAGTGTCTTAACAAGTACATATAAATAACTGCAATGATTTGATTACTTGGAATCTGAGAGAGAGCAAAGTTTTCACATCAGAATGTGTTTGATTTTGTCTTAGCAAAGTTGAAGGATCTATGAAAAAGGAGGTGACACCATTGGCCATAAAAATACATGCCTACTGCAGAGAATACCATACAATGCTACCATGCAGCCAGTCTATAACTGAGAGATAATGTATCTGTGTGAACACAGCAATTTACAACATCGTTCTAGATAGCAGGAACTGGTCAAGTGTTATCAATGGGCATATTCTTCAAAACTTGGAAGCGCTTCAAATCTTTTAGACCATAACAGATAACAACAACAATAATTAGTATCGTTGTCATCATTATTATATTTATTATAGTTCAGGGAATTCCCTAGAAGTTTGTAGTAAAAAATAGTTATAAACCAGTTAACCAGGCACATCTCTCTGCCTTCATTTAATTTCACGGCTACTGGCATTAAGTTCTGATGGAGATTCACTATATACATTTATAAACAAGTTCAAATATAGTGCAACATAATGAAATAATGTTCCCTGAACATACATATACTAAATTTGTGCATGAGGAGAAATTCAGATAAGGTAAACCGATTTTCTGAAAATAAACATTTAGCAACATCCGAATTTCAGCCATACATTGGTTCGGCTAAGCAGAATCTTGGTACCAAAAATTCTGATTTGGAAAATGAATCAGACAATCCACAAAGAAACAAAAAATGGGCCAATCAGTGTACTGGAAAATATATACATAATATAATATTATGCTGTCATGTAACATTATGTGTATATTTTGCAGTTGTTCTGCCATTTGGTTCACAGATCAAGTGAGAAAAAGTAACCAATATAGGGAAAACAGGAGGAGCAGTAAAAAAATATAAAATATAATATAAAACATAAATCATGTTTTGCTCATCAACCATCTATTTTATTTGGTGCCACAGGCAGAAGTCAGAATTGCAAGTCACAACTTACAAACATGGCCATTGCCCATTTTGGTTGGTGTCGGATTCGGCTACATTTCAGTGCAGAATACATCCAATAACTCGACCCAAATTCGGTCAAATTGCAATTCAGACTGAAACAAAAGTCTAAAGTCTAAAATCTACATACACAATGATACAACGTGAAATCTCCTTTAGTAAACTTACACTAAAGGAGGAGATTAAAGGATGGTGGTGATTCAAAATAATGTGAGTGCTTGGATGAAGATGATTTGATCACCAGTGAAGAAATGGTAGTGCCTCAAGAAACAATACAAGTCAAGAATAGCAGTCAGTCAAATAGAGGAAAATGTATAGCAGAAACTCAGGCTAGTAAGTCAGAAGGTTCTCTGAAAAGGTTGTTGAGGGAGCTTTCAGATCTATGGTACTGTAAAGAAGAGTCAAACGTAAGGGTAAGAGTAAGTTGAGGAATAGCAAAAGAATGCAGCAGAGAAAAGTAGAAGGTAGTGATGATAGATAACTAGAGGCAGAAGTCATGAACGTAATTCAATCACGACCCTGGGAAAAGTATAGTAAAATAGAAGAATTGCATCAAATTGGGACTAACTGAGCAATCTAAGATACATCAACACTGACGCAAAATATTGTTTAATGTAACTAATTGAAACATTTCACCTACTAAAACATAGTTTTGCTGGACCTACTTGAATATTTTATATCACTACTATCATTGATTGTGGCAGAGTGTGCAGGGGATACTCTTGGGAGTGAATTTGGTCTTTTTTCTGCAATATAAGAGGGGCTACATATAGAAAACATGAGATAGGATTGGGGTTATCTATTGCCTTAATGCTATAGGTGCAGTAGTTTGGTGAGGACCTTGAGGATCCCCTGATCTGTTTTGAATTGGGCTAGAGGGCTTGGGACCACCAGGGCTAAACCTTTTATTTATTACACCACTCATGTGCACTGTCTCCTATACTAACTTGCTAAACCACTCTCCAAGCATGCGAAATACAAAAACCAAGAGATAACTCAGCGCTAATTAACACACAAAATGGAAAGGTTGCGCCAAAGATAAAATACAGATAATATCAATAGTAGAGATAGTATTAGCAAGAGATCCTCTTGTATAGGTGACTATAAGTCATAGATGAAAGTCAATATAAAGTACTTGATAGAAAAATGAAAGATCCTCAGTTGAAATGATGAGTCAATGCATCCGAGCGCTCCGTATGCATATATAAAAGACAAAAAACGGAGGACAGTGGATAGTGCAATAAATGTGATTAGTGATATAAGTAGAAATAATGGTAGCACACTCACTGGCAAGCTATAGCCAGCTCTAGCGTAATAGGCATACAGCGGTATAATCCTCACTTATAGGATATGCAGCAAGTGTCCACCTCAGTAGCGATATCCAAAAACTCAGGAAAGGGATAGAAAGACAACTAATAGTGCCCTCAATATAAAAATATCAATAGTCACTTGGACCAATTGTCCCGGGTTGGGAGGCAAAAAATAACACCACTAAAATCATCAACTTAATGCAGTAGGCGAAAATAGCGGAGAGCCCTAGTATCCTACTCGCAGTCGATGCCGAAAAGGCGTTCAACAGAGTGGACTGGTCCCTAATGTTAGCTACTATGAGAGGCCTAGGTTTCGGGACCAGATGGATGGAATGGCTGGGAGCCATTTACTCTGCGCCAACGGCGAGGCTGCGTATAAATGGCCAACTATCCGACCCAGTAAAGAAAAGCAATGGCACAAGGCAGGGATGCCCCCTTGATCTTCATGCTAGTACTGGAGCCATTCATACAGGGTTCCTAATGTTAGCTACTATGTGAGGCCTAGGTTTCGGGACCAGATGGATGGAATGGCTGGGAGCCATTTACTCTGCGCCAACGGCGAGGCTGCGTATAAATTGCCAACTATCCGACCCAGTAAAGAAAAGCAATGGCACAAGGCAGGGATGCCCCCTTGATCTTCATGCTAGTACTGGAGCCATTCATACAGGGGATTAGAGACAATCACCAGATCTGGGGCTTTACAACCGGGAGAGTGGAATATAAAATTTCAGCCTTTGCTGATGACCTTATGTTTACGATAGGGGACCCAGAAAACTGCCTCCCCTATATAGTGGACAAAATGTCCACCTATAGCAAAGTCTCTAACTTCCAGGCCAATCTTTCTAAATGTGAGATACTCCCATTACACACCACTCCAGAACTAGAAATTCACCTCAAAAATACATTCGAGTTCAGCTGGTCTGACACGTCCATCAAATAATTGGGGGTACACTTACCCCATGAGCTGGGATGTATCTATGAAATTAACTTTCCTCAGATAATACTCGCTATCTACAAAGACTTAACCAAATGGAATAGACCGGATTTAGTTGGTTCTGTAGAATGAATATAATTAAGATGAATGTGCTCCCACGCATCCTGTATGCACTCCAAACATTACCTATACTTATCCTGAGAAAATTCTTTGACACGATCTGCAAGACCATAACCACCTTCCTGTGGTCCCGCTTGCAACCCAGATTGGAACACTACCTCCTGGCGATAAGGAAGGGATTGGACTCTCAGACCTATACCTGTATCATAGGGCCGTACACCTGACTAGAATCTATCAATGGACAAATGCCCTATCAACACAGCAGTGGTGGACAATAGAAGAGTCATTCTTTACAGCCCCTATTAAAACTATTCCATGGCATAAATCTTCCCTTCAACTGCTAAACCACAGACACCACCTGACGATAGAGGCCACACAACAAATTTGGATATCAGTGCTTACCAACCAATGAAACCTCTACCAGTAGGGTCACGTGAGCTTACGGAATTTGAAAAGTTGTGCTCTTCGCACCCACTTAAGAAAAAATGCTCTCGACAATGTACAAACTACTAACTGAGTCGGGAACACAAAACTGTCCCTCATACACTAGGAAATGGGCCGCAAAGCTACAGATCATTCTTACGCCCCTACAATGGTGACAAATATTCAAGGGGACACACAAAACCTCCATATGCACAGCCACACAGGAAGACAATTACAAAAGACTCTCCCGCTGGCACTATACACCGGCTAAACTGCATAAGTTCTACCCCAATTCACAACATACTTGCTGGAGATGCCAGCAACCTGAGGCACACCCCTCACACATATGGTGGGAGTGCAGCGGATACTCACACTGACTAAACTAATCACAGGAGTGAGGGTCCCCCTTTCCCTAGAATATATTTTATTCCTCCTACCTATCCCAGATATAAAGAAACACACAGCATCTCTTCTATCCCACCTTTTCACTGCCACAAATCAGTTGATCTCACTGAAATGGAAACAAGTAAACCTCCCTTCTCTGAGGGAATGGATAAACAGGGTGGAAAAGACGAAGCAAATGGAGGAACTTACTTAACCTATATCAAAAAATTATCAAACATGCACGACATAGTACACTTTTAGATATCTAGAAGGAGGGAGCGAGAAAGTGATTAGTCTCAGGTTAAAATTGGGAATAGAGCTATACGTAAAAGCCGGGGAAGTGATTACCTTACCCTATGATATAATCAGTGAATCAGCTAAGACAACTAGCCTCATCCCACGAATAAAGTTGAAGCCACCAGCTGGCAACCGAAATTAACCGCCTATGTATATTGAAGATGTGAAAAATAGCGACAGGGGGAAAATCGACCGCCAAAGAGTATCAGTTTGTACATGTATGTTACATTTCTTACTGCAATGTCTGCAAATATTTTCTGCAAATGCAAATACCAATAGATAAAATGTATACAAATTTACTTACAAGGATAGAACAGGATAACTGCTCTATGGTATCAGCATTAGTGGTATGATCCCCACCTAGGAGTACAGGAAAAGTAAAGGGTGTAAAATCAGTGTACAAGAAAAGAGAAAATTGGCACAGGTTAGTGACCAAAAAACCTTTAATTAATACACAATATAAAATATCCAAGCACGTTTCGCCTAGGGCTTCTTCAAGTGGTTAGATTAGTATACAATCTGGCAGTTGGAGTTTACTGAGGACCCTTTGTTTTTAACATGTTTTATTACTAAAAAACATTTAATTTAAGTACTAAATTTAAAAGTATGTCTTTATTTTTTTATTTTATGTCAACTATGTATATATTAATTTTTAATTGGCAAACCTAATTTTGGCGCCAATTTTAACCATTTTAGCCCTATATAAACACCTATTACACTAGAGCTGGCTATAGCTCGCATAAATGTGAGTGTACTACCATTATTTCTACTTATAACACATCTCTACTCACACTTATTGCACTATCCGCTGTCCTCCGCTTTTTGACTTTTATATATGCATACGGACCGCTCGGATTAATTGATTCATTTTTCTATCAAGTACTTTATATTGAATCTCATCTAGCACCTATACAAGAGGAGAGATGGGCTACTAGCTATGTGCTATAATATGTTTGAAAACAATGTTAATTTACTTACAGGGAGAAAGAGACCTTATCAATACATGGCTGTAGTCAAGATGAAAATCATGTCATCATCCACCCAGCTGGTGGTGGACTGCCTTATTTTCTCCTGTTTAATAGAGTGAAACTTGTAATGATCCAGTATGAGAGAATTGGCAAATTAACAGTCCTTCAAAATGTGTTGCTCATGAATGCAGTTTTTTTTCCCTGTAATAGACAGTACAAAACCATTACTTTAAAAAAAACTATTAATCAACAACAGGTTTTCAAAGATTTGGCAAATGTTCTCACTTACACATTAAATTCACTCCATTCAGTAATAGACTTTCTTGTTTCAGGATTCGCAGGCTATTATCAGAGAATGAGCTTAGAGCTGCACCTCAACCCACCTCTGTGGACGTCTCCTTAAGTGTCTGGGTTTTCTGTATTTGGTGTTGGACTAGCAACATTTATTTGTTGTTGTATTTTTATACCTCCGAGAGATACAATGTATAAACTATTTTTGTACTAAATCTCTTTACGACTGTGCACCTAGGCCATGTATTTAAGTCTACTCTGACTACATTTCAAAAATAAAAGGTATGTGTACATTGTGTTGATAACATTAGTAAATACACCCATACATAATAAATATGTCTATAATTGTATTATAATTAGATCATTATACATGTACAGTCCACATTGCGTTTAATATTTTTTGTATTAATCTTGATTAAATGGAATGGGAGCTATAAGAGATCTCATCAAATATTCTCTACAGCTGCTTTGGGCTGGGGGATACAATGATTGGCTAATAAACTTCATAGTGAGCTATGAAAGGTAATTTGAAAGTTTACAGACTGCTATTGATTTCTCTGATTTAGGTCTCATACTGGTAGGAAAGCTACCATGTATCTTTACAATAGAGCGTTAGTACAGACAGACTCAGTTCGGTCTATTCCCTTATGAAGTTGGTTAATTCTTGCAGCTTTGATGTAAAAACTCATTCTGACCTTGAGTGAGTTCTTCAAAGAGAGAAATTAGCTGCCTAGAAAAAATATAATGACCTAAGTGTAGGAATTCTAGATGCACATGTTGTAGAGCTATTGAACTTCAGTTGACTTTAGAGGTCCTATTTGTGGTCTAAGATGCCTGTTCAATCAGAACATGTAATTGGAGAAAGGTGTTAATTTTTGCAGAGTTTGATGATGCTAACCTATTGGCTTGCTGCTTCAGGATCTGCACGTGAACATGATTTTGAGTCAAGGGAAATACTAAGTATTTAGCTGGCTAAAAAAATATTTTTCTAAATGAATGGCATTTTAAAAAATATGATATAGTTTAGTGTGTGGGAACAAAACATTTTATTTACTTTGCTAACGTGACATGGGGAATGGTTTCCTAAGTGTATTGTTTATTTTAACGCACATTGCTGAGCCTGTAAATATATTACTTTATGCAGCTAAGCTCTGATTACAAAGTTTAAACTAAAATAGATATAATCACCACTTGACGATCAGTATGGAGGTGGCAATTTTAAAATTGCATCACAATATTAAAATGCTATGTGACAGTAGTACAAAAAAAATAAAGATGCAAAACTATTGGCAATATTTTACAATTTGGCTCTTTTTATATTCTATTTTGCAGTTCCATTGTAAATGTCTTGTCTCTAGTGCTATCAGAGGTGGGGTTTGAACTCTATAAAGTGGTTGCTGTTGCTTAGTGTGTATGCATATGCTGATCAGCAACAACTTGAAAACCACTAACAGGTGAAGTGAATACCACTGATTACATTGTTACAATGAGACCTGTAAAGGGGTGGGATATATTAGGCAGCAAGTGAACACTCAGTTTTTGAATTTCATGTGTTGGAAGCAGGAAAAATGGGCAAGCGATAAGATCTGAGTGACTTTGACAAGGGTTAAATAGTGATGGCTGGACGACTGGTTCAAGGCATCTCCAAAATGGCAAGTCTCAATGATGAAACACATCTTTTGGATCAAGTGGGTGGCTGGGTGCATGTGCGTTGTTTACCTGGGGAAGAGATGACAGCAGGATGCACTATGGAAAGAAGGCAGGTTGGCAGAGGCAGTGCTATGTTCTGGGCAATGTTCTGCTGTGAAACCTTGGATCCAGCCATGCATGTGGATGCTACTTTGACATGTACCACCTACCTAGAGATTGCTGCTGACCACGTACACTCCTTCTTGGCAATGGTATTCCTTGATGGAACTGGCTTCTTTCAGCAGGATAATACACCTTGCCTCACTGCAGAAATGATCCTGGAATGGTTTGAGGAACATGGCATGGTCAGTATGGTCAGGAAGATAGACTGAAGGAATAGATAAACCACTGGCATTAGTGGAGTATGCATTCAGATATCTGTCTGAAATATACTAATACTTTTTCCTTTAACACCAATGTAAAGAGTGACATATATTATGACTGACCTTTCTAGCAGTGTAGCCAACATCATTAAAATAAATAAATTATGTAGGGAGTGAAAAAAACTCATTAAAACAATCTACAGACAAATATTTCATTACCATGGTAGGTCAGTAAATATTGCATTATCATGGTAGGTCAGTTTACCACTAGACTTACAAGCATTGCTAGGTGGCAAAAAGATCGCTTCAGCACACCAATAAAAAAATGAAAATCCTTTTCAGTTAGTATGCTTCCAGGTTTAGCATTAGTTTAGAGTGGCTGTTTAGTGGAAGATAGGACAATACATTGGCCTACCTATTAGGGCACCTAGCATATAATGGCCAAATGCAAAGCCAATGGGTGATGTCAAAAATCCTGTTAGAGCTGACTAAGCATGACTAAAGGGTCTCTTCCCAGAGAATATGTAAATTAAAAAATATTACAAAATGAGTCATGTCAGCGAATATTATTATTATTTTTTTTTTTTTTTAAATACTCAAAAATCTTGGCATGATTAGCTGTTTAGCCTCAAAGTAGCATCTCCAGCCATCAGATGGAAAAACTGGTGAATTAATTATTACAGACACCATATTTTTCTTTCTAAAAGACACTTGTCATTAGTTCTTACCATGCCAACGGTATTGATTTTCTTTAATTACAGCAAAAATTGGGGGACCCTGCCCCACATACCCTATGAATATGCCACCAATCTGATAGGGTAAAAAATAAGAAATAAGTTAGGCTTTATAAGAACAAGTTATTTTGCATTATTTTGTAATGTTAAACATTTGCACTTTCCTTGTCAGTTTCTGAAATGTCTTTGTTTACTGATAATGCTAACTGAGTGTATATTTAATTAGGGACATTTTCAATCTTAAAAAAATTAATAATTAGTATCACTGCATGTTGGTGCAAAGCAGATAAGTTTATGTTCACAAAATATTTCTAAGATACAAATCCTTGTTTCTTTCTTACTGCAGAATGCACCAGTCATGGTAGGTATCTGAGTCATGGCTTACACACCTGGAGATCCTGAACCATCATAAAGAAAAATCAGTCGCCCTCTGGACTATTTGTCATTTCATTTTAGTAGAAAATCTCAAAAGGAATACGGCAGGGAAATTAAACACCTGAAAATGATCAAAGAAAAAAAAAAGTGTTATTCTGCTACCTTAACATTAAGCATTAAAAGGGACATCCTGGGTACAATAACAACTTCATTGGAATTGAGTTGTTATGGTGCAAGAAAATCCCTGGGGTCAATGAACAATTTTATCCCAAAGTCTTGAATCAGCTTGGCCCAGCTCCCTCTGCAATCTGAGGCTTGAATCAGGAAGTCTCGGACCGGACGCCCCTGATAGGCTTAGAGCATCAGCGGACATTCTTAACCTATCAGTAACTTCCTATTCACAAAATTGAATGAGACTAATGTGTATGTTTCTCACTCTGTTTTTTTTAATGAGAAGCTACTGATAGGCTGCGCTCAGTCGATCAGCAGCTCCCAGTCCGAGGTTTCCCATTTCAAGCCTCAGACTGTAATTTAAGTAGCTGGGTAGAGCTGACAGGCATCGGATTCAAGACTTTGCAATAAACCATTTGTTAATGTTTTTACCCCTTGATGAACACCAGCGCCAGGGGACCTCCTTGCACTATAACAACTTAATTCTAATTAATTTGTTATGTTGCCTAAATGTTACTTAAAGCACGCTTACATATACTAAAACAATCAGTATTTATTTATCTTGAAAACAATGGATTTTGTCTGATTATATTAGTCTTCTATGTTGTCACTATAACTATGTTTTTTGGTATCTATTTAATTTCAGTACATAGAGCAAAGTATGGACCAGCTGCTTCCCTGCAGGTGCTATTATCTGATGCATGCTAAGGATTATGGGAGTTTTGCAATGATGAACTATAGAAGTATAACAGCTAGATGGTCTCATTTGTAGGAACACAGTGAACACGGGTGTTACATTTTAATTTCCTACCACATATAAAATACCATGACCACCAGACCAGGGAATTTTTGGATACTCTGTTACAATATCACAAAGTCTTGTTGGTAGGTCATAAAGTTTTTTCATGGGTTTGAAGTCCCATTTCCACAGCATGAGGCCGTTATGATAGTGTCTTGCCTTCTCTCATTTTATTTCAAGTTCTTCCAGCACTGGATTTTGAAAGAGGGAAAAGGAAAGGAGAGCTAGGGGTAGCAGCATGTAACGCACACATGAAAAAGCGACGAGGTAAGCGATAGCAAACATTTCAAAGCCTTAACCTGATCTGAAGCTGCGGGATGCTGCAGGAATAGGCTGAGCATTCTCAACAACTTCAGCCGCAAGATGAAAGAAGCTTTCAAACTGAAAAACTAAAAGTCTTTAAAAGGTACAGTGACTGTTGAAAATATAATACTTTAAAAAAAAATATGTCAGGTGTCTGCACATGAAAAATAAAATTCAAGGAGCTCTTAGAAACACATATTATACAATATTAATTTTGTTAATCCCAGGGAAAATACCTCCCCTCATATTGTTTCATTTTCCTACCCTCGTTCAACCTGTTGTCCAAATATTGCATATCCTCTGACTACATCATTTTAAGTATGCAAAAAAAATAAAAAATTGAAGGAAACAGAAAATTGAAATACAGTGTGTGAGGTGCTAGATCTTTGCTTGCATAGATTGATTCAACAGGATCAAGAGGTGCGCTATGAGCTATGAGCAGCAAATGTAATATAAGTCACACTTACAACATTACTATTATTAATATTTAATAATTTATATATATATATATATATATATATATAGATATATATATATATATATATATATATATACATTTTTTTTTATAGGGGCAATCTAGCTACCAACATCATTTTTGTATGTTTTCTAACTTTTAGTCTAAATAGTAACCTACATGTATTTACATACTCAAAAGTGTATATTTTATTAAAACAAATACATTTTACAGCATTTTGTATCTGAAGCCTGTTTCCTCTATGCCTACCACCTTCTCCATTCTAAAATACGTCCTTCTTCATGGTTACTTTAGATAGTACAGGATGTCACAGCTCCTTTCTGTACCTCCCAGTTAGCAGTGATTCTTCAAATATATGGTTGTTCTTACAGAAACAGTAGTTTGAAAAGCTTATGGAAAAGTATGAGAACATTCTGATTAGTTTGTGTGTGTGTGCGTGTGTGTGCGCGTGTGCGCGTGTGTGTGCGCGTGTGTGTGCGCGTGTGTGCGTAAAAGACAATAGTGAGCCGTGAGCAAGTTGTGCTATGAAGTTATTTATGTGGATTCTGGTGCTCCTAGTTACACTACTGCTTATTCCAATCACGCAGTGCTATTTAATGAACTCGGAATTTTAGCAGTGAATCTGAATGTCAAATTATATAGACTAAAAAAATAGCCAAGCTGTGCTCATAGCTAAGATAGAGAATTTTAGCCTCAATTTTGCATAAAGATTTAATTTGCTAAAATTCAGAGTTTAGCGAATAACGTTGAAGAAATGAAATCCCATCTTGAATTATGAACAAACTCTAAAAAAATAAATAAAACTGTAAAAAAAAAATAGATAATCTTTACTATTCAAGATAGTAACATAATAGATGCATTGATTTTTGTACGTACCCAATATTTTGTTAAACAATTCACTTATAGTGTTCTAAATTCTCTCTGGAAAGAAATCAATGTCAAACTGGGAATACCTTAATTGAGAATTGGATAGATACATATGCATAAAGATATGCTCATGAAGTCAGTCTCAGACCAACAGTTAGAGCATTTCTCTACAACTGGGAATTCAACTGTGGCTATAATCTTCAGCTTTGGGTAAAGAATTTACTCAGCTGTAGACAGTAGCCAGGCATGCGTTGTGACAGTCCCATCTCTAAGTAACAAGCACTGAAAGCAATCTACTGTACTAATACAAACTGATTTATGTATCCTTCAGGTGAAACAAACTAATGAAATGTATTGACCCTCCTCACTCACAGCTGAATCAAAATGACGTTGAATGACATGAAATACATTGACATTGATTGGGAGACATTCGTGGAGATGCTTAGACAGTTGCTTAAGTGTCACATTAGCAGAGCATCTACTTTCAAATAGAAAATTATTACAGTTTTATTGACAGAGTTGTCTTGTGGGTTGAAGTGACTCCATGGAAAGGAAATAAGATCAACGCAGTATAATAACAGCTGTGCAGGTGTCTTGGATCTCAGCAAGCCTGAACATTTCCTGATATAATAAGGATGTGTTTATAAAATAATCTCTCTAACTGCAGGTGTGTGAATTTTATCCCGGTGTGTATTATAAAAGGCAAAGTATGGGTTAAGAACGTAGGACTTGATTATATCTTCTTGAAAATGAAGACATTACACTGATATCCCTTTTTAAGACGATCTTAAGGCTAAAACATTTTGTGCGCTAGAAATAAAAAATATACAAAAAATGCAAAAAGAATATGTCTCACATATTTTAACATTAAATTAAATAAGCCAACTATAAATTATTTGTTTTTGTTTTTTACTTCTTTGGCATAACTATATAAACCTACAAAAAATATGCTATTGGTGTTTTTTTTTATTAATAATATTCTAATGCTGAAAATTATGCTTGGCCTCACCGTATTGTAATGGAGTAAATCACTTAGTAGATTTAAGGAATACATATATTCACGTCTGGACAAAAGAGATAGTACTTATGCTAATACTCACATGATCAGGAATGATTCTGCCAAAACTATAGACTTACATACATATAATTCTGCCTGCAATCTGCTATAAGTGTCTGTAACCAGATGTTCCATTTCTGAAAAAATTTGGAGTTCAAACATTCGTGTTTTTTGGCTGCAAACCCTAGTTAAAAGCAAAATAATCGAACGCCTTTCTTTTTTTTCGTAAGAAAAGGTTTGCTTCCACAAGGCCGACAACTTATTTATTGCGTAGGGAAGCTGCGATATGAACAAAATTATAAACAAAGGTACATCTCTTCTGGTGATATTAAAATAAAAAAAAATAAAAAGATCCTACTAAAATAGAGAACTGGTCCATTTTCTTGAGACTGTCTCAGGTTTTGAGCAAATATAAAAACATTAAAATGTTACCAGCTGATCAAAATATGTATACCTTTTTGCATACCTTTTTATCCCACTCAACAGCATCGCAAATAGAGTTCAGTATTCAGGTATACACGCAATGGACCCATGTAAAATGATTGATTTAGAGTCATTTTCAGGTGTGCACTCAATGTTTATGTCTTAAAGTGAACCTGTCATGACATGTTCACTTTAGCAAAAATCCTGCCAGTCGCATTAAATATATAATTAACAGAGATACTGGGTGCTACACTACTCCTTTTCTTTAGTTCATATCAATAAACAAAACAAAAAACTAAACTAAAATATAATTTGCTCATTTAATAAACAATTGGAAATTTCAGGTCAAAATAGCCAAATTGGGGGGGGGGGGGGGGGGGGGGGAATCTATAGTTTGTCTATTTTGTCAGCCTAGTTCTTTCTTTTTGTCTTTTACTGGCATTTCTTGGAATAGTCAGTAGCGCAGTAGGCACATGAGGTACTCACTCAGAACAGACACATCTGATAGCTTGCCCTCTGGGTTGTTCCCACTCAGCAAATGTCAAGTGAACATTAGTTCAAAAACGTTTGACTTCCACTACACGGTATCATGGAGTAAATACTGCTACAGCAAACACTTCAGAAGTTATTTTTGATAAACTCTTTGCAGAAACACGTGATTAATGTTTTGATTCTTATATAACGAAGGCTATATCCCTTTTTTTATATCTATAGTTAATTTACTATTGACATTTACGAAGACATTGATTGGGGAAGACTTTGGGGCTGAAGCTCCGGATGTGAGGCTCTTAAGCTAAAGGAGGAGGTGGCTGAGGGATATAAGTGTTTTTTTTAATTTTTTTATTCATGTCAGGCAGCTGCTTCTAAAAAGCAACTGCCTATAATAAAAACAAGCACCAGTACTATAGTGCACCTCCAAGCTACTACAAGAGAAGGGGGTGGTGCCCTACACTAAATGGGACAGGGTGCAGGAGAACAGAATTTGGCTGCACACCCCTCCATTAGTTTGGTAGCAAGGCAGAACTCTGGTAACACACAATGGGCTTGTTTCAGGTTATTATTTCAATGAGATAATAGAGAGCAGCATCAGCATGCTGTTCGTGGATATAAAAGAGTCCATAACATAGAAAGATGTAGGTACGTCACAACATATCCCCTTCTCCCTGTTAATGTAGCGGTCATCAGTTTTTCCATGTATTGCAGGTGTTGCATGTATTGCATTACATAACTAATCATGATGCCCCACATTGTTACAATATGAGACACAGTAAACTACCTCATTGGAGGAGTACCTCCAAATAACGCTGTTTTAATGAACACAGTCCATAAGGTAAGAAAATTGAATTAGGACGGAAGGAAGATGCAAGGGTGGGAAAAGGGGTGAGCAAGAAAGGGATTCATTGTCCCTTACCAGGAAAGGTTAAAGGATCTTAACATGTATAGCTTGTAGGAGAGACGAGACAGGGGGGATATGATAGAAACATTTAAATACATAAAGGGAATCAACACAGTAAAGGAGGAGACTATATTTAAAAGAAGAAAAACTACCACAACAAGAGGACATAGTCTTAAATTAGAGGGGCAAAGGTTTAAAAATAATATCAGGAAGTATTACTTTACTGAGAGGGTAGTGGATGCATGGAATAGCCTTCCAGCTGAAGTGGTAGAGGTTAACACAGTAAAGGAGTTTAAGCATGCGTGGGATATGCATAAGGCTATCCTAACTATAAGATAAGGCCAGGGACTAATGAAAGTATTTAGAAAACTGGGCAGACTAGATGGGCCGAACGGTTCTTATCTGCCGTCACATTCTATGTTTCTTTGTTTCTATGTTTCTATTGTCATGGACCATGGCTGAATGAGCCCAAATTCCCAAGAGTTAATAGCAGGAGTTCTAACTCATGCCTATGAACTGTTTTATTAAATTTGATGTAACTTTCAACAATGCTTGAACCTTCTACATTGTCTTGAATAGAGACACATTGAGATGTATCATTTTTTAAAAATCATATTCTTCCTCTTACTTTCTCACCAAACTGTCAAAATATTTGCAAAATAGTCATTTTAAACTGAATAAATAACAACAAAACATAAAGTTTAGTCTGTGAACATGAGGCACTTGCATAGAAGAAATGATAGTTTGTGTACATGGCATTAGGAAAGAAGGTGCTAAATAGAAATATTCTCTTTGTCGAAAATAATAATATGCTTACCATTTGTTTTCCTTCTGAGGCAAATATTTGTGAATAACAGTAATATTAAACGTCATAAAGAGAGTTTAAGAAAGCAGTGCTTTATAATCAACCCTCCCACTCGCAGAAGGTGGATCCTTCAAGCTAATGTCGTTGTGTAAAAAGATTGGTTTTAGTTTGTCTTATCAATTGCTTTTAAACAACAGTAAAATAAGCCACATGGCTTCTACTCACACCTTGGAATCCACATATGAAATGCATTTGGTATATCAAACACAGGCAGTGACTTCTAGAGAATGAAACAGGAAACAGCACCTCATCGGGTCATGACTTTGCCTGCTCTATGTTTAGTGTCATCAGATCTGTTATTTAAAAGTACATAAATCCAATAAATAGAGGCGCTTACAAACAGACAGCACTAAATATGAAATCTGAAGTCAGTTCCTTGGGATGATGTGAACAAAGATTAATGCAATTTTAGTTGTCTTTGGTCATCTTGATAACCGATTGGATGATTAATTAGTTTTGCAGATTAGACAGAAGTCTTTCGCTCTGGATTCCTTTGGAAAAAAGCCCAAATAGCAGCAGATTTTGTTTCATTCCCTTTAACACATTGTACTTGATAAATTTACATATATGTATTAGAAGTATCATCTGATGCCCTACATTACTAATGTCAGTAAATTGGCAGCGTATAATTTATCTAAGTACCTCTGCACTGATTGTCCTCTATATCTTTTCCCAGGCACAAAAAAAAGCTTTTATTCTATATCACTGAGATTTTTCATAGTAAGATTTAGTAACAGTGGGGAGAATGATAGCAGGAGAAAGCATCTTGTGATTTGATCATCTGTAGTAGGATGTCCTAATAATAGGGACTGGTCATACATATTTTTGTAATTGTATTTAGGTATCAGATATTAACAATCTAGATTACAAGGTAGTTATACCATAACTGTTGCAGTTTCTTATACCATGTTAGGTAAGAAAAGGAAACCCAACAGTGTTATTTTTATACCAAGACATTGAAATAAAAGGATAGAGTTCCATAGTTGGTGGGATTTGTGACAAATTCTTGCAAATAAATTGGGCGTTTCTAAATAGGACAAGGAGAGGGAGCAACTGACAGTGACTGTATCACATTTTAGGATAATGTTCGTTCTAATGTACTGTGCAGTATTTGTCAAAAAAGTACAATATATGATCTAAACATTACTAGTCATTATATTTTATAGTCAATAGCTAGGCTCTTTAATTTGTGGATCGAAAGGGCAGAGTGTGACCCACTTACTATCAGTCCATATAAGTATATTTATTGCTACCTTTCTTTGAATTATCATGCAAACAAGACAAGAAAGTTGTTTGTATATTTTGATGAATCCCCTCCACTTTCTTTATAAGGGGTGGGCCATGACTTTACTGTTGATGTGTTTCTGGTTAGAGTGACGCTCTGCTCTCATTTTCCTACCCATTCTCAGCTTCTTTGCCCAAGGCCCATGTCCTTGTGCTAAAGGAAGGTAATATGTGCAGACAGATCCAAGATGTATATGAAGAGGGTGTTGAAAGAGATGCCCGTCTCTCACCCCATTCCTAGACTAATGTTAACAGATGACTTGAGGTCATCAAGATGAAGCTGAGCCAGATTCCTGAAATTACAAACTGATATCTTGCTTGTATGTCAAAGATTAAAAACACTCCTCAGCCGTTCTCTATATATCCTTCCAGCCTTAAACATCATTGCTTACATATTTATTAAACTATATATATTTATATATACATATGTATATATATATATATATATATATATATATATATATATATATATATATATACATATATAAGTATAAAGACAATATATATATAGTTCCTGTGCATAAATCTGATATATATATATACATCATTTTTAGATAGTTCGGTTATTGTATTTGTAAATATTTAAAAATGTATTATCAAAACTATAATTTGCTTCTCACTAAACTTTGTCTTTTTGTTAGTATTTAAGAAACCTGATGGTGAGCATTACTCAACTGTTTTTGCCTTCATGTTTACACTAACCTTTAAAAAAAAAGTGCACTTACCCACTCCTATACTTATCGTTATTCTGTATATGTATATACTATGCCTCTGCATAGAATATTTACTGTGTTAATAGATCATGTCAATTATCTATGTAATGTATCACTGCACGTCAAAATAGAGATTTGCAAAAAAAAAGTATTTTATTTGTATTTTATTGAGTTTTCACACATAAAAACACCACTGTATCGTGGATCTATACAACAACATCATAGTTTAGTCAGTACCTACTTTACGACATATTTCTGTACACTGTAGGGATATGCCTTAGCGAATGGCCCTCTGTTGGTTCACATCATAGGCTAGTGGGGTCTATTCCGTGTTGTCATCCCTCTTTTCACCATGTAACTCTGCTTGGTAAGTTAAAGAACATTTTAACTGAAACTGGTTCACATACACTATTTACAAAATATAGGGAAGCTTATCTTAAATTGTGTCATCATGGCTAGTGTGGGTTCGTTCTCCCCCGCTCGGGTAACCTTGTGCTAGTAAACTGTCGACTATACCCACCTTGTCGGTGCTGTGACTATGTGTCTGGGGTATGGTGAGTCAACGTTTTGTACTGGTCTTGGCCTTAAGGGCCCACACTGGGTCTGCGCCTGTTATTTGTAGGCGCTGGAGAAATGTCGCCTGGTCTCCACTGGGGGGTAGGGTGAGTATCTCCTCTCCCCTCTGAACCCCTAATGTTCCATCCACTTCCCACCTATACTTGATTCCTGCCTCCTGCAGCCATCCAGCGACTGGGCCCAGCTGCCGTTTTGCCGCAAGCACAGCGAATAAAAGGTCCCCATAAATAGCTACATTGCAGCCCTCAAATCGGACACTTTTAAGCTCTCTCGAGCGGGACATAATGGCGACCCTAGCCGCAATGTCTTTAGCTACTGCAATAATATCTCTGGGTGCGTCCGCTGAGGCAGATGCAGCTTTGCAGATCCGGAATGCTGATGTCACCATCTCCAGGGCAGCACCTCTCTTGACTCCCATGTAGGTCAGTAGGTGGTGGAGATCTCCTCCCGAGATCCATTCCGGTACCCCTCCTAGGTGGATATTCTTTCTTCTGTGCCCTGACTCCAACACCGTCACAGTCTTGGTAAACTTCTGGACTTGTTGGGCGAAGTCTTGGATCTCCTCTTGAGTGGTCTGTAGCCATTGTTCCCTTGCTCCGTCTCTGGACTACACTTAGTTGATTCTTTTGCCTAGGGTCCCCTGCTCAGCTTGGGTTACTCACAGGTCTGCTTTCCACACCTGCGCATCTCCAGCAAGAGGTGGTTTATGTTTCTTTTTGTTGCCTGGCGATGAGTCTTCATCGGATTCGGCCTCGTTGTTGTTGCAGCTAGCTTGGGTGACCCCTGTGGGTTGCTCTGCACCTTGCAATGCCTCTGAGGCCTCATCCTCATTCTGCGCTGCAGGTGCAATCTTGGGCACGACGCGCGGGATAGTCCGGTCAAACAAGAGCCTGATATCAGGCAGTTTTGGGTCTCCGGTACATTTTTTTGTTGTTTTTTCGCTCCATAATGTCAACTTTGTTTAGTGCCTTTTGGAGCTGTTTAAGTATTTTAGTTTGTTGATTTTCTGCCTCTGTTGCGGAGCTCCTCTTAAGCACGTCTTTCTTGCTACTCAGTCAGCCACTCCCCCCATATGCCCACTTTTAAATATAAATTCTGCCAAGAATTAAAACAGACATGATTCATATATATAACATCTTATAAACACTACACTGCTTCCCTTGTATTTACCCAGAAGATGGAGCAGGACACTGGTGATGCTGGACAGATCAGAACACAGCGACACTGACAGCTCTTCTCCCTAGAGGACACAATGACCTTTGGAGGTCATGTTGTGGTCACGTGAAACTGTCAATCATAAACTGTATGACAGCTGTAGACACTTCAACAGCGGTAAGCAGGTGTACTGCAGTACTTGCAGCATGGCAAACTTTTGTCTCATGTGCCAGCTGAGAGGCCTCAGCATGCCTATTGTGGTATGCACACCATGGATTTTGCTAGAGCTGACATATAGGTTATGGTATATATTAAATATTTAATATATAAATCCAAATCTAGCCTGTGTAATATTTCTTCAAATTTAGTATTTAAATATTAAAATAATAAATTTTAATACTATCTTGCTATTTTACTAAAATATGCTTGCTCGTATACATCCTGGAATATTTTTTGTAATTTCTTCTTTTTTTTTTTTTTTTATTATTTTTCACTAGAAGGATATCATACATATTATCTCCTGAAAATAAAAAGTAAGTAGCGTAATTACTGTATGTCATGAGATATAATGAAAATAAAAACATAATGTAATAAAAAATAGTTGTAACATTAATCGGTTTCCCAGAAACATAACACATTGTCTTTGGTTGGCTGTCATTAAATGGACAAAAATAAAAAGATTATGTAGATGTCAATCCTTCTTTAGGATAAAAACTGATAACTCAACACCATTGTTACCAAGAAAGATAAGCAAACGTCCTATGTAATAGTCCAATAAGATTTGAACACAAAATGGAAGACGAAATAAATAAAATGAGGAAAATACGCTAATGAGTTATTTGAGATCTTGTTTGATATATTATATCTTATCTTATATTACATGCAATACTATACTGTAATAACCCCACTTGTCTGGTTACAACTACATGTTTGTTCGTCCACCCACTGTAAAGCGCTGCGGAATTTGTTGGCGCTATATAAATAATAACATAATAATAATAAATAACAATAAAGTCCTATTTGAAAACCCAAGATGTATCCTCACAGACAATAATACTTACACCAGAATTTTCACACAAAATAATATTTTTAATATTGGAGATTCTGAGATGCTGCCTTTTTGGGCTGTTGGCGGGAGTGGACTTCCAAGAGGCAAACTCTTATGGAATGCATGATTAGATTAGAGTAAGTGTTTACTCAACTTGCTGAATAGTATTTAAACCATAAGTCTATTTCTCTATTCCTTCCAAAACACTATTGGATAACTGTAATTTTTAGTAAGCAGAGTAAACCCTTGCTCTGCTAAGGGAATCCAGTGCAGAGTCTCCAGGTCTTGTGGATCAAACCTCTCTTCATCAAGTAGGTGAATTATCATTTAGCTAATCATGAATTTCTTCCATCTGTTTGGGCACCCCTATTTAACTGACGGTGATGGACACTTCCTTAAAATCTAATCCTATCCATTCACACAAGCTCACTCTTTTTATCCAGAACTGTCCTTTTCCTACTCCTGGATAAAGAAGAAGGTAGAGATCTCCTGAGCACCAACTCAGATTTGACATAATCGTGTTTAGGAGCTCTGATTTCCAAACTTTAATGTGCAGGATTACATCATATTTTCCCTACAGTTGTTCTTGAAACATTGGTGATATCTTACTTCCATAGTGGAAATATAGGCTGGTTCATGCACATAACACAACAAGTTTTGCATATGCCAATATTTTTTCTTAAATAACAAAAATGTTACAAAAAATGAGCAAAAAATGTTTTAAAAAAGTTATGAGCCGTTGCTTACAATTTGGAGAAAACTTTGGAAATTGTGTTAATTTTCAATAACCAAATTTTCACAGTGAAAAAAATTCAGTTAGCCAATTTTGAACCTTGTTTATATAGGGATAATTATTAGATGTACATCTCTCTGTACATTCTATCATGTTCTACAACTAACAATATATATCACTTCCATATCAATGGAAAAATGTAATATGTGTTTTTCCAATTCTTCATACTTTAAGTACAATTCAGAAAACCAGCTTACATGAAAGATAATCAATATCCCATTCTTATTTCATGCAGCAGGCTTGTTGCTGTGATATTTTTGAATCTCTAACCATGTGTAATATTTTGAAACACAGAATAACTGAGATAAAACTGCTCTGTGCCTCTGGCACAAAATGTACAGCCACATGAAAGCAAAGAGGATGAGAGCATTTTCAATAGAATTGATGAAAAATTTAAGTTAATTAAAAGAATGCTACATTTTTCCCTAGAAGGCTACAATGATCTTTATTATTAATGCATACCGGCGTTTCATAACCTCGCATAATAATAATGGTTTGTAACATCAGACTTCGTTTGTTGCAATTTCTTTTTTTCAACGTGAAAATTTGCCATTTGCCCCCTGTGTCCCTGTAGTCTGAAAATACATTTTCTTTCTTGTTGGCCCAAATGAATTCATTTATCGGGTCTTATTTATTTATTTTCATTTAATTTATTCTTATTTGTAGGAGAGTTATGGATAAATAGCATCAGAGCTCATGTAAAATACTTGATTAGGGAGTTATCTTTTACCTTCCAAAATGTCCTAAAGGCAGTAAAATTGCTGTTTTGGGGGATTTCCATTTAAGATGATAGGTGAATTACTCCAGGGTTTTGTTCTATCTCTCTTTATGTCACTCCAAAATTGTCTGGTTTTGCTATTATATTCCTCCCTATCAATTAAATGAGTTAGGGTGCACTAGGTGACATAGCCAGAGATCAAAGCAAAAGTAGATCTGGGCTAATTTAGACTACAGCCAGAAAGATTTTCACAAATGTGATCAAAAATGACTTTGAGGTGGTGGAATTCATAGTTTGCAAACGATAGGACATGACCATAATCTGGATGTATTGTTTTCTTTCTGCTTCTTATATTTTCGTGTTGCTTTTTTTCTCGGCCTATTGGGTATAGATCCTGGTAATCTTGGAGCATAGTTAAATAAGTATACTTTTAAGATGCTGAATTTGGAACTTGATAAAGTTCCAAAATGTGACCTCTCGAAGCTGATGCAATTTTTTTGTTTTTACCTACGCAATTAGCGGAACATTAGAACTTGTTCAATGCTGATAACAATTCAAAAGCAAACATTAAAAGAAGTGGATTGAAAGGGGTGAGTAATATTTCTGGAGTTTGGTGAAAGTGAGGAAGTTAGTATGAAATAAAGCTGTTTTATGAGTAAGCTTATGAGCTAGTTTTCCTAAAAAGACATTCTGCAGCAATATTAGAGTATTTTGAAGCTAATATTTTAAAATATCTTCAACAATGCTGGTGGAATATTGCCAACACTCTAAAGAGCACCACATCAAGAGTATGGCCACTATCAGCATTTTGAATAGAGATGGAGCAGACATCTGCCTGATATGATGATAAAGTTCAGGACATACCCAGTCATGAGGTTCCAGTTGTGAGAGCAATGGAACGAGCAAGGGATCAAAATTACTGCTGTCTTCAGATGCAAAAAGTACCACCGGTTTTATTTGATAGTGCCAGCACCACATCCAGCACCAAGCTCTAGCTCAGAAACAAGTATTTTAAGCCTTTGGTAATTTCTAGACACGTCCGAGGAATGTTAATTTGCTCAGCAACGATAATGCCTATCGGAAAAAACCCTTTGTCTATGCTCTAAATCTATACTTATGATGAAACAAAACTTTTTACAGAGAGCAGTAAAATGCATTTCATTGCCACAGGACCAAAATGTAGACAAATACTGAAATAAATGCTGAACATAATTAAAAAATCATTGTGAGTTTCCATGATTATATTTGGTAATGTGCTAAGTCAGTGTTAGGTACTAATGGTGTAAGACCTTTCTGAAATGGCTGAAAACCTGCAACACATGGCTAACTTGAAGTGGACTGGACTAATAGCCTTACACAGAACATGCAGGCCCGGGAACAACATGTTGGAAAATGACCTTGTGAAAAGAAATCGACCTGTGATACTTTTACCTGTGAACTGTTTTGGTTTCCACCTGGTTTAATTATGATTGGAAATATATGAAGTCTGGTTCACTTCTGTCTCAAGCAAGAATATATAGTTTTTTTTTACTTAGTTCATAGAATTATTTTTTAACTTTTTATTCTCCATTTGTATTTGTTTTCCATATTTTCTTCTCGATTTGTATCCCTTAGTAAAATACTTAATGCGCTATCATTTTGCTACTGTTTTAAATATTACATGTTAACATTCAACTTGAAAAGATATCTCTCATAAATGAAATCCTTGTTCATAGTACACTGATACTTAATTCATACTTTTGGAAAATTCTCTCCACAATGTGATGACCAGTCCACTCAGAGATTAGAAGCACAGAATAGTTTTATATGTCTACTATATATCCATTTGTTAAACAGCTGTCTTGTATATACTTATTTTATTTTATTTTTAAAATATTTTACCAGGATGGATACATTGAGATATCTCTCATTTTCAAGTATGTCCTGGGTAACTACTGTGTTTGCAAATCATTAGTGGAGCCTCCATTGGTGGTATTATTTTATGTTATACTATATATACTACATTTGAATGTATACACAATATGAACTTTTATTTTAGTTGTTTTCAATGTAAACTGCATGCATTCCACATTTCAATAAAAGGGATAAATCGATGGCATTAGGAAAATGCTAACGTGTTTTGTATGTTTTTATACCTTTGGGGTCGCAATTTATTCAGAAACACTTGGAGAGAATAGGCGCAGATTTGATTTGTGGGAGGTGAGATAAAGTGAATCTTAAGTTCACTTTGTTCTTTTTCCTAGCATTAAAACTCCTTAAAGGAGCACCTTAACATCAGTGAAAAAGCAAAAGCTATGTTTATTGGACATATAGAAGAAGCATTATAGCCTGGGTTGGCATTATGCTATGGAGGATTTAGACATACACTGAAAATAATTGGCAAAGTTATTATAGAAACAGGGGATTTCACATGTTATCTATCCACCATCTCTATCACCATGTTGTCAGATACTTAAATATTTTACTCCTTGATAACCTCAGTCTTGTCTGGTTCGGAATCTATTTGAAATCTAATCGAGAGAAACAGTTTTGCTAATATAGAACATTTCTTTTTGGTTCTCCAGTAATTGTTATCCATGATCTTTTTTATAAGATGGATCAGGTTAACAGACATATAGCTCTACGGATCATACCTTTGTAGACAGAAAAAGATACAAGCAAAACTAGAGTAGAAAATGGGAAAGAGGATGTGGAAGAGGAGGAAAGAAAGAAAAATGGGAGGGAACAAGCTGAAGGAAACAAGATATAGTTCACATAAATAGACAGCAGTTGATCTAAGACAGGGTTCTCTAAATTCTGGCCCTCCAGATGTTGCTGAACTGCAACTCCCATGATTCTTTGAATGAAATCGATAACCAGAGAATTATGGGAGTTGTAGTTCAGCGACATGTGGAGGGTTGGGGTATGCAAAGCACGGGAGAGATGTGTAAGAAAAGGCAAGAAATTAAGGAGGAAATAACTTTTTAATTTGAGTTCTTTTCATCAGAAGAATTGTTAGACTGTTCTATTATCTGCCTTTTGTTCTTATTGACCTCTGCAACACACAAATGATGCCTTAAACTAGTGATGTCATCCATAAAAAGGTTATATAAAAAAAGTAGATAAAATCCTTGTGAAAATATTTTTTTGCCATTTACCTTGTTCTTAGAATGCTAATGGGAAAAATCTTAACACTGACTTTTGCAAATGCCTCCACATTATATTTCTCATTCACTTTATAAACTGTAATCTTTGTCCTTAAACTTTTTAGACCACTTTCATCATTTGTAGTACACGAAATTCAGTAAAACCGAAATAAAAGATACAAGCATATTCTCTCTCTTTTAGTTTTGTGTAATCTTTCAATACAACAATCTGTAAAAAGTAATTCCCATCTTACTCGCACACCCTGTACATATTGAAACACCTATTTCTCAAATATTGTAATAATACCAATTTGTCTTTCTTCTCGTTCCAGGTAAAACCTGAAAAAAATGATGTAATGAATCTGTAAATCCAGCCATCTCCTGATTTGTGCCTAGTTGCTTTTTATTGCAAATAGATGATACAGGCTCATCTGGCTCGTACATACCAGGGTGTCAGTTGATTTATAGGAATGTTCATAAAATGCTTAACACTCTGGGCACTAGGCAGAAGACACCACAAATGAAATCTGAAACCTTGACACAGTACTAAAGTTTCCAATCAGAGACCTTCCATTACTACAGATCAGCCAGGTCAGACTTCAAACATGGTAATAGAGTAGCATAGGTTTTTTGGGTTCTTTTAAATAGTTTTAGGATGGAACATTTAGTTCACTACGATCAAGCAGTTTTAAAATGCATCTTAAAATGTTATCATAGAAAACGTCCTTGTGTTTTACACTCGATCACTCCTGAATTTTACAAGCTCACCCTAATCATCACATTCAGTTGAAAATGACGTGTGTTACTTTGAGTTTAATACTACTAATTAATCAAAACAAAATAATAGACAATATTAAAAAGGCACACATACATCTATATAATCAAGTATGCAGGGCAATCTTTGACCCCACGAGTGATATGTATTTTAATAAGCTTTATCTCGCTAGAGAAGAATATGTCAGTGTTGTTTGTGCCCTGCTTGTATAATGTTAGGCATTCACAAAATGTATGGAATGTTTTTTAGATGCAGTTATTATGTGTGTAAAACTGAAAAGCAATATAAAAAAATGAGAATTAGAATAATTTATGGTAACATTGTTTCATTGTTAAAGACTTGAGTTAATGTCAATGAATATAATTTCAATAAACTGTTTTAACTTTTTCAAAGTTTAAAATTGATATTGTAAATTGTGACTTTTTTTCTAAAAAAAAAAAATAAATAAAATAATAAGAATTAGATGCTTGTCTGATAACTGGTCTATTCCAGCAGCTGTAACTCATTCCTCAAATAGGTTTTGGAATGGGGAAAAACCCTTCTACTGATAATTTATGTCTTGGTCCTACAATGTGACCTTTTTCATATGGACCTAAACATAGCCAGCGCATTCAATATATCTGAAATGTCACCTCGAATAGAGCCTAACTGATTTCATTAGAGGTGAGATGTGGTCCTCTTGCACTTGACCTTGGAAATGTTGGTTTTAGTAAGAAGCCTGTCTTTGATTTATTTTGTCTTTTCTCTCTCCATTCAACCCATGCACTCTTTTTTCCTCTTCAGTGACATGAGGTTATCAAGACAGGGCATCTCATCCACACTCTATATAGGAGAGACAAATATAGTCTTGTAAACACCTGCTAAGATTCATAATTCTTTTTTTATTATGATTATTTAGTAAAAAATCAATTTTATATTTTTTATCATTGATAGCAGTGAATACAAATCCGTAATAAATGTTTCAAGAGTAATGTATTACTATGTATTTAATTCATTTTACTATCCTTTAAAACATGAAATTAGGTATACATGTAGGTCAGTTAAGTTAAATAGTGTTTTGTGGGGGTGCGTTAAATAGATATTAGGCAAATGTTTTAAATAATCCGAAATCGGCAGTGAAACATCGTCACCCTCCTATGCAGGAGAAGGGTATAGAATAGAATAAAAATCAGTATTTTGCACTGAAGTCAATAGCCAGAGAGACGCTCATCTCACCCAAACCCAATCAGGAAGAAAAGCAGAGGATGGTATTGATCCCTGGTCAATTACAATGTAGAGGACAACATTATGGGTATAGTTACCTGAACAACTACATCTTAGTGTATTTGTTCAGGTGAGATCTATAGCTCCCTGCAGGCAATCTAATGTAAACACTGTATTTTCAGAGAAAATACAGTGTTTACATTGATTGATAGGAATACCTCCAGTGGCCGTCACTCAGACGGCCACCAGAGGGACTTCCTATCATGCAGGGTCCTAAAAAGGCCCTGTACACGTCAGACGTTAAAATACGTCTGACGTGTGCAGGAGAGAGAAGGCACTGTGTGCGCGCCTTCTCTCTCCAGCCTGTCAGAGAAGAGGGGGGCTGGCAAAGACCGCGAGCTGAGCTGTCAGTCAGCTCTGCTCGCGGCCGCGCACACCGCGCGCATGCGCAGTAGTGCGCTCAGGACTTCAGAGGGCGGCATGAATGCCACCCTCTGAAGTATGTGTGCATGTGTGGCGAAGTCGCGCATGCGCACAAGGGAGCAATGATGCTTCCAAATGGAAGCGTCTGATTGCTCCCTGCTCGCGCCCGCCTATTTCGTCATTTTAACGAAATAGGGGGCGCGGCTTCACGAGGCTCCCGGCGCTGGAACCAGGTGAGTAAATTCGGCTGCCTGGAGAGTCTGGAAATAATATTTTGCTACTGAATGAACTCAGACTTAAATGTAAAAGTATGTAACATTCCATATCTGTTTGCCTGTGAAGCATGTTATGGAATGGCATGAAAGGTAAGGTCCCCCCTCCCCCCCAAAAAAAAAATCATAGATACATTTTTATATATATAATGCACTTACATGAATTTGAGAAGTATTAGCAATGAACCCTTAGCAGTGGATACTGTTTTAAAAACAGCTTGTTGTTTTTTTAAACTAAACCAAGGGTTATGATCTGGTCACTGGTCCTTTTGGATCATTACTCATTAGTAGAAATTATATAGCTTCAACTGATTCTGCAGCACTTTGCAATCAAAGAAAGTTGTGAGGGAATCACTGATCAATCAAGCGTACAATCTATGGTAGGCAGACATATATCTTTAGGTGTCCACTGCTAAAGGTAAATGAAGTCTGAAACACTGTGCCTGTCTGTGCTTATTTGTATGTCAAGCTGGGAACTCGGGGATAGTTTTGGACAAAGGGGATTCTTATAGTCTAATTTGAGATATGCAGATGATACATAACATTAATTTTTCTATTTGCACTATGGGGAGATTTTTTGTGTTTGGTCTAACCACAAACTATATATAGTATACAAACCCACAATCTTAAATATCGCATTCAGTCTTCTGTTTTGTTTAATATTCACACAGGAAACAAAATTTTGGTCCTCACAAAGACTTTCTTCATTAAAAAGCAGAAATGATTCAATTCTGCATAAAGGCAGTTGAGTGTGATATTTCCAATTGTAATATTATTGGCTCTGTATCTGCACCCCGGTATTAACTTGTAATGTAATCATGTAATCAATGAGTGCGGAGGTTTTGGAGGTTTTTTTTTTAAACGTACAAAGATCGTTACAAAGATTTCATAACACAAGGAGAAAAAACTTCGCAGAAACTAAAAGTGAAATTCATTAGTGAAAAAAGTACCCCTGAAAATGTGAGAAATAATTTCTTGCATCTACAACAGAAACAATGAACTCCTTGTATCTGGATGGATGAATGGATGGATGGATTGGTATGTATGTGTAGATGGATGGATAGATACATGTATAAGTGAGTGAGTGGATGGATGGGTGGATAGATACATGGATGAATGGATGGATGGATGGATAGAAACATGAGTGAGTGGATGGATGGATGGATGGATGGATGGATAGATGGATAGATTCAGAGATGAATGAATGAATGAATAAATGAATGAATGAATGGATGGATGGATACATGGATGAGTGAGTGGATGGATGGATGGATACATGGATGAATGGATGGATGGATAGAAACATGAGTGAGTGGATGGATGGATAGATACATGGATGAGTGAGTGGATGGATGGATAGATACATGCATGAGTGAGTGGATGGATGGATGGATAGATACATGGATGAGTGAGTGAGTGAGTGGATGGATGGATGGATGGATGGATACATGGATGAATGGATGGATGGATGGATAGAAACATGAGTGAGTGGATGGATGGATAGATACATGGATGAGTGAGTGGATGGATGGATGGATGGATAGATAGATAGATGGATGGATGGATGGATAGATACATGGATCAGTGAGTGGATGGATGGATGGATAGATACATGGATGAGTGAGTGGATGGATGGATGGATAGATAGATGGATAGATGGATGGATGGATGGATAGATACATGGATCAGTGAGTGGATGGATGGATGGATGGATAGATGGATGGATAGATACATGGATGAGTGAGTGGATGGATGGATGAATGGATGGTTGAATGGATGGGTGGATGATTAGATTTCATAATTTGTGATATTACAATCCTTCTCATGCCACTTTTCTCCAAAACAAATAAATCATATCCCTGGAGTATCTACAGCCTACAGTCTCATCTGACGAATCACAGAAAGTGTACCAGGTTGAGACTTCCATTGAAGGAAATAAATAATTGAAGGATGATGACAATAAATTCAGGATTGCTTCTCAGGGATCCCGAAACACATCCATTTTTAGAATGAGTGCTTGACAAAATTATAATGTTGAAAGAAAGTGCTATCAGAAAACAAATGATATGGTCCTGTTTTTGTGGTGAGTGTTTGGGCCTTTAATTTCTAGGGATTATTATTATTATTTTTATTTTATTATTTATATAGCGCCAACAAATTCCGTAGCGCTGTACAATGGGTGGACTAACAGACACATAATTGAGAACAGACCCTGCACGGGCCCTGCTCAATGAGCTTACATGCTAGAGGGAGTGGGGTATAGTGACACAAAGGGTTAAAGTAGGGGAATTAAATAGTTTGTTAGAGAAGGGTTTATTGAGTGCTTGGTAGGTCATTTTTGACAGTTGCAGGAAAGGAGTCATGTGGTGAGGGATGAGAAGCCTGCTGACAGTTTAATTGATACACTTTAATGAAGAAGTGAGTTTTCAAAGATTTTTTGAAGGAATGGAGGCTGGGTGAAAGTCTGATTGAGGAGGTAAGGGAGTTCCACAGAATAGGTGCAGCCCTAGAGAAGTCTTGAAGGCGAGCGTCAGAGGTGGGGATCCGGGCAGAGGATATGCGTAGGTCTTGGGCTGAGCGCAGGGGTCTCGACGGGACATACTTGTGTATGAGGGAGGATAGGTATGTTGGAGCAGCATTATGTAGGGATTTGTAAGCAACCACCAGCATTTTGAATTGGGCCCTATATCTAACTGGAAGCCAATGCAGGGACTGACAGAGCGTGGAGGCGTGGGAGCTGCGACCGGACAGGAAACTAAGCCTTGCAGCCGCATTCATTATAGATTGCAGCGGTGCAAGCTGGGAACATGTAAGACCAGTGAGAAGGGGATTGCAGTAGTTGAGGCGAGAGAGAACAACAGCATGAACCAGTATCTTAGCCGCGTCTGGCGTTAGATATGGGCAGATGCACGCTATGTTCTTGAGTTGGAAGCGACAGGATTTGACTATCGATTGGACATGGGGAGTAAAAGAGAGGTCAGAATCGAAAAGAACCCCTAGGCAGCGAGCCTGCGAGGTAGAGGTGATAGTAGCGCCGTTGACTTGGATGGAGACAACAGGAGTAGCAGCACTTGAGGGAGGAAGAACTAGAAGTTCTGTTTTGGACAGGTTGAGTTTAAGGAAGTGAGCAGCCATCCAGTTGGAAATAGCAGAGAGGCAGTCAGAAACACGAGTCAAGGTGGGCGGAGAGAGATCAGGGGAGGACAGGTAGATTTGCGTGTCATCTGCATATAAATGATATTGGAAACCAAAGGAGCTGATGAGTTTACCAAGGGAGGCAGTATAGATGGAGAACAATAGGGGGCCGTGGACAGAACCTTGGGGGACGCTGACAGAGAGGGGTTGGGGAGAAGAGGCAGAACCAGAGAAAGAAACACTGAAAGAGCGCTGGGAGAGGTAGGAGGAGCACCAGGAGAGAGCAGTATTCCGTAGACCAAAGTTACGAAGAATGTGAAGAAGCTGTTGATGATCAACAGTGTCAAATGCGGCAGAAAGATCAAGGAGGATTAGGATGAGTACATCATAACATAAATTACTCTGAAGTTCTTCCCTCATACACTTGTAAAATACAACAATAAAATACATGCATTCAATGTGTTAATTCTGTTTTAAATGTAAAAATAATGGGGAAAAAAATCTAAAATTGTTTTAGTGCAAAGTACTTTACAATTACCCTTTGAATTACCCTTTGAAATTTCAGATGGAGGTAATTGAATGCATAAAACGCTATCACTTATAAAGTGTCTTAGGTGTCTATTGTAATAAAGTGTCTATCTTGTGAAAGTTATGGTGCCAGAAGTGGTATTTACATAAAGCAACAATGGGAGGTCGCAAAGCTCGGAGTGTATTCTTCTGTACTTTGATACGTGATTGTGGCAATATTTACCATTACTATTTTTTTAATAGCATGCACAGGCAATTGTATTTAATCTGTTTTATTTGGATATTCATGTACATTTAATCTACAGTAAGTGCTGTTTTAACCCATGTTTATGTGTAACCTATACATTCCATGTTTCAGATAAATGTTGTACAATTAATTTTTAATACACAAATAAGTTTGTGGTCAAGGGGGTAATAAACATGTAACGTTTTGTGTATCACAATAAAATACTATTCTTTGCAAGCATTTAAGGTGTTAATATACTACTAATACTTGTGTGCACGTTCTGCCAGTCACTTGTAAGACCTATCAACCAGTCGTGTAATGTTACTATTCTCTAAGAGACTTTAGCTCATATCACAGCACTGACAAGTGTAACAGTGACAAGATCAGCATATATAGCATTATTACAGGATCTTTCCTTTCACCACTTGGACTTGATAAATCGGACAGATTGATTCCTGCAATTTGTTCCTAGGCACTAATTACTGAGCTTGAGAGAGCCTAAAATATAACAGCTGTGCGCATACTGACTGTGTTACACAGGCTCTTGAGAGTATCTCAGTGTGCATATATAGCGAGGTGTGACAGCGCAGCTTTGCAGCACGCATTTAAATACATTTTGGATCAACGCGGCTTACACTAACCAGAAAGGAAGGGAAATGGTTTTCAGATGGAAAGACAGAGAGGCTTTTCAGAGAAGACTTGTAAGTTCAAAGGAAAAGAAAAATACATTTTGGAAGAACTGATTGTAAAGATGGACCAGTGTTTGCAGAGCTATGTATTTAATTTAATTAATCTGACAAGCTTGGTTGGCATGCAAATTAACACAGAAAGAAAGACAGCCGTATTTCTCAATACGGCTTTAAATAAATTGTTCAGTAAATTCTAGGTAAAACATAATTGCAAATAATATTGCTTTCAAATTACATTTTTAAGATACACTATAGGGTCAGGAATACAAACTTGCATGGGATGTAGAACGCTCACAAAAGTATAATATAACCAAATGGAAAAATGTTTTCATTTACATTAGTTTCAAGACTCAGTTGGTGCTACTGCCCACTCGGCCGTCCCTAGATGCCCTCCTGGAAGTGTCACTTTCCATCTTCCTGTCCAATTGAGTGCTCTCTGTAGAGGAGCATTGTGAGCCAGATGCATGTGCGTGGTGAGTGCCTTGTACGCGTCCAACCAATTCTTTCTCATCGCTGCATTTGATAATGTATGGCATCCTTGTGGATGTTAAACATTACATGACCAGGGCAAGAGAAAGCATCACTAGTACCTGTCAGGAATGTGGATGTTTATGCATCTATTGCAGCCACTTGGGTTGAATTTGCCAGCAGGCATCTTGAATACCTTCCTACAGATTAGTTTATCTTTGCCCTGGCTCTACAAATGTGCAGCTTTTGTATTTATAGTTATTTTGGTAAGTACCACGCCTGTTTTACAGTGGTAATTGTGTTTTCTCAAATGGCAAAGGTAGAGGAGATGTCCTTTTAGTCTCTTCCATGCCCCATCCAAAGATCTGTACAATTGTGTTTTGGGGGGAAATAGGAGATACCGTGAGTTCTGTGTCGACATGGATAGAAATACAATCCTCAGAGCCAACACATGTAAAATGTTATTTTAACAGGCAATTGTATACTGGTGTAATCCAATCTGTTATATAGTAAATATTATATAGTGAAAATAAAATGCTCTCTACAAATTAGCTAGCAACATGCCTCGCATAATTTGTATATGACATGATCTCCTATATATAGAATATTAGCATAACACAGGAACTTTAACATGAGTAAGTTAATACAGGAGCTCAACAGTAATATCTCTCCAACAAATAGTCATGAATATTTACATCATGTGCGCAAATAAGGAAAATGTGTCAATGTCGTTTGGGTGCAAGATAGGAATACGCAATTGAATCTCATCATAAACATGTATACGCTTCATGTATACCACAGATCCAGACAGCACAGCATACATATCCCTTAATTTGTTGTTAGTATTTGCAGAGGAGAAAACATTTTATGTTTCTTTTTAATATACAATATATTGATCCTTTTTTTGACACCGCACAGAAACAAATACTAAATGGGAGGTGTGTTCGAGAGAGCGCTCCATGAGTAAATATGCTTGATTCTACATTTCATCCCACAGGCCAAAGTGCTAGGACAAACCAGGATATATGAGGGTGAATGTTCACGTGGTTATGACTGAAGCATCGGTCAGGTCACAGTGACAGATTGTAACAGTTAGGAGGTATGAGTTTGATTAATAGGTCTTCGTACCCATGACAGGAAAAGACAGAAGAATCGTCTATAAGCAGAGGTGACACTCCTCGGATGGAACACTTGGAAGCTGCACATTCTTTATATTATTTGCTTTCTTCAGTTGTGAGGCACTTACATTTGTATGCTCCTTGATTGCTTTGTTCCATTGTCCCCATTGTACTGAGTTCTTATATTTTAATATTTAACTTTTAAACATGCATTAGTCATACGTGGACCGTGAAAATTAATCTTTAGCATACACATTGTTGAAACATAAAATGCCTATATTGACTGCAGTAAGATTATATATATATATTGAAAGTATGACAATAAAGAACTCAGGATTTTAGTTTCCATTTAGGACTTTTTTCAATTATATATGCACATTGTAACACTACTAATACACTTTAGCAGAAGCAAATTTGCTATTGCTATCAGGACTCTGTACTCTTGTTCCCCCACAATTTACTACCCACCTCAAATGTCCCCTTGTGCATCCCAATCCTTTAAATTGTACCCTTGACCAGGGCACAAGTCTGCAGCCACAATATATCGGCAACATTTTTTAATTTCTTGTTATATTCAAGCACCCCACTCCTTCTTCACCTATGCTGATATCCTAGCTAGCATGGGTTAAATCCCTAATTTTTTTGCTCTACGACTCCTATCTACAATGCTTTCTGTTATCTACTATTAATACTTTAAGTAGTGCAGAAATTCAGACATGCATAAGGTTCGCATTCTGATATTTTATAATGTATTGTCCTGCAAGGTCTCTGATATTCTGTTATCACTGCAATCCACTACAAAAATAAATAAAAAAAAAAAAAAAAAAAAAGAAGAAGTTAGGTGGGCTTTAATGCGTCGACAAAATTTAATGCGTCGAGTCCTATCGATTCATCCATACAAGTCTAAAATATAGCATTTCAACAGTAAATGAAGAGTCTGTTTTACTCTAATATATAAATAATTTCCAAAATCATGTGGCATGTATCAATTGTTATTCTGCAACATACACGTATTTCTATGAAGAGGAGACGCGTACGGCCCAGAACCCCGTTATACAGCGCTACAGAATTTGCTGGCGCTATTTAAATCATAGAATAATAATAATAATAATAATAATAATAACAGCACTCCTCTTGTATTCTCATGTCACCCAATATTTGGTTGACCATCATTTTCCCTGTAATATTGGGAGTTCCTGTGCACTTTATGGTCTATTTGGGTAGGTAAAGCTTGTTTGAGCTAGTTTTGTACACCCCATTGCCAAATGGCATTACCAACAATGCCATTAAAGCTTTGAGGACATTGCTGTTAAGTAGATGTGCTTTACAATGTATTATGAACAGGACCCTCAATGCTGATAAATTGAGTCAGTACAGTCATAATACTTAGAAATGACAGTCATGGGGATGTTACATTTTAAATGTGCGTCTCTAAGTGTTAAACTCCAAAAAGTATGAAATTAAACATTATTTCACAGTATGTGAGTAGTCTTGATTAAAAAAAAAAAGTATCACAGATAAATGAAAAATAGTTAAAAAGATGCAAATGCATTCCTTGCAAACCAAGCATAGATCTACAATACACAGTAACATACTATGAAAACCCATAAGGCATGCAACGGGTAAAAAAACTGACACTTGGGTAATGCTGAAAAAATTGCCATTTGTGGTTTTTCTAGCAGATGTGAGTATCATTTAAATACTGCAAAGCTTTAGTATGACACACTGAATGAAAATGGAGACCTTTTCTTTTCCTTGACAGTAAATCTATCATCACCATTTAAATAGAATAAAACTGTTTGGTGAGAAAGAAGGATCATTTGAAAACTGCTAGAATGTGTCAGGCACATGAAGAGTTAGTATCTGTGAGCTGTGATCATGGTGAAACCACTGTCAGCTCGGAAGAGTCTGATCTTGAGCAGATGATACGTGCACCTGCAAAACCTTCATTTCCAGGATCTATAAAGTGCTCTTAAGAAGACAATAAGAAACACAATGCTTATTGCTGGTTTCTCATGAGATTATCATCATAAAGGCCCTTATCCTTTGGCTCTGATCAGTGGAGTGTACAATTGCTGGCACTATCTGTAAATGGATGTTTAGTTCATCATTCTCAACATATAGCAGACATGGGATTTAGGTGGTTCCCTTTGATGGCTACTGCGGCCAAGTCAGAGATGTTTTAAACTTTAACATCTGGCGCTCTGCTAGTCCTGCCAGTGGTTCGTGCTTGTCAGGGCATCTTCAATCATTACTATTACATTGTATTGGTGAACTATAGTGACAAAAAACAGTGATGGTATCCATTTGTATAGCACAGAATTCCACGGCTCATGACAACGAGCCACTTATCTGTGTTTTGACCAGCGTTATGTGGAATAACATATTCACTCTTCTATTGTAACATGGAACCAAATAATAAATGATAAGTAAACCAAAGTGTGACTAGATGTTTACCCTCGTTGGCCTCAGCTAGAAGTTATATCTGCTTCAATTTAGGTAGAAATAGCCAGATCAGCTTTAATCAGTCTGTTGTGCCTAAAGAGCAAGGCATACATTATCAGAGACTTCTTAAAGTATTCTACATAACAGACGGTACAAACAATGGACTGAAGATATTGGACAATATGTGTTTTATTTTAAGGTCCAAAAGTGAATACATATAAGTTTTTTTAATCAGATAGTATATATGAGTCTGTGAGCAATGATCACCCCCACGCAGTCACGGTAAAGTGTATGTTGCCAGCCTGCCACTGCCAGACATTATTTTGTTTTCATATGAGTCTCTTAGTTGCATGGTCTGATTTTCAATGCTTTATTGTTTATTGGTATTACATTAACAAAAGAGAACACATGTTATTCTATGAATTTTCACTAAATACAAACATGGAACAGTGGGAAACTCATCCACCAACTACCTGTACAATAGCAGCCTAAGCAGATTTTGTTTTCTAAAAAGAAGGTATTTCAGCTGAGACAGCATGCCAACAACTGTGAGCAGTTCGGATACAAAAAGGCCAATACCAGTATAATACCCAGGACATGTTTTTACCAGTAGTCGCTCATGAAAGCTGGTGTGGCACCAGCCTCCACCTCCACCAGAACTTGACCTCTCCCCTTAACACTGTAGACAGGGCCGGCCTTAGGCAATTAGGCGCCCTGTGCGAAAAGTCTTCACGGCGCCCCACCCCCCACCAAGTTGCCTGAATACAGTAACACACAGGCACCAGGGACGTGTGTATCGCGAGGCAAACAAGGCATCTGCCTTGGGCAGCACTTTGCAGGGGGTGGCAAAAACAGCCGCCCCCAAACGCCCAGATCCCTTGCGTCCTGGAGGGCTCAAGAGCTGGCTGGCTGGTCACCTTTGAGTCCCCCCGAGGCTGGCAGCGGGTAGCTTAGGAGCATACTCACCTGAGTTCTTCCTTCTCAGCTCCCTCCACGCCGCTTATTGAAGCCGGGAGCTGGAATATGACGTCAGTCCGGCTCCCGGCATCACTAAGCGCCGCCTACTCAGCCTGTGCACCCCCTGCCTGCCCGCCCAGCACCCACACTGGACTGCAGGTAAGAAATCCACTCCAGCTCTCCCAGGGAGACTGGGTGGATTTAAAATAAAATTTAAAAAATATTAGTTTGTGAGTGTTGTGGAAATGTCTGTATGTGTGTGTGTCTGTGAGTAAATGTGTGTGTGTGTCTGTATTTGTCTGTAAGTGTGTAAGTGTGTGTGTCTGTAAGTGAATGTGTGTGTGTCTGTAAGTGTTTATGTGTGTGTGTCTGTGAGTGAATGTGTGTGTCGGTCAGTGAGTGTGTATGTGTCGGTCAGTGAGTGTGTATGTGTCGGTCAGTGGGGGCGTGCATCTTTCAGTGAGTGCGTGCGTCTGTCTGTGAGAGTGTGCATCTGTCAGTGTGTGTCCAGGTAATAGTGTGTGTGTGTATGTCATTGTTTGTCAGTGTATATGAGAGTGTGTGTCTGTCAGTGAGTGTGCGTCTGTCAGTGAGTGTGCATCTGTCAGTCAAAGTGCGGCCTTGACAGATGCTCAGTCACTCAGTTACAGGCATGTACACACACACACACACTCAGTTAAAGGCAGTCACACATACAGGCACAGACAATGGCACAGATACAGCGACACACAAAATTAGAGTCACACACAGACAGTCACACAAACACAGGCAGTCACCTACACAGACAGTCACACAGACAGATAGTCACACACACACACACACACACACACAATTATACACACACACAGGCAGTCACACACACACACACACACAGGCAGGCACACAGACAGACAGTCACACATACACAGACAGTTACACGCAGACAGACACACACAGGCAGGCAGACAGTCACACACAGAGGCAGGCAGTCACACACAGGCAGTCACACACACACACACACACACACACAGGCAGTCAAACACACACACACACACACACACACATACACAGGCAGTCACACACACAGGCAGGCAGTCATACAGACAGACAGTCACACACAGGCAGGCAGACAGTCACACACACACACACAGACAGTCACACAAACAGGCAAACAGTCACACACACTTACCTCTTTCCAGTGGATGCAGTTGGCTGATGGGGAAGTAGGGACTCCTTCCCTCTTCCTGTGCAGCAGGGGCTTCGGGAGGTATTAGCCCCGCCTCTGCCTCACGATAAGCCCCACCCCTGCTGCTCAGTAAGCCCCGCCCCCTCTGCCACAATTTTTTCTTTTTTTTTAATAGACCCGGGTGGAGAATAATTAATCCTCCATCCGGGTACCTGTTTTAGCTCCCCTGACACCGCCCATGTGCGAGCTGTGTCGGCCACAGGGCGCCCCCTGTTCCATGGCGCCCTGTGAAGCCGCACAGCTCGCACACCCCTAAGGACTGCCCTGACTGTAGAGACCATTTTCTGACCTGTGGCATACGTTCATTAACCTCATGTACACAACCCCTAATTGTAGTCCCCATACAATACACAGAGCTGCATGCAATAAAGTTACCTGTAAAATAATCAGAGCTATGTGTGAAATAGAGATATCTCAAAAGCCAAGACTCATAATTAGGACTAATACAGAGATACTATCTAATATGCATCTAAGTGAGTACAATACAGAGATACCCATATAATACACAATGTCAGATATAACACAGAGACACCCATACAATACAAAGAACCCAGTATTAGAAGTATATATCAATGCAATACATGGAGCTCAGCATAATACAGAGACACCAATACTATAAACACAGGGCCAGATTAAGAGCCCATTGGGCTTAGTACTGACAGTTATGATGGGCCTAATTACAGAACTTTATTGACAGAAAACACTAAAACAGTCACACCTCCCAAGCGTCATGTATCTGGTGGAGGTGGTGCTGGAGGGAAACTCGCAGGATATAGCTAGCAGAAAACACATACCCTATGCTAATTTCTCGCTTTCATCTTTCAAGCAGTGTCCGGTGAAGCAGGATGTCAGTGGGCGAGGTAAAAGGCTGGGACACTGATGCAAATCACATAACTGGCACCACCCAAAGGTACGAATATGCCCAAAAAGGGGGCGTGTCTGCCCGAAGAATTAGAAGGTCAACCTGGTGTGAGTGCATGTCAGGCTGCCCACCAATCATGCAGACTGGCTTACTAAGGGCATACTATGCAGACAGCACCCCAAGCTTTATAAGGACTGTCCCCTAGCACTCACTTGTCCACTCCTCTCCTTACCTCCTTACTAGTAGGCAGAAGCACCTGTTATACAGTCTGGGACAGAGAAAAGGTGTATGTAGTGAGTGTAAGATAGGGAACATGCCACAGTGTAAGAGAGACCGAAGCAGAAAGAGCATTTGCATAGTGAGCAAAGTCATCTTTATCTAAATTAATTTCATTGTTAGTCAGTCCACACAAATTTGTTCTCTACATCACTCTTAAGTTTCCATACATAAGCAAGAGCATGTGAAGAGTACAATTTTTTTTTAATCAATGGGTCTATTATATGGGCATGTGACTGTAGATGTAGCTCCATCAGCCCCTATGTTAATCAGGCCATGTATACACAGAGCTGGGCAACACCCAAAGATACCTATAAAATATACATAGCTGGATAGACTGCAGATATATCCATATCCATATCCATATATCCATACTACTGTGTAATATGCAGATATATACAGATATACAATGCATAGAACAGGACACAAAAAGGAGACACCTATAACTATCCCACAAAACCAAGGTCACAAGTACAATGTACCTGTACAGAGCTCCAGCTCTTTTTGTCTAACTCTAGCTCTTTAGCCCTTTGAGTCTCTAGCCCTTACTTTACTGAACTTTAGCAGTGCTCCTGCTAGGACAACTTTAGTGTTCTAATAAAAGTTGCTACTACCACTATGAAATATGTCAGCTAATGCTGGCTACTGATCAGCCACATTAAAACCACCTTCCTAATATCCCCCCTCTGCTGTCAAAACAGCTATGATGTGTTGAGGCATGGACTCCACAAGACCTCTGAACGTGTCCTGTGGAATCTGGCACAAGACATTAGCAGCAGATCCTTTAAGTCCTGCAAGTTGCGAGGTGGTGCCTCCATAGATCAAATTTATTATTCCAGTATATCACACAGATGCTTGTTTGGATTAAAATATAGGGAATGTAGAGGCCAAGGCATTATATACCTCAAGCCATTCCTGAACATTGTTGCAGTGTGGCATGGTGCATTACCCCGCTGAAAGAGGCCACTGCCATCAAGGAACACCATTTCCATAAAGGGGTGCAAATAATCCGCAACAATCTCCAAGTAGGTGGTACGTGTCAAAGTAAAATCCACATGAATGCCAGGATCCGAGATTTCTCAGCAGAACATTGTGCAGAGCATAACATTGCCTTTGCCGGCCTACCTTCTTCCCATAGTGCATCCTGCTGCCATCTTTCTCCAGGTAAATGATGCATACACCCCCAGCCATCCATCTGATCTAAAGGAAAACAAGATTCATCAGATCAGAAAACCTTCTTACATTGCTCCATGGTCCAGTTCTAGCCATCACGTCTCCATTGAAGCTGCTTTTGGCAGAGGACAGGGGTCATCATGGGCACAATGACCAGTCTGCTGTTATGCATCGCAATACGCAGAAAACATTGAAGCACTTTGTTTTCTGACACCTTTCTATCATGGCCAGCAGTAAGTTTTTCAGTAATTTGAGCTAGAGCAGCTTTTCCATGTGATCAGACCAAAAGAGCTAGTCTTTGCTCCCCACATGCATTAATAAGCTCTGGTTACCCATGACCATGATGCCAATTCAATGTCTGTCCTTCCTTGCACCACTTTTGGTAGGTACTACCCACTGCATATCGGTACACCCCACAAGACTTACTGTTTTAGAGATGCTCTATCCCAGTCATCTAGTCATCACCATTTGGCCTTTGTCAAAGTAATTCAGATCCAATTGGGGGGAGCGACCCTCTAGTGCTGAGATATATTACAGATATATTAAATACCCTGTTTCTTTCTGGGTTTTTTGTTGTTGTTTTTTTTTTTTATTATTATTTTTGTAAACACAAATGCAGTGGACCAGAAAAAAAATATCTTATTGGTCTTAAACTACTGCAACTATCACAACTGAAGCCACACAATCAACTCTGCAATCTAGTTTATCCTTCTTTCAATTAAACAAGCAAAAGTAATTTTAGATGTTTCTTGATTCTTTAAACTGATATTCCTTATTGTCTTATCTTCTACAAAGTTAACAGGTCTCTCTGTATGTTTGATTTAAATCAATATGGGTTTGTCGTTAAAACAGAAGTGACGCCTTATGATATTTTTGAAAACAGACAAAGCATTTTTATTTTGCATTATTACAAGTGGAAGAAGCAGCTAAAGCCCTTCCGCTCTAACTTCTTGGAACACTGTTCACCCAAACAAGTTCATACTAAATACTTAGTAGAAATGAACAATTAAGGCAGTTTGTGAACTCCATATGCCCTCCACTTTTTTATTTAAATGTATTAATGTTTTTTCCAAGGTGAACATATATCCCACTTTCCCAAAATAATCTTAATTGTCAGCTTCCCCTCTGGGTGTGGAATAGTGCTTAGTTAGTACATGCCTGAACTTTGGTAAAGTAATTTTCTAATACAGAGCCTCACAGTAATGTGTCAGACTACAGCTGTATCACCACTTCTACTGTCAAATATTGGTGTGATATAAAGGAGGACTTGGACAATGCCTATAATTTAAATAATGCTGTAATGGTTTAGCTTGATATTAAAATCTTTCAGAAATTGCTGAGTATGACATTACACATTTAAGTCGTCCCATGATATATCCAGTTTAAAAACTTTGGAACCAATCATGTACTCAACTATCAATAAAAAAGGGGCTTGATCTGAGTGATTCTAGAGCAGACAATACAATCATAAACTTGCATATATGCCAGACTATCTATATCTCAAAGTGCCAATACATAGGCAACATAGCCTCACGCTGCCTTAGAACCACGACTTTGAACACCTGCTCATATTTGGTACACTGTGAAACATTGTATTCAATGTTCTAATAACAATAAAATATAGATTTTTTTGCTGACCCTCAAAACCTGATGGTTTTCAAATAAGCCATTAACCAAATTCTAATAGGTCATGAGTCCAAGACAATCTGTCAGTTTTTTTTATTACATTTGACATTATTGTGAAATCCATGTCAGCCTGGTTTTAAATGTATACATTTGGGAAAGTGTATATTCCCATCACAGATCCAATTTGTTATTGCTCATTGACATGAACTGATCAACCCATACATTTTGCTATGTTTATTTAATCCAGTTCTCACCCAGTAAAAAGATACTGGATATCTTCAGCCTTACTGACTTTGCTACAAATATATATGGTAACATAACATACCGTGCTACCTATGCACTGTGATGTCCTGAGTTTCCAAATGTCAATTCTGTCAGAAAAAAATTCAGATTTTAACTTCTCACTCAGTGTGCATTTCATATAATAAAAAATCCATACAGGCAGGGGAAAAAGGCATTTAGGTACACAAATTACTATGCATGCCCAATAATTTTCCATATTGTAATGCGGATATTATAATATGGAACTTGAAGTTGGCCAATTTGCATCAACACATGATAAGTACGGGGCTACTACATATATACATTTGTACGGAAAAGCACTGATTTGCTGAAGATTTTATTATATTGACTTTTAAGTAATAATACAAGTTATATACTTAAATAGTGCCTTTTTACCTACTTGTATAAGCGCATATTAAAGGGACACTATAGTCACCTGAACAACTTTAGCTTAATGAAGCAGTTTTGGTGTATAGAACATGCACCTGCAGCCTCACTGCTCAATCCTCTGCCATTTAGGAGTTAAATCCCTTTGTTTATGAACCCTAGTCACACCTCCCTGCATGTGACTTGCACAGCCTTCCATAAACACTTCCTGTAAAGAGAGCCCTATTTAGGCTTTCTTTATTGCAAGTTCTGTTTAATTAAGATTATCCCTTGCTATGTTAATAGCTTGCTAGACCCTGCAATAACTTCCTGTATGTGATTAAAGTTCAATTTAGAGATTGAGATACAATTATTTAAGGTAAATTACATCTGTTTGAAAGTGAAACCAGTTTTTTTTTTTCATGCAGGCTCTGTCAGTCATAGCCAGGGGGGTGTGGCTAGGGCTGCATAAACAGAAACAAAGTGATTTAACTCCTAAATGACTGTGAATTGAGCAGTGAAATTGCAGGGGAATGATCTATACACTAAGACTGCTTTATTTAGCTAAAGTAATTTAGGTGACTATAGTGTTCCTTTAAGTAGCTTGCATTTTTTAAAATTAACAAAATCAACACACATTTTTCAATGGTACACATATAATAAACATAGTAAATATGAAAGGCAAAAATGCCCCTGCTAGAAATCCAGCCTATGACTCTGAGGTTTAAACAACTTCTGCTAGTTAATATTAAACCAGGTTAAAAAAATAACTGTCAACAAACACTTAAAGGGACACTGTAGGCTCTGTAACTGCTTCATCTCATTGAAGTGGTTATAGTGTCTGGAGTCCATTGGCGCCGACCTTCCATTCAGTGTTAAACAGTTTTTAATGTTAAACAAAAGTCACCAGGAGCCCATCCGTCTGGTGTTGCTTTGTCTAATGAGGAAATATTAACCTGGCTAGCAATTTGTTGCTGTGATTGTTTGAGTGTGTCAGCTCACTGCTTTTAGCCTATCTCATGCCAAATGGTGGTATGAATTGGTATGGCTAGAAGGAAAAGTAAATTCCCTGCCTTAGTCATAGGTCTGGAGGGGGATGAGCTGTAGGTGGCCAGGGACCATTATTTAGTGTTAAACTGCTCAAAAAACACTGAATGGAGGCCAGCACCAGAAGACTCCAGTCACTATAACCTATTAAATGAGATAAAATGGTTGTAGTACCTATAGCCCCTTTAAATATAGAAAAAAGGGGGGAGGGTATAAAACTGTGGATCCCCATGAAAAACTAGAGTGTCCCACATTATACATTGAATGCCGGGATTGAGAGAAATCTGGTGAAACCCACCGACCTTGAATCATTGTTATCCTCTAACTGGGCAGTGATGTGAAGGTATAAATATACCAACATATGTAGATGCTGATCATTCCTTCCCACATCAATAATAGAGAGTGGAACCTTCTGATTTGAAATGGAGATCTAACACATGCTCTCCCTTCTTCTTTGAACCTGGGTGTTTGGAAATAAGAGGGACATAATAATGGGAGGATATACAGTTATGTAGTTGATGACTCTAGTCACCATTTTAACTAGCCCTGAGAGGAGTCCAAGCTCTCTGTCCCAGCAAATAAAAGTATGGAATCCTCTACCATAACCATGGACTACCTACAATACTGTTGCACTATTAGCACTGAATCCCCCTCAAAGTACTATTTCAAGGGTTATACAACTACATTATATGGACAAAAGTATTGGGACTCCTGACCATTACACTAACAGGAAAGTTTACGACATAAACATTGCTATGTAGTTGTTGCCCCCTTTGCAGGGCTATAACAGCTTACACTTTTCTGGGAACAATGTTTTAGAGTGTTTCTTTTGGAATGTTTGCCCATTCATCAAGCAGAGAATTTGTGAAGCCATGTTGGACGAGAAAGCCTGGCTCACAATCTCTGTTCCAGTTCAACCCAAAGGTGTTTGATGGAGTTGAGGTTAGGGCTCTGTGTGGGCCAGTCAAGTTCATCCACACCAAACTCATTCAACCATGTCTTTATGTACCTTGCTTTGTGCACAGTCTTCCTGGAATAGAAAAGAGCATTCTCCAAACTGTTACCACAAAGTTGGAAGCATAGCCTTGTCCAATATATCTTGGTATGTTAAAGCATTAAGATTTCCTTTGACTGGAAGCAAGAGACCTAGCCCAATCCCTAAAAAACAGACCCATATCATCATTTCTCCTCAACCAAATGTTACAGCTGGCACAATGCAGTCAGGCAGTTAATACAGACTCGCCATCAGACTGGCAAACAGAGAAGCATGATTTGTCACTCCATAGAACATGTTTACACTGCTCCAGAGCCCAGTGGGGGTATGCTTATACCACTTGATCCAATGCTTGGCATACTGCATGGCTAGGTGCTTGATTTTATAAACCTCTGGCAATGGGTCTCATTGAAACACCTGAATTCAATAACTAAGAGGTGTATCCCAACACTTTTGTCCATAAAGTGTAACTTGTCATTGATAGTGAGACTCCTGCATGCCACACATAAAACTTGGCCCAAGTTCTTTCTCCTTCACTAAAAAGTGAACAAGCGCAGTATTTGCAAGCTAGTTCGGTGAGCAACTATAAAGAAAATCCACAGGATTCCAGACAGACAGAATAAATCCACCTTCACAGGTAAGTCACGCTGGTGTTCTGAATCCTTTCTGCCTTCCTTAGCTCACCCCTGGATATACACATATATTATGTATCGCTAAGTGCTGATTCTTTAAATGTATAAAACTAGAGGAGAGATAGTACAGAGGTCAGATAACTTCATTATGGAATTAAAGAAAGCAAATAATGGAATGGTTTCATGTGTTCGTATTGTTACTTATCATAGTATTGTTCTTCTCTGTTTCTTTTTGTATAACTAGCCAGGAACATACACAAATCTATTGCTAACACTTGATTCTAGCTTAATCTCTACGCATACAGCTCAAATAAAGCAGCTTCAATGCAGATTACTTCCAATACCATTCCTTTGGTTCCAGTTTTTGATTGTTTGATTTTCTTTAACACTCATGTCTCCTGCGTAGATTTACAATGGCAATAACAAGCGTATCTTTATTATTTCATAAACTCCCTGACCACCACGCCAACTTCTATTCTTACTTCATTATCTAAATTCTTTTAACTTGGATCCTATTAGAATTATAGACATGTATTAAATGAATCGACAGTTAGCTAGCCTACTGCACTATATTTGCTGTCCAGTGATTGATGCATTTAGATGTTATTATCTGTAGCCTCTAAAAGGATCATTTAAAAATTTATATTTAGCGTATTCAGGTTGTTGCATCATTAAATCAGTGTCATGTGGTTCACAAGCTTCCTTCAGGCTTAAAACAATTCAAAGAATAGAGATCACTAACCTGTTCTGTGACAAATCAGCTCCCACTTTGATGTCTCTCTTTTAATTTCTTACTCTGCCTTTTAATTTCCCTTTTAATTGACTGTGGATTTAAGGCTGAAAAAAAAAAAGAAAATGTTGACAGGAAGAGCATGAATCACCATATAAAACCCAACCATGGGGAGGTCAGGGCTCAAAGCAAATTTTAAGATATAAAAGTGATTCTTTAATTCAATCGATCCAGCATACTTTGCTGTAATGAGCAACTTGGCTCTAATTCCATGGCTGTTTGGGCACTTGCTGTACCAAACTGTTATTACCAGAGGATATTACGAGAACTTAGTGATTATTGAACTTTGTACCAAAATTCTTCAAATCTGGGTTAAACAAAATAAAAATGAAACGTCCCAAAAAAACACCAAAAAACTAAATAAAATAAAAATATTTCTAACTAAAAATTGTTTAGTATTACGAAAATTATAGACATTCACATGTCTTTAGTAAGGCTTATTATGTAACATGTATTTGCTTATATTACATCACAAATGATCACATCTATGGTAGATCACACATTATGTAGCGCTTGTTAAGACCTTTACCATATTTGTTAATTAAATGCCCCATTAGGACCTGTGAGAAATATAGTAAGTATAGTAATTATAGTAAGCTTTCATTTGCTTTATTTCTTTAAGAAACACTACACACGCCTAAAGCATTTTAGCTTGCTGATGTGTTTAATTTGACAAGAGTAAGTCCTTTTTTTCATTTCACAAAAGAGTGCAGATTTCAGTCGAAATTGGCACTTTTAGAACTTTACATTCTTACACCCCTCCACCCCCCTCTATGCTAATCAGCCAAACTGTTGTTTTATTTCCTGGATTGTTTCGCTCAGTGGTGCTAAACTCAAGAGGCTGTAAATTGTCCAGAGCACCTGCCTTCCAAAGACTTATCATGTACTTCACTGGGAAGTCTGTGATTGGACGACCACAGAAAGTCTGGGTGTGGTTAGAAGAGGAGGGTGTTTTCAAAGGATTCAGACCTTTTAGAGATCTGCAGCTGTTGCAAGATGTTTCAAATATACAACAATTAAAAACCTACTAATTAAGGCCCCAACATTTTATTACCCTCTCTTTGAAAATATTAATGTTACAGTGCATGTCTCATTATATAGGGTGAGAATCAAGCATGTGTTTTGTTTCTAGGTTTGGCATCATCATTATAGCTTCGAACAGTAAAGAAATTCCACTCTTTGTTACTATTTGTAAATCAATATTTTGTGGCTTTGTCCCTAGCCATCAATCATCTTTTTTTCTCATTAAACATCTCCTTTTTTAAGCACCATGGGCAGAACTCTGGTGGCCATTGCGCTAGTTGTTTGCTTGGTTATATATCTATATGATGCTTCTGAGATACAGAATCGCTGACTGGGCTAAAATGTGCGATTAAGCCCAATCCAAATGCACAAATCTATAAACTGTTGTGAGGCTCTTTTAGCGGCACAACTTAATAATATAGAAATCAACTTTTAACTTTTATCTTACATTGTTTAGCCATATATTTTAAAAAATAGGACAGCTTGTATTTAAATTCAAGAAAAATAAAAACATTTTCAGTTATTTTTCTTATTTTTTTTTCCTGTTTATATATCTCATTCATGCTAAATAATATTTTATATGCATGGTACTAAACAAAAAGCATACTTGTCCTTACTAAGTGTTTATCAAATATATTGTCCTTAATAAGTGTATATCAAATGAGAGAAAGAAACTTGAAAAATATATTGTTCTTGTTCTGTTGTGTAGCATTGCCTTTCTTCTGACTTTAAGGGGGGTTAAAATCATTTACTGCAATCTGTACACCATAAATAACATTTACATTGAATGTGTATATAAATATATATACGGTATATATATATATATATATATATTTTAAATCCTGTGTGTATATGTTGTTAATCTATTTTTATTTTTTTTATTTTTTTGATAAAGAAGCAAAAGCAAGATTAAAACTTTTTTTGGTTTTCTCCTTAAAACAAAAAGTTATCCTTAATGTGCGATTTTGCCTTGCCTTGAGCATTTTGTATATAATTTTTCATCTTTACAGAACAGATCGAATATATTCATGGACATAAAAACTAAAATTGCAAATAGTGCAAAATTATTTTTTTTTAAAATAACCTTAACGGAAACCATATATGGTGATAGATAGTTTAACAGGAGTAACATTTAAAAAAAAAAAAAAACTTTATGGAATCATGTAGCTATTTAATTATTATTTTAGTCTAACCCTGAACATTCATATTGCATATTCTGTAGAAAATCTGACTTTGTAATAAATGCCTTCAGCACAGAACCGGTTAACTGAAGCTTTCAGGATATTTTGGGGGAGAAAGGGATAAATCTGGCTGGAAGCCAAGATGTAGAACTTAGCTACTCCCATCTAGTCATTACAAAAGGAGGCCTGCCAAGATGAGAAATTACCACTGGATACATGGATATTAGGATTAATTGACTTGAACCAGTGCAGTGGAGCAGGTATGCAAGGCACACTGGGGTTCAGATAATGAGGCCCAATAAGCAGTCTTATTGACTTCTCTTGTGAAGAAGAATATGTATGAAAACCAATTCCCCGCATTTGCGCTCCTTCAAAACTGACGAACAATCTACAATTTTTGATTATGTGAAAAAGTCAGCACCTATTGTTGCCTAGATAAGTGTTTTTATGCAATCTATACTGATGGATACTTCATTACCTAACTATTAGATAATAGAAGATTCGTCAGATTTGAAATTTCTTTTTCATATAAGTATCATATTAAAATATATTTATGGATCTTCCGTGAAGTATTATATTAAAAAGAAATCTTAGGAATTAAATATATTAACGCATGTTAAAGGGCAGGTGCCCACCAAAGAAGAGCCTGGCCATAACCCACCGTGGTATATTGGATCTGAAGTATTAGAACATCTTACTCATAAAAGTTCTTATAAACGTTCTGTCTTTATAAAACATGGTATTTTTTCATTTTTTTATTTTTGTTTTTTAGTTTTGTCGAGCTGTCTGTAGATGTCTCTCAGACCATAGATCAGCAATTCAAAAATATATATAATTTTGGGATAACAGAGCATTATTTTAAATGCTTCTTTTTCATTTTGTCGTACAATTGCTGAAAATAAAATTTTCAGTGCAAACTAAATGTAGTAAGACTTATCGACTAACAATGACTACAAAAACCCACATCTGTGAAAAGAACTTTAAATATAATGTAATGTGGAAAGGGTAATCTGTCTTACTTCAGCTGCTCCATATGTAGGCTTTCAACCCGCAAAGGGGTTACCTATTACATTTAACCTTTGTGATCATCCCACAGGCAGCAGACAATTCATGTTCCCACGCTTAACCAATGAGAAGGAAAGGGACCCTCATGAAAAATCTCTGAGGCCTGAATGATGCTAATCAATGATTTTACTCTAGAAGCTGGCTAAAGCCTGTTCTCATGCTACAAAGTATTAACAATGCTTCAATATTATAATAATAACTGTAATCGAAGTGCTTTACAAAGAAGATTACGATAAAAGTTTTGTTTTCCCCAGCTATAAGCACAGATACATGTCTTTGAATACACACTCTTATTTAATACAGAAAATACAGGTATAAAAGCAAAAAAATAGAACCTTTTTTGTGCCAAGAAACAAATCTGAATCATGTATTGTATTCAGTCAAGTATTAAAAAAAAATAAACAATTATAAAATAAAAGCCCACAAGGTCTTAGAACAAAATCAAAAACATAGAACATAAAGCAAAACATTTGTAGACTTGCCTTCGTCAAAGGACACATCTGATAATTTATAAGAGATTAATATATATTATTCTTTTTTCAGTATACATATATTATACTTGTGCATTTGGTTTCAACCGAATTTCCATTTGGGCAAATTTAGGCCAAATTCCGTATCTCTAAAGCGCTAAATGGATATATGAACGAGCAACTGACTAGCACAATAGCCAAATATGTTTGATCCGGTATTCAGAGTTCCACAAGTAGTGCAAAAAAAGAGTGATGGGAAAAAAGATGATTGATGACTAGGGGACAGCTTTTAAATGTTAATTTTATTCACAGGTCAAGTGAGTAGTGACCAATAGAGAGAAAAGAAGGAGGGACTATGTTTATATATCAATATCTATCTATCTATCTATCTATGCCTAATATCACATATGTTCCCCCTTGTGCTGTCAAAACAGGTCTGATGCATTGAGGCATATACTTCATAAGACCTTTCAATGTATCCTGTGATATCTTGTATCAAGATATTAGTGGCAAGTCCTTTAAGCCCTGCAAGTTGCAAGGTGGGGCCTCCATGGATCAGATTGTTTTTTTCCAGCACTCCACAGATGCTCAATCTGATTGAAGCAAAAGAGTGTACATGCTGGTCTGCAACAATCTCTAGGTAGGTGGCAGTGATCAAAATAACATCCACATGAATCCCAGCACCCAAGGTTTCCCAGCAGAACATTGCCCAGAGCATAACATAAAAAAACATTACATTATTTGAGCTTTCAAATAGCTGTCTAGTGAACGAGTTAGTGCACTTGATGCATACCCTTATAATCGATGCATAATCAGGTGAGTGCAGCCCTCTTGGTTGGGAGTCCATATATATTTATATTTTTGGTCAGGGAGAAGGGCCATTGGGATACAATAAGGTTTGAGCTATACCAGTAAGAGCAAGTTGGTTGTAGTGTGCGAAACTGAGAAACGGGTAGACCTGAAAAAGGCTCATGCATTGAAAGAGAACAGTAGGTACAGTTGGGTAGGGTTCCAAAATGTAGAATGTCAGGTGGTAGCTGGGAATGGGATAGATATAGGCTGGCAAAACCACTACCACAACGCCAGGGACCGACCCCCCTTCCTGCCGCCCCACCCCCTCCACTGCCTTCCAAATACACACATTCACTGACAGATATGCATACACTCAATAACAGACACACACACTAACAGACACACACTCACACTAACAGACGTACAGACACACACTCACACTAACATACACACAGACACACACAGACACACACTCACACACACACTAACAGACACACTAAATGACACACTAACAGACACACACTCACACTAACATACACTCACGCTAACAAACAAACCACTAACAGACACACACTCACTCACTAACATACACACACTAACAAACAAACACACACTCCCTCACAGACACACACACACACACACACACACACACACAGAGAGACACACTAACAGACACACACACTAACAGACACACTAAACGACACACTAACAGACACATACACACTCACACTAACAGACACACCACTAACAGACACAAACTCACTCACTAACAGACACACACTAACAGACAAACACACACTCACTCACAGACACACACACATAGACACACTAACAGACACACACTCACACTAACATACACACACAGACACACACTGACACACACACACTAACAGACACACACACACTCACACACACTAACAGACACACTAAACGACACACTAACAGACACAGACACACACTCACACTTACATACACTCACACTAACAGACAAACCACTAACAGACACACACTCACACTAACATACACACACACTCACACTAACATACATACACTAACAGACACACACTAACAGACACACACATTAACAGACACACTAACAGACACACTAAACGACACACTAACAGACACAGACACACACTCACACTAACATACACTCACACTAACAAACAAACCACTAACAGACACCACACACACTCACTCACTAACAGACACACACTAACAAACACACACTCACAGACACACACACACAGACACACACACTAACAGACACACTAAACGACACACTAACAGATACAGACACACACTCACACTAACAGACACACACTAACAGACAAACACACAATCACTCACAGACACACACACATAGAAACACTAACAGACACACACTAACAGACATACAGACACACACTCACACTAACATACACCCACAGACACACACTGACACACTCACACTAACAGACACACACACACTAACAGACACACTAAACGACACACTAACAGACACAGACACACACTCACACTAACATACACTCACACTAACAGACAAACCACTAACAGACACACACTCACACTAACATACACACACACTCACACTAACATACACACACTTTAACAGACAAACACATTAACAGACACACACTGACACACACACACACTAACAGACATACAGACACACACACTAACAGACACACACACTCACTAACATACACACACTAACATACACACACTTTTTCTTTTAAAAATTCAACCCCCCAGTCTCCTTACCCTTGGGAATGCTGGGGGGGGGTCTCCTATTCCCTGAGGGTCCAGTGGCTGCTGGTCAGTTGGTCGGGCAGGCGGCGCTGGCGAGGGAGCACTTCCCCTGAGCTCTCTGCTCAGCTCCCTCGCGCGCCGCCTGCAGAGTGATACCGGGAGCCGGAAGATGAAGTCATATTCCGGCTCCCAGCCTCACTTTGCGGGCGGCGCGCAAGGGAGCTGAGCAGAGAGCTCAGGGGAAGTGCTCCCTCGCCAGCGCTGCCCGCCCGCCTGACCAGTAGCCCGCCCGGATTGTCTGTTAGCCGCAAGGCTAACAAGGTATTTGCCTGGGCATTTGGGGGCATCGTTTTTTTCCGCCCCCTGGAAAATGCCGCCCAAGGCAAATACCTTGTTTGCCTTGTGGCTAATACGTCCGTGATTACATATCGCTGAAAACGCCTAGTGCTGGGAAGATAAGCATGATGGACTTAAAAATTTAATTTATTGTTAAAATCGGGCAAAAATTATACTGTAACCGAGTGATGGATGTTGAAAACATGAAACTATGTTGGTTGTAAGATAATGTATTGGATGTAAGTACTACTACTGACCAGCGGCTTTAAGGAAATACTGTCTCTTTCCAAGGACCATGTCTCAGTACAATATCCAAAAGTGGACCTGAAAACAAGTTGTCAGAATGCTTATTGACCCATAATCCTCTCTTTTTTGTCTCCTCCATTATCATATAATGTGTTGTAGCGAGTTATACCCATACCTGAAATAGAAGATTGCTATACCGAAAGGATTTTAATGAGGTGCTCTATGGTTAGTGAAACAAACTATTGGCTGACCTATATGCAAAGCGGCAAAACAATTAAAGTAAGATTGGTGACTTGGTAGGCCTAACTAGTTGCCAAGTGGAACAAACTGTATAACATCCAAGTATTGGGCTGACCTATGTTACGCAAAGCAGTGAAATAATTAAAATAAGATTGGTGACTTGGGAGGCCTAACTAGTTGCCAAGTGGCGACAAGAGGTTCTACCTGTAAAGTTGGGCCATTGGGTGTGTGTGCGACCGAGCATTGTGGCAGGGTGTTGACCTCTAAATAAAGAGATTCAAGATAGATTGGCCATGACAGGTGATGTTGAAAAACATAGAGAGCTAGAAACCCCTAAGGGAACCAGCTGAACGTGTGTCGGGGATGACCTTAAAGGGAGTAACCCTCACAAATGTGTGTACAAAAAGAAAAGGAGACCCAAGGGGAAGAATACTCCCCCAACGGGTCAAAAGAATAGGAAGTCCCTTGCTAAATTCTGTGGATATAAAACATAACTTTTAATGCTTGTTATAATAAAATTCTCATACAAAAAACTAAATTAAAGAATAAAAAGAAGGGGGGTTGTAGACAGGTAAAGGAAAAAATCAATCGTGTCTCCTGAGTGGGATATACGCCCCAGTAGTATAATCTCTTAAGTGGATCCAAGGGGGTCCCAACACAGTTCTCGTGCTGTAGCCTAAAATAATCACAGTGGTAGCAACCTACTGTGGGGCTCCCATCTAGAGTTGTGATGGTCAGAGTAAAAAATAACCCTCATAGAGAGCCTCTAATAGTCACTAAGAGGGACCCATCTGGCTGTGGTCGCCATACAATGCTACAAATCAAGGAGGGAAACTGATACAGAATCTGCTACTTAATAACTAATACTCCTCAGCTAGTATACAGTCAATGGTGAGATGATACAATGTATCCAATGCCTCAATCAGCATAGACTGCAGTGCCAATACAGACCCTACAAACTTCGTAGTTAAAAACCAGGTCAAAGGGGCACTACAAGTGGAGACTGTCAGCTAAACTGCCCTGCTTGGCTATAGTCTGAGCACACAGTTGGAAACAAGTTTGGAAACAGTGAGTGGTGAAAGTACATTAACGTGATATCTCCTATAAGAAGAGAATATGATCATGCCCTAGATTCAAGTGAGGAAAACCTTGTACATTCTAACCACATTCACCTAGCGTTGCATATCTCATTAAGTGCAGTATCCACTTTGGACAATACACTGATCTAAAAGGCTCCCTCCAAGGGAGAATAACCTGACAGGTGATGTCCTAACTGCTTTACCAAGAAGGCACTAACTATGATTTGGGCCTAAGGTTAAAATACCCCTGTAGTTGACGATGGAAGTTGACCTTGCAGGACACCTATCTAACAGCACAAGAAGCTGAAATGCTACTTAGGACCAACTAAAATACTCTAAAAACCAGACTAAGCTAAATGTAATGTTCTGTAGAGCATGTGGTTGTCATAAGTAGGTGAGAGAGATAGTTTCGTAAAAGAAAATCACTTGCTTGGTGACCTAAAAACGTGAATGTGAAAACAATGAAATGCTAGTTTGACTAAATATATACACCTGGATGATTGATGAAAGCTAGAAGTTGAGAGTAAGAATAAGTGAATAGAAAAGATGTACAGTGGTTCAGTGACGGATCCAGGAGGGGGCAACAGGGCAATTGAGCTCCTTCTTGCTGGCCCATGCACGGCTGGCATTAGCCAAGCTCACCGGCTCACTGGCACTGAAATGAGGTAGCCAGCAGGGCTGGAGAGAGGACTCAGGAGCTCTAATTTGTAGCTCCGCTGGGTTCTCCTCTAGCAAGCTCAGAGCGTTGCTGCGTTTACCATGGCAATGCTTTGGATCTCACAATAGTGAATTCTAGCCCTGTGAGCTTTGGGTGAGAGTTCACTCACTACTAGAACCACCAGGGCTTGGAAGTAATATTCCTCCTCCCTGGGCAAAGATAAGAAGGGATATAAAGTGCATTCATTTTAATTAAATACAATACAATACATATATATGTATTTATATTCATATATTTATTTACACAATACAGTCCTGTACCAGTACCAGTCACACACTGCATCCCTCAGACGCCTACTGCACAACTCCCACAAACACACTGCACCCTTCACACACACTACACCCCTCGCTCACGCACTGCACCCCTCACACACATACTGCATCCCTCACTCACACCCACTGCACCCCTCACACACACACTGCACCCTTCACACACACATTGTTCCCCTCACACACATACATTGCACCCTTCACACACATTACACCTTTCACACACTACTGCCCTATCCCCTACTACAGACCCTTTCCCCTACTACAGCCCCTATTCCAACAGACCCGGCAGTGGTCCAATGACCTAAACCCAAAACCAGAAAATGATGCAAGAGAACTTAGTGTTTATAGTTCAGACTACATTACTAACACCATGAAAATGTGGCAGAGTGATTGCTGGTAAGGTAGGTATAGTAAGTCAAATGAGCCCAAAATTATTGAAATACTCAAGTGATACCCATTACCAAAAAACACTGCAGGGAATTTAAGAGAATATTAAATGACCGAGCTGACCATGTATGTTTAAATGTCCCTAGATATTTAAAGCCTGGTATAAAGCATACATGGCAAGACTTGATGTACTGATATGATCTTAGCGTGAATAGATATCTGCAAAGGAGGAAGAGAGTATACATGAATATCATGGCCCCTATAACTCATATACCAAGAGGCCAGGGTACATAAACACAAAATATCAACTTGGATAACCAGACACAAGTTTGGATTAACTGCACATTGTCACAGAGAGGCATAGTATAAAACGTAACAGTGAGAACTAGCCTGGTGTACTGATTAAGTATTGTGGCGTGCATACTTCATATCCCTAAGGAAACAAGACTGCTACTTGCAGCAATTGCCAAATAAACATAATACATGAGAAACTGTAAGTATAGATGTCACTGTAGATGATGTGGATCTGTTGTTGTCATGAATAGGATCCCCATAACCCTTTGCTTCTGACAACCAGTAATCGTATGTTCAACTAACAGCAAACTGCAACCTTGCAGCACTGCAATGCTCTGTGTACCGATTAGGTGACTTAGAACCCTTTAACATGGCAACTATGTACTATAATGCCAGTAACAATATTATATATATCAGTCTGGCCAAACATACTATCCGACTCTGGAGATAAAGATAAAGTAAGTATATTAATATATATTAATATATATATATATCGTATTGCTAGTTTAGAGCTCAAGTAGCAGGTAGCTGGGAACAATACACATCACAGCTGGATTCTACATGAAAAGAAAAATTATATAGATAAGAAGTGAAAGGAATTATTACAGAAAACTGATAGGCATCTTCATTTAAACATTTTTTTTTGAAAGCCCAGCTGTGAACAACAATACGCACTACAAATGCACCTCCACAGATGCACCTCCACAAATGCAGTAGGTCTCCACAGTGGCAAAAAACAACCACAGAAATAAGTAGTGACCCTGAGCATGATAGTGCTTCCCAGCATCCTGCAATGCGACTGCCTGCCTGGGAAGTCTCTACAATAGCAAAACCTCCCAGTACTGTGCAGCAAGCCCCAGCAAGTCAAAGAGGTCCATAGCCACAAAACCCAGTATCGTTCAGATAAATGCCACGATGCAGGAACTGATGAATATGTGCTGCATGCATGAGAGTATCATGTCGCTTGTTTAAAATATACAGTAGAAGTTTAGCAAGAAAAAAAAAACAAATATAAACACCAAAATACGGGAAATGTAGTGTAAATGCAGTTAGTATACTGCCTCCCAAGATCATTATCCACATCAAACGACCTTTACAAAGTACAAAAAAACACAAACAGAATTGGGATACGGCTGTATAATCTATGGAGAAAACATACAAAAGAAAAATAGTGTGATACAGTATATACAATGAATCCTGTGCTGTTAATAAATGCACTCGCAAGATGGTGAAGAAAAAAGCGCCCATAAGGTGCCTCCCCTGATGGTATGGGGGGCCAGTAATCCCCTTGTCAATGCGGAATAGCCAATGGTACACGGGACTCCGAGTAGGTAGTAATCAAAATCCAATTATTTTATTTTTTTAAAAGGTGAAACACACCATAAAAATACAAATTAAGAATGCGGCAATAGGTCCAAAGCGTTTCGTTCAAACAAGAACTTCTTCAGGGACCGCAACAATAATAAAACCACATACAATATCACAGATTGTAAAATACATCCAACTCCCCCCTTAATACAATCCCTTTAAATAGGGCTAGTCCCAGTGTCACATTGGTCAGTACTGTGGGTGTTTTCAGTCTTCTAAAACTCCATTGGTCCCAGGATAGCTTCTCTCAGCTGATAGTATTTTCGGCATTCTGTTGAATCAAATTGAGCGCATTCAGGAAGAAAGACAAAACCGGAAGTATGTACAATCTCTTACTTCCGCGTTCTAAGTGCGTTCCAAATGCGTTCCATCTGTATATTACGTTCATAGCAGCAAGAAACACAAGTGCAAGTGCACTTAAATGTAAAATAACAAAATAACAACGTGCTTGTCTATATAAAAGAAGAACATATATTAATATCCCAGATAGAAGATTCCAATGTCACTTATAATGTGAAAAAAAGGAACAGTTATAACAAACTGTCAATTATTTAAATACTAGTAAATATATCTATCCTACTAAGTCAGGATGACATGCAAAAGGAAAACTTTCCTCAAATGTGAAATCTCACAAATATTGTGTAAATCCCAAAAAAGGAAACTGCTAGACATGAGACATACCACATTAACATGTCCCATAGTCTGAAAACAGTCCACATAATTTCGATATGTATTTCAATAACTCACATATTTATGACATTAACAATCTATATAACGTGACTCACACCTCAATAGTGTCTTTCAAGAAGGTTACTTTTTTTTTATATATTATTATTATTTTATCATATTTATAAATGTTCCCTCAAAACAGTGTAATAAACATTTATTATTTCATATTTATATTTAGTACACACATCTGCATATAAAATCAAATATTATCACTATGTATGGATAATGCCTACAGGGCAATATAGTGATTCATAAAAAATTCAAACAATACTTTCATTTCCTACCTCCATTCCACCTGTCACAAGGACATTGAACAGATAGATAGAAACAAATATACATACAACCCTTTAATATTCAGTACCGAAAAAGAAAACAGAGATCCCAAAAAAAAGACTGGATCCTGTTGTAGAATCGTCCAGAATTCATTAAGACTCCTTTTGATCTTAAAATGGTCAGTACTATACTGGGTGACAAAAGCTGTTTTAAAATCAGTATTAGCCCCAACCACAGGAACTTTGTCCTCCAATAGAGTATTACGATCAAGAAGACCAATAGAACAAATTTCTTTTTCCAAACTATTCTTATTATAACCCCTAGCACGAAGTTTGTTTTTTATATGAGAAGATTGAGTTTGAAAATCTTGAAACTGAGAGCAATTACGCCTCAACCGGGTGAATTGACTCCTCGCTATACCTCTAAGCCAGGGCTTATGATGACAACTCTGTTGGTGAACAAAGCCATTGCCATCAGTTGGCTTAAAGAAACATTTAATTTGAATCTGGCCCTGATCACAGGATATCACAAGGTCCAAAAAATGAATCTTATTTTTATTCCACTCAGGGGTGAAAATTAGATTATAAAGATTAGAGTTAAGATGTTGAACATATTCCAAAAACTTGTTGAAGACCCCCTCCAAATAATAATTACATCATCGATGTAACATCACCAGAGCACCAGGTTCTCCCTCCAGTCATGCCCCGACCACATGAATAACTCCTTTCACCTCCTCATGCAGGTGTTGGCATAACTGGGGGCGAACCTGGTGCCCATGGCTGTCCCAGTGGTCTGTAAATAATATTGGCCATCAAAAAAGAAAAAAATATGTTCCAAAATGAACTGAACCGAAGTTGATATAAATTCCTTTTGACCTTGAGATAGATCCATGTCCTGAGACATGTAATGATCAAGAACCTCCAGTCCTAGTCTATGGCTAATTACCGTATACAGAGAGGTCACATCCAATGTGGCCCAACTGTATTCCGGATCCCACTCTATACTGTCTAATTCTTGAAGGAGTGATTTAGTGTCACGTATAAAAGACGGTGCCCCTTGGGAATATTTCTGCAGAAGGAATCCACATAAGCGGACAGATTAGCAGTGAGAGAATTTACTCCGCTAATGATAGGACGACCCGGTGGATTGGGGAGACGTTTATGGATTTTAGGGAGATAATAAAAGATCAGAGTTACTGGATTCTTCTGAAACAAAAAATCTAAAATTTTTGATGATATAATTCCATTATCTCTAGCTGCGACCAGAATTTTTTTAAGTTCTAAATTGAAAGAAATAGTAGGATTATTTTGAAGAGTAATGTATGTTTTCTTATCTCCTAAGATGTTATGGGATTCTTCCAGATAGTAGGAAGTGGTCATCAATACTATACCCCCCCCTATCTGCTTCTCTGATTACCAGATCCTCCCGTTCTATAAGCTGTTTCAAAATCATCTCTTCCCTCTTAGTAAGATTAAAAGTGCGTGGTCCTCTATTTTCTTTTTTAGTAAGAGATTGGAAAGCTTGGTCAACCATATATTCAAAAGTTTCCAAAAAAGGACCCTTACTTTGGACTGGAAAAAAATGTGATTTAGGGCGAAATTTATAATCATCCCTTTGCTCTGTATTATCTGAACCAATATCAATTATAGGAGGATGTAAGAGAAAATGTCTTCTCATAGTCAAAGAGCGTATACACTTTTTAAGATCTATATAGAGATCAAAATCAGTTGCCGGTTTATTAGGGGCAAATTTCATCCCCTTAGAAAGTAAATCTATCTCCTCAACTGTAAGAGGAGTTTCAGTTAAGTTAAAAATACCTCTATCAGTCTCCTCCTTTCTCAAAGAAAAAATAGGCTTTGGGATATAACCTAGTCCTCCATTCTCACCCTCTCGTGTGGTGAGTCCTGATATAGGGGGGTAAATCTGTTTGGATGTTCCCAAGTGTCGGTTCTGGGGTGAAAATAATTGGTTATAGTTTTTTCCTTTGGACCTCTGGGTTTCCCTTGAAAATGTATCTCTTGTTCATCATGTTGTGTGGGAGCCCTAAAGGTATCTGTATGATGGCGTGTAATCTGGGTATGGGGTTTTAAATTTCCTTCCTTTTCAGATAAATGTCTCTTGGGAGAAGAGGGTCTCTGTCTATTCCACGTTTTTGGATAATTAGTGCATCCATTGTACCTAGATGAGTAATTATCCCTATAATTGGCTCTGAACCGAGAATTGCTTCTAGTTCTACTAGGTGTTCTTTGGTTTGTCTTCTTAAAAGGGAGAGAACGCAACTTTTTTCTCATCAATTTATTACGAGTAGAGAAACTATTAGTCAATTTGTCCTCTTTACTTCCTGTTCTTTGTCTCTGCAATGTTCTCATCAAGTTTTTTGATGTTACCTTGTAAAGCTTCATCCCTCTCTTTAAAATCCCTTCCTTCTGCATCTACAGGGGGATTAGAATCAAGCTCAATCAGTTCATTTTCCAATTTATTTTGTATCTCTTTAGAATGTCTAATTATAAGCTGAATTAACTGAAAAGAGCAATTAGTAAGAATCTCATCCCATTCCTGCAAGAAGAGATCATCATCCAATCCAAAAGCCGGTGTTTTATCTATCCTTAGACCACGTGGGATTAAACCTTCTTTGAGATAATTTTCTAGATAGGCTATCTCCCATCATTTCTTTGTCTCAGCTGTTAATAATTTCTCTTTTTTCCTAAAGAACTCGTCTAACCCCTTAAAAGGTTGTGGCTTGTCCCACTCTTGAAACATAGCCTCAAACCTCCTCCTACGGTTATTTTGTAAATTGGAGAGAAAACTCACATTCGTAGCCATATTCAATAAAGAATTGTTTGAACGAAACGCGTTGGACCTATTGGCGCATTCTTAATTTTTATTTTTATGGTGTGTTTCACCTTTAAAAACAATAACATAATTGGAGTTTGATTACTACCTACTCGGAGTCCCGTGTACCATTGGCTATTCCGCATTGACAAGGGGATTACTGGCCCCCCATACCATCAGGGGAGGCACCTTATGTGCGCTTTTTTCTTCACCATCTTGTGAGTGCACAGTAGAAGTTTAACCTGGAGTCCTAAAGAATAGCAGTTAGTAGTGAACCTGAGATGTAACTTAGCAAGCAGTTATTAATAGTCACAACAATACCCAATACAGTATGGGTGTCATTGAGCTACTTCAAATAATAATAATAATAATAATTAATTGTGAACTGGATCCCAACCTCCTGCTAAACGTTTGAAATTGAAATTCTCTCCAGTATGAAGTAAAATAATAAACCAAATAGGAGATGCATTGTTAAACCATAGATATTGTAATAGTTACATTTCTGGCACCTTTGTGACTTTAGATAAAAAGTTAAATATCATAAAATACTATTAGGTGAGAGAGGTTTAGTTTGAAGCATGCTATAGTAAAATTCCAAAACTTCAGCAACAATCAATGACCAATAGGTAAGTACATATAGAAACACAAGTAGGACACTTAATATAAATTACACTTAGAGATGCAAAGTAGTAAATTGGAAAAATACCTTGAAACATACCAATGATATAAAAAAAATGCTATGTAAATGGCTAATGACAGATAGTGTGGTCAAGCAAGGCTTAAAATAAAGTAATTAAGGTGCCTCTGATTGTAGGTCGAATATACTGAGCCTCAGTGAAAATGTAGCATAGTCCAATGTAGGCTAAATGTTCTGAGCCAAATTGAAAATGGAGTGTGACTAAACGTAGGCCACATGCACTGAATCAAAGTGAATATGTGGCGTGACCAACTGAAGCCAAATGTACTGTATTAAGTGAAACATAGCCTGGCCTAACATACCGTATATACTCGAGTATAAGCCGACCCGAATATAAGCCGAGGCCCCTAATTTTACCCCAAAAAACTGGGAAAACGTATTGACTCGAGTATAAGACTAGGGTGGGAAATGCAGCAGCTACTGGTAAATTTCTAAATCAAATTAGATCCTAAAAAAAATATATTAATTGAATATTTATTTACAGTGTGTGTATCATGAATGCAGTGTGTGTATAATGAATGCAGTGTGTGCGTATGAATGCAGTGTGTGCGTATGAATGCAGCGTGTGTATGAGTGCAGCGTGTGTGAGTGCAGCGTGTGTATGAGTGCAGCGTGTGTATGAGTGCAGCGTGTGTATGTGTGCAGCGTGTGTATGTGTGCAGTGTGTGTGTATGAATGCAGTGTGTGTATATGAGTGCAGTGTGTGTATGAATGCAGTGTGTGTGTATGAATGCAGCGTTTGTGTATGAGTGCAGCGTGTGTATGAATGCAGTGTGTGTGTATGAATGCAGTGTGTGTGTATGAGTGCAGTGTGTGTGTATGAGTGCAGTGTGTGAGTGCAGCGTGTGTGAGTGCAGCGTGTGTATGAGTGCAGCGTGTGTATGAGTGCAGCGTGTGTATGAATGCAGTGTGTGTGTATGAATGCAGTGTGTGTGTATGAGTGCAGTGTGTGTGTATGAGTGCAGTGTGTGAGTGCAGCGTGTGTGAGTGCAGCGTGTGTATGAGTGCAGCGTGTGTATGAGTGCAGCGTGTGTATGTGTGCAGCGTGTGTATGTGTGCAGCATGTGTATGTGTGCAGTGTGTGTGTATGAATGCAGTGTGTGTATATGAATGCAGTGTGTGTATGAGTGCAGTGTGTGTATATGAATGCAGTGTGTGTGTATGAATGCAGTGTGTGTATATGAATGCAGTGTGTGTGTATGAGTGCAGTGTGTGTATGAGTGCAGTGTGTGTGTATGCATGCAGTGTGTGTGTATGAATGCAGCGTTTGTGTATGAGTGCAGTGTGTGTATGAATGCAGTGTGTGTGTATGAATGCAGTGTGTGTATATGAATGCCGTGTGTGTGTATGAGTGCAGTGTGTGTATGAGTGCAGTGTGTGTATGAATGCAGTGTGTGTGTATGAATGCAGCGTTTGTGTATGAGTGCAGTGTGTGTATGAATGCAGTGTGTGTGTATGAATGCAGTGTGTGTGTATGAGTGCAGTGTGTGTATGAGTGCAGTGTGTGAGTGCAGCGTGTGTGAGTGCAGCGTGTGTATGAGTGCAGCGTGTGTATGAGTGCAGCGTGTGTATGAATGCAGTGTGTGTGTATGAATGCAGTGTGTGTGTATGAGTGCAGTGTGTGTGTATGAGTGCAGTGTGTGAGTGCAGCGTGTGTGAGTGCAGCGTGTGTGAGTGCAGCGTGTGTATGAGTGCAGCGTGTGTATGTGTGCAGCGTGTGTATGTGTGCAGCATGTGTATGTGTGCAGTGTGTGTGTATGAATGCAGTGTGTGTATATGAATGCAGTGTGTGTGTATGAATGCAGTGTGTGTGTGTATGAGTGCAGTGTGTGTATGAGTGCAGTGTGTGTATATGAATGCAGTGTGTGTGTATGAATGCAGTGTGTGTATATGAATGCAGTGTGTGTGTATGAGTGCAGTGTGTGTATGAGTGCAGTGTGTGTGTATGCATGCAGTGTGTGTGTATGAGTGCAGTGTGTGTATGAGTGCAGTGTGTGTATGAGTGTGGTGTGTGTATATGAATGCAGTGTGTGTGTATATGAATGCAGTGTGTGTGTATGAATGCAGTGTGTGTATGAGTGCAGTGTGTGTATGAATGCAGTGTGTGCGTATGAGTGCAGTGTGTGTATGAGTGCAGTGTGTGTATATGAATGCAGTGTGTGTGTATGAAAGCAGTGTGTGTGTATGAGTGCAGTGTGTGTATGAGTGCAGTGTGTGTATATGAATGCAGTGTGTGTGTATGAGTGCAGTGTGTGTATGTGTGCAGTGTGTGTATGTGTATGTGTGCAGTGTGTGTGTGTGTGTGTGTGTGTGTTGCAGAGCTTTGTTGGGGGTGGGCAATTTTGTTATTATTTTTTTAATTATTTTCATTTTTTTTATTATTATTTCTTCTTATTATTTATTTAATTTAATTATTTTATTATTATTATAATTTTTTATTTTTTCGTCCCCCCTCCCTGCTTGATACATGGCAGGGAGGGGGGCTCTTACTCCCTGGTGGTCCAGTGGCATTGGCAGTTCAGTGGGGAGGAGAGGGGGGCTGTCAGAGCTGTAACGTACCTGTCCTGCAGCTCCTGTCAGCTCTCTCCTCCTCCGCGCCGTCCGGTCAGCTCTTCTGTCAGCTCCCACTGTAAGTCTCGCGAGAGCCGTGGCTCTCGTGGGATTTACACTGGGAGCTGACCGAGGTTCTGAACGGACGGCGCGGAGGAGAGAGCTGACAGGAGCTGCAGGAGAGGTAAGTTACAGCTCTGACAGCCCCCGCAGCCCCTGTCTGTATTATGGCAATGTAAATTGACTATTGACTCGAGTATAAAATGTGCTGAAAAACTCGGCTTATACTCGAGTATATACGGTAGGTGCAAAATGAAAATGTAGCCCGTCCGAACTTATGTCGAATGTACTAAACCAAAGTGACTATGTAGCTCTGATTATATGACTATGTGGTGTGGCCAAACATCGGCCACATCTACTGTACCATGGTGAATATGCAGTGTGGCCAAACATAGGCTGAATGTACTGAACAAAGTGAACATGAAAAGAACCGTGGGAGGTTGACCATGGGTTAGGCTACTTACTCACAAATCAATTCTCCACTACCAATGCCAGAGCATCATCCTAAACTGGGAAGCCAGTGAACCAGGTTGTGTGCAGTAACCTAGCAACCAGGTTCCAAATGTGTCAGGCCCAAAGCCCCCACGCTGCTCGCGGTGTCCATGCTTACCCCATCACCGCGAGCAGCGTCTTCCGGTTCCTGTCCGGTTCCTGTCCCTGCTGCCACTCCTCAACCTCACAGTGTTTCTGATGCTCCAAGGCAGCTTCCTTATATGTGTGTCAGACCCGGTCATGTGACCTGGCACACAGTGATGACCTCACTGATCACAAGTGAGGGAAAAGACACCTCCCACGTGTTGTAATTAACACAACTTGGAAGTTAGCCAATCAGACACAACCTGTGTGTATATAAGTTTACCTCCCCCTTGCCTCAGTGCCCTGGTGTTGTCTTTCACAGCCCAATAGCACGTTTGTATTGTGGTTCATTCTCTGGTTACTGACTTCAGCTTGTTTCTCGTTTACTCTGATTTCTGTGATCCTTGACCTCGGCTTGTCCTTCCGTAGTTCGTCTCTCCGTTGTCTTTGACCTCGGCTTGTACCCTGACTACTCTATCTTTTTTGCATAGCCTGGCCATTCTAAGGACTGGCATTGCAATTCTGTGTATCTGTGCGTGTTTAGGTTCTCCAGGTAATCGTGACAAAATGTTAGCAAAACATAAGGAGGTTGCTGGGAGGGGGATAGACAGAGGCTGAAAAAAATAAAAAAAAGTCCCACAACTCCAGGCATACGTCCAAATTATTTTTTTGAGCATTTTCTATGGAAGATATTTGCATGTGCTAAACTATTAACTGAAAGTGTGTCGCAGATACTGAATAAATGTAATTTTAGGAAAAATGGTTTAGCCAATTCAAACTTTTCCACCATGCACAAATCTATTACATATTTGAATGTATCTACAGTAATTATTTGTAGCGATGCATAGTTATATTTTTTTCTACATAAAACACCTGGCAGTTGTGTGAAGCTGGCTTCACAAAGCACTTGCTTATATGAGATTCTATGAGAGCATCTTCTTTATTTTGTAAAGCGCTAATTTATACAAGATTATGTGAGACTAACTTTGGCATCCTGACCAATATCTATCAAATTTCAAAACTGGAAAAATACTCAACACTTTTCTGTGTTCTAGGTTATAGTGGTTACTACCACCGCAATAAAATGTAACCTCTTGCTCTGAAGTTTAACCCCTTAAGGATCAAACTTCTGGAATGAAAGGGAATCATGACATGTCACGCATGCCATGTGTCCTTAAGGGGTTAAACAGGAAATGAAGATGATGCATTGACCAACCAAGCTCATTCACATGCTTTCTACTATTAGATTCCTGTTGAGAGAAGCATAGATTGCATATTCCTACACTAATTGAAATCCTTGTTATGATACCTGAATATTTCTCATGATTTAACTCTGTGACATACATAACAATTCAGTAACCAAAGTTTTCTGTGTCATCATTAATATTTCAGGGTGAAGCTCATAGACCAATATTGTGAGGTTAGCAGAAAAACAATTGATGCCTTTGTTTTGTTTTTTAGTTACATCAGAAGTTAGAGGTTACAGATACCCAATTGCTTTGATGATGCTAAATGTGATAGGTGTGTATGTAGCTTATTATGCTCAAAATGTCATTGTGTTGTGTTGCCCAAGTGGATCTTTCAGCAAGTGTGCATATTTATCCCTTAACTTGTGATTAATGAGGAATTATTAGTAAATTTTTCTTGTGCGTCATATTTTGGTGATGTCTTCTTCAAGTCCTTCGAGCTGTGGAACTCATGACGTTTTTAATGGTCCCATTAAAGTGTTCTAACTTCACTGACAAGGCTGTGAACACCCAACTGTAATATAAGGTATGTTGCCCATGTTCACTGATACAATAATGGCAACCCTTATATTAAAAAGTATTGGAAACGGTAGGATTATTTGCAAGTTAATGGTCCATTAGCAACCATGTCAATAAATATTGGCTGTGAGATTATAATTTCACTATAAATGACCTTACATTAATGATAAAATCTGGATAGATTCTTATGGTAACTGTCTTAAATGCTCAAGCTTCTTACCACAACCTAATGGTTGCAACGTTGGTAATAAAGAAGGTAGCCTGTAGGCACTCTCCACCAGGGGCGGACTGACAGTGTCCTGGGCCCCCCAGACAAAATTGGTCCTGCAGACCTGTGTTTCTGTGTGTATATTCACTGTAAGAGTATATTTAAATAGATAAAAAAATACTACAGTCAAAACTAGGTGGGGGTGGGGCACTAGTAATTTCCACCACTAAATTATTTTCATAATTTCCTAGAGGGATAGTGGGAATAGGGGAGGGTTAGGGGCCGTAGTGGGTACAAGGGTAATGTAGTGGGTGCAGGGGACATGGGGGCTGCGGAGGGGGGCAGGGGGATAAAGGCTGTTGTGGGTGCCTGGGGCATAGGAGCTGTAGTGATTATAGGGGCTATAGTGGGGGTAGAGGCTGTAGTGGGGGCAGTGGCTAATAGGGGCTATAGTGGGTTTAAGAGGAAATATGGGCTATAGTGGGGGCAAGGGGTAATAGAAGCTATAGTGGGTTCAGGAGAGGGATATGGGTTGTGTGGTAGGTGCAGGGGTGGGATAGGGACTGTAGTGGTTACAGGGGGATAGGGGCTTTAGTGGGTGCAGAGACCAATAGAGGCAATACTGGGTGCAGGTGAAAGGGGCAGTAGTGGGCATGGGGCTGTAATGGGTATGGGTCTGTAGTGGGCGCAGGGCGTAAATAGGGCTCTAGTAGATGCAGGGGGTATAAGGGTATTAAGGGATATAGGGAGTGCAGGGGTATAGGGGCTGTAGCTGGTATAGGAGCTGTAGTGCGTGCAAAGGGTATAGGGGCTGTCATTGGTGTAGGGGCTGTAGTGGGTTTAGGGGGCCTAGGGGCTGTACTGGGAGTAGGGGCTGCAGGCGGATGAGGAGCTGTAGTGGAAAGAGGGGTTGCAGTGGGCTGCAGGGGATATATGGGGCTGAAGTGGGTAGTGGAGCGGCAGGGGGTAGTGGGGCTGCAGATCTGTAGTGGGTAAAGGGGTAGAGGGGCTTCAGGGAGTAGAGGGGGTTTAGTGGGTAGTGGAACTGCAATGGGTAGTGGGTAAAGGGGCAGCAAAGGAATGGATGGGCTGCAGTGCAGGGGGCTGAGGGGCTGTAGTGGGCAGAGGGGCTGCAGAGGGAAGAGGGGCTGTTGTGCCTTACCTTTGGCCAGAGGGGTGGGGAATCCTTCTCTCAGCAGTCCACACAGCACTGAAGCATGCTGTCTCTACCTGAAGTGCTACCTGTAAAAGTGATCAGGCAGCTCCGCACGGCTCCCTGAACGTTTGACACATGATGTGATTTCCTGCATAAGGAGCCACACGGAGCTGCCTGATCTGTTACAGACTGCTCTGATGCTGTGCTTGTCAGGCACACTGAGAGACAGCCTAGTGGGTCTTTGTGAGGACCCATTAGCTGTCTCTCAGTGAGCCCAGCAAGGGGAGAGTGTATTTTCTAAAAGGGGCCCGAAGATTGCCATGCAGGCCCCTTGCTGTGTGCAGGCTGGCTGGGTGTTTAACTCCCCAGCTGACCTGTTACTTTCCAGCAGCATGGGCAGGCCCCCAAAAGCCTCGGGCCTCCGGTCCATGACCGATTTACCCCAGTGCTCAGTCTGCCCCTGCTCTCCACTCATATTTTCAATAGTTTCAAGGTCAGTTTTCTCTGATGTCTATCAGAGAAAGACAGCCTTCCCGGGTCTTAATTTGCCCAGAAATAAAATATTGTTTCTTGCTATAAGCTGGAACGTCGGCATGCAATTCAATTAGCAGTAACCTACAGTTTGCAGAACGTATAAAAATGAATTTGTCTTTGGTCCAATAGCATGACCCCCTACCTATAAACTGAATTGGATATTCGTGAAAAAGGGTCAATGTTCTGCAGCACAAACTATTTGCTGGTGGTTGTACTGTATTTTAACATTTCTTTTGATTCCAGAGGAAAGAAGAAAGTTGTTTATCAGAACTTTATAGGGTGAAGGTCATTGGTTTCCTAGAACATTAGTTGAATGTTGGATTCCACAAATACAGGAAGCTCATGCAGGTCTCTTCTCTGCTTACTGCATTGTATCACATAGTAAGCACTGATAGATTTATTGTTCAATTTTGAAATATAGAAAAAATAGATTTTTTAGAACTTCAAAAAGTAAAAAATATTTTTACAAACGTGTAGACCATTAGCACATGACATCATAACCTACCTCCGTAGAACATGCCACGTGTTTCTTGTTGCCGTTTTGACCTAATGACAATTTTTAGCAGCTGTGTTTCATTGGGAGTAAAAATGCAGTAATGATCTATTACTGGCACTTCCTAAAGTAACACTGTTGATGTGCCTATAGAGGTACTGTTTAGACATGTGTTGATTTAGGATGGGTTACGGACAGCTTGACCAGCTTTGATTTTACCCATGTATATCTTCAGTTTTATATTTTTGGATGCATGCAATGTCTGTTATTAGACCTAAGCAGGGCTTGCTTGTCCCCTGTGCAGAACTAAGAAGTGACTCTCCCACAATTCACAAGATGCTCAGACAACCATTTGAGTGGAAATTGCAGTTCACAAGCATTTTTCAAAACCAAGCACTGTACATCTTGTTATTTACATTTCCCATGATGTCCAACCAGGCATATAAGCATCATGAGAATTGTAGGAAAATATATCCACAAGCCCCTAACTGTGTCACTCCCCTATCCAGTTCCCAATTGTGTCTTTCTATCACCCCCTGCCAGCTCCCAATTGTGTCTCTATATTGCCCCCTGCCAGCTCCCAATGTGTCTCATGCAGCCAGCCAACAACCATTATGTATTTCATCCTGCAGCCAGTCCCAAATGTGACTCTCTTCCCAGACAACTTTCATTATATTTACCCCTCTCCATACCTCCTACGATTCTGTTAGGACCTTTCCCTCCATTTCATCCTCCATAGAATAAACCCTACGTGGCTGCTGGAAGTGTTGTAAGTGCATGGGGCGAAGGGATGACATAACACCAAACCCTCTGCGCTACATCAACAAAGCAATGACATCTTGGCCATGTTACAGGAGAAGAGAGGGTTAAAGGTGCTCCCAAATCAGGCCGTCTGGGAAGTTGTCAACTAGGCCTAAGTTGTAGTAGTGCACAGGCCGTACATCTCTAAGACCAGGCCTGCCCATGAAAAGGCTGGCCATGTAAAATTACTTGATTTATTTACATCTATAGACACCACCAAAGAGACAAAGTTTGTTTTATGTTTATTTTCATTTTTTGACTACCACAAACTGACTTTCCATACAGTATTCTAACCTATATAAGTATAAATGTAATATATATGGCATTGTAATAAGAACAGTATGAGAGGATAATGTGTTTTACAAGTCCTGTGTGGGATTGGCCCAAGAAACTAAAATGTAATCTAGGAGAGAAAAAAATATAACATTCATTTGAATCAAAACAAAGAATGCTAACCCTTAAATCGAGAGGGAAGCACAGCCATAGTTGTGTGCAGCACGCTTCATTGCGGTGTTCTTTCCATATATATTTTTTTACTATGAGGTAAACAGAGTCGGTTTAGCCATAAGGTCCTGGTGAGCCCCTGTCTCATCCTGAGGTATGGCTCTTTTTGTAAGGGGGACCTCTCTGAGCCGGCAAGGAGATTAATAGATATGCCTGTCCAGTCCTGCGCCCTCTCACTACATCAAGGGAGCATTGTGGTTTGCACCTATCAGATACAGACCACTTTTAAGAGATCTTTTGCAGTCTCCCGGTGCTTCACAGTGAAGAAAGGTACGTTCTTTACTGGACCACCAGGGATAAAACTCTGTGGTACAAGTGGCTGGGTGTGCATGATATGGGTGTTTTGGCATTATGCAATGTTTGTGGCTGGCTATGTGTGATATGTGTGGCTGTCTGTATGCAAGTATACGTTTTGGCTGAATGTGATGTGAGTGGCTGGCTATGTGTGATTTATGTGGCTGCCTGTGATGTGTAAGTTGTGGCTGAATGTGATGTGCATGTTTTGGTGGTTTGTGCTGTGTGTTTGTGTTGTGTGTGTATGTTTATTTTGTCAAGCCTCTCAAGACTACAATATTTGCTAAAATAAAATGTTCAAATGTCCTTTTTTTGCCTCCCCACCAACTTTTGGGCAGGGATAGCTATAATCCAAATGCCCTGGTGATCTGGTGGGTTTGTGGTTATGCTGTTCCAGTGGGGTTTGTGTATTTCTCCCTCTGCAAGACAGCTACCCAGTTTTCCCTTCTCTTACCTTTGCATGAAGGACGGAGGAAGGGGTAAACTTGCAGGACTCCCCCTTGTTAGCAATGGGCTTTAGGAGAATGTATATATATCTTATTAAAGGAGCAAATGAGACTGATTTGTACTCTTGTAACCTGCTGGAGTACTCTGTAATAAAGCAATAAATGCAAAATAATGCAGAAGAAATTCATTACCATGCACACAATGGCTTGGCAGTAGATGGGTAAAGGGTTATTAATAATGAGTTTTAATGCAAGTATGCTTATATTTAAAACTAGAGCATGCCTTTGTAGTTGTTTTAGTGCTAGCAGACCACTGGCACTGTCTTCCAGTTCTACGTCAAAGAGTTTAACATAAAACCAAAGATCCAGCAGGCACTTTCTGACTGGTATCCAGGCCGGGACTGGCCATCGGGCAAACTGTGCATATGCTCTGTGGGCCGCGATGGCAATGAGCCAAGGCCGACAGGGAAGATCAGGATATCTCCCCTGCCAGATCCTTTAAAGCTGGTGCTGCATGACCTCCGGCCCACAGAGGGAGCTCTGTGGTCGGTGGTGAGATCTAAGATGTCACTCACCAGCCTGCACACTGATGAACAGCGCAGGCCCTGTGCACATGGTCTACACCTGCCAAGCGGTGTAGACCAGATTCTTTATCCACTGGACCACCAGGGAAATTGGTATTGGTCTTCCCTGGCTCCCCCTACCTCCAAGGATCAAGGTAAGAAAGAGGGATGGAGGAGGAAACTTTACAGTTAGTGTTTTTTTTTTTTATATATAATAATTTAATTTGAAATGTCCCCCCTCTCCCACCCAGCAGCCCCTGCCCTCCCTCTTCTATAGTCACACACACACAGTTACAGGCATACAGTCACACACAGTTACAGGCAGACAATCACATGCACACAGTCAAATGCGGACAGTCACACATACAGTCACAGGCAGTCGCACATACAGTCACAGGCAGTCACACACACAGTTACAGGCAGATAGTTACACACACAGTCAGTTACAAACAGTCACACACAGTTGTAGCAAGACAGTAACGCACACAGTTACAGGCAGACAGTCACATATACAGTCACACACACAGTCACAGGCAGACAGTCTCACACACAGTTACAGTCACACACAGTTACAGGCAGCACCACACACAGTCACATGCAGATTGGTACACACAGTCACAGGTAGTCACACACGGTTACAGGCAGACAGTCACACACACACACACACACACACATACACACACGCAATTACAGACAGGCAGACAGTCACACACACACACACAGTTACAGGCAGACAGTTACACACACAGTTACAGGCAGGTAGGCAGTCTCTCTCACACACACACACACAAACACACACACAAACACACACACACACAGTTACAGGTCGGCAGACAGTCTCTCACACACACACACACATAGCCACAAGCAGTCATACACACACAGACACACACACACAGACACACACATAGTTACAGGTAGGCAGACAGTCTCACACACACACACATAGCCACAGGCAGTCATACACACACAGACACACACGCACACACACACACACACAGTTACAGGCAGACAGTCGCACACACACACACTCTCTTACTTACAGACAGTGGACTGGAGGAGGGGTGGATTCACTGAAGTCCTTCCTTGGAGCCTGTTAGTTGGAGAAGCAGGGATTCCTTCTTGCTGCACCTCCATGTGCTGCAGTAACAGCAGCGGGTAAGGGCTGTGCTAAGCTCTGCCCCTGCTGCCAGTTTGCCTCCGCCCCCACCTTTTTTAAGATCCGCCCCCACTTTCCTTCCGTGTGGCCAGTTCAGCTGGTAATTACTGGTCTCTGCACTTGTGAGCTGTGCCGGGCACAGCTCACACATCCCCCTCCAGCACCCAGACCAGGATCATGGCACCCCCTACCTGGTGGCACCCGGGGCGGACCCCCCCTGCCGTTCCCTTAGTAAGCCACTGCTGTCTCTCACTTTCCCACCCAGCAGACCCTGTCTCTCCCTCTCACACCGAGCAGCCCCTGCCCCCTCTCATCTGCAGACCCTACCTCCCCCTCTCACCCAGCAGCCCCTGCCTCCCTCCTCACCTAACATACCCAGTCTCCCCCTCTCACACCCAACAGACCCTGTCTCCCCCTCTGACACCCAGCAGACCCTGTTTCCCCCTCTCACACCCAACAGACCCTGTCTCCCCCTCTGACACCCAGCAGACCCTGTTTCCACCTCTCACACCCAATAGACCCTGTCTCCCCCTCTGACACCCAGCAGACCCTGTCTCCCCCTCTGACACCCAGCAGACCCTGTTTCCACCTCTAACACACAGCAGACCCTATCTCCCCTTCTGACACCCAGCAGACCCTGTTTCCACCTCTCACACCCAGCAGACCCTGTCTCCCCCTCTGACACTCAGCAGACCCTGTTTCCACCTCTCACACCCAGCAGAACCTGTCTCCCCCTCTGACACCCAGCAGACCCTGTTTCCACCTCTCACACCGAGCAGACCCTGTCTCCATCTCTCACCGTGTAGCCCCTGTCTCTCCCTCTCATTGTGATTGTGTTGATCTACAGATGTAAGTTTCATAAGGCAGTATTGTGATATTCCATTATAATAATGAAAATTGGTATATCCAGTGAATTAAATGTCATGGCTATGGCTATGATTTTTACTTTTATTGCACTGCGGGTTGATTAGCATTTAATTGTAGAATAGAGGCTTAAAGTAGTAGTTTAATTGGAAAGAACACCAAACAACCAATCAGAATTCATGTTTGATATCAAATGAGTCACCACCTCCTCCAACCCACCTAAAGCTCTCTTTAAAGCTCAACAGAAAAAAATACAGCATGCAAGCCCAGTACATTTCAAATATATACTTATACGCCTGTCAGTGTATGTGTCTGTGTGTGTTTCAGTATTTCTGTCAGTGTATGTGTCTGTGTGTGTGTGTCAGTATATATGTCAGTGTATGTGTCTGTGTGTGTGTATGTATGTATGTATGTGTGTCTGTGTGTGTATCAGTATGTCTGAATGTGTGTCAATATGTTTGCCAGTATATATTTGTGTGTCAGTGTATGTGTGTGTCAGTATGTATCTGTGAATGTTTTAATATGTCTGTCTGTGTATGTGTTATTATGTCTGACGGTGTGATTGCGGGTTGGGCGTAATGGGGAGGGGGGCGCAGGGAGAGGGCCCAAGAAAATGCTTTCCAAAGGGTCCTATTCATATTATAGACGGCCCTGACTTCAGCTTGTTGAAATGTGTGACTTCATGTGATAACATTTTACATTGACTGGTTACCTTCCCTTTTACAGTAGTTTAACCCCTTAAGGACACATGACATGTGTGACATGTCATGATTCCCTTTTATTCCAGAAGTTTGGTCCTTAAGGGGTTAAAACCTTATGACATAGAGATATAAGAAGAAACAGTGAAACAGTGATATAATAATAATAACGGCATTGCTTCTTGGGTAAAAGTAGTAAGTGCAAGAATTTAATTTAAAATATATGTATATATATGTATGTTAAAAAAAAAACACTCCGAGCATTATAACCACTACAGCACGTAGTGGACCTGGGGTCCCTCAATCACTGCAAGTTTAACGGTGTAGGGTTTTTCTCATTGGCTGAGAGCATTCGAGAGCGCCCCCCCCTCCCCATTACACTTATCCCGCAATCACACTGACAGACATAATGACAAATACACACACAGACAGACATATTAAAAAAATCGCAGATACATACTCACACACACATACACTGACACACAAATATATACTGGCAAACATATTGACACACATTCAGACATACTGATACACACACAGACACACATACATACATACATACATACACACACACAGACACATACACTGTCACACAGAGCATTTGTCTGACGCTCTCTAACAATGAGCTAGCCCTGCACTCAGGTGAGATAAACAATAAGATAGCACAAAAAGGAAATATTCAAATATAAACACAAAAAAGTATACATATATAAAAACCAGCAGCAAAAAACTTTAAATAACAAAATAGGTTCAGGGTTCAAAATAACATAAAACGCTGACATAATGTTTTAAATTAGCTCTGGAGAGCTAACAGAGTTTATAGCTCTTTTTCTGTCAGAACTTAGATTTGAAAGGGCCACCCAACAGATCCCAGGTAAGACAGCTACTAAACTGTCAAACAGTTACTAAACACTTTGAGTCTTTATATTAGGTGGGAACCAGGGTACTCGTGGCACCATAACCACTACAGTGTGCTGTAGTAGTGATCGTGCTACGATTGTTTCTTTTAAAGGTAAATGAAGTAAAAACTAGATAGGCATATGGTCCCAATGCGTTGTTGTAATCAGGTGTTTCTGTTTCTTTGAGTTAATGACTTAGAGGTTCTAGTAACTCATAATATAGGCATATTATATAAAAAAAGAGATAAAACTGAATGTTTTTGGGCAATGAATATGAGCAGTGCAGGGTGTTTGCTTCACTGCTGTATAATTAAAGCTGTGTTCTCTAGGATAACAAATAGCATAGTACTGATAATTACCGACCAGAAGTATTTCAGTCTGAAATGGCCCCTTCTTTAGAATAAATTCTGAAAGCAATTTTGAAGATGATCATTTAAAGCTTAATGCTTCATAATTTACAAGAAATAGACTAATTTTCTGTCAAAACAAGGGCAACATAAAGATTTTTCTATGTTTCTTTTTTTTATTTATTTTTATTTTACATGTTTATTTTAAATATATGCTGTCTAGAATGAGCTGATCTGAGCTCCCAAAAAAAGATCTATCAAGATTTTTGTTTTTATTTGATAATATCATTTCTTGGTATAAATCAGAGCACTCTCTGCACTATATGACTCCCATCTTTTGTCTAGTAGAAGTCATTGTTTAAATGAGTTATTAGGAAAATTCCACAGGATAACAAGCAAGCAGATAAAATTGAACTTGTGGCTTTTTCAAGGGGTACTGGTTCTCAAAGAGTTAAAGTACATCCCCAAGAACAAAAATACATAAACAATCTAAAAGGAAATTAAGAGTTTTAAATTTAATTTCAGAATCTGAAATATGGTACAAAGATCCTCAAACAGAATATTTTAGTTTAGATGCCCTCTGTTTCATAGGAAGGTGATCCTACGCATCTGGAGATGAAGGGACGCATGATTAACAGTACATCAGAGAATGATTAATATCTTCTTAAAGAGACTACTTGCAGATTATCCATCATTTCATTAGGATGTAAGTAATGTTCGTTTGTGAAAATGGGGCTGGACCTCTGAACCATGAATAACTAGCCCACCTCCTGACATGTTTGCTCATTGAGAAGCACAACAAAGCTTAATTTTTAAAAGTGCCATCACCCAGGTATCTCTGACACTCCAAAACACCCAGGTCTAATCTGTATGGTTGGTAACGGTGAATATGCATTGCCCCACTAAGATGCCACGTGGTCTCTAAAAGAAACCAAAATAATTAGACTACAATGTAACATATTGCTATGTACAGAACCCTAAGATACTAATACAAAATATTTTGTTTCAATTCCTAGCTTGTCTACATTCTACATGACACTCGGGTTTGAAAATGTTAAAATTGCCCTCTTAACCTAATTTTCATGGGATGAACTCAGTGTGGCCACCATATCTTGTGAGCCACCTTTTCAAAAACAGGATAATATACATGTCTTACCATTTTCCTCTACATTCAAAATCTGTGTTCTTACAGAAACACTAAATAAAAGTTTTGGGATAAAAAATAAAGATTCTAAGAATATATGTCATTTGAAAAAAAATATATAAATGGGTTGTAACTATTACTTTAGCACAGCTGCTGCAGAGATGTGTTTTATCAAAAGGTTCTTTAATCTTGTCTCAAAGAAGCAGAAAGTGGGAAAGTTTTAATCAATATAAAAGAGAGCGTAAAGGACAGGCACATAGTGTACGACTGTGATAAAAATAGATGAAATTCTATTTGGAACCTGGGCATTAGGAATGCGTCTCTCAGGAGTTACTAAAAGACTCTTGTACACAATGAACTGTAACTTCTCATCTTTAGCCCTTTTTTGAAGACTGTGCACTTGTGTCCCGGCTTCACATGCATGAAAGTTCTTTAAACATTACTTAAACAGCAGCTGAATGGGTCCCTTTTGGCCATCAACGGCCTAGTTTACCCTCCTTTTCAGTCGCCCGCTTGTCCTAGTCTTTGCCCTCTCTGCTCTGCTGAGAATGTCCTGGATTTTCTCTCAATACAACTGCTGTCCAAACCAGCTGTACCCACTACATCTTCAGCAGTGGACCGAGGAGGGTATTAATCATATTTTTGAAGAGGACACTCTGCTATTTATCTCCCTGACACCTCCTGCATTGGGAAGCTTTGTGAAGCACACAGCCCATTGAGTAGGAAGATTACACATTACCATGCTCCATTGCCTCTTCCTGCCCTCTTCATTGAGTGACTGTTCAACAGTGCAGTTGTGTTTGTTCAATCAGACATAATTTATTTACACCCTTTCTTGTTCGTCTCCCCAAGAACTAATTTATTTTGGATACTTTTTTTTTTGTATGTGAAACACACAGATAACTTTAATGCAGAAGGACATGAAACTCGAGAATCTGCAATAAGTGCATGCAATAAAAGAGAATCTTTTGTTCATAAAAGATGGTTTAGTGCAGCAATGGATGTGTGTAGTTAGAAGCTTTTAGGACTTAGGACTAATAGCATATACTAGAGTTGTATATCTGGCCAATATAGGGACGTCACCTGGAAATAATTATTCCATCATTAGAAATTGAGAATCACTAAAAGAAATACAATAGATTATTGGGTCTATTTCAAAATCGTAGAATAACAGAATTATCATAAGCCTGGAATTTACTAATATAAAACAGATCACGATTCTGTGAATATATATATTGTGTTCCAATCCACAAGAATCCTGTCTTCAGCAACGCACTAAGTATAGGAAGCATATGATTTATCTGGTTTCCTTAAATACTTTTAAAGTTTAAGATAGATTTTACATCAGAAATTACTGATTATGTAGCCAGTTGGCACAAACAAGCAAACGTCATTTATAAACTTGGTAGGTTTGAAGCAGGACACTTAAACCACCCTAACCAAGCTCCCATTACAGGGAAACAAATGTCTTTCTCAAATCATTTAGCCTGGGCCAGAAGAGAGAAAAGGAATCCGGAACCTTGACAAGCAGTAGAGACAGATTTTCAACATGAGGTTCTTCACATCTATGTGCCAAAACAATCTGTCTGGGAGCTGGATACATTGACCTCAACATGTTAGTATGTTTTTGTTATTATGTTTGCTATAGTACACATGACACAGTTCCTGTTGAGAATCATTATACCTTTCATATATTATATCACATCTGGTACCAAGTAACTCCTAATATATACAGATTTCTGCATGAGCTAAAGTATGGAATATTTGTTTTAAATTCTTTAAAAGCAAGTTGAGGGTTTGCCAAATAGAAGGTTGGGCAGCAAGCCAAGTTCTTCCCAGAATCTTTTAAAGGCACTTGGAACATATCACAATGTGGCAAGGTCCATTTGCCAAGTAACGTGCTTAAAAACATCCTTTGATCTCCCAAACTCATGTAAATATGTAATAAACTACACGATACTCAGCTGATGGGTCATAATTAATCTTCTACTTCATCTACACTGGCTAGGATGCATTCCACGAATGGGTTAAAGCTGCTATTTATGTTAATCCTTCATCTGAGAGGCAGCCTGCTGTTGTAAATACAAATGTATAAAATATTATGCTTAGCAAATTATTATGATTTTTTTTTTTTTTTTTATAAACCCATCTACTTCCCTTCACTTAACACAGGCTGCTGGCAAAAAGCCATTTTTCTCGGGAATGTCTACAGTGTGTTGTCATTATTCTTAGGCTATTTATGGAATTTTGAAAGTGAAATCCTTCTCTAATCTATCTTTGGGAACTTATAAAGTATTGCAGCTTGAAATGATGGCATTAAATGCATTGCTGATGGTTGATTTTAAACAGTGGAACTGTCAATTCTCTGGAAGTGACTGCTCCTCTTTTGCTCAACCCAATAAATGCTATTGAAGAGATTATAAGAATGTTATAAAATGCACCTCCATAGCACGCCCATGCTCGAGATAACAAAATATCTTAATGAGAATTAGCATATGAGAACATACTGCTGTATGTGTGCACTGCATCATGGGGGATAAATACAATTGCATAATATGCCTTGGCTGTGCCAGGACAGCCAGACATACAATTTAGATTACATAATATATAATACAACTCATTTTCACTTTTAGTTAGATATCTAATTCTGCATAAAACTCAGATGTGATAATTCTACTTTATATTATTGGCAAGACCATCTACATCAGGGCTGTGCAACCTGCGGCCCCCCAGATGTTGCTGAACTACAACTTCCATGATTCCCTGGTTATCTTTTTAATTGAAAGAATCATGGTAGTTGAAGTTCAGCAACATCTGGGGGGCCGCAGGTTGGACAGCCCTGATCTACATATTCACAACCAAATAGGATGGGTATGGTTGGCCACAATGTTATTATATCTGAAAGCATATTTGCATATCTTTATTTTTTATGAATATTAACTTTATGTTCCTTCATCTTGATGTATTTGCCAATCTGAAGATAAGTCTGGGCTGACAACTCATGCATTTAAGTGAATGAACATGCCATTTGTTTATTTTCATGTTATATTAGTTAAGCATTCTGCAAATGTTCACTTGATTTGTGATTTGCATTTTGTTCGTTTGATTTTTATTTTTTTTGCTGACCTTCAAATCTTCCATTTATGAAAAATTCATATCCTTGGACATGTTAGCAAAACGTTTTTAATAGGTATATTTTTTTTTACATTCAAAAGTGTGCAATTTTTTGCTTCAAACTGTGCTTTTTTTGTCCCATGCATTACCTTTCTTTTGTACTAGAAGGGTAAACCAGCTCAAACATTTAAAAGTCCTCCCATTCATATCAGTTATTAATCACTGATGGCTGATATAACAGACAACAGATGCCTATGTTCATTTAATGCACATGCTTGGAAAGATTCAGTTGATGTTGACTGTCCCATCAATATCTTCTGCAGTGGCCTGTTCTGTGCTCTTCCATATGCTCAAAAATGCAGTAGCGATGCAACACAACAAAAGGTGCCATGATCTGCAGAGAGAAGATGGCTGCACCAAAGAAAACATATACTGCTCAGAAAAAAATGATGGTAAGTCACACCATACCAAATATACACCACCTAGTGGTGAAACAAGTGTGTATACATACACTTATGACGAAGATCTTCTATGCATAGGTGGATCATACACTCATAATTTGTAAATAAGAAACATAAAAACAATGCATAGATCAATATATATATATATATAAACACAAAAATGGAAGAGATGTTCCGCACTCTCGGTCTTCTTAAAACGTAGCTTTTAATATTTACATATTAAAAAACAAAGAATGTGATGCTTTCATGAGGAAAGTCCCGATCGGGGACTGAAACATTGACGCTGTTTAGCATTACATTCTTTGTTTTTTAATATGTAAATGTTAAAAGCTACATTTTAAGAAGACCGAGAGTGCGGAACATCTCTTCCATTTTTGGATATTGATGTGACTACAGTCTGGCACCCGGCATTTAGAATACACACTACAGTCAGCCTGTGTGCAAGGGATTTCTGGCACCCAGCATTTAAAATACACAAGATCCAGCACACTCACTCATCCAGTCATCCACTGGTTTCATATATATGCATACACAAATGTATAAATAACAATTAAGCAATGCCAAATACCCACTCACCTTATCCAAATGCAAGGCGAAAGAGGCATAGACGGTACAATCCCCACCCTTAGAAATATATCTGCAGCTATGCTTGTAATGGTCACAGGTCCAATATATATAAATATAGAGAAAGATGGACACAAAACACTCCAATAGTGTAGTAAATGTGTAAACTATACAGTATAAATTGGCTTACTTACGAATTTCAGAGCATCAATTTGCACTGGGTATACAAGCTTTCATGGTTTTATCCTGATTTGGGACTATCCAGAAACAGGATAGCAGTCATGCAGTCAATTTATTAGTCAAGATATTTAAAACAATCATAAGAAATATATGTATAAAAATATACTACAAAAGAGTTCAACATTGATGTGTTTAACCTAATTCTTTCTCTTGCTTTCAGAGTATATGTATACCTACATTTTTCAACACAAGGTGGTGTATATTTGGAATGGTGTGGCTTAATACCATTTTTTCTATTTGGCTCTAATTGTACCTATTTGCACAAGGTGTTGGGGCCCCTGCTTGGGTTTGCTGCTGCTTTTTTTCTATTATATAAAGTGGATTCAAAGTATTTAACTTTGTGTTTTAGAGATTTTAAAATGTATACAAAATGTCACCAATGTTTATCTTTTTCAGAAAATGTAAAATACATTTTTCAATGATATACACATTAGCACAAGAGAATCAGCTAGTGTTCCGGATCCATGTGTCCCAAGTCAACAATCAAGAGGGAATCCAAATATAACAAGATGCAGAAGATTTCGCTATACATATAGAAGGCTCTCCCTGACTTTGAGAGAATGATAAGCCCATTATATATCCTGCTCTTGCTATAGGTCATAGTATCCTGTGTGTTAAGCATATTCTCTTCTCTCAGCAAAATATCCTATACGTTTATCTCTGCACTAAATGGCATCTATATAGAGGCATCCACTTAAACAAGTTTTAGCTCATTTATATAGCTACAGAAGGATGCCTATACATTTATCCCCTCAGGCTTTCACTGGAACATTCTTGATTGACAATTCATTTCGAAATGATGTAACTATCTGATGTGGATTAATTTATATAGGCAAATTATATACTTGTATCAAATATGTATTTATTTAGCTGTCCAAAATCACACTAAAATATTAAATGATATCAAACTGTACTATTGGCCTACTGGTCAATACATTGTACATGAATTCTAACAAATAAATTATATAAATATATATAAAATAAATGTCCCACACTCCAGCTCCCCAGTCTTGTGAGTAATGAGCGCACATGTAGGATTTACAATTCAAATTTATGCTTTTATTGATACAAATTCATGAAAACAGTAATCAGCATTTTGGTCCTGCCTTTCTTAAGACAGGGCCCTGTCGACCCCTGCTAATGCATCTTCTGTCTGTGCTACTACTCCTGCATGAGGGCTGAGCATGAGCGACAAGGGAGCGCTGATGCTCTCTCATCGCTCCCTCATGCGCCCTCTGTGGTAATGCCAGGAGCCGGCTTAAGGTGTCACTTTGCCTGGAATCACTAAACGGCGTGCGAGGGAGCAGTGAGGAAGAACAAGAAGATTCAAGCCATCCCACGCTAGACCCCAGAACCTGCTTGACCCCAGCTTTCCCAAAGGTAGGGTGTTTGGGTGGAATTCCCCCCCCCCCAAAAAAAAAAAAAAAAAAGAAACGTAAAAAAAACTATACAAAAAAAAAAATTGCGCGTGTTTGTGAGAGATTGTGCATGTGTGAGTATGTGAGTTTGTCAATGAGAGTGTGTGTCTGTCAGTGATTCTCTTTTATTGCATGCACTTATTGCAGATTCTCGAGTTTCATGTCCTTCTGCATTAAAGTTATCTGTGTGTTTCACATACAAAAAAAAGGATCCACATTACAACATCTATCCCCCACTGCTGCCACTAACCCCCCCAATTATATCCCTTTTCCACCCATTAAAGCCCTTATCTCTCACAATAGCTTTTATCCTTTACTACAACCACCTGACGCCCAATTGCAACCTACTAACCCCACAATATTTCCCCAATTCACCCTTGCAGCCCATATCCACCATTATAGCCAATATCCCCACTATAGATCCATAACCCCCTGTACAGCTCTTTATCCCCCACACTACAGCCCCTTTTAACTTACTGCAGATAATAATACATATTATCACTCCCACATTCTATGATACATAAAGGCAGTCATTCCAATATACTCACGTATGCAGCTAAGTGGTCATTGGATCATTGTCTCTGCACGTGCGTGTATTTCTCAGTGAGCAATGCCAATGTGACTGGATGTGTTACTTGTGGTCAAGGCCATTGGCCATTTCAGCCAATTACATGAACTGCTAGCAACTAAGGAGATCACTGCACGTGGCTAGCTTAACAAACCTGTCACCTAGGATATAAACTAATGAATAAACTGATTGGGAACTCTTTATAATAATGAAGACAAAAATTATTACTATCAGAGTTTAGAGATATATTTTAACTTCAAAGTAATTTCTGTGAAAACAAAACAAATACTATCAATCTCTATATACAGAATCTAAAATGTTCTAAGTCCTTACCATCAGATTTATGATAAAATCTGAAGATTTGTAGAAATTAGCATTTGACTACTGACAGCAGGCGGGAAATAGCTGCGTAAACCAGGGGGAGGTAAATGGATCCCTGTTAGCTAGTAATTGGTTCATTTTGGATAGGAATAAAAGGGAAAAACCACGGTAATATATGCACCAGAATAGTTTAACTAAAAACATGTGAGTTTAAGGACACAGCTGGGATGAGTGAGCAGTACGTACTATTAATAGTCTCCAAATTAATCTTTTACAAAACTAATGGCAGTATTTTTTTGCTAAATTAACAGGAAAGTGGAGATAGCGATTACATGGAAAATGGATATTTTCCTAAAAAACAGATGTGATGGATTTTCCTTTTGTCATGCTAGAAATGCCAGAAAATCATATATCCCTGTTGATAGAATTGTGGCATAATCCCTAAAAAAAAAAAAAAAAAAAAACACAACTATTTTGTTATTCATTAATCTACGGCCATGCTAAACATGGTTACAGTACTCCTGCAGTGTGTTTTCCATAATGCAAAGAAATTAAATATAATATTATCACGAGGGAATTGTATCGACGTGTGCCCTGAAGTAAAAGCTCTATAACTTGTTGTGCCTTAAAGAGTCTCTTTTCCGTTTCCCAAAGCATGCGTCAATTAAAAGGGGCACTCTAAACACCATAACCACTGCAGCTTAATATAGCTGGGGAGATCTCCGGGTACTGTTACACAGCTTGACAAACATAGGGGAAGCTGTTCATTGACTTATAAAAAGCATAAGCATTAAATGAACTGCTGTGCTTCTGGGGCTAAGAACGTCTATTTAAGAATGTTATATATTTTAATTGAGCAAAAGCAGATTTGGGCAAAACAATGACTTCCATCCACAGTAAAATTATTTGGTTAAACAAACATTCCAAGCATTATAAACACTGTAGTGGTTATGGTGCAAAAGAGTGCCATGGCGCACTCCCAATATAATTTGTCAAACTGTTTTAATACAGTTTGGTAACTTACGTGGGTCCCCTTGGATGACCATGTGACATTAGATCTTCTCCTTAAGGGAATTCAGGTTTCTCAATTCAACGAAGCACCGACGATAGAGGACGAAAACGGTTTGACAAATTACACTAGGATGGCACCAGGGCATTTCTGGCACCATAACCACTAGAGTGGGCTGTAGTAGTTATGGTGCTTGAGTGTTTCTTTAAATCAAGCATAATAAGGATTCTTATGTGTCATGTTACACATGCTTTGTGGAGGCTTTTTAATTGTGATATAATGATGATGGATGATGATTATGACAGATCATTATAAAAATTACTGATTACACCAATGTGTAAAACATAGGTAGGATAAATTCTTACTATCAGACGTCTTGCGTTGTTGGTAATTAGTGATTAGTCGAATAATCAACCTTGCTATGTCTCATAGATTCAAATCTTAAAAATGTATAATTCCATATTTTATCTTAAAAAAAAAAGAAAAGATCTTACACATTTCACTTCTTCTAATACTTAGTTATAGATGGAATTCACGCAACAGACACTGACACACAGAACGTACCTTAAATATCTTCAGCAAGAAGATACAATAAGAAGAGAGGAATCGTATATTAATTCTGAAACATTTCATTATATATGTATAAAATAGAAATGTCTGCAAAACCACTCATGACTGTGTTAAATCTTAAATGTATTAATATATATATATATATATATATATATATATATATATATATATATATATATATATATAAAAATACAAAATTGCTTGCACTCCTGGAACAGGTAAATAATGTGCCCGGTGCTGGTCAGGCAAATAGCATAGAAAAACAGAGAATGACCGCACTCAGGGACCCTGAGAATATGTTTCAGCCCCATATTTGGGCTTTCATCAGGATGGTAAAAAAAAAACCATCCTGATGAAAGCCCAAATATGATTTATTGATTGATTTATTTTGAACATTAAAAGTTAAGTTTTAGATGTGGATCTTAATATATGATTATGTGCTCTAAATTATCTGCTCCAAAATTTGGTGATGGTTTTTTTCTTTAACTTATTGTATTTTTGTTATTTATGCTGGTTCATACGGGATCATTGTGACACTATCTTCCTGTACAATGCCAAATAATGTGTAATAATTTATTCAAATAATTTATTCAAATATTCATTTATTTGTATGTAACACTGTATATGAATTGAATCTTTTAAGACCCAGCATAATTGTCTTTTAAAAAAAAGAATAAAAAAAAAAAAAAAAAAAAAGTTAAGTTTTAGGGATATTTACAAGTCCCTGAGTGCGGCCATTCTCTATTTATATATATATATATATATATATATATATATATATATATATTATTATTTTTTTTTGTTTAGTTTATTTCTCAATCTATATAATCTATATAAATTTAGCAATAACACATGATGAGATAATATAAAATGTTAATAATGCATTTGATATGACGTTGGTTTTCACCTCTAATGACATTATTGCAGTGTATTGTATAGTGTGCATTTTATTCTCCAAAGATCCTCTAAACATCCAATCTTTGCCTGCTATCTTATAACGCATAAGGTGTATAATACACAATGTGAATTGCGGAGATATTATATTATTACAAAACAAAGATGAACTGAATGAGTCAAATGCATTGAAGGAAGGCAACATACTTAACTTTCATCCTATGAACATTTAAACCGTGGGTTATAGACCTACATGAAAGCCATTTACAGTTAGCTGTCCATGTAGGACAGTGAAATGGCCTCAAAATGGCTAAAACATAGGTAATAATGGAGGTCTGGCATTAAAGGGGTGAGTGATAAACTTCAAAAGCTGGCAAGAGACCACAGCATGAGCAGAGCACAGGAGTTCAGTCTCCAACTTTTATTTTGTTCCCTTTGAAGAATGAAAATTGGAGGGGGAAAAAAATCAAACATTTTTGACATAAACTCTGACACTAAAATTGCAAGAGAGTGAAAGATGAAAAGCAGGCTTGATTGTCTACAAAATAAGAAAGGAGTATCTCTATAATCATTGATCCTGAAATGTTTGTTCAGAGATTACTGCTCTCAATGTGAAGTGTATCGAAAAGGAGGAAGAAAGATATCCGCTGAAGAAAAGGATAGTTTGCACCTGAACCACGCATTAACTCTTTTGTAGACAGAGAGGTCGGGAAAACACTATCATGGAACAGGAAGCAAAGAACACCCACATGCAAAGTTGGAAACAGGCTATATATTACATGCTGGAAGATATGCAATTTAAACAAATCATACTGCAAGTGAAATAAGGAGCCGTAGAGATTCTGTGCTAAAACATATTTAAAATGCAATCTCTTGTGTCCAAAATAGCAGTAAGTCTAATACAAATAAAAAAGAATGACCCTGCCCTCTTAAAACATAATGTACTGTCTTTTTATTCAGTGCAAAGACGGAAGCACACAAACAATGTTTCAGCTCACAAAAGTGCCTTTCTCAAGATAACAAAAAAAAAAATTGCAGCTTTGATAGATAGCCTTTATAGAGTACAAATCAGGGTGTGTACTAACAATTAAGGTGCCATGGGCAAAATCAATTAGAGATGTGTGCAAAACCCATTAAGAATGTGTTCAACTATGCTCAGGCTCATAATGATGACATCATCGTAAATATAAAGATAGTACCATATCAGAGTCAAATGTTTAACTTAAAAACAGGAAATACATGCAGTGTCTACAGCACAAATATCCAACACCTCTTTTATCAAAATGAAACATGATGTTAGACCACAAGAAGCGCTTTACTATGAATCAATGCTTTGTGCTGACCCAGAATTAACTAATTTGACAAAATGGGGTTTACTGGGCATAGTCATAATAAAGTGCTTAAATTCAGTAATGATAAATAAGATAATTTGCATATATTGTATATTTTTATGATTAATTATCATCCAAATTTAAATATTAATGTATGTTAGTGGCTGCTCACTGTTTAGCATACATACCCCCACCCATTGTATGGCAAATGAGGCATGGGGAAGATTTAAAGGGTTACTCCAACCCTTTCTGGTCAACAGTTACATGTAAAGTAAAGTAAAAATGATCTCACTTGCAATCCAGCACCCTGCAAAGCTACCGGTGCTGCTCTCTATGCCTCTATCTGACGTCATCAAGGACTTTGCCCTGTCTGATCAAATGCTTCTCTGGGTAAGCATTTGTTTGGACCATATCAAGTGCTCAAATCGCATTTGCATGCTCTGAACTGTCAAAAACGAGCCAAACTGATGTATGTCTGAAATTTGGTGGTCACAAAATGTTTTTTAATTCTCAACAAAGTAGCACAGCTGAAACAAATTTTTCTCTGTGCACAAGTCTATTATATTATATACCCACATTAATATTGTAAAGCGCTGTGGAATATGTTGGTGCTAAATAAAAAATAACAATAGCAATAATACTAGCATTACTACTGCTAATTATATTATGATATGATGATGTATTACAAGTGATTGGAGAGTACCTGTGATGAATAACACAACGATGTATCAAATTTAATGTATGCCAATATGCAGTGCTGTGTAGGTAGCAATAGCAAACTTTGGTTTTTAAATATTTCAGTCTATACATTTGGAGGCAATTTTGATAGCACAGTGTATAGGTTCCATCTAAGAATATAGGAATGTGAACTTTAGGTTATGATGATTTAAGGATGTCAGGTTTATTTGCAGCAGAAGGATATTTGCAGAATATAACAGATTGCAAGTTCAGCGGGAACTTTAGGGATCTTATACGCCATGCAATTCTATTCAAGTGTTTTGGTATTTTTGTTGACATTTATGTTCACCTTCAAAGGGAAACTTATTACAACCTTAACCCATAATATTAATGAATTAGGTCTTGAACTCCCAAAGTGTCTATATCTGTCAGATGCAGTTTTCTATGGTAATTGAGTCATTGACCTCTTGTCCAGCTAAGGGCTGTTATCTTCCATACTACATTCATCTTTATGTTATCGAGAATAAACACATATGTGTGTGTAAACAACCACATTTCCTGCCTGGGGATTCTTTAAATTTAAAAAAAGGATTGCAGGTTTTCCATAGAAAAGCTTAGTCAACATGCAGTTCACATTGAACTGTGAACTCAGAGATTAACGGTTAGCACCAAAGATGCACAGGAGTCACAGCTTCCTGAATCCTGGGATGAAGAAACATGTTCTGAATATAGCTCATTGCATTTGCTAAGAAACTGAAAGAAAGAAATCTAGGAGAGAGTCCATGAATTAGTTTTTTTTTTTTTTTAATGTTACAATAGTATTCAGTTTTGTTTTTTTGTTTATTTTTTTTATTCATAAATGTAATGATAGCTGTCTGTAAAATTCTTCTTTTTTAACATTTGTGTTCAATAGAGTTATGTTATATATTCTACAAATTAAAGGGACACTATATGCAACATTGCAACTACAATATTTTGTAGTAGTTTTTGTTCCCCAGATGCTATCCAACTGTAATCTGTCAAACTATTTACAAACAGATTAACACTTACTTTGCTATGTCAGAAGCTGGTAACCTTCTAATCTCGTATGGTAAAGCAGAAGTTAATAGTTTTGCATTATAATACCAACAAATTTCTTCAGTTTAGACAGTATTCAATGACTAGGAGTCATAAGCTGACAATCTTAGCCAATTTGTTGTCTACACCTGTTATGACTTAATATGTAAATACAGTATAAGATTCATAGTAACTCCGGAGCCAGACCCCCATGGCTCCCCCGCTGTGTACCCAATTCATTATTCTCCCACTGCCCATTGCTGTTTTGTCTTTTATATTGTATTTTGTCTGGTTTATCTAGATGCTGGGACTGGTTCTATAAAAGCCTAGCAAAATTTACTATATTGACACAGTTGTCACATTACACAGATGATAAGTAGAATTTTATTAACCACTTATTTTTTGTCTATATCTGTCTTCTGTTGCGACAGGGGTCATTGCTGAATTGTTAGCTCTTTTTGTGAAATGCACATTGATTTGCATATTATATTAAGTTTACCTCATTATCCACATTTCGATAAGTTTAATTACTTTTTGTGAACTAATTTGCACTTCAGTATTCTGTATTTTTACATTACATAATTATATTGCATTTCGTTTAAATTAAGGTTAGGACAAGAGTTAAGATTCCTTTATGGTCAAGGTTCCCTTAGGGTTAAGGCTCCTTTAAGACCAAGGATATGGTTGGGGTTACAGTACCTTTCAATTTAGGGCAGCACTTAGACACACATAGGTGAAAAGTTACACTACTAAGCAACGGATATTATATGTGGCTTTTTAATTGCAGGCCCTCTATGTTTAGTTATATTACGGAAGAATCTATGAAGACAGAAGACATACACTGTGTCTGTCTCATCACCTACTTTACTAGAACACCATGCATTACAGCTTTGTATGCATTGTGTCACATAATCCCACATTGTAGCATGTGATATGAAAATATGATCTGCCCTATAAGTGGACAATAAGGCCAACACCCCACTAGTTAGGATTTGGATGTAAATTCCAAGGTTGCCTTCCATTCACCTCACATATAGTTAGTAACAAGAAAGGCCACAACATCAAAACATAGTTTCAATACACCTATTATTAGTAGTATTATCAAGCCTGACAAAGCTGGTCCCACACAGGTGAAATAATTCTCTTGAAACTATTTTTTGGGTGTTCTGGTTCTTATCTTGTTCCTAACCATGAAACTGGATAGACTGATAGACAGTCAAACAAATGCATATAATAATGGATAGACAGACAAATCAATAAAGATTGATAGATTGAAAGAGAGAGAAAAAAAAGAGAGATGGATAGACAGACAGATAGATAGATAGATAGATAGATAGATAGTCTAAATAATTGTGTTTTTGACTGATTAGAACAGTGGTTCCCAAACCAGTCCTCAAGACCCAACAACAGTCCACGTTTTGTCAGTATCTCCATTGGAATAAAATAGGGAAATACATAAATCCTGGATTGTTGGTGGGCCATGAGGACTGGTTTGGGAACCACTGGATTAGAATATTTAATTTCTTTATGTTTGATTTCTCCTGTTCCTAACATATGGTGGAATTCAAACTCAGCAGAGATGTATCTTAATAGTTTGCTCAGGATTTTTATTGAAAGTATAGATGAAGCATAAAAATACTAATTTGTCTGCATTACATTTTATTTGAATAAGGTAGACAGCCAGCCAGATCAATAGATAGATAGATAGATAGATAGATAGATATATAGATAGATAGATAATTGTATAAAATATATCTAAACAGACATTATATTCTTAAAGCACTGATAAAAACCCATTAAGAAAACAACATAATTCTTATTGTGACCCTTTCAACAGTAAATATCGTGCTCAGCTTCACTCCATAATGAACAAGACAGTTCTGTTAATCTATTGATTTTACGGCCTGCTAGACTGCTCTTGAGCTGAGAAACATTCTTAATGAAACACATAGAACTGCGTTTAACAAATAACAAGGCAAAATAAAATATGATCTAAAAATAACAATGCAGAGTGTTCACACGGGGAGGAAAACACTCCAATTACCTAAGTCAAACATGTCAACCTGCTGCATAGGTTTGCTAGTTTAAGACCTGTTTTTAACTAATGGATAAATGTGGAGATTTTGAGTTACTTTCAATATCTATAGATTGCTTTGTAAATAGAACAATAAAGAGGGAGGAAAGTATAGTGAGTTAATGAGGTGCTTCATTGCTTAGTTTATAGACAGACAGACAGACAGATGTTAGTTCCACATACCAACCATTTTAAACAATAGTAAGCAGTATGGTACATATAAAGGTGTCAGACTCCTGTTCATAAAGCAACTCCTTAAAGTGGAAAAATATGATAATTAATGTTCTCTTTATACTCTGCTAAGTCACTTGGCAAGAACCACCACTGCTGGAAGTTATGATGCAACAAGCTCTTGGATTCAGCTCTATTTTTGTCATATTATTTTCAAGCAATTTGACAATCCACTGGGTTCCTGGCATCCAAATCCAGGCCCTTTGGTGTTATTGAGATTATTATTATTATTTATATAGCATAAATATATTCTGCAGCACTTTACAATGATAGAAAGTGATTTCTATCCATCTTATATGGTAACAAGGTTTGAACCATCTGCATTTTACTTTGTCAAGCTGTTACTTATGGTCCTAATAATTTGTATACCCCAAAGTACCTCAAGATATATATTAAAGGAATACTACAAGTGCCATAACTACTGTAGCTCATAGTGGTTATGGAGTTAGAAGTGGCCTGTCACCCCCCAATTGGAAGGAGACAAGGAACCAGATAGTTGCTCTGCGTGCAGGGCCTGAGTGAGTATATGTATATGTATGTATATGTATGTCAGTGAATGTATGTCTGTCAGTTAGTGTCTGTGTGTGTGTGTGTTTGTCTGTTATTGAGTGAGTGTATGTATGTCAGTGAGTGTCTGTCTATGCGTGTGTCTGTCAGTGAGTGAATGTATGTATGTCAGTGAGTGTCTGTCAGTGAGTGAGTGTATGTCTTTTTAGTGAGTGTCTCTGTCTCTCTCTCGGGGTGTGTGTGTTTGTTTGTCAGTCAGTGAGTGAGTGTATGTATGTCAGTGAGTGTATGTCTGTCTGTGTTTATATCTGTCAGTGAGTGTCTGTCAGTGTGTGTGTGTGTCTGTCAGTGAGTGTGTGTGTGAGTGAATGTATGTATGTCAGTGACTGTCTGTCAGTGAGTGAGTGTATGGCTGTCAGTGAGTGTCTCAGTCTGTGTGTGTGTGTGTGTGTTTGTCTGCCATTGAGTGAGTGTATGTTTGTCAGTGAGTGTATGTCTGTCTGTGTGTATATCTGTCAGTGAGTGTCTGTCAGTGTTTGTGTGTCTGTTAGTGAGTGTGTGTGTGGGTGAGTGAGTGAATGTATGTTTGTCAGTGAGTGTCTGTCAGTGAGTGAGTGTATGTCTGTCAGTGAGTGTCTCTGTGTGTGTGTGTGTGTGTGTGTGTGTGTTTGTCTGCCATTGAGTGAGTGTATGTATGTTAGTCGGTGTCTGTCTGTGCGTGTGTCTGTCAGTGAGTGAATGCATGTATGTCAGAGAGTGTCTGTCAGTGAGTGTATGTCTGTCAGTGATTGTCTGTGTGTGTTTGTCTGACAGTGACTGAGTGTATGTATGTCAGTGAGTGTCTGTCAGTGAGTGAGTGAATGTCTGTCAGTGAGTTTGTGTGTGTGTGTGTGTGTGTGTGTGTGTGTGTCAGTGAGTGACATACTTATGTGTGTGTGTGAGTGTATGTCTGTCAGTAAGTGACATACTTATTTAGAATTAATTCTTACATGACAATAATATGACATAGAAAAGAGACTAAACTGAGAGTGATAAAGAACCTATTACTATGACATTGCTGTTGTGAGTACATAATAAAGGGACTTCATTTTTTGTACATTCTTTGTTTGTGTTTGGATGAGAAGGGAGTCATGTTGACACTGTCAAAAATTTGTGGTAGGTGCCCATCCATTTTGTTTACATGCCAAAGTGAGAATGTGCCTGCACTGAGTACCACAGCGAGAGCAATACAACTACTCATAGCAGTCATGTACAAAAGTAAAAAGAACGGTTACTACTGCAGCTACAGACATATTTATGGATTTATGGATGGAAACCTGTTAATAATTTAGAGTAACATTCCTGCTAGTTAAAAGTAGACTTTTAAAATTCTGGGTTTTGTTAAAAAATATTTTTTAACAGTCAGTAGAAATCATGATAATATGAAGTTGATACAGATTGGCACATGCTACTTTGAGGGTATAGATTGAAGAACATGCCATTCCCTTTCATACAATTTGGGAGCTGAAATCTATCGATACTATCTTTCAATGTTTCCTGGTGGGAAATTCAGTTTGACACAAAATCATGATACCACAACAATTTACATCATGAAAAGGATTAGTTTTATTAGGATGTGAAAGTGTCTGACTAGTTTGCAGATTCAGAAAAGTAAAGAAATTGTCTTACGGCTGTAAATAGAATGAGATTATTACCTGAACACATTACTGAAACAGCAAAGTATAACATTTAGCCAAAAGAAAAGGAAAATCACAATTTAAGAAAAATATAGCATCAGTTAACTCAGTATATGTTTCTGACACACTAATTTGAAAAATGTTCAATTATTGAGAACAGTAAAATGTGTAAACAATGGAATTCTCGTCTTCTAGACTAGTGGTTCTCAACCCAGTTCTCAAGTGCTCCCTACCAGTCTAGGATTTTGTGATTACCCAGTTGTGTCTAACGTGTTTATAGAAAAGGGGAAAAAACACTTAAGACACAACAGGGTAATCCCTAAATTATAGACTGGTAGACTGTACTTGAGGACTGGGTTGGGAACCCCTGTTCTAGATGGTAAAGCCAATCTGTTTATTTCCTAGATATGGCAGAATAGTTATACATTTTTCTAATTCAGTTGTCAATTGAATGGAATTCAGTGATTTAGACTTACTAGCTAATAGCTAGTCTTATTGCTAGAGCCATCATCAAACTGCATTACATGGGGTAGGCAACCTCCTACACTCCAGATGTTATGCGACTGCTTTGCCAGCACTATGGCTGTAACAGCATTATGGGAAATGTAGACCACAACATCTGATGTGCCGCAGGTTACCTACCACTATCCTGTGGTATAAATGTTCTAATTATCTGACTCAAAGGTACATATTGTGAGGATAAATGAAAGCGGCACAATAACCATAGGATCTTTATGAACACTGCAGCGCCACTCCAAACAAGCACCTCGAGGAGGACCCGCCCCCAACCATGGCATACTAAATCAACGCGCTACCTGCAAAGATGCTCCCGTTGTGCTGAACGCTCCTGGAGGAAGTCTCGTACACAATCAGACTTTCTCCATTATAGATTCATATTGTGTTCATACAGTGCAGCCCTTGCCCTTGCCAAACAGTCCTATTTTTCCACTCTCATTAGTTCATGTTCCCGCAACCCCAGGCGTCTCTTTCACACCTTTAATTCTCTTCTTCGCCCTGCTGTGGCCACCCCCAAAACTAACCTTACTGCTGATAACTTTGCATGTTACTTCACTGACAAGATTGAAAAGCTAAGGAAAGAATTCTCCCCTCCTTGCCTTTCTGTTTCTCAATCACACATAGATCATGCCTTTCCTACCCTTCAGACATTCTCCCCAGCTACTGACCAAGAGGTGGCTGCTCTTCTTTGCTCCTCTCGCCCCACCACTTGCCCGCTCGCTCCTGTCCCATCTCACCTTATTAGATCTCTCTCCACTTGTCTTGTGCCTTCTCTAACACACATCTTCAACTGCTCGCTCTCTTCTGGCATCGTCCCTGCTGACCTTAAACATGCCACTGTAGTACCTATACTAAAAAAAACATCCCTCGACCCATCCACCCCCTCTAACTACCGTCTCATATCCCTGCTCCCTTTTTCCTCAAAGCTTCTGGAAAGACTTGTCTTTACCCGTGTGTCTCATTTCCTCAATTCCAACTCTCTCCTTGACCCCCTTCAATCTGGCTTCCGCCCTCTCCACTCTACAGAGACTGCCCTTATCAAAGTTACTAACGACCTAATCGCAGCTAAATCCAAAGGCCACTACTCCATACTAATTCTTCTTGACCTCTCAGCTGCCTTTGACACCGTTGATCATGCTCTCCTTCTTCAAACTCTTCAATCACTTGGTCTCTGTGACTCTGTCCTCTCATGGTTTTCCTCTTATCTCTCCCAACGCTCATTCAGTGTCTCCTTTTCTAATGATACCTCCTCCCCTTGCCCTGTCTCAGTTGGCGTTCCCCAAGGCTCCGTCCTTGGTCCCCTTCTATTTTCTCTTTATGCTGCCTCTCTTGGCAAACTTATTACCTCTTTTGGATTTCACTACCACCTGTACGCTGATGACACCCAGCTATATCTCTCTTCCCCGGACCTCTCCCCTGCCGTCCTGCAACGTGTCACTGCTTGCCTTTCTTCCATCTCTGACTGGATGTCCTCCCGCTTTCTGAAACTCAATCTCTCAAAAACTGAGCTCCTTGTCTTTCCTCCTCCTAATACTGATCCTCATCTTTCGCTCTCCCTCCAAGTTTGTGGTACCAACATTAGTCCATCCTTGCAAGCACGCTGTCTTGGCGTCATACTTGACTATGGTCTCACCTTTGAGCCTCACATCCAGCATGTTGCCAAATCCTGTAGATTCCATCTTAAAAACATAGCCCGCATCCGCCCCTTTCTTGCACCAGATACTACCAAGGAGCTTGTCCATGCTCTAGTAATTTCCCGCATGGATTATTGTAACCCTCTCCTGATTGGTCTTCCCAATAGCCGTACTGCACCCTTACAGTCCGTAATGAATGCTGCTGCTAGATTGATTTTCCTCTCTAGTCGTTTCTCTCACACCTCACCCCTCTGCCAGTCCTTACATTGGCTTCCTGTATGCTATAGGAGTCAATTCAAGGTACTAACTCACACCTATAAAGCACTGAACAACTCTAGCCCCTCTTATATCTCCTCACAGATCCATAGGTATGTCCCTTCTCGGTCTCTCCGTTCTGCCCGTGACCACCTCCTGTCCGTTGTCCGCACTCGTACGGCCAACTCGCGCTTGCAGGACTTCTCGCGGGCGGCTCCCTTCCTATGGAATAGCCTGCCTACCGCCATCAGACTCTCCCCTAGTCTTGCATCTTTTAAGAAGTGCCTTAAAACCCATCTCTTTAGGAAAGCTTATGGCCTCCAAGACTAACCCTTACCTCACATACCTGTCTCTTGCCCTCTCCTAAAGGGCAGCCCACCTTATTTGAGTGTAAATTCCTGTCCTAATGTGTTTTACACCCCACCTCCTATAGAATGTAAGCTCGTTTGAGCAGGGTCCTCTTCAACCTATTGTTCCTGTAAGTTTATTTGTAATTGTCCTATTTATAGTTAAATCCCCCTCTCATAATATTGTAAAGCGCTACGGAATCTGTTGGCGCTATATAAATGGCAATAATAAATAAATAAATAAATAATGAAATACTCATACTGACTGCGTTGGAATTTTACTGAAATTCCAACCCAGCCAAAGATATACTGAGACAAAGTATTCAAACGTACTGGGACTACTTTATCTCTGTATATTTCCTGACACTTCTAGACACCGGGCAAAGCTACCGCCATCTAGAAGTGTTATTACCCCAGCCGTCACCAGTGACAGCTGTATGGCCTTGGCTTTATCTATGAAGGATGGTGCAGTCTTGCAGGATCCTCCATAGACCTCAATATTTTACACTCTGCATGCTTCAGAATACAGCAGTGACATCGGCTCCTTGAGCTAAAGCACCAGGAGTTGAAGAGGATCTGCCAGAAGAAAATTGTGGCAACTGCGAGGGACAGGTTCAGGTAAGTAGATCCCACCTTTGCTTCCCCCCGGTCACCAGACCTTCAGTGGCAATGTCACCATCGGGATCTTTGAAAATTCTGTTAAGTCCCTAAACAGTGACAGTGCTGCTTTGACCCAACCAGGAAAAGAACCAACACCACTGAGACAGGGTGAAGCCATAGGGGAGGATTTCATGTCATTTTATCATAATAGAAAATTGCATTGCAATAAAATGCATTTTAGTTTTAAAGGGAATATTCTCTCTTAAATAAGCAGACTGTAAAAAAATAACAATTTAGTAGACATAGCTAATGAAAATGTGTGTAATTCATCGGCAAAACATTCTATGCAGAAAGGCCTTTTCCCCAAGAGCTCATAACCTATAAAAAACTAATAGGAAACACATTTGTATTTTTATTTTTTATTATTGTCCAGACCTCCATAGTTTCCTGGGGGCACCTGATGGATCAGTGTCTACTTCAGTGTCTACTACATCTATATACTTTCAGGTGAAGTCATCTGATGGGAGAGCTCACTTTACGAAGTAACCTGCAGGCCAAAGTCCAGGGAAAAGGGCTTCCTCAAATTTTATTTTCTTGACCTTTCCTGGTTGACCATAATTTTTCTTAGCATGAAAACAAGACCTGAGGAGGAGCAACAGACTAGTGAGGTATCTATACCGATATAATGCAAATCACCAAATCTACACTGATTAGAAAAATTGCTATAAAACGTTAGTGTGATGTTACATTTACCTCTCCAACACGGAATGTCTCCTGAATGCATTTGAGGCTGTGAGGAAGAGTACGTGCATACCTGAGAGGGTCCAACCTCAAACCAAAATCTTGTTTGAAAAATTGTTTAGATGCCTTCAAGTGGCCCTTCCCCCTGACAAGAGTGTGTGCCTCCTTAATATATATACACCAAACAGTGAGGGTTTTTCAATTTATTTTATTTGGGACAATGTTGTGCTGAATGTCACCTAAATGTGAACCCATTAAACCCCTAAAATGTGATTTTTTATTAAGTATAAGCAGTTCAGCAAAACACAACCAAACGATTAAGGCCAGGGACATGTGGGGCAAAAGCACTTACAATTTTGAGAAAATGTTGGTAGTTTCATAAATGGCAGCCATCACTTTTTCCATTTTAATGATATACCAGATCCTAGCCTCAATTTGGGCCTGTGAGGGCGCGGCCATATTCTCCATCTTGGCAAGACAGAGCAGCAACACTGTGCACACCCTGAAGATGATTTTGCACAATGTATTGATAAGATTGAGCTTTCTGTATGCCCATGTTTTAAAATCCCTGCTTAGTAGATATACCTCAATGACAGCAGACATGCATTTAATTTTGTATTTTTTTCATTGGGGTTCTAGCTACAAACAGCTTGCAAAACTGCAAATATCTTGTCTGAAGCTTTTGCAAGCCTTCCCCTTCTAACCCCGCCCAGACTTTCTGTTACTGTCCAATCACAGACTTCCCAGTGCAGCTCAATGAGAAGTATTTGCAAGGCAGGCTGTCCAGGCAATTACTGCCTCTTGAGTTTAGCTTCACTGTGTGTAACAAGGTTGATTTAAACATGTACTAATTTGTATTGAAATCTGCACATTTTGTAAAATGCAAAAAGAGAACACGGTCTTCATATGTAAAGCACTTCAGCAAGCTAAAATGCTTTATGGGTCTGGAGAGTCCCTTTAACTGTCTAACCAACTAAAGAAGAACTAGTTCTCAAGGGGTTAAAAGACAAATACATATTTTCATTTTTTTCTTAGAGTAGTAGAAAAATAATGAATTTATGTTTGCCTTTTACAAAAGGAAAATTAGACACAATTTCAAGTTTAAAAGATGAAATCAAAATGAGAATAAAAGTGGCTCTGCAAGTATTTTTTTGCCCTGGGCCCTGCAAATGTTAAGGGTGGTTCTGCTCCTGTTCTACAGAACACAGAAGAATGACAATAATGTTCTCCTAAAATGCATCATCATTAATGTAATGTAACAACAAATGAATGTTAAAACCATCTTTTCAGTTGCAATCTATTAGCATATAAAGCAGAGCAGATGCAAGGCAACACATTCCTTAAGGGAGCACATATTTTTACATATTTTGTAATAAGGAAACTGCCGTTCCCAGATGGCATCTAGAGATTACTGCTGGTACTCTTACTGGTAAGACCCTAAAAAACAAATTAATTGTAGACGATTTCACCACATGCCAGCAATAACCCATCATAAGACATTCTTAAAGTAAACCTGCCCAAAGATAATTTACATTGCACCTTAAAACCACAAAATCTATTAACCCGAATAAGAGGAAACAGCTGGTAACAATACAATTACCACTTAGCAACAAAATATTCTTATCATCTTCCCATTATAACAGTCAGATTCCGTATTCCGGGCTTTTCGAGAGTGTTTGTTTGTTTTAGCGCATCAGATGTTCAATCTCCAAACATCAATACCAAATCTTTAGGCTTTCTAGCCCTAAATACCTCCAGAGTTCCCCATGGTACATTAATCAATCCTCAAAAAATATTTAATGTTAAATCTCTTTGTATCAGTGTTCACTCATCAAAATCTCTTCTGTGTCATGGGTGATCATTGCTCAAAATATTGCTACTTCACTACAAGATGATGTGTAACAATAATAACAAAAATGATTTTAAAAAATGAAACAATTGTAAAATGCTACAAGAACAAAAAGGGTTGATGAAGAACCTGCTCAAACGAGCTTACACACAACAACATCCATTCTAATTAATGTATCTGGAAAATGTGAAACATTCTTAGAAATTATTATAAATGTTACAAATTGCCAATTAAAACATATATCTGATAACCCATACTAAATAAAGGATACTCTTTTCCAAAATATATTTTATAGAAATATATATATATTTTTGTTTTGTTTGTTTAATGTAAAGAGCACAGCCTTGTCTTCCATTTCTAATTTGGGATGTGTAAGTTTATTATTAAAGCTTATAAGGTTTCTTATCTTTGTTTTCCTCTTGTGATTATGCCACATTAATGGATGGTATCAATTTGTACAGAATCGTTTTCCATTTTTCACCGTTATTAGCAGCAAAGAAGGATTAATAACCCACAGGTTCTGATTTTGGCCATTCCTTCATTCTTTCCAAAGGAATGGTGAATGGGTCCAAGCAAATACATGGTTCTGAGACCCCTTTCTAAGAATTGGGCCATAACCTTATGGTTAATCCTACTCTGATTAGCAGCATTTCATTGCTTAATGGTAAAGTTTCTCTATTGACACCCAGCTCTTTCACCATGTGCCATGTGTATTGTTTTTTTTTTTGTTTTTTTTGTCTTTTTTATACAGTGGGTTAGCCACCCTTTATTGCTAAGTTTGTTGCTTGGGTAATGGTAAATTACAATTTTTAATGTGAAGTCAGAGAGGCTGCTCTAGCAATTTCAGGGCTATGCGGGTAGAATTAGGAAAGAGATTCAGGAACTAGGGTTCCACACATCCCAGGCAAAAATAGAAGAGTTTACCATAACAACTTTGCAGGCAAGATCCAGCAGTGGAAGATTCCCTCCACCCCTGGAAACTTGTGAATATAAACTAGTAGATCTCAAGTGCTACTGTTGAAAGAACAATTTTTGTTGTGGGAGATCCTGGATATGGTGAACAACACTCAATTACCAACTTTCCATCTGGGTTTTATCCATCGCCTGTTACCGAATATTCAGCAAGACATGATGCTCCAGGACAGAGCACAGAGAGTTAACAAGCCCTGACACTTGCCCGATACGCTCCTGAAAATGCATATTTTTCATTGAGCAGATTATGAAAGCTTGAAGAAATAAGAGATTCAGCTGTTTCCAGACAATATTCCGAAGAGCCAGAGGGTATTTATTAACAAAGGCCCTTAGTGAAACTCACATCACATATGGATGGGGCTTTCTAACCTGTTACTGGTCACCAAGAATGGAGTCACAGTATCAATTTCCTTGAAGGATATTCTACAATCCCTTAGAAAATGGGATATGATGACATCTTCTGATTCTCCACCAGACTCTTCCAAGATTCCAGTCCTGTTGTTCTCTATAATTTAATTAATTAGTATTGTGTAGTATAGTAGTATAGGGGAGTACAAGAATTATGGTCTCTGGATCACAATGATTTCAAAGACACATGCAAATATTTGGTGCTGTGGGCCTATTCTTCACAAGCACTGACAACAGTATATAGCATTCATAGGCTGCAGAAATAAGCTCAGCTCAGATAATCAATCACAGCTTTCTCAGCTGGATTTCATGCAATGACTGATTTATTGGTTTCACTCATGTAGCCCATATATATTACACACTCCCACAAGTACATTTCATGCACAGTATTGTCTTGTGTTCTGAAACAAATAGGAGAGCAATCTAGCAAGCCTAACTAGAACCATCACTTGCACAAATAAAATACCATCTCCTGCTAATGCAAAAAATACACGGGAAATCGCACAGACATAGCCCGTCTGCTCCCAGTGGCTGAATTTGCAGAAGAAAAAAACACATTAGAGTTCCCAATTGCCCATCCCTAACACTATTAAATCCACATTTAACGTTAACTTTATTCAATTTTCACCAAGGGTTGGGAGCTGCCAGGGAACATTACTTCTTGAGTAGATGTCCTTGTGGACAAGAGCATGAAAGCAAGCCCTTAATATTACTTAAGGGAAGGATGCATTATCTGGCAAATGCAGTACTGTGCATATTTGGAAGAAATGTTTATTATGAAACTTAAAATAAACAACAAGAATAAAAGCACTAGGGAGACTATAACTGGACAGCTGCCACGTTCATATGTAATCCACTATACCCTAAAGAGCGGAGAAAATACAATGAAATTCTAAGCTTTACTGCATTTTATATTATTAAACTTGCATTCTACTTCAATATGCCATCATTTCATAAGAAGGAAAAAAAACAACAACAAAAATAGATTACTTTTTTTTTTAAATGTTAGCAATGGTAAAGTTAATAAAAAAAACATTAGAAAGTCTAATATTTTATCATACACACTCACATACATGTATAATCTTTTTAAAAAAATTTTTTTTTATTTAATGGAAACAAAAAAAATCTACTTTGAAATAGAATCTGACCGTGAAAATAATCGGTTTTACAAAGTACAGTTCATTAATTATAAAAGAAAGGGCTGTAGGTTATTTTTTTCCAGTCTTTAAGAATGGTACGAAATTGCCAATAACAGGAGAGAATGCAATCTTAGCACTGTTATGATTTCAATAAAACTTTTTTTTTCCTACCTTGCAGAGAAGGTATTTCTAACAAAACTGTTTCCACCTGTTTAAAACGCTTGCATTTTAAGCAGGGTTAACTATGGAGCACCATTTGGAATTGGTTTGCAAAAATGTTTGAATACTCTTGAGACAACTGCATGTGCATAGTGTATCCTGCCTTGTGGTTTGCTGAATGCTTTAGAGTTTAAACTGTATCTTAAAGTCAGTCAACTGGGATCAGGGGAGAAGATTGGATAACAATTTTACTAATCAAAACAATTTCAGGAACATTATTGAGCTCCGAAGAAATGCTCCATTTAACAGACAGTATAGTCACAACAAACATCGTTGAATCAAATTATAAAGCTAGCTCTTTAAACCCATGTTTTTATGCTGAATAATTTTCTTTACTTTGTTAAAATGTGTCGTTTTTCCCGAGTCTTTATATTAGACGTGAAAGTGAAGCCAAGAACTAGGTAATAATTAGGGCTATAGGTCTTTAGAAAAGCTCTGTGCAGCCAGACGAATGGTTATAGTTTGCAGCATGTGAAGATAATATAAATCCTCAAGGAAATTTTTTTGAATTGAGTGTTCTGATGGTGAGAACGATTTCAGGGTATTTTCATCAAAGGAGAACAAGTAAAAGAGAAGAGAACACTAAATTCTGTTCATGTATTTATATATTTGTTTTTTGTAGACTCTATTTTATATATATATATATATATATATATATATACACGTTTTTATATATATAGGTTTTTATATATATAGGTTTTTATATATATAGGTTTTTATATATATAGGTTTTTATATATATAGGTTTTTATATATATACGTTTTTATATATATAGGTTTTTATATATATAGGTTTTTATATATATACGTTTTTATATATATAGGTTTTTATATATATAGGTTTTTATATATATACGTTTTTATATATATAGGTTTTTATATATATATAGGTTTTTATATATATACGTTTTTATATATATAGGTTTTTATATATATAGGTTTTTATATATATACGTTTTTATATATATAGGTTTTTATATATATAGGTTTTTATATATATAGGTTTTTATATATATACGTTTTTATATATATAGGTTTTTATATATATAGGTTTTTATATATATACGTTTTTATATATATAGGTTTTTATATATATAGGTTTTTATATATATAGGTTTTTATATATATAGGTTTTTATATATATACGTTTTTATATATATAGGTTTTTATATATATAGATATATTCTGAAAGCCCTGTGGAATTCTAACATGTGCAATGGGTTATGTATACAAAGGAATAGTGGAGAACATTTCTGAAACTCATTCCATAGGCTTCCATGGTGACTGCTCCTGAGAGTGGGCGCTGCCAGGAGCACCCGTAATGAAAGGGCCTATCTGGCTGGCCCCAACCTATAGGACCTTGCAGAAAGCCCTGCTGGAACGCTCTCTGAAGAGTACTAGTGCCGGTGCCTAGCACTAGTGCGTCTAATTTTGCGCTTCTGCCATGCTGCTCAAGGACAGTTCCCTGGTGTCCCTGCCTCCAGATACACCAGGGAATTAAGTTATGATGGTGGGACAGGACCCTGAAATTGGTCTGTCTTGCTGAAAAAGGGACTAAAGGGTGGAATGCTGTATTCACTGTTCATGTGCAAGTATGGCACTATTGAAGGAATGCCCAAGCAGGTATGCTCTCACATGACATTTCTCTGTAGATGCCCAATTTTTCTTAAACATATTCCAAGCATCAGGGGCTGGTGAATTCACCCAGAATGTGGAAGTGCAGTGGAAGTGTGTGAGTTGGTCTTTGTTGGTGAGACCCTCATGAGGGTAAAACCATATATATATAATGTACTTATTAATTAAATTGCAGCTCTTGCAGTGAAAATTATAAAATAGAAATGATCTAAAAAAAAGTGTATCTACAGGGGGTTGATTTAGAGAAGTTGACAAATGATATGATAACGAATATATCTTTATTGTTTGGATATATTCTACCCTTCTGACAACAATCTATGAATGTACGTAGACCTGTTGATTAGAATGATCGATGCTTCCTGGTTTACCGGGTTGAAATCACTAATTAGCTGATAACTATCTCACAAACTCCTGTATTAATTAATTAATTAATTGTGTCTAAAACAGCTTTCTACTCACATTCTGACACGTGGAGAAGTTTGTTTACCATGTGGGTAAAGTTAGCTGATTGAATCCCAACATTGTACTTTTTAGTGAGTGGGGCATTGATTGGGCCGCTGGTATGTAGGAGGGAAAATAGAACTAAAAATGATAAACAAGATATTCAGTATAATACAAGGTCATATTAATCTGAAAGGCAAGTAGAGGGCAGGATAAGAGTGGGATGACTAGAAATGAGATGATGTTAAAAAGCTTTGCTATTTTCAATGATACATTGAAGTGTACAGTTTTCTAATTTATTTTCTTTAATGTTCACAGATGATAACATTTCAGTGAATAAATTTATTGTGATGAGTATATGATAAAATGGGACATATTCTTTGCCTCCTCCAGGACCAAGTATAGTGAAGGTCTCAGTGGCAAAGCAAAGCAGATCTTTCATGCCCTCAAGGTATGTTTGGACTTCATCTCCCCATATCAGCCTTGCCACATGTTCTGACACTGGCCCTGGAGGTGAACATGATCACGTCAGTTCAGAAACACATATAACCTTCTTACTAAGTATGTCAGTGATACCAGGCTCTTGGCTGTTTGATGTCAGTTCAAAGAGGTTACAAGGGTTTGAAAAACAAAGAGGGCAAAGAAAGAAACATCATTCTGTGTTTATTGTTCTTGGAAGAACCCAGTGGATTTAGCCATAAAATCTCAGAAAACTGCAATGTTCTTGCAAGCAGCTAAACCTTGTATATGTATACAACATTTCTGATAAATCGCATTGTGCCATGTATTGCCAACATTAGCATCACATTATGTATTTATTTTAAAAGATTAGAAAATGTACAACATTTTTGTGGAGTGTAATGCACGATAAAAAACATTCAACATTTGATATTATAAAAAAAAAAGAAAAAACACATCAGTGGTCATAAGAACAGGAATCTTAGCTACCCTCATAGATTCAGAAAAATTTGTAAAAAAAAAAAAAAAGACATTTGTAATGCAAATACAAAAATAGTATAGAAAAAAATTCTTGATTGATGAATGGATTGCACACTGGTTATGCATGCATGTGTGTGCGCATGCATGTATGTGCGTGAGTGTGTGTGAATGTGGGCATGTGGGCATGTGTGCATGTGTGTTGTATAAATGCAAGTCTCTGAGAGCCTTCAATGCATTACATGAAAGTAAAAATATGACAGCAAACACACTTTTAATTAGTTAAATGCTAATTTTCTCTATGCATAAGCAACATATTCAGAGAGTCCATCCATCTATGGATCCTTTATTTACTATATTTAACATGGTGCCTCACAGACGATAAATGTCCCATGTAAGTGGGTCAATCTAATAGAAGCAGTCTGTATGCTAAAATAGAATATAATCTGAAAACATGGGGTGCATTGTAATATATGGTCACATATAATCTTGTTGCATAATGTGATCATATACTACCATGTACCAACAATTGAACAGGCTTTACACCTTGATTGAATCTAAGTGCATGCACGTTTGTTTATTTTGTACATGTACTCCTCACTTACCCACTGAGTTCCGTTCCTATGACCCAGTCGTAGAATGAATTGGTCGGTAAATGAGGAGTTAAGGGATTCCCTGCTCTGTTGCGTTCTTCTATTTTTGGGGAAATGTCCCTGAACATAGACAAATGCAACAGAGCAGGGAATCCCTCTAATCCATGTTCGGTGAAATTTCCCCGAACATAGATTTAAGAGATTCCCTGCTCTGGTGTGCATGTCTGTGTTCAGGGACATGTGAATCCCTTAACTCCTCACTTACCGACCAATTCATTCTATGACCTCTAATTCCCACGACGGCTCGCACTTACCACCCCACGAGACAGCTGGTTGTAAGTGCGAGCCGAAGTAAAACAGGTAGGTCGCAAAACGAGGACCACCTGTATATTGGTTCAGATTCTTTATGATGTATGCATGTAAAGGTTGAGTGCGGCCTTTCTATATACAGGTTTTATAATGGTCAGACTGAAGACATTTTTTCGTTCTTATCTGTTTTTGTCTGTGTTTCAGTTTGCTTAAATTTTTATTCTTTTTTTATTCTGGTTATTCTCTTTCAGTGGGAAATTAAGTTAGGTCTAGCTTACGTTTCACTGTTAAGTCATTTCTCAGGTAGCCTTTGAAATGTATTCTCTGTACATATTTTTGCAGTTTAAGATTGGGTTTATGTTAATAGGTAAATTCATCTCAACCACCTCATATCATTCATCTCATATTACCACCTTGCACCCTATTCTAAATGCAACCATTACCTGCCTTCAATACCCAAGTAATGATGTTTTATCTCTTTGGACTGTGTACCATGTATCAATATTGAGCCTGAAGTTCCTCTTTCTAATAATTTAGCTGGGAATTCTAAAATGAGCAGAGTGGCTTTGTGGGCAACTGGTTTCCCCTTAAATTATTAGATTGTCACGTAACACTCTAAGATTTGTGGAATGCCTGATTCTGCACATTACTTGGAATTGGAGTGGTTGTATGACTTCCAAATCATAAGCTGGATTCTTATAATAATGCAAGGGTTTACTCTGCTTACTGAATAGCAATTCCTCCAAAAGTTGATATTCAGCAAGCAGAGTAAACCCAGCCTTTTATTTGCATGGCACTCACTGCATTGTCTCTAAGCAGAGTAAACCAGACTTTTATTTGCGTGGCACTCACTGCATTGTCTCCAAGAAGAGTAAACCAGACTTTTATTTGCGTGGCACTCACTGCATTGTCTCCAAGCAGAGTAAACCCAGCCTTTTATTTGCATGGCACTCACTGCATTGTCTCTAAGCAGAGTAAACCAGACTTTTATTTGCATGGCACTCACTGCACTGTCTCCAAGCAGAGTAAACCCAGCCTTTTATTTGCATGGCACTCACTGCATTGTCTCTAAGCAGAGTAAACCAGACTTTTATTTGCGTGGCACTCACTGCATTGTCTCCAAGCAGAGTAAACCCAGCCTTTTATTTGCATGGCACTCACTGCATTGTCTCCAAGCAGAGTAAACCCAGCCTTTCATTTGTGATGCACTCACTGCATTGTCTCCAAGCAGAGTAAACCCAGCCTTTTATTTGCATGGCACTCACTGCATTGTCTCCAAGCAGAGTAAACCCAGCCTTTTATTTGCATGGCACTCACTGCATTGTCTCTAAGCAGAGTAAACCCAGACTTTTATTTGCATGGCACTCACTGCATTGACTCCAAGCAGAGTAAACCCAGCCTTTTATTTGCATGGCACTCACTGCATTGTCTCTAAGCAGAGTAAACCAGACTTTTATTTGCATGGCACTCACTGCATTGACTCCAAGCAGAGTAAACCCAGCCTTTTATTTGCATGGCACTCACTGCATTGTCTCTAAGCAGAGTAAACCCAGACTTTTATTTGCATGGCACTCACTGCATTGACTCCAAGCAGAGTAAACCCAGCCTTTTATTTGCGTTGCACTCACTGCATTGTCTCCAAGCAGAGTAAACCCAGCCTTTTATTTGCATGGCACTCACTGCATTGTCTCCAAGCAGAGTAAACCCAGCCTTTTATTTGCATGGCACTCACTGCATTGTCTCCAAGCAGAGTAAACCCAGCCTTTCATGTGTGATGCACTCACTGCATTGTCTCCAAGCAGAGTAAACCCAGCCCTTTATTTGCATGGCACTCACTGCATTGTCTCCAAGCAGAGTAAACCCAGCCTTTTATTTGCGTTGCACTCACTGCATTGTCTCCAAGCAGAGTAAACCCAGCCTTTTATTTGCATGGCACTCACTGCATTGTCTCCAAGCAGAGTAAACCCAGCCTTTTATTTGCATGGCACTCACTGCATTGTCTCCAAGCAGAGTAAACCCAGCCTTTCATGTGTGATGCACTCACTGCATTGTCTCCAAGCAGAGTAAACCCAGCCCTTTATTTGCATGGCACTCACTGCATTGTCTCCAAGCAGAGTAAACCCAGCCTTTTATTTGCGATGCACTCACTGAATTGTCTCCAAGCAGAGTAAACCCAGCCTTTTATTTGCGTTGCACTCACTGCACTGTCTCCAAGCAGAGTAAACCCAGCCTTTTATTTGCATGGCACTCACTGCATTGTCTCCAAGCAGATTAAACCCAGCCTTTTATTTGCGTGGCACTCACTGCATTGTCTCCAAGCAGAGTAAACCCAGTCTTTTATTTGCGTTGCACTCACTGCATTGTCTCCAAGCAGAGTAAACCCAGCCTTTTATTTGCGTTGCACTCAATGCATTCTCTCCAAGCAGAGTAAACCCAGCCTTTTATTTGCGTTGCACTCACTACATTGTCTGAATCATCTAAATAGTATTCTCAGTGGAATGTTCACGCTAAGCACAAAATATTATGCAGATTCATTGCTCTTCCTGCTCAGTCATTTTGAATGAGACAGCCACACAGTACACGTGCTCACACAATGGCATCTAGTGTCCTCACTAACTAGTACAGTGAAGTCGTCATTGTTCACGCATGCGCATTGCAGTCCACTCTCCTTGGCTGCCAGATTACTTCTTTTTCCCGCCAACAATTCTTGTTATATTAACAATGACTCTACTTTTTTCGAACAGACCTCATGTATATAAATCTATTTCGAAATTGGCAATTATCTATACATTCTCTTTCAAGATTGAAGGTTGACTGAGCCAAACATGTTAAATGTCTCCTGAATTTTTCAACATGGCTGCACTATCCAGAAACGTGGTTCTCACATTTGTTTCCCTCTTTACTGAGTTTTTGTTGAAAATATGGGGGACTCCTATTACTAAACTTTAGAGTAAATCAACTCCTCAATCTGCTTTAAACTTTATCATTTCTTTTGCTACATTGTGTCTTCTTCTTTAAATAAAAATTAGTTTACTCCCCTGATAATAAAAATGCTCAGACAGGCTAAACAGCATTTTGAGAAGACTTGGCTTAATTCTTTCTCATCTGACAACTGCATTTGTGTACACTCAATAGAACATGCACAGATAAAGTTGAAACAAATGCTTTCTGTTTACAATTTGCGTTCTTAATGGACATGAAGGGGTTTCTGCTCAGTGAGAATGGGGTGGGAATGTGCATGTGAATGCAGCCTTTTCCCTACAGGCCAGCTGAGAAGGTAAAATAAGGAAAGTCTTAAACTTCACAATTTCCAATAATGAACAATCATTACTCAAATTACACCAAGCACTGATTAGGTTTAAAGTAATGAAGAAAACAACATAATCAATCATCATCAACCCTAAGGAAGTCAATCTCAACTCCATACACACAGCAGGTGATGAGGGATAAGAGCTCCCCCTACAGGGTTTTCACATATAACTTCCAAAAATTGCAACGATGACAGTACAGTAAAAAGCATTCTTAAGTTTGCTGTATATTTAAATGCCATTACCATTAAAATTAAAAGGCCCAGTAAGGTGAGCAATGTCTGCAAAACGGTCATAAAATGCAATACATTATGGTAGGAGTTAAACCGTGTGCTAATCAGTGCTTTAAACATCCATATACTAGATTTCTTTGTACAGCACTTTGAAATACATTGGTGGATTCTAATCAAAAATAACAATTATAAACAATATAGAAAAATATTGTTTTAAACAGTTTATTAGATCAATTGAGAAATAAAGCCACGAGACAATGGTGGTGACTGTAACTTATGATTAACAGTTTTATGTGGTTAGGCAGTTTTTTAAGACAGTTTCTCTGTTGCAGTGCACTTTTCCCTGAATGTCTTCCTGACAGGAGACCAATTTACCATTGTTTTTAAAGTCTTGTAACCTTTGTGAATAAAATGTACAGCATTTAAGAAAATTGAAGAGCATGCACATTAGGGTCCCCCTTAGCGACTATGGGGGAAAAGGTGAAGACGGAGCCAGTGCCGAGAGGGACCTTGCAGCTGGTTAGAGGTGAGTGTTTAAAAGGTTTTTTTGAACTCTTTTACTGCATGAGGGAAGGTGTTGCGGGGTAGGGAGTGAAGGGCAGAGGGACTCTCTAGTGTTAGGAATACAGTTTTTTGTATTCTTAACACTATAGTGTTCTTTAATTTTAACAGCACCACTATCACTGGAGTCACTACTCAACTCTGACTCACTCTTTGGGAGAAAACGGCAAAGTAGGACAGATTATTTTCCTAGTGAGCTACAGGGAGGCAAATAAAAATCTAAATGGGACAGCAAGGAAGTCGCCTATAAACAGGGAGCAATAGAATGACAAAGGGGCAGAGAAATGTCAGAATTAGGAAACAGAACCAGAGACAAACAGAGTAGGCAAGGAAAAGCCACCAAAAGGAATTGATCCCGACGATAGACAATTGAGCATAAGTAAAGACACAAATGGAGGGCAGGGGCCAACAAGGAAACAAAAAGGGCAAGGGAAATACACAAAAAGATGAGTTATAACACAAAAGACCAGGAAACACAATTGCTCTAACTGCCATTAATTTTGGCTTAACAGTGCAAGCCATATGTTTTTAAACTGCTTCATATTAGTGTGATTTTTACTAATTTGCACTACTTTTCACCTGTTTATAATGAACATACATGATTATTGTTAGCATCAATTATTGTTAGTATCAATCTTTAAAAGTAACTTCAAATTTGTAAATATTGTATATTGAAGATCAGAGATTTTACAACTTTGAGATCAGTTGTGTGTTTGTGTAAATGGTAGAGGTACATTAAGGGTTTTAGTTTGGTTTTTGCTTCGATTACCCCAAATCCTTGAATTGTTCCTGATTGGAGTTGGTTTGGATAAATAACCAGAATGCTCTTTATATAACAATTTAAACAGTGGGTAGATATACTAGTCACTGGGTCTGTTTGGGTAGTGAGAGTTTGTGGCATGTCACATCGACTCAACCCATTGTGAATTTAAAATGCATAAGGGAATAATATCACAATCATTGATCCTAATTCTTAAATAGTGTTACAATATGACAATATAAGCACATTTTTTTTATTTGTACATTCATATATTGAAGGAAATGTAATTACAATTTTGCATTTTGAAAACATGTTTCAAAAAATGTTTAAAATTATTTGCAATTACATTTTATCCTTAATGCATTTAGCATACATACATAAAATTGATTGCCTTGCTAAAGAAGCTAAAGGTAAAGGTGATGGACTGGCCAAGCATGTCTTCAGACCTAAAGCCTATTGAGCATCTGTGTGGCATCCTCAAACGGAAGGTGGGGGAGCACAAGGTCTCTTACATCCACCAACTCCGTGATGCCGTCAAGGAGGAGTGGAAGAGGACTCCAGCGGCAACCTGTGAAGCTATAATTTGGATTAATTAAACCATTTGCCGATTCCATGGAAGTAGTTTAACACAGTGGAATGCATCGTAGAGCGCAGGACAATATACTTCCAATACCGGGCTTTAGGAGGAAACGGATATGATGTCCTTCACCATATGAGACTAAACGCCATAGCCGGAAACTGAAAGGACGTAACATGACCAGCTCGAAAGCGAGGCTTGGACCGCAATAATGAGCTTAACAAGGTATGAGACCCACATCTATTTGGTACACAATTCAGAAATGCAGAAACGCAGAGCTGATGGAGAGGATAACTGATCAGTAGGATTTTTAAACAGCACTAACTGAAGGAGTCACAGCATCTAATCCGAGAAAGCCAAGAAAACTGGGAAACACGTTTTTAGGACTATTGGAAGACTCTATACTACATATTGGTATTTGTATCTTGACTTTTATTGGTTTTTATATACATTTACAAAAAGTGTTAATTTTTACTATACCTATCTGGATTCACGCATCTAGAAAGAAGGGAGTGTAGTCTCAAACTACACAAAGCTATTGTACTGAGCCAGGTCACAGGCTCTACACTTGTGAGTACCATAATTACCTTCATTTGCATATTTCTGGTCCAGTGGAATTTCACTATACATATTTTCCTTATTCTGGGAATAAGTGGATCCATTACAGTAAAGAGGGGAGTGGTCACACATATACAGATCAACAGGCCATCATACCAGCGCTAGGTTCTATAGCTCTGGATCATGTGAGTGTTCCATTAGCACTCCTTAATTTTGTGTGGTCTCTTAAGGTTTTACACTGTATGCACTATATTTTTTAATTAAAGGTATAAAGACGGATATACTCCAAACTGAAATACAATAAAGTTAAGTGTCATTATATATATGCATCTCCTGCACCTTAAAGGGAAATAAGTGCTCCACTGTTTTCACATTAAAATTGTCATAATATTTGTCCATTGCAGCTGGCATTCAATATTGAGAAAGCATATAAAGAAAAAAGAAATGAATCAATGTTTCTATTTCTCCTCTTAATTTGCAATATGTGCCCTGACTTTGCCTGAGCTGAACTGGGTTGTGGTGTGATTTGCTAAATCTTTAGTGCACTATTAAAAGAAAATTAAGTTTTACATTTAAAAAGGATAACACATGTTACAGATTTCCAATATTTTAAACAATGGTATGATTTTCAGAAAAGTAACTGTTCCCCTTTAACTCCTACTTCATGATAATTCCATCAATCCAGTATCCTAGATAGTGATGTCGCGAACATAAAATTTTCCGTTCGCGAACGGCGAACGCGAACTTCCGCAAATGTTCGCGAACGGGCGAACCGCCATAGACTTCAATAGGCAGGCAAATTTTAAAACCCACAGGGACTCTTTCTGGCCACAATAGTGATGGAAAAGTTGTTTCAAGGGGACTAACACCTGGACTGTGGCATGCCAGAGGGGGATCCATGGCAAAACTCCCATGGAAAATTACATGCAGAGTCTGGTTTTTTGAAAGTTGATGCAGAGTCTGGTTTTAATCCATAAAGGGCATAATTCACCTAACATTCCTAAATTGTTTGGAATAACGTGCTTTAAAACATCAGGTATGATGTTGTATCGATCAGGTAGTGTAAGGGTTACGCCCGCTTCACAGTGACAGACCAAACTCCCCGTTTAACGCACCACAAACAACCCCAAACAGTCCATGGAAACCAAGCTAGCCATGTCCCGTTCCTTGTCCTCACTGATGACAACATCATCATCATCACACCGTACGTCCATGTGTGTAATGCTGCCTGACTGAGACATATCCCTGTTATCTACATCCTCTGGCAATAATGGTTGCGCATCACTCATTTCTTCCAACTGATGTGTAAATAACTTCTCTGACAGTTCAAGTGAAGCGGCTGTGGTGCTAGTGTTGGTGGTGGCGGCAGGCGGGCGAGTGGTAACTTGAGAGGTGCCCGAAGCTAAGCTGGAGGAGGATGGTGCGTCAAGGTTCCGAGCGGAAGCTGTAGAAGATTGGGTGTCCTGTGTTAGCCAGTTAACTATGTCCTCAGAACTTTTCGAGTTCAGGGTACGTGGCCTTTGAACACTGGGCATTATTCTAGGGCCAAAGGGAATCACAGCACCACGACCACGACGGCCTGTGGGGTGACCTGCCTCTGCCTGTCATTTTTTTTCGATTAGTGGTACTATGCGTGCAAGCTACTGTGACAACAGATATGAGTGGCACTGTGCACTTGCAGAAGTTGGCAGAGTAGACGCTGTAGACCTGACACACACGCTTGCAGACAACTAACTGCTATTCAATCTATTACAGTCAAAATTGTATTTTTTTTTTTTAATGTACACTACTGTTACACCAGATATGAGTTGCACTGGTGTGACACTGTGCCCTGGCAGGCCCTGAAATGCACACGTGTGAAGGAAACTGACTGCTATTATATTACAGCCAAAAAAAGTTTTTTTTTTTTTTTTTTAAATGCAAGCTATTGTGACACCAGATATGAGTGGTGGCACTGGGCAAGTTGGCACAGTATACGCTGTGAGCCAGACACACACGCTCGCAGGCAGGCAACTGCAATTAGATTACACAGGAAAAAAAAAAAAAAAAAAGCAGACTGATGTTCTAGCCCTAAAAAGGGCTTTTTGGGGTGCTGTCCTTACAGCAGAGATCAGATGAGTCCTTCAGGACTGTAGTGGACACTGAATACACTAGCCTAGCTATCGATTTCCCTATTAAATCAGCAGCAGCTACACTGTCCCTCCTCTCACTAAGAATGCAGCTTCCGGGGGGCGGGGCCTAGCTGTCATGGATGAAAGACGCACTTCGTGTGAGCTCCCTCAATATCTCACTTTAAGCAGCTATCAACAAGCGAATTTCACCCCAGAATGGGATGACCCAGCAATGTTGCTCCTACCTGACCGACCCGACATGCTTAATAGCGGTCAGCAACTCGACAGAGTCTTACTTACCTCTGCGTGGCAAGTGTGGCCTGGTGCTCACCGGGCGGGAGAGGCAGCCGATCTCCCGATCCTGGGATGCCCAGGAGCAGCTACTTTCCGGCAGGTGCTCCGTTACCCCCCCATCGGACCGGTGGGGGTTATCCCGGTCCACCCCTGAGAGGCTGTCTGGAGCTAATGGACGCACAGAGCACAGCCGCCCAGGCTGACATACTCATCAGCGACTCTCCCAATATGGCGGCAGCCGCGTGTCCTCCTGGTACCAGCAAAGCATGGCAGGATATTGAGTCTAAGCTGGACAGACTCTTTAATCAATTTTGGAAGCAAATAACAAGCAGGAAGCCCCAACAAGCTCCACCACAGCCCCAACAAGCTCCACCACAGCTAAGCTAAGCAGTCCCCATTAAAATCCACCAACGCAAAAGGCGTCGAAGATGGGACCGGAGGCACGAACAGAAATGCAGAGCCTGCCCCACGTCAAGCACTCGCCTCCACCTTAAGTCACCACAATCCCGCACCGGAAGTGAAGCACCACCGGGACAAATCCGACCACCCGACAAAACAAGCTTCCACCACCTCAAGCCGTGAACCCGGCACTCAGCCAGAGACTTGCCTTTGTTGTTCCAGGTATCAGGGACTCCCAGGGTCTGCACCTGGCGCCCAGAAGGGATTGGATGAGCACAAGCAGTAAACAGCAGCCTGCCAAGCATATCCCACTATAGCCGATCCTCCACACCATGCCTTTGATCACATGAACTGCTCTCTGCACATTAACTAATCGTAAAGTAGCAAGCGTTTAAACATGTCATTATTTCACCTCCTAAAGAGTTTATTGTCGTAGTTCCTTACATGCCTTTACCTTAACCGTTCATGTATTATGTTAATACACACTGTACATGTATTATGTTACTCACACTTGATTTATAACTAGTGGTGGAGCTGCTGATATAAATACACAGTTGATAACGTGCAAGCTACACCCTAAACATGACAGCCATCTTTCACAACAATGTACTGCTATAGACTCATGCCCTCAGTGCAACTTGCCATGATATACGCACGTTCAGCCTAGCATGCTCAAATATAACACACTTCTGTCTAAAAAAATAAATAAAAAAATAAAAAAGAATGCAGCTTCCGAATGGATGCTGTCCAGGAGGTGGGAGGGTCTGGGAGGGAGGGTCTGCTGCTGATTGGCTGGAATGTGTCTGCTGACTGTGAGGTACAGGGTCAAAGTTTACTCAATGATGACGAATAGGCGAATCGAATATGTTCGCCATCCGTGGCGAACGCGAACAAGCTATGTTCGCCAGGAACTATTCGCCAGCGAACCGTTCGGGACATCTCTAATCCTAGAACGTTGGGCATCTGATAATGATTTGATGATTCGTGAAAACTACAGACAGTGCCATCATTTCACTATCAATGTACCATCTTCTTAATTTGTCTCAATTGTATATTAACAAGTTAAATATATTAACCTCTCCATAGCAAAGAGTAAGGCGAATCCCTTTTATATCTAAATGTCCCCGGCAAGTCATCTGTCAGGAAGGTTACAGGTGGAATGCGAAAGTTTAATTTTAATACCTGCACACTAAGTTGCAAGGAAGAAAGACTGCATAAACTGCAACTTCGCTTGCCATCAAGATATGCTTACATTTCATATGTGTTTGTTTTCTTTCCTTTGAAAATGAGCTAAGTGTACAGTTTGACAGGTCCTATTGCCGAAGTTTTCCTTGTTAAAGAATAAAGTTTTTTTCTTGTTGAGGATAATAAATGATTTCCATGGAAACACTTGGAAAGAAAGAGAGCGGCTCATCTCAAAATGACAAGGAAAGTAAAGAAGCTAACTAAGCTGGAAAACAACCTGCCATTGGGGAACTTCTTCATCTGTCCTTAAAAGAATTACGTGAATAAGACGGTTACCCTTTCTGAGAAGCTGAGGGTGGGGGAAAAGTAGAATCTACAGTTGAGAGTACATATAGACATGATTTATCTTTGCACATTTAGTAATGACAATTATATTTCTACTAAACTTATCCGAGAAAGTTTTGGAATTTTGGACTCAAAATCAAACTTCATACTTATGAAACCTTTATTTTGGAACGACAGTTTCTCTTTTAAATCCCAAATCCTGTGCCCCTATACCTTGGGTATTTTGGTACTTTAAGTCAATTATATTTAAAATATTTATAATTCTACATACTATATATGTTTTGATTTAATAGAATGTAGCAAAGTGAATCTAGCTCCTACAACCGAAACTTACACTGTATGAATTATAACTATTTAATCTCATTGAATTTGTTATAGTGCATGAAAATCACTGGCACTGTCCCTTCATTCAGTGTTAAATTCATTGTTTTTGAGCAGGTTAACACTGAATGAGGGTCTTGGAGGTGTGGCTAAGGCAGATTGTACACTGTACTGACTCATACGTGCAATGGCACAGTGATAGGCTGAAAGAGATTAGCGGACACTCTCAGCCAATCACAACAACCCATTACTGCTCAGTCTAATGTTTCCTCATTAGTCCAAGCAGTACAGAAGGTATGGCAGCCATTCCAAGTCTCCCAGTAGTTCCCGGGAGACTCCCTCATTTTGCATGCGGCTCCCCGACACCCGCAGAACATGTATAATATCCCGGAAATCACACACACAGTCTGACATACAATGTATATCGGATTGTGTGTATTGATTTTCCAGGATATTATACATGATTTGTGCCCCCTTCCTCATACTCACTGTGGCAAAACTAGCCACTTACTTGTATGCAAGACTGAGTTGGTTTGACAATTGGGGGTTCCCGAACAGACTAAAGACATATTTTTCATCAGTCAAACCAACTACTGAACAGTGAGACCACCCAGGGGAGTCGTGTGCCTCCAATTGACCATATTCACACAGAGAAACCGCAAGATTCTTAACGGTCGGATGACCGAAAACATGGCGGCGGCCATCTTTGTTCACAAACAAACAGCGGTGTTTGGTCGTCGAGCGCATGGAACTATAATTGGAAACTCAACGGCGCGAACACCGCTGAACTTCCATCCTCTCGTATGTTCATTCCCCTTCACCTATACAAAGCGGCATTCGAATGAACGAAACGAACGAACATAAGGCACACGACCACCTATTGCACAAACAGTTGCATTTCTTATTTTAATGGTAAAAACTCCTGAAAGAAGACTGGGCAAAGCATACAACCACCTGGAACAATTTTGGGGCTTCACCTCGTGGTTTTTTTCTTTTTTTTTTTTTTTTATTCTTTTTTTTGCAGTGCATTCGATAACAGTAATGCAATTTGACCAAGCAAAGGTAAACAGAAATAATTGTAAAGCAATAGGTTACAGGTGCTTGGCTTCTGCGAACAGCGCACTTTTTTTTTTATAAAACAATCATAACAGACAGACAGTTACATGTCAGTGGTGCGTGTTTGTGGGCATACATGTGAGGGTTGTAGGACTTAAAATGTGGCTTGGAGTATTGTGCTTAGTGCAGCAGGAGGTTGGGGGGCCTGTGTGACCCGAATGTGTCAGGAGGGTTCGTGTCGGTCATTCCGGGTTATTTATGACACCAGTTATTGTGGGCGTCGTGCCCGTCTAACATAGGTGTCTAAGCTTGCGCAGGGACTTAATTTGTGTGCTAGTTACATGATATGTACAGATAGTGGGTACCCCTAACCAATGGGGTTGCGGGGGGGGGGGGGTGAGTGGGCTCATGGCGTACCTCTGTTAGCTTTTACAGTTCAGGTCACGTGAGAGTTCGAGGTGCCTGCTCTTGGGGTAAATGGTTTACCGTAGCCGGGTCCCGGTTGCAGCTGGTTGAGCTGGTGTCTGCGATGTGAGCCCCATGGTTGTCAATATTGCAGGGATTTCTTCTTGGGATCGTATTATATGGTTCGTCCCGTTCCTGGTTACTTATAGGGTGCCCAGGGGTCCCCATCTATAGGGTATTCCGGCAGTTCGTAGTTGAGTTGTAAGGGGAGTCATGGTCCTGCGCCACTGCAGTGTAGCTTTAGATAAATCTTGGTAAAAGGAGAGGTTGGAGTTCTCAAATTGTACCGGAGCTTTTCCCCGCAGGGTTGACATAATGCGGTTTCGGTCTGCGTATGATATGCATATCACGATGACATCCCGTGGCGTTGCATCGGTACTTTGTGGGCTCCTGGCTATTCGGTAGACCCCATCTAGAGTCATCTTCTTGGCGGTCCCCGGTGGCAGTATGGTTGCCAATAGCTTCCGGATATAATGGGGCAATTCCTCCGCGGTTATCTCTGCGGGTACTCCACGGACTTTAACGTGGGTGCGGCGGTGGCGATCCTCCAGTGTTGTCAGTTGCATGAGCATAGAGTGCTGAGTACCTTGGAGCTGGAGGACCGTGTCTCCAAGCGTAGTGCCCGCTGCTTGTACCTCACGTATAGTGCCTTCTGTGGCTTGTACCCTGGTGGTGACTGACTGGATCTCCCTTTGTGCTAGGGCCCTGTCTGCTGCTATCATGCTGTGCAGGTCTGTTAATAAGGCCTTGAGGTCGTCCTTTGTGGCTGGTGCTGATCCTCCTGTGAGCACCTGGGAAGGCTGGGTCAAAGCCTCAGGTGTCTGGTTGGGCTCTGTTCCCTGGGCCTCCTGTGGTTTCTGGGATGAGGCTGCATCTGGGTTTTCCCCTGTCTGGCCTGCTTTGCCTTGTTGGGGTTTTTGGAGCATAGCTCCAATGTCCCTACCTTAAGGCTTCCGGGAACGTCAGCCCATGGTGTATTCTGAAGGTGAGTTTCAGGTATTCCCGGGTGTTCCGTATGCTAGTGGGCCGCCCAGGAGTGTCTCCAGGGAGAAGCGTGGTGGCTGAAGGTAGGCCGCGGCCTTGCGTTTCGGCGTGGGTCGCCCTGTGGGATACCGGAACGGCATCAATCGGTGCAGCGTTTCACCCTGGGTGGGATGGTGAGGTGCTCGTTATTGTGCGGCATCAGTTTTGTACAGTATGTGCAGTTTAAATTATTAAGTGTCGGGAGCTGACAGATATGGTGTCCGTCTCGTCCCGCTAGCAAGCTCCGTCCCCCTTCACCTCGTGGTTGACCGGTCTAAACTTCACTCGAATGGCGTTCCTAGTCTACCAAACGTATCTGAGCGGTATTTCAACAGAGTGGGCGCTCGGATCCCTGCTATTCGGTGAAGTATCCTTCGTGGAATTCTGACTATTATTTTATGAGTTATGATGGTTTGAAATATTGTTTTTTTTCTGTACTTGGGGGATAATTTAATTAAATAATTGTCCTTACTCAGTTATCTTCCAAGTACAGAGAAGGAGCCTAGGAAATGTGACTTTGTTCCCTGTCCCCAAAAAGGTCCACTAGGGGAAAACTGGAATATAATTAAAGAAACCCCTTTCATGGGGAATTGTATAAAAACCAGCTGTGGCTCAATAAAAAACAGTTGACTCCCAAAACTGTGTATCCTCCGGTTGTTGGGGAGTTGGGATAATATTGCTGAACTACACTACTTCTGGATATAAGTCGACCAGCGGAGATATTGCTGAGAATATTGCAGCTCCGCTACACTCACTAAACAGATCTGGTGGGGGGGTGCCAGCACTGTAAGAGCTGATCACAGAATCAGCCGTCAGGGAGGAAGTGATGATAGCCTGTCACTTCCTCCCTGCTTCACAGAGAGCCGAACAGGAGGACTGGAGGGAGGAGGCAGCATGGATATATAAATATATATAAATTGTGTACATATATATTTATATAAGTAATATACACACTGCGTCCACTACACACATGCACTGCATCCACTACACATGCATTAACACACACCGTGTCCACTTTACACACACTGCATTCAATACACAAGCACACACATTCTGCATCCACTCTACACACAATGCATTCTCGGGGGTGGGCTTGGAGATCATTTATTACTTGAAAAATATATAACATATGTTATGCCTCACCAGGGGCGTATATAGAGCATGTGGCACCCGGGGCGGATCCTGTGTTTGGAACCCCCCTGTATTGCACAAATTTGTAAACTTTGTAAAAACCCTTGTCAGCCCCCTTCTACATACCCCTGTACTTCCCCTTTACTACAAAACCCGTGTACTGCTCCCTTCTACAAACCCCAGCACTCCCCTTCCACAAATCCCCTGCTCAGTCCCCCTTATACAAGACCCCTGTCCCAATACAAAACCCCTACTCTCTTCTACAAAATCCCTGCACCCTCTTACACACAGTTACAGGCAGACAGTCACACACTGTTACGAACAGACAGTCACACGCACACAGTCATATGCAGACAGTCACACATACAGTCACAGGCAGTCATACACACAGTTACAGGCAGAGAGTTACACACACACGCAGTCAGTTACAAGCAGTCACACACAGTCGTAGCTAGACAGTCATGCACATAGTTACAGGCAGATAGTCACATATACACTCACACATACACAGTCACATGCAGACAGTCACACACATAGTTAAAGTCACACACAGACAGTTACAGGCAGCATCACACAGTCACAGGCAGACAGTCACATGCACACAGTCACAGACAGACATGAACACATTCGGTTACAGGCAACATCACAGTCACAGGAAGACAGTCCCACACACATAGTCACACACAGTTATAGGCAGACAGTCTCACACAGTTATAGGCAGACAGTTACACACACACAGAGTCACAAGCACACAGTCACACATACACAGTTACAGGCAGCATCACACAGTCACACATACACACAGTTACAGGCAGACAGTTAGACACACACACACACAGTTACAGGCATGCAGTCACACACACATACACACACAGTCACAGTCATGCAGTAACAAACACACATACACATACACACAGTTACAGGCAGACAGTTACACACACATACACACAGTTAAAGGCATGCAGTCACACACACACACAGTTACAGGCAGACAGTTACACACACACATACACACAGTTACAGGCAGACAGTTACACACACACATAAACACAGTTACAGGCATACAGTTACACACACACAGTCGTAGCTAGACAGTCATGCACATAGTTACAGGCAGATAGTCACATATACACTCACACATACACAGTCACATGCAGACAGTCACACACATAGTTAAAGTCCCACACAGACAGTTACAGGCAGCATCACACAGTCACAGGCAGACAGTCACATGCACACAGTCACAGACAGACATGAACACACACGGTTACAGGCAACATCACAGTCACAGGAAGACAGTCCCACACACATAGTCTCACACACAGTTATAGGCAGACAGTCTCACACAGTTATAGGCAGACAGTTACACACACACAGAGTCACAAGCACACAGTCACACATACACAGTTACAGGCAGCATCACACAGTCACACATACACACAGTTACAGGCAGACAGTTAGACACACACACACACAGTTACAGGCATGCAGTCACACACACATACACACACAGTCACAGTCATGCAGTCACAAACACACATACACATACACACAGTTACAGGCAGACAGTTACACACACATACACACAGTTAAAGGCATGCAGTCACACACACACACAGTTACAGGCAGACAGTTACACACACACATACACACAGTTACAGGCAGACAGTTACACACACACATAAACACAGTTACAGGCATACAGTTACACACACACATAAACAGAGTTACAGGCAGAAAGTTACACACACACACACACACAGTTACAGTTAACCCCTAATTAGCAGTAAGCAGCACTAACAGTAAATCCCAATTTCCCATAACCCCCACCCACCCCAGCTAGCAAAATCTATCATTTTAAAATATTTAAATTAATTAATTAAATAAATTGAACCCCTGTGTTAAAAAGTAAATAAAAGTTAACCCTCTGAGGTAAAAAAAAACAATCATATCAAAGTATTGTACTGTGATCTGTATTTTGATCACTGTAGGCAGTGATCAACTGGCAGGGAAGGGGTTCATTTTTATTAGGACTGGGTAAACATTTTTTAAAAACTTTTTAAAGCTTTTTTTTTTACTTTTTTTTAAGTTAACCCCTAGCTAGCCTACTACCAAATTCCCCAATTCCCCATTTTTTTCATGTATTGCACAAATTTGTAACACACCCCAGCTAGCTAAATATATTTTGAAATATTTAAATTAATTAATAAAAAAAAATCAGATGACAGTAAAATGTAGTCCCTGCCAATCGATCACTCTAGTCAGTGATCAATTGGCATGTAAGGGGTTAATTTTATTAAAGCAGGGGAAAGGGGGGGATTCAACTTTAGACTTAATTATTTTTTCCAGTGAGAAGATCACTGCTGATCTATCTCCCTGCACTTCACACTGACCGCGGAAGCACGTGGAGGCAGATCAGAAGTCCCTGCAGCACATGTGCTCGCTCTGACAGCATGTGAGAGCGATCACAGCTGCAGGGACAGCGCTCTCGGGTGCTCCCGGTCTGCCTTGAATACCGAGGCAGACCGGAGGAGCGTTAACCCCGAGTAAATTACGGTAATTTTCCGTCAAGGGTCCTTAATGCAAGGACAACCTTGACGGAAGGGGTTAATATTGTGTAAGTCACATTTGTGCTGCCAAAACAGCCCTGATGTGCAGAGGCATTGACTCCACAAGACCTCTAAATGTGTCCTGTGGTATCTGGCACCAAGACATTAGCAGGTAATCCTACAACTTGTGAGGTGAAGTTTCCATGGATCAGATTTGTTTTCCAGCACATCCCACAAACGCTCAATTGGATAAATATCTGGGGGATTTGGAGGTCCACTTGAACTCTTTGTTATGCTTCTCAAACCATTCCTGAACATTTTTTTTGCAGTGTGGCAGAAGGCCTTATTCTGCTGAACGAGGCCACTGACATTACACCTCATCACACATCTCTATGTAGAGGGTACATGTCAAAGTAACATATAGAGCCAGGACTCAAGGTATCCCAGGAGAACATTCCTGAGAGCATTACACTACGTCCACTGGGCGGTCTTTTTCCCATAGTGTATCCTGCTGCCATCTCTTGGGAGCACGTAAGACCACTGAGAAGTGGCTTACAGTAGTCAAGGCGAAGTGGAATGGACCAACACCTTAGTTGCATCTGGCGTTAAGTAGGGGCGGATGTGCGCAATGTTTTTGAGATGGAAATGACAGGATTTGGCGATAGATTGAACATGAGGCTTGAAGGAGAGGTCAGAGTCAAAGAGAACACCTAGGCAGCGAACCTGCATGGTGGAGCTGTTGGTAGCACCCTTGACTTGGAGGGAGACATACACAAGAATAACAACACTTGAGGGAGGAAAGACCAGAATTTCTGTTTTGGTCAAGTTTAGTTTAAGGAAGTGGGCATCCATCCAGTTAGAAATAGCAGAGAGGCAGTCAGAGACACTAGTCAAGAGGGACGGTGAGAGATCAGGAGAGGACAGGTAGATTTGCGTGTCATCTGCATATCAGATTGATCCCACCCATAAGGGCAATACAGAACCGAAATGCTGGCAAGTTCTCCCTGCAAGATAGATACAGCAACATGAAAACTAAGAAAGAATGGTTTCATGAAAGCTAAGGTTATAGAGGGTCTGAAGAAGGAGAGTGTTTTATAGTAGTCTCATGCTCAGTATTACAGTCAAGAAGAATTCAAAAAGAGTAAGGACTTTTTTTATTTAGCTGTAAAGAAATTGGAATTCATCCTGGTTAGGGCTGCATCAGTGAATAGCAGAAACCACAAATCAGATTAAAGAGGGTGAAGGAGTGAGATGGAATTTACAAAAATATTCAACTGAGTAGAAGTGGAGAAGGGTTGAATATGTAAGTTATATTTGGAATAAGAATACAAGAAATAATATCTCTCACGTTAGTGAACAAACAAAATTCTACCACCTATCGGCTTTCCTCACCAACCTGCTCAAAGCTATTTCAGCCATATTCTTACGTACTTTTATCCCCAGACATAGCTATCCTATCACCACCAAAACTAACCCCCAGCCAGGCTACACCATTCCCACCTCTCACCATCAATGCCCATACTCCTTCCATTTTTTTATTGCATTTTCAATTACTTTGAATTTGGTTTAAAGCTCTCACAAAAAAAAAAAAATACAATTTAGAATGAAATTCACCCCATAGTTTTATGTAAATTGTTCTCTAAATCGTTTATGAATTTAGTGCACACTAACTCCGTTTTTTTGGCTGGTAAAGGAGGGGAGTTGCAATTTAGGAAATGAACTGAAATGTCTTCAAAGTGGTGCTTATTTAACGATCCCCCGAGAGCATTACCATACAATTGTAAAGGATGATATCTGGAGATTTTCATCTGAAAGATATTTCACTTACGGGCCGGTCTGAGTCTAAGAAAAGGTTAATGCTCATAAAACTGCACTTGGCAGTTACAATTGATTAACAGCATCAATACCCTGGCACACAGATTGAAAGCAGGTGTCCAGTCCAGAGAGTAAGTGCATGCACGCAGATTAGCTGCAAATGGATGTGTCAGCTAATATATAGATGGGCAATGATAGGAATATTGATAGGGATATATCTAGTCCAATCAGTAATTTGGATACCCGTGGGCCCCTTTCGCCTGTGATTTACAAGTCCTTCTTTTCCATTATTTGATAGTGGGAAACAGCTGCAGCATATACTACTGGTGAATAAGTCCCTTTATTAATAGCATCAATATGAGAGGTCGTAAATATCATCCAACATGCAGTATCAATAGCTGACTTCATCCTCCCAGTGCCCTGGAAGACAACGCCAAACATATGTAAATAGAAGCTGTTAGCCTCACTTCATTTAGCCACGAGTTCAATGCAAGTTGAATTATTACTGTAACGTGGTTTGTGTTTAAGTCAGATGTGGATGTGAGAAGGCATGTGCTCTGCTGCTGCTTGAAGAGGATTGTCCTTTTACCACTGCTGTTTTGTAATTTAATTTCTTTATATCATATTTGCCTTATAATTATAGGAGGTGATAGTGCTCAGGATTACCACATTAACAATTAAATGAAAATTAGGCCAACCTACCAACAAAAAGTGAGGTGCAAATTTAAAGGTGCCTCATTAAAGGCAAGGTGGTAATGGTGTCTGGGATGTAGTGAGAAAACCTGGACAAGGTGGACAAAGGTTGAATGGAAGGAGGTAGTATGCAACAGACAAAATAAGAAATAAAGTTATGGATGATGAGAGATTATGTAGAGATTGGGAAGACATATTTAACCCCTTAAGGACAGATGACGGATATATTCCGTCATGATTCCCTTTTATTCCAGAAGTTGTGTCCTTAAGGGGTTAAGGAGCAAGATTAGCAGAGAGAGAGAAATTAAACTGATGCTGGTAAAGAAATAAAGCTTGAAAGATGCTATATAGGTTTATGATCTATTTGTGGGGTAGGCAACCATCGACACTCCAGATGTTGTGGTTTACATCTCCCATAATATTTTTACAGCCATAATGTTGGCAAAGCATCAGGGGAGATGTAATCCATAGCATCCAGAGTGTTGAAGGTTGCTTATGTACCTAGCTATACTAATCAAGTGTTCTGTGAGTGTCTCTAAGGCGTGGGCACAGATCTCAGTGTGGATGGTGCTATTCGCATGGAGCATGCCATATATATAGATTTGACAAATGGAGGTGTGCAATCCCATATCCCAGCAGCTTATTCAGTAAAACCTACACAGCAAGAAGAGACATTAACAGAGATCTGTACAAGAATAAGAGACAGAAACTCTATTTTCTACCAGCTCTATTGCTAACAATGACAATTGGTGTATTTTACAAATGATCTAATCCTGCTCTCTTCTCACCCTAATGTCACTGGCAAGTACCTCCAGGGACATCGTACATACTCATTGTAGTATGGTCAGCCTTGAATACTGCAGTTCACCAGTAAATATATGCCAGTGGCCCAGTCTAAGCCTAAAAGTCTATTAAGCATAGGCCACAAGCCCATAGACAAACCCGCACAGTGCCAAGTGAGCAAAGGACCTGCATAATTCCTATCTCTTGTATTACTCTCGCAGTACTGGGCAAATAGATATCCCAACACACCTCCTGCTATTTTATTATTCAGATAAATTGTGTGAAGCTGTAGCCCACAACCTCTTTGTCAGTCCTCTTATGATAGTGGCCTAAAAGCAATTGCCCCCCTCCTTTTCCTGTCGGGAGTCACTGATTCACTGAGAATGTCAGCTTACCACTCTTAGTCAATCAGCGGTGCCCCCTGCACGGCAGCACTCCGCGCTTCCTGTAACAAAAATTTCAGAAGATGGATGCCACGCGGGGGCAGTCAAGATTGGTACTGGAGGCTATTGTGGTTAAACCATTCGAAAACTGTTTAACCCCTTAAGGTGAAAGTGCGTCTGTAAACATAACTTCAATTAGAGGAAGTTGTTATAGTACCTAAAGGTGTCTAAAACGTTCCATTAAGGGGCTATTCCATCATATGTGTGCAACTTCAGGTCCTGGTGATAACTGCATTTGTACAATAGATGAATCTATGGCCTAAGAGATGTTAAAATACCATGTCTAAATATACTCTAATTCTGTTTCAGGAACCTATTCAACAAATGTGGCGATCCTACATTTTATTATTTATAGTAAACTATAGTAAACTATAGCATTTATATATATAGTTAACTAAATACAAAATGTGAAAAAAAGTAACAAAGCTGAATTTAAATAGTATTTGAATGCATTTTCTAAACTGATTGATGACAATTGGTGAAAAGCAGGCAAAATATCCCAATTACAATCACAATACAGACTATTTTCACAGAAGCATTCGAATGTGCTAACAGATTGTACATGAATGATGGAAGTTGAAGAAGGCGCTAGTTTAACAAATGAGTAATGGATTAATAGACTAGCACTTATGGTAGAGGGTAATGTCATAAATAATTAGAAAAGCATGTTAGGGAAGACGTATGGCTATCACGACTATAGCAAAACTTCAAGGGTCAAACAGGGTCACACGGTCTGAAATCTTAAAGAATAAGAGCAGACACTGTGATTCCTTTCCTCTGTCAAACTATATGTCTATAACAATATGAAGCTAAGTCTGGTCACTCTATTAATGAGGTTCTCAGTGTAGATGTAGGAAGGGTTATGTCTTTAAAGACATTGTAGAGCAAACAGTACAGACAATGAATGGTGCCAAAACGCTGACATCAGTAGGAGATAGAATAGCTGGTCTTCTCCATTCATGCATAATTTCCACAATATTGGCACGAAAACCAGCAAAGTAGAGGGAACATCTGAATTCACCTGCTTCTTGTCAATTAACAATGCCTCATTACCCAAGCCATCCACAAAGCTGATAAGGCTTTATCTAACAGAAAGGCCAGGTCAGTCAATTGACATCAGAGTATAGACATTCAGTGGGCAGTGAAAGGTTAACTCAGTGCTAAATAGCCTTGGACATGTCAGCAAAAATGAACAAAAAGGTGGCTTGGTCGTCAATAGAGGACACTTGCAATTAGTTAATGATTAGGATGGCAGCACTTGGGAATCAATGTTAAAATGAGCCACCTTGTACAAATTTGCATGCATTAAGAAAATCTATACAGTAACAAAAAATAGACTTGTCTGTGATCGTCTGAAAAAGGGAACTTTGTTCTTTATATATCCTTGGTAATATGTGGAGTTTTTTTTCAGATGTTTTGTTTATGATTTTGCTGTTAAGTAGATTACGCTCGTAGTAATCTAGGAAACTATGGAGATAAGTTGTTTTATTATCAATAAAAGAGACAGACAGACAGACAGACATATATAAAGATGGCTAGATACAGACAGATAGACGGACTGACGGACTGACGGACTGACGGACAGATGGACCTGCAGACAGAACGATAAATGCATGCATACATAAATGCATACCGTATGAGGACTCCCAACAGTTGCAATTTTGTTGGGAAAGTTTTGGGGTTCTGTCTTTCATACCTGGGTTGGTTCCATCCCCTGTCCCAATTGAAAAGACTCTCAAAGTATGCACATACTGGCATACACTATTGTAATATAGCGCGATACAACCATTACTCAAATACTCTCAAACAAAGTTTATTTGAAATAGTAAATTCAGGGTTTTGATAATTAGAATTGAAATATTGATTTTATATTTAATGATGTTTTTTGATAATTTTTTAAAATTTTAATCAATAAGATGGATTGTCCTGCCATTTCAGCCTCTTAAACTTTTGCCATGTCTTCTTACCTGAGACAATTACACCAATTGAGGTAGATTTTGGACCCGTATACATTATACAGTATAAACTAACAGAAATGTCTGTCCCAATGAGGGCACAAATTCAAGAATACATGTCTTGCATTGGGTCACATATCTCAATTTGATCCTTAGAAATGTGGTGAGGTCCATCATTTTTAGGAAATTTTAGAGAAAGTGTATGCTTCTGGCTTAGTCAGTAACATCCATTGTATTATCCAAAATGGCAGCATCCTAATGCCAGTATGGTAATGCTTCCCTGTAGATAAGTGATGTAAATACATACAAGGAGCACATTATTAATTCCCATTGCAAACTTTTTAGCAGCCTCTGTGGTGTGTTCCGTGACTTTCTCTAGAGGTTATTAGACATTCTTAATCAAAAGAATTTTGACCGTGTCAGTTTAGATGCCTGAAGAATCTGCGCATAACTGACATCATACACACCTGGAATAAAATGTTACCTGACATGTCTCCATGTTCACTCCATCTTATATTAGCTGCGGTTTGATGTGGGGATCAGCGCGGTCAGAACTGAATCCCAGGGCTCCCTGGTTAGCTGTATGGATGCACAGAAAACTTTGTTAGAGCAGATTTCTTTCTTTAAAAAAAAAAAAAAAAAGAAAATTGTTCAAAGGGAGAGTTGTTTCCACCAGCACTTGTGTCTACAAGTTTTCACTGCTTCAGTCGCTGTCTCCATACCAGTGAGAGCACAATGTAATATTTAATTGTTACTAGAAATCGCTGATATTACATTCAAAATATGTTTTCTGAGGTGGAGGCGTGGAGCTGATGTTTGGTTGTTAATACACAGCCATCTCACAGCTTCTCTGTCCTTATCGAAATCCGAAATAAAATTTTTGAGTAGAAAGATTCATTTTTAAAGGCAAGGGATTCTGTAACCTGTTGTCTCCTGAAATATATGTAGCAGCGATGGAGGTCACATTGATAACTATTTGTTACAAAGAGTCCATATGATGCCAAGTTGGTAAAGTGGAGCAATCACCATGGAAACCAATGCTATATTTCTTTTGATTGCTCTCCATTCAAAACTTTGCCCTTTGCCTGCTCTTTTTAAATAGCCTTCTTTGTGTATCGAACATTTCTCAAATTTTTTTTACATACTTGCCAACTGTCCAGATTTTCTAGGGACAGTACTGCTATATTATTTTCAGGAACGCTGTACTGCATTTTGAAATGTCATTAAAAAAAAATACTTGGACAACTGTCCTTTAAAATGTTATTAAAGCAGTAGAATCTTTTGGCTGGTTTCCAATGTTGATGCTATATTTTGCAGGCCAAAGTGCCTATTGCAACTGTTAGTGAGGAGTGGATGTTTACCTATTACAAACGTTAACCAATACGTAGCCCTAGCAAAAGGGAATTACTGCTGCTAGACTGCTGCTAGTTCAGGGCTCGAGTCCTGCAGGAACGCGTGGGAACGGCGTTCCTGCACTTTTTCCACAGCAGGAACGCAGTTCCCATTACTAGTCCTGCAGGACCCAGGGCTGGCACAAGCGGCTGCCAGAGCAGGGGGAGCACAAATCCGAATCCCCTGCCTCTGACTGGGGACTCGGATTTTTAAACTCACCTCTCCCCCTGCAGTCAGTGGAGTCGTCCGGCCTCTCCTGATGATGTCAGTAGGAGGGGGCGTGACTTTCTCTGCTCTTCTCACAGGACCGCTGGGGAGCAGAGGAAGCCACGCCCCCTCCTCCTGACATCATCAGGAGAGGCCGGACGACTCCACTGACTGCAGGCTGCAGGTTCCAGATCCTGTCCCACCCCTCCTGGCCCAAGGTAAGCCTCAGGGAGGGGGGAAGGCACTTTAGTTTTTTTTGTTTGTTTTTAATCCCTTTCCTGAGTCCCTGTCCATCTCCCCAGTCCCTGTCCCCCTCCCCAGTACCTGTCCCCCTCCCCAGTCCCTGTCCCCCTCCCCAGTCCCTGTCCCCCTCCTCAGTCTCTGTCCCCCTCCCCAGTCCCTGTCCCCCTCCCCAGTCCCTGTCCCCCTCCCCAGTCCCTGTCCCCCTCCCCAGTCCCTGCCCCCCTCCCCAGTCCCTGCCCCCCTCCCAGTCCCTGTCCCCCTCCCCCTCCCCAGTCCCTGCCCCCCTCCTCAGTCCCTGCCCCCCTCCTCAGTCCCTGCCCCCCTCCTCAGTCCCTGTCCCCCTCCTCAGTCCCTGTCCCCCTCCTCAGTCCCTGTCCCCCCCCTCAGTCCCTGTCCCCCTCCTCAGTCCCTGTCCCCCTCCTCAGTCCCTGTCCCCCTCCTCAGTCCCTGTCCCCCTCCTCAGTCCCTGTCCCCCTCCTCAGTCCCTGTCCCCCTCCTCAGTCCCTGTCTCCCTCCTCAGTCCCTGTCTCCCTCCTCAGTCCCTGTCTCCCTCCTCAGTCCCTGTCTCCCTCCTCAGTCCCTGTCTCCCTCCTCAGTCCCTGTCTCTCTCCTCAGTCCCTGTCTCTCTCCTCAGTCCCTGTCTCCCTCCTCAGTCCCTGTCTCCCTCCTCAGTCCCTGTCTCCCTCCTCAGTCCCTGTCTCCCTCCTCAGTCCCTGTCTCCCTCCTCAGTCCCTGTCTCCCTCCTCAGTCCCTTTCCCCAGTCCCTGTCCCCCTCCCCAGTCCCTGTCCCCCTCCCCAGTCCCTGTCCCCCTCCTCAGTCCCTGTCCCCCTATTTAAGGCCCTGTCCCGTTACTCAGTTCCTGCCCCCCCTCCTCAGTGCCTGCCCCCCTCCTCAGTGCCTGTCCCCCTCCTCAGTCCCTGTCCCCCTCCTCAGTCCCTGTCCCCCTCCTCAGTCCCTGTCCCCCTCCTCAGTCCCTGCCCCCCTCCTCAGTCCCTGCCCCCCTCCTCAGTCCCTGCCCCCCTCCTCAAGTCCTGTCCCCTTACTCAGTGCCTGTCTCCCTCCTCAAGTCCTGTCCCCTTACTCAGTGCCTGCCCCCCTCCTCAAGCCCTGTCTTCTTACTCAGGCCCTGTTCCCCTCCTCAGCCCCTGCTCCCTTCATCAGCCCCTGCTCCCTTCATCAGCCCCTGCTCCCTTCATCAGCCCCTGCTCCCTTCATCAGCCCCTGCTCCCTTCATCAGCCCCTGCTCCCTTCATCAGCCCCTGTCCTCTTCCTCAGCCCCTGTCCTCTTCCTCAGCCCATGCCCCCTTCCTCAGCCCATGCCCCCCCTCCTCCTAAGCTCCTGTCCCTCTTCCTCAGCCCTGCCACCTTACTCAGCCCATGGCCCCTTCCTCAACCCATGTCCCCCCCCCTCCTAAGCTCCTGTCCCTTTTCCACAGCACTGTCAACTTACTTAGCCCCTGTCCCCCTCCTCAGCCCCTGTCCACCTTACTCAGCCCCTGTCCACCTTACTCAGCCCAGTGCTCTTACTCAGCCCCTGCATACGAGCACCAGCCCCTGTCCCTCTTCCTCAGCCCCTGTCCCTCTTCCTCAGCCCCTGTCCCTCTTCCTCAGCCCCTGTCCCTCTTCCTCAGCCTCTGTCCCCCTCCTCAGCCCCGTGCCCTTACTCAGCCCCTGCATACAAGCGTATCATTTTTTTTTGGGGGGGGGGGGACGGACGGGAGGGGGAGGGGGCGGGGAGTGGATCTTGGGTGAGTTCCTGCACTTTTTTACCCAGGACTTGACCCCTGTGCTAGTTAAACTTCCTAGTTTAATGAGAGCTTACTGCAGAAGCTACAAAACCTGGGGAACCTGGGGGTAGTTGGCATCAACTACAGAGACTTCAAATGTATACAACTATATCCCACTTGTTTTTGATATTTCTATTGTATAAGAAGATCACCTACAGCGAAGTGATCGTGGGAAGCTGTATACATAAGCTAAGTTTGCTTTAAATTCTTTATCTCTTGGTAGTGCGGATTGTTGTGTTTAAAGGGATATTCATATATACATGCTGCTAGTTAAAGCCAGTCACTAAGTATCAACTATCAGCTCCGATTATTCTTCTGTAGGCGCTTTTAATCAAATGACTCGTTTTCGACTGATTTCCAACTTTCTCGCAGATCGTTACTGGTTGCTGCTAATCCTCAGCCTCTTGCCTCATGGAAATTAACAGCAGCTTACACCCTATACACCCTATACATTCTATAGGAATAATGTATTGTTAGTTTTATGGTATTATGTATTAAATCATATTAAACCATATGAAACAGCAAAAAAATGAAAAGGGTAACGTATGCAAGTGCACGTGCCGTGTGAATGAACAATTCACATAGCAGAAATGAATTGACTATATTGCTATAAAATATATGACTAGTCATATGATAATGTTGGGGATGGGACATAGAATCTCTCTAAAACTGAGCTCCTTGTCTTTCCTCCTCCTAATACGGATCCTTCTCTTTCGCTCTCCCTTCAAGTTAGTGGTATCCACTTTAGTCCATCCCTGCAAGCGCAATGTCTTGGCGTCATACTTGACTCTGGCCTTACCTTTGAGCCTCACATCCAGTATGTTGCCAAATCCTGTAGATTCCATCTTAAAAACATAGTCCGCATCCGGCCCTTTCTTACGCAAGATGCTACCAAGGAGCTCTTCCATGCTCTAGTAATTTCCTGCATGGATTATTCTACACCTCTCCTGATAGGTCTTCCCAAAAGCCATATTGCCCCTCTACAATCTGTAATGAATGCTGCCACCAGACTGATTTTCCTCTCTTGTCGGTCCTCTCACACCAAACCCCTCTGTTAGTCCTTACATTTACTTCCTGTGTCCTATATGAGTCAATTCAAGGTACTAATCCACACCTATAAAGCACTGACTAGCCCCTCCTATATTTCTTCACTGATCCGCAGGTATGTCCCTTCTCGGTCTCTCCACTCTGCCCATAACCTTTTCCTGTCTGCTGCTCGCACCCGTACGGCCAAATCATGCTTTCAGGACTTCTCGCGGGTGGCTCCTTTCCTTTGGAATAGACTGCCTACGACCATCAAGCTCTGCCCTAGTTTTAGAGAGATTGAGCTTCAGGAAGCGGGAGGACAACCTGTCAGATATGGAAGAAAGGCAAGCAGTGACACGTTGCAGGACGATAGGGGAAAGGTCCAGGGAGAAGAGGTATATCTGAGTGTCATCAGTGTACAGGTGGTATTGGAATCCAAATGAGGTAATAAGTTTGCCAACAGAGGCAGTATAAAGAGGAAATAGAAGGGGACCAAGTACAGAGCCTTGAGGGACTCCAACAGAGACAGGACGAAGGGAGGAGGTATCATTAGAAAATGAGACACTGAATGAGCATTGGGAGAGATAGGAGGAAAACCAAGAGAGGACAGTGTCACAGACACTGAGTGGTTGAAGAGTTTGGAGAAAGAGAACATGGTCAACAGTGTCAAAGGCAGCAGAGAGGTCAAGAAGAATTAGTAAAGAGTAGTGCCCTTTTGATTTAGCTGCAATTAGGTTGTCAGTGACTTTAATAAGAGCAGTCTCAGTAGAGTGGAGGGGCAGAAGCCAGACTAAAGAGGGTCAAGGAGAGGGTTGGAATTGAGGAAGCAAGTCAGATGGGTAAAGACAAGTCTTTCCAGAAACTTTCAGGAAAAAGGAAGCAGGGATATGGCACGAAAGTTAGAAGGGGGGAAGGGTCAAGAGATTTTTTTTTTAAGATGGGTTCTACAGTAGCATGTTTAAGGGCAGCAGGGACAACACCAGAAGAGAGAGAGCAAGACAAGGAAGGCACAAGACAAGGAAGACAGGACAAGGACTGTACTGTATGAACGCAACATGAATTTGTAGTGGAGGAAGTCAGACTGGGTGCGTGACTTCCTCCAGCAGCGTTAATCAGAATGGGAGCATCTCTGGTAGCGTGTTGATTTAGTGTGCCATAGTTGGGGGCAGGGCCGGACTGTGTGTGTCTGGGGGTGATGTGTGTGTCTGGGTGCTGTGTGTGTCTGGGGGTGATGTGTGTGTATGGGTGCTGTGTGTCTCTGAAGGTGCTGTGTGTGTCTGGGTGCTGTGTGTCTGGGTGCTGTGTATGTCTGAGTGCTGTGTGTGTCTGGGGGTGCTGTGTGTGAGGGGGTGATGTGTGTGTGAGGGGGCTGTTAGTATGATTTTTTATTTAAATGCAAATATTTTTTTTGTTAATAATTAAAAAAAATAAGTTATATTTCCCCCCTCCCCTCCCTTCCCTTCTTACCTTTAGCCTGGGAGGGGGAGGGGGGGTGCCATTGAAGCAGCCATGCTTCCTTCCCTGGTGATCCAGTGGTGAGAGTGAACTCTAACCTGCAGGCTAGAGTTCACTCTCGCGAGATCTGAGCGTTGCCGCGGCTCAGACCTCGCGAGAGGACCCGGCGGAGCTGCTGGATAGAGCTCCGCCGGTCCTCTCTCCTGCTTCCCTCACTCCTCGCCCCGGGCGGCCACCTTTAACAGTGTCTCTGGGCCAGTGAGGGAGATTTTTGATCTCCCCACCGGCTTATGGGCGCACACAGCGGGGCCGGCGCTCGGGTAGCGCTGGCCCTGCACAGGCTGGCAGGGGAGATCCTGTGATCTCCCCTGCCGGCCTCGGCCCCACGGCCATCGCAGCCCACCGGGCATTTGCCCGGTGTGCCCGATGGCCAGTCCGGGCCTGGTTGGGGGTGTGTTCTCTTCAAGGTGCATGTTTGGAGTGGGGCTGCAGTATCCAGGGCAGAGGTGAGTATAGTGTTATATGAGGAGATAGCCAATGAGGGACAGGAGAAAGTAGGGATGGATAGAAGTTGGGAATCAATATTAGCTGATAGCTACTGGAGGTCAATATAATCCAGGTTTCTTCTTAGTGGAAGGGGGTTAGGTTGAGGGTGATGGGATAGGGGGCTATTGAGAGCAAATGATAAGAGGTGGTGATTTGAGAGAGGAAATAGAGTGTTGCAGAGATTAGAGACTGTACATTCATGAGAGAAAATAAGATTAAGGGTATTGTCAGCTACATGGGTGGGGGACTTAGCCCACTGTGATAGCCCAAGGAAGGAGATAATTGAAAGCAGTTTGGAGGCTACTGAGGACAAGGGTAGGTTAATGGGAATGTTGAAGTCCCCAAGAATTAGGGATGGAATATTAGAGGAGAGGAAGTAGGGAAGCCAAGCAGCAAAGTGGTCAAGGAAGAAGAGAGGGGAAACCAGGGAGACGATAGAGATCTGATACATTATAGAGATGTTAGCAGAGATAGTTTGAAAAGGCAAATTTAATGAAATTCACATGAGGAGAAAGAGAGGGAAGGGGTAGAGGTTTGAAGGAGCAGTGAGAGATAGCAGAAACCCTACACCACCACCTTTGCTTTCAGAGTGTCTATTCCTGTCCTCATAAGGGACATCTCCGAACAAGATGCCCTGACATTTTCCATATTATGCACACAATTTAAAAGATATTAACTTACCTTCATGCAGTGTATATACAACTTCATCAAGTATATCTATTACAATTTAATCAAAGATGCACATTTTTTAAATATATTTGATAGTGGTGAGAAGCACACTGTAACTCTAATGGTGGCAAACTGTGTATTACAGTCTAGCTGTACACCTACGTCTGCCAAGTAATCAGCTCTTATGGCACAGGAGATACTAATGGACAAAGAATACAGCCTGGAGTACAACAGTGCAAAGTAATAAAAAGGTCCAATGGTACGGTCATAACATGCCTATATGTCTAATATTAATTAGAATGAGTATAATGAGGGGTAAAAGTGCACGTTTTTTACATAAGGAGTTGTAGATGTGTAAAATAGTTTCCAAACAGAGTTAGAACTGATTTTAATACAGTGGGGTACAGGGAGATTTAGGAGAGTAATTGCTTGACTGAATGAGAAACACAAATACAAATACAAAGATGCAACTTCATAGTTAGGAAGTGGCTTTATTCAGCTTTAAAAAATAAAAAAAAATTTTTAGTGTTTTATTTCCGAAATATCATATATTTGTCATTTTCGACAAGAGTTCTCCAGGCATCCCTGGCACTGAAAGGATTAAACAGAATGTAATGCAATCCTACTTTTATTTTAACCTGTCTTTGAATTATTATTTTTTTTATCTTTTTTAATCTCCTCTTGCACACAGTCCATTTGAATAAGGAGATAGGGTCCCATCTTTTCCATCAGCTTCCAATGTTTGACTTGCCAGTAATAACACTTGGGATGAAATTGTACACGCATCGTGCTAATTTAGTAATTATTGACAAGGTGAAGAACAGGAAATGATGGCAAACACAAAGAACATTTAAGAAGGAATGAAAGAATAGATCCTCATATCAATTCTAAATAATGGTTCAAAAAAAAATCAAGATCATTTAATGTTTTGAGACCAACCTCAAGCTCCATTTTTCATTTCTCAAGCACATTTATAATTTATGTTTTGTAATAGTCCCAAATATTTTTTGGACAGAACAGAATGTTTGAGAATCTTCAAAGAGAGAATTAAAGTCAAACATGGCACACACATTAGAGAAAGTGTGATAGGGAGTGGAGATCTGTCATGAACTGTGCTGTAGAGGACTGTATGGTGACCCTTTACCAAATTTAATTCATACATTTTTCTCATTATTATTTTGTATTTAGAACTCCCCAGAGTGTGCAGTTAACTGTCTTATTGAAAATCTTTCTGATTAAACTAAGTACAATACTTGCTATGGGAAAATATTTAACTCTGTCTGTTACATTTTTTTTTTAAATGAGATGCATAGGTAGTACTTAGGACAAAGCAAACATTGAATGTATATGTACATTATTTAATTCATAAGGTATTGTATTTTCAAAATTTTAGACTGACAGCACAAATACAATGATATAATTTATTGTACAGTAGATGTGACAAAAAAGAGCAGAAACAGTTTTTTTTTTTCTCTGCCAGGTGATTAGAGGCAATGGAGTTATGATAAAAGTAGGTATATTTAATTATATTTTATTGATTTTATGTATTCCTTTATTGAATTATGCATTAACAGTAGAACAAAAGGCCTTGCACAAGTATTCATTATTGCCACAGGAAATCACAATTGCAATTGTTAATAATTAGGGGGAAATGAATGAGTTCGTGATCAAACAACATCAGGATCTTCACATTTAGTGCATAATTCTAAAGTATATAAAGTACTAAAAATAGACCATTCATTTTGAGGTACAGAGACCCAAGCCATTTATAATCCAGCCGTCATTCTAAAGAGGAATTATAAATGTAAAATAGCATAGCATTAATTTATGGTACATGTTTCATTATTTAGGATCTTGCTTAGTGAATGTAATTAGTTTGCTCCATGGTTCTGATATTCATGTAAAATATGTTTACCACTTGCCTGCTTGGTATTCTGAACAGTTTTAAGCAGGAACTTCCATTAGCTCTTCTGAGCCAGTCCGGGCCTGAAGGGAACCACTAGATTTGATGCCAGACCACCCACTCCCCCCACCCCCAATGTCAGGAGTAAACAGTTTTAGAATGGTTTCACTTCTTACCTGGGGTCTGCTGGGTAATACTCTTTGCCTCCATTACCACCCCTAAGCAGTATCAGCTGATCAATATCTGTCAATAACAAGCCAATGGTAGGCAACCTTCAACACTTCAGGTGCTGTGGACTACATATCCCCTGATGCTTTGCCAGCATTATGGCTGTAAGAGCAATGTGAAGCATGTAGTCCACAACATCTGGAGTGCTGAAGGTTGCCTACCATTGGCTTGTTATTGACAGATATTGATCAGCTGATACTGCTTAGGGGTGGTAATGGAGGCAAAGAGTATTACCCAGCAGACCCCAGGTAAGAAGTGAAACCATTCTAAAACTGTTTACTCCTGACATTGGGGGGGGGGAGTGGGTGGTCTGGCATCAAATCTAGTGGTTCCCTTCAGGCCCGGACTGGCCATCGGGCACACCGGGCAAATGCCCGGTGGGCCGCGGTGGCCAGGGGCCGAGGCCGTCAGGGAGATCACAGGATCTCCCCTGCCGGTCTTTGCAGGGTCGGCACTATCTGAGTGCCGGCCCTGCAGTAGTCCATGGCCGGCCCTGCAGTAGTCCATGGCGGGAGATCAAAGATCTCCCTCACCGGCCCACATGCAGGATATTGCGGCCGCCGGCGGGGGAGGGAGAGGGAGGGAGCCAGCCTGCCAGCAGAGGAACCCGGCGGAGCTCTAACTTGCAGCTCCGCCGGGTTCCTCTCGCGAGATTCGGAGCGTTGCCATGGCAACGCTCCGGATCTCGCGAAAGTGAACTCTAGCCTCACAGGCTAGAGTTCACTCACCATTAAGACCACCAGGGATGGATGCCAGCAACAGGATCTCCCCACCCAGGCTTAAGGTAAGCAGGGAGGGGGGAAATAATCACCCTAGTCACATCAGCCTCACAGACACCCCTAACACTCACAGCACCCTCACTCACACAAACACACACACTGCACCCCTAACACTCACTGCACCCTCACTCACACAAACACACACACTGCACCCCTAACACTCACTGAACCCTCACTCACACAAACACACACATTGCACCCCTGACACTCACTGCACCCTCACTCACACAAACACACACACTGCACCCCTGACACTCACAGCACCCTCACTCACACACTCACACACACTGCACCCCTGACACTCACTGCACATCTAACACTCAAAGCACCCTCACACACACACTCACACACACTGCACCCCTGACACTCACTGCACCCTCACACTCACTGCACACACACACACTGCACCCCTAACACTCACAGCACACACACACTGCACCGCTAACACTCACAGCACAAACACACTGCACCCCTAACACTCTCAGCACCCTCACTCACACATGCACACACACTGCACCCCTGACACTCACTGCACCCTCACTCACACACTCACACTCCACCCCTGACACACACAGTAACCTCACTCACACACACTGCACCCCTGACACTCACAGCACCCTCACTCACTCACACTGCACCCCTGTCACTCACAGCACACACTGCACACCTGACATTCACAGCACCCTCACACACACACTGCACCCCTGACACGCACAGCACACACACACTGCACCCCTGACACTCACAGCACACACACACTGCACCTCTGACACTCACAGCACCCTCACTAGCACACACATACACACACACATACACACACACACTGCACCCCTGACACTCACAGCACCCTCACTCACACACACTGCACCCCTGACACTCACAGAACCCTCACACATACACTGCATCCCTGACACACACAGCTTCCTCACACGCACTTAGTACCCTCACGCAAACACAGCACACACTCACACACTGCACCTCTCTCGCACACACACTACACCCCTTACACACACACACGCACACACTGCACAATATGCTTTCCTAGCATTTTTGTCTCCTGGTTTTCCAACTATGGAGACACCAGAGACATATTTCAAGCAAACACAGTGCAAGCATGTTTTTGAATTTGCTTGCGCTGTGCAGAACAAATACAGGGTCTTTTTCTCCTGCCAGAGCTCTTCAGCAGAGCTCTGCGCATGGTCTACCCTGGAAGAGCATTGAACCAACATGCTCACTTTGTGATGGGGCGTGCTTGTCATCGGTGATGACAAAACACACCCTATCTGGCCCCGCCCCCTTTTTAGTGGGCCGCTGTAATTAAAAAACGCCCGGGCCGAATTTTTTTCCCAGTCCAGCCCTGGTTCCCTTAAATAATCACATATAAACATATAAAGCCAAAGAAATATAGAATAAAACAGACATAAAACTATGCGAATGGTCATCATCAGTGCTTAGATATACTGTGTCCTATGTGATACTACGTATTCCAAAGGGTAATGTTTTCCTCAGCATCCAACAACAAAATGTCTTGGGTATTGAGTAGCAGCTACATGGTATGCTGTTTGGATGTGTGACCCAAAATGGTGAACCTAATAAATTCACAGTGTATGAGAAAGATGGATGGATGGACAGACACACAGGTAGATAGATAGATAGATAGATAGATATAAAAAATAAACTAAAACAGCTTGCTTCTGTTTATTAATGAAAGGACATTGATAGAACATGTACCGAATATCATGTACAGATAAACAATTAAATGCAAATATGGAAGTTACCCCTTGCAGCTTATTTCATATCACAGAGTTACAGTACAGCGCGCACACATTTATATATCAAGTTCTAATGACAGTAAAAAAGAGCTTAACATTGATGCTTATATCTCATCTGTGCAGACCCAGTCAGGGGACTTTTAGTAATGAAAAATGTGCTGAATATTCATTATGAAAATGCAGAGAAAAATGGCAAACAGCATCCTGTGATGTGCATTCTACAGCACATACACATTATATACAGACTAGTGACACAGAATATAGAGACTGTAAGAGGTGTGTGATGTGCAAAACTCTCTAAAACCATTTTTACTCGTTTGTTTTAGACGTTTTTTTCCCTGAAGCTTTCATTAGTCAACATCCTGTATCAAGTAGACAGTTTAAAGAAGATCGCTAAAGCATCCTGGAGGAATTTTCTTTAGAGAGACGCAGAAACGGAGACACATATAATGATCTAGCTGAAAATAGATCCCTTGGAGATTCAAGAAGTTCTACCTTTGTTTCCAGCAGTATGATCATAAATGGGAAGAAAATCTATTATTTTGCCGAAAATAGAGGGAGATAAAAACAAACAAACGTATTTCTTTAGCTGTCTGCATTCAGAGCAATGGTGCTTTAATATCTCCAGTTGTTAAAAAATGATAGGCAGGTAAATAGGTACATCTGAGTACAGACAATCAGAAAGGCACAGATGGTTAGACAGACAAATAATTATCACAAAATCTATACATTTTATTAATTAAATGTTATAGATAGATAAGGGGTTAATGCAATTTTTCACTCATCATTTGAGAGGTAGGGGCCGTGTGGAAATGGGTAGACAATCATAGACCTAGTGTGCTCAGGCATCACTACTATTTGGCCTGGCCTTTCAGCAAAATTTAGGAATTTAGGTTATTAACCCCTTAGCTACCATTTACTGTTATACACAAGTGTAAGAATTATGTATTACTTTACATAATTAAATTCTACAAACTATTTTGATTGCAGATTAATTACATGTGCAAAATGTGGGGTTATAACTTTGGCAACTTAGAGAGCAGCAAAAGTGGGAGTTGTGGTGCTGTGAATATAAGCTTTAGAGATTACAATGCAAGCACAATCTCCAGTAACTGATAGAACAGGGAAGAAAAATATCTCTGGCTTGCTGCTATATCTATATCTGGCTTGCTGCTGGATATCCCTTTTGTTAGCTGGAGATTACACTCAAACAATCAGCTCTCCGAACAGGGTCTCATGTTGTTGCCAGGGTGCCAAGGATATCTCTTACAGAGTTATACAAATTATTGGGAATTTAAAAATAATCCATAAGAATTTAAGATTCAAGGCTGATGTAGCTGGACTTAAATAATAGCAGTCTAGGACATCACATAGCTGACTAGGAAATGTATCCAGTTGCCTATAGGTGGAGTTAATAAATATGAATGCTTGTTACAATAGATGGATGGAATATATCACGCAAATAGGTATTATATGGGGGTATAGTTGGAGTAATGAGATTATATATGGGAATAATTATTGGTAGTGATGAGGTTAATTAAATGTATCTCATATATCAGCTTTGCCATGAAAGTCACGACATTCTGAAGAATATTCCAATGTTCTAAGTCTTAAAACTGTGAGAAATACTTTGTGCAAAAAAAAAATAAAGGTGAAAAATTGTATATTACACCTTGCTGGGATTTTCTATCACAATTGGTTATTCCTTCCAAAATATTTGTATAGCATCTTCATTTAAAGAGTAGGGTACAAAGGTTTGTTATTATTATATTACGGGCGCCAACAGTTGCAATGCATCTGCAGTCCGCACTGAGTCAAGCAAATTCAGACAGTCTCCCAGCTGACTATGATTTCAGATACCTCCTGTGTCCTCAACCCCTGTCACTGTCTATTATGTTGCATAATTATGTAAACTACGTTCTAGTTAATATTCATCTGCTTTCTGCAAATATTATGTTTTTACTCTGCAATGTCACAAAATTCCATCAGTATTAGGATTTTTCCTTCAAAAATCAAAAGACTTTTCAGCAAAAAGTACTTCGATTGAAGTTAAAGTTCTTGTTAGGGTGAAAAGGCAAGTCATTATAAACATTGGTGGGTAGACGTGTGTGATTTGTTTGGTTCTGAATGTACATTCGTACGAATTTCATGGTATTCGGACATTCGGGTTTGCTTACAAATGTCCGAAGTGCTGAAGTCCCGAAGTTCCGAAGTGATGAAGTTTGTTAGTTCAGAAGTACCGAAGTTCCAAAGCTCTGAAGTGATTCGATTTCTGAAAATTTGCAAAACAAGAGAGAGGGAGGGAAAATTACGCGAATGATGACAGGAATCTTGACTAATAAACTAATACCTTTTGTGCAATGACGCTATATACTGTATGAGCACAGTAAGTACTTTTCTCCATCGCCATCTGGCATGGGATATTTGTCCCATGCAGTCTCACGCAGTCTCTACTGCGCATATGCGCATGACTGCATCGTACAAACATCCTTAACCAATTATTAGATAGGATATATAAAGAAGATATGTGCAATTAGTTTCATTCCAAATATACATTCTTACCAATTTCATGTCATTCGGACATTCAGATGCTTACGTATATACACCCATATACATTATTATTTATTGGGGCTGATGTGTACTGTAGTCATTTGCAGCCGCCCAGTTAATAATGTATATGGGTGCATATAAAAAATACCCCTTTCTGTCTCAGTAGAGATTTTTGCCAGAGGCTCAAGGAAGCAAGGTGAATGGTTAGAGTTAGGACCCACCTCAGGGGGTCTGCCTTGACGTTGGCAGGTGGGCTCATCCTCTCATGGCCATTGGAGGTAACTAAAAAACCTCCATTTGTTTAAAAATACATAGGGATTAAGGAGAGAACGCAGGTAACTTGTTTTTCTTTGTTTTTTACTATATATTGGGGCTGATGTGTACTGTAGTCATTTTCAGCTGCCCAGTGATGGGAGTGAGCGCAGGACTTGGATATATTATAATATGGATATCTTTTTATAGGGGGTATATAGCATCAACACTTAGGTGTTTGATTGTAATCCTTTTCAGATTCCTTATGTTCTTAATTTTTGTGACATGTCAGCTATTTGTGCCACTGGGTTGTCTCTCCTCACCACACTTTTGCCGGTGTACTGGTGAGAGTGCATGTGTCTTGGCAGTGATGAGGGTTATATGAATGCAGTCAGATGGGAAACAAGTGGGAGATTGCAGATTTTGAGTTTAATGAAGCAGTTTTGGTGTATAGATCATGCCTCTGAAGTCTTACTGCTTAATTTTCTGTAATTTAGGAGTTACATCGGTTTTGTTTCTGTTTAGGCTTATATATCATTTTTGATTTTTTTTTAATCTTGGCATTTGGGGCACACATTCTTTAGAACCCATAGGCAACACAGCTACTTTTTAAGTCTGAAAATTATCATTATAGACGGCCCATGGAATTTCCTTTTACTGACCTGTTAGGAAATCAGATTCACAGGGAGAAAACGTTATTGAAAAACTGAAAAATGTTCTGCGTATCAGATTCTTGGTCAAAAAGCCATTACTCATTAGTAACACTATTAAACAAACACAAAAATGTTACACTAATGATCTAACATCAAAGTGGGATAAAAGTCACATCATGCTTAGCCAACCTTGCAGTTAACCAGTGCTGGAATGCTAAATGCTACCTGTAATGGAGCTCTCTGTACCCCTGGCTGGGTACCTCCGCCAAGGGCCACTTCCTAACTGGAACAGTGGACAAACCACAGCACTTCTGCCCACAGTCGCTGTGGCTTGACTGGGGTCCTGGAACCACTCCCTCCTGGAGCTGAATGGGGAACTTGCTCTAGCAACCCCCAGGGACTGGACGACATTCAGTCCTGGGAGCTCTAGTCCTTACAAGTACTTTCCCTGTTGAATCCTCCACACTGAAACAGTGATTAGTGATTAGCCCTTTCCCCTCCCAGTAACCAGACAAAGAATAGTTCTGTGAGTACAAGCTGGAATACATTTATTGGCAGCCACAACTGGCCTTATATGCAGGTCCCCATGCAAGGAGCACTCATCCCTGGACTTGAGAGTAGACTACAGTAAAAACATACACACGATTACATTGGCTCTCAGGTCCAGAACATTCCCATACAAACAAGATAACCCCTCCGCTGTGTCTGGGAGATAATTGAGTCAGTAACTGTACAAAACTCAACTATCTCCAGGCACACAAAAAACACACATTTCCCAAACACCCCAAAAGTACCTTAAAAATACACCTAACCCCCTAAACATTACATTCCCTGATATTCCTGATCTGGGTGACCAACATATCCAAAAATCACCCAGATTGGTTCAGGGGTTCAGGATTTTCTTGGAAGTCATAATTTGACCGACCGCACGAATGGTCCTGTGCCCAAAGTAGTTCCATAGAATCACGGCTAAGTGCCACTGGGGACCGACTGGGAACCACGAAGTCTTCATGCCGAAAATAGTTCCAGAGAATTCGTGGCTAAGTCCCCCTGAAGTCTATTCGCAATTTTGGTCCATGCAAACGGCTGCCAGGGAGCTAGCGTTCGGCTCTATGCGCACAAATGGAAAGTGCCTAACCAGAGAAACCAGAGGGAATAAAATATGTGTCTTTACAGTCGCTGACCTGGCCCATAGTTGGTGGGCAGGAGGCCAGCTTCCACACTCCTCCAGAAGTCTGTAGCAAATGTCACACTCACTGTTTCTATGTTTATTATGAGATCATAAAAATAAGCTTAGATCCATATTAGATCTCATATTATTAATATTGAACAGCAAGCTAAGTGCAGGTGGTGTGAAAGCTGTACAAGATAGAATGTCAGCACTCTCCAATATATAGCTATTTATTGGCCAACGCTACACTGAGCTTATTAAAATGTATTTATTTATGTGTATGAATATAAACAATTGTGTACTTTATGTGCATGTTTACACAACATAATAGAAAGAAATAATTTTCATAAGCCACAGTAGGTGAATAAAATATTTGGGGTTTATTCAGAAAACTGTAGATTTTAGACCAGATTAGCATAAATGGGAAGTTGATTTGATGGTAAATTTTTCTAAATCATCTATCACGGTCTATGATTTGCAATTTCCTTATCACTTTTCCACCATTCTCTAATAAAATGCATTTATACAAAAATAGTATAAAAAAAGAAAATTTAGCTTGTGAGAATTTATTTTGTTTTGCTTTTTTTCTGCGTTGTTCCTATTCCGATTGCATCCTATCACACAAGACTCTGCCTTCATGTTACTACTCTAATGGAGTGCCGGTTTTGACAGTTCCTCCTTGTTTGCCAGAGTCGTGTCAGCTTTCGGGAGCACTGATACTCGATCTGCATTCTGTTGCAGGCTCAGAGGGATATGCAGATTAGAAGTTGAATGGCTTGTCACTAGCACAGGCTGGGGAAGTGATCAGAATATGTTGGAAGCTTGGTTCTGTTCAAATCCATGAATACAAAATACATATATAATAAAAAAAAATAAAAAAACAGCAATGGAATCTTTAGTAGTTTTCATCTTTTCTCTACTTGATGCTGCTTTTCAAATTTTGAAAAGTTTCAAAGAGTTTGCTGAGCTTTTTTTTGGATATAAACTGTGCTACCCTATTGCGGTCTCTCTTTGTTCCTACTCTCCTAGGACCACACACAGAATTCCGTATAGGGGTGGGTCGCCTAAACGGACCCGAAGTTATCCACACCAGAGCTAGGTTTATAGCTCTATGTTTGTGAGTGTTCCTATGACTATTTTTTATTTCTTTTTATGTCAGTAAGGTTTAACACTATGTGGATATTTTTTCTATACTGTTACAGAGCCTGATTCTATTTGATCCATTACATTTATAAGACTGTATTTAGATGTAGACTACCATCTACCATTTAGGTAACTACTACTTTTATGTTATATATTATATAAGCGCTACACTATTTATTTTCTAGTTCATTGTATTCGCTGTGTCTTATGGGAAGACACTTTTTTCAGTGTTTAGCAGCTAGTATTTAATTATCCCTTTATATATACCTTATACTATTTTTCACATATCAGCGCTGGTACCTATTCCCCACTTTTCTGTAATACAAATGAAATGTTTTTCTTTGGGGAATATATTAAAATTACACTCAACAGCAATTAAGCACTGTGCTTGCTGAAAAGCTGTATGTGTGAAGAGTGTATCCTCTTTTTTCATTTTGCAAAAAGTGCAGATTTCAATAGTAATTTACACTTTTATGAATTTATCTGGTTACACCCCCTTGTCTTTCTAGCAGACAATTGGTCCTGTTACTTCCTGATTTGGTTAGCTCATTGAAGCTAAACTCAAGATGCAGCAATTGCCCAGAGCACCTGCCGTGCAAAGACTTATCAATGAGCTGCTTTTGGAAGTCTGTGATTGGACAGCAACAGAAGGTCTGTGTGGGGGTTAGAAGGGGAGGGCTTGAAAAGGCAGCAGACAAGAGATATGAATGCTTTACAAGCTGTGTTCATTTCTAAAAGTAAAATACATAATTAAAGGGACACTATAGTCACCTGAACAACTTTAGCTTAATGAAGCAGTTTTGGTGTATAGAACATGCTCCTGCAGCCTCACTGCTCAATCCTCTGCCATTTAGGAGTTAAATCCCTTTGTTTATGAACCCTAGTCACACCTCCCTGCATGTGACTTGCACAGCCTTCCATAAACACTTCCTGTAAAGAGAGCCCTATTTAGGCTTTCTTTATTGCAAGTTCTGTTTAATTAAGACTTTCTTATCCCCTGCTATGTCAGTAGCTTGCTAGACCCTGCAAGAGCCTCATGTAAATTACATCTGTTTGAAAGTGAAACCAGTTTTCTTTTTCATACAGGCTCTGTCAATCATAGCCAGGGGAGGCGTGGCTAGGGCTGCATGAACAGAAACAAAGTGATTTAACTCCTAGATGACAGTGAATTGAGCAGTGAAATTGCAGGGGAATGATCTATACACTAAAACTGCTTTATTTAGCTAAAGTAATTTAGGTGACTATAGTGTTCCTTTAAATGCATGTATGCTTCCATTGGGAGTATCCCTATGTTACAAATCGTTATTTGTAACTGGCCCTTTAAATGAAAAATTGCCCTGCTTCCCTGGATTGTGGAGAAGCCTATTTGCCAGCCTCCTACCTCATGACTATGGCCCCTGGAAGATTGTGCCCCTGAAAATGTATTAACTTTTATTGGTGTGTATGGCCCTTTAAGAACCGTCTGGGGACATATTGTGACTTTGCTGAACAATGCCCCTTTAAGACTATGTCCCCAGACCTTTAAAATAACTTGTTCCTGGCTTTCCCCTACTTGGTTCAGTAAATAGGGCTTACTGAACCAAGTACCACACAGGCGGACCACCCAGAAGTTAAAGTGTGCAGGCAATTTACCTCCCAGGCTGGGAGGTTACTGCAGGTTAATTGCCGAGCGCTGGGTGGCCGCCATTCGGCAGCCAAACACGTGGCGGCGGCCATTTTGGTCATTTGAATGCGGTCAGCGGTGTATGTTAAAGATTCTGTGGAACTAAAATCGGCTACACATTCTGCCGAACACCGCTGACCCTTACCTTCTCCCGTACTGAACTTGCAGCTCCAGAGACTAAGTCCCGTTTCGCATGAAATTGACCGACCGCACAGCCCAAATCTATGGAACTGTTTTGGGCAGGAAATTGTGCTTGCGGTCGGTCATAAAGTACTTCCAGCTAACTTTTGATCCACTGGAGGGATTTGGCTGATTTTTGGAAGGGTTTATGTTTGATGTATGCTGATTCTGAATATGCAACTTTTATTGAAATTGGATGTATGGTTTTAAAGTTACAGTGTGTGTGTAAAAACTGTATTCTTATTGTATGTAATAACTGGTTTAACTGTTTATCTGAGGGGAGGGAATGTGTGGGTTGTACCAGATGTGTGATTGGTGATTTTATGCCTCCCCCTGGGAGTGTCCTATTTGCATGTAACCTCAATAAAAGCCAGGCTGGGTGTTCCAGCATGTGAGACCTCTTCTGACCCTCTAACTTGCAGCCTCGACTCATGTTTGTAGGGGACAGCTATAATCACTACAGGGATTGCTATGCTCGTCATACTCCCTTAGCTACTGAGCTCTTGTAAGAGCTCTGGTTCCTGATCCTGCTTCGCTCGACAGAAGGAAGAGGTTCGCCTATTGGAACCTGGAGCCTGGTCGTAGGTCCAGGGCGCAGAGCAGACGGCGAGATACCAGCCCAGCAGCGGTGGTTCGTGGAGTCTGCAGTGCTTATGGTGGCTGCGGTGCTGATGGTCATTTGGTGAGCGCTAGGAGCATCCTTTTCTACGGTCCAACTTCCAGCCAGCCTGGAGGCAACCGTAACACCCTACTAAACAGTTACTTTAATGTGTTTTGTGTTTGGGTATTGGAGGGTCTCTTTAATGCCATGCTAATGAAGATGACTAAAGAGATGCTTGATAGTATCCTTCACAGTATCTTTTACAAGGTACCTATATACATGCCAATCAGTGTTGATAATGTATGTCTGTTAAGAAATAGTTGTTGCTGATTATGTACTTCTCAGCATTTTTATTGTCTGAATAGTTGTAGAATTAGGACAATTACCATGTTCTAGAATGGATACAGCTGCAGCACAGTTCATAAAGATAAAAGTATTATTTACACTATTTACTAGGACATTAATAGAGATCGTTTGATGCAGAGACCCTATTGCGTGTCATTTTGTAGCATCACATGTTTCTTTCCAGAGTGGTTGAACTTTTCCACCTGTCCCGAATTGTCACAGCTGTATCCTCCTGATTGAGAAGAACTTTTTCACAAAAAGGAGACTAGTTTATAAAAGTGAATCTCTCTTCTACAACATAAAACACTTTCAAAGTTTGGAGATGAGTGCATCCTCCCTCCCATCCGTTAAAATATGTCAAAGTTCTGCAGAAGAATGAAAATAAAAAGGGCTGCCCTTTCTCTGTCACCTTTTCCACAAGTCTGCAAGAATTTATTTGTCACAAGAAAAGCAGAAGTTGCAAAATCATTATGAAAAGGAAGAAAGAACGAAGAATGGCGAGTTCATATAAATATTTGTAATCAAACAATGGTGTTCTCAAAATGACATAAGAACCCCCTGCTGTTTGTGTCCTGGTGTTTTATTGGTGAAAGAAAATTCATTATTGGACGTAGCTTTGCTGGATTTTTTAAACAAAATTGGGCTTATTTTTTCTATTAATTTCCTTTAAAACACAAAGCAACAAAGGGAGCAGGAAAATGGCACCGCAGGAGGTGGAAAGGAAGAAGAAGGGAAAAGGACATTCTATTACAAATAAAAATAAAGTATTTTTACATTTTAAGCGAAAATGAGGCTTGCTTGTGCCACAGTACTTAGAGAACCAGCCATTGATCTACACAAGAAATAGCTTAAAAAGTAAATAAAAGAAAATGAAGGCCTATTAATATAATCTATGGAAAGACGGCTTCAGTAAATTGATCAATGCTGGACAAATCATTTCTAACCTCTAACCCTAATAAGCAGAGAGATTAAAAAATAGTAAGTAAACAGCATGCATCATCAAGTGCTTTTTATGCAACAGTATTATAAAAGTTAAATAGAAAAATTTAACAGGATACAGCTTATATTTTAATTTAGAGCCAGTTTATAGCATACATCTATATTCTTTGAGAATTTCAACAATTTTGTTTGTGTCAAAGGGGCAGGTTTACATAGGGGTTATTGGAGCTGAAGCTCCAGGCCCACACATTGCAATAGGTCCAAGCTGTCTGATTTCTTTCATAGTTACATTTTAATTTGTTATTGTTTGTGCTCTGAAGTGCTTAGAGCCATATTCACACTTATATCCTTTGTGTCCTAGTTAAGCAAAATGGAAACATTTGAAGTGGCAAACTTACCATGTAAGTAAACGTGACAACACATCTCAATTTGTACTTGTACTTCTTTGATAGAAAAATAATTAAAATCCTTCGGCTCCCTGAGCAATAAAAGGCTTTTTAACATCACACTGAATGTTTTCCATTTGTATATTACTAATGTACACTGCCTAACAGCTGATTAAGGTGGGGGATTAAGGCTGGGGAGATGCTCTGGCATAGGACATAACTGGTAGCCATTGTATCTGCTTTATGTAAATGAATAATAGGCTTACTGCAACTAGCATATAAGAAATCAAATCTAGATAAAATGACATGCATGTTGTGCAGCACTGACCCAGGAAGCACCTCTAGTGGCCGTCTGAGTGAATGCTACTAGAGATGTGCCTAGGTAATAATGTAAACACTGCCTTTTCTCTCAAAGGGCAGTGTTTACATTAAAATGCCTGCAGGGACAAACTATAGACACTAGAACAACTACATTAACTACCACCCACTTGGTAGTTTACTGTGTTAATCTAGTTTTCCATTTTCCACTTGATAGTATAATTCTAATATGCAATAGTGTTAATGTACTGTGGTGGTCCGTAGCTCTTTCCCTAACAATCTATGCCCCTGGAAAATCTTGCTAGATATGTATAAATTCTGTGACTAGGTCCAATCTAACAGCTCCTTTTCTGCATTGTAGATCTCTGACACAGCTCTTGATACTTTTTGATAGATTCATTCTGTATTTTCATCTTCAGTAGGTATACTGCACTCTGGATGGACTGGGTATACAACCTATCACTCTTGTTTGAATGTATCCTCCAAGGAATGATGCAGACACACATGGGTCAAGGAAGGCAATCTTTGCTCTTGTTTCTCCAAACAAGAAGAAAAAGGACAAGAAGCCTTATATGTGCACCGGCAGAAGGAAGGTTATAGGTCACCATTATTGGCTCCCAATGATTCTCCAATTTCCAGTGCCAATCCATATACTAGTTCATTATTCTTAATAAATAAATAAAACAAAAAACAATATTGAGAACATAATTACATGCATGCCAATGATTACTTATGTGAATTTCTTTCGAAAGCTGACTTTCATTACATAATAAACTTTTACCATTTTTCCAAAAACAAAAGACACCATCTATCAGTATATGTCTCTCCAAAAAAAATCCACTTTTGTCGTAAGATAACATTTCATTATGCTTGCCACTCTTCCATGGTGCCTCTAATTCAGACGATCAACTGTGACTGATCTTTGCTTGCCGCATCATACATCATTGGTAGCAAACATTTTCACATGTATTTATTTTCTAAGTCTAAAGAAAATATTGCACAAAGTAATTCCGAGCTGTGTTGTCTGGCTGGCAGTTGTGTTTGCTGTGCAATCAGGAAGCCCAGCACTGACTTTCTCTTTGTAAGTCATAGAAGTGACATTTCTTTAGGGTTTTAGTCTCACAATTTCTCTTTCGCATCATATCTCAACATCTGCTGAGAAAACAGAATTTTTAGTTAGCTGCTTACTGGAAGAAAGGCACCTCCAACAGAAAGCTTCTCTAAACCTGAGGTTTAAAAGGGACTGACAGATGAAAAGGAACCAGCCCAGCTATCTCACTTTCCTTTAGAAGAATGCATGCCAACAACTTCATAACCCCAAATGTCAGTTTTCCCTTACCAAAGAAACAGATTGTTTTATTTTTTTAACTCAGATCACTTCTAATGTCCAATTCTTTTCTCTTTAAAATTTCCCTTTTTTCACTTTTGGAACGTGAATCCAATAGCATAAAAAAATGGTTTATTTGAAGGTAGTTGGTTGAAATGCCTGCCAAGTAGAAAGAGTACCGTAGGAAGTCTTATTGTCTTACAACAAGAGAGTTGCCATAGGATCGACAATTAGAACAATCAAATTAACATTATCCATTTAAAAGATTAGTACCATAAATGTATCTACAGTCATGTTAATTAGCCAGGGTTTCCGTCGAAGCAGGGTCAGTGATTAGTACTCTTAAGGCCCTTAGTTTTAAGCCCCACATCCTAAAGAGCAACAGTACTATTTTACATATTTAACAATGTCTAGTTGTGTCAGCAATTAAGCCATTTGCATCATAATGTCTCTGTGGTTATGGCCAGTGACCCATATACCTTTATTGTACCGATCAATGACATCACTCAAATGTTCGCCTCAGTTGGCACCTTGTCTCTAAAGTTGGATGTTTATCTGAAATGTCTTACTTAGACATACATTTGTTTTAAATATAAATGTATGTGAGGAGCTCCAAAAACTCAAATGTAATTGATTATTAGTCCGATATTGATCAAGGCAAAGCTATAGCAATTCTTTAGAGCAGAATAAAGCACTTTGCTCCTGAAAAGCTCCGGTTTACTTTGCTAAACTGTTTCGTTCTCCAACCCATTCTACCTTTTAACAGAAATATATAGCTGAGACATGTTACTCAATAAATCAGTGCACGTTTTGAGCATTTCCTTTCTAATGCAAGAGTCTAGATTTAAAGGTAAAAAAAGATCGAAGAATAAAATTACTTGGCATTAAACAGGTCTCAAAAAACTGTTTGTGGAACCGTATTTCTTTTTCTCCAAAAATAAGGTTTTTATGATTTTTACTACATTAATAGCAGTGGTCTTGAGTGGTATTATTTATAGTAGCCTTGGAGACCTCTTCAGTAAAGGAAAGAGAAGGGTGTAGTGGCTCATCAATAAAACTAAAGCTAAAGTAGCCAAGTTGGCAAAAATAAAATTCACTCGATTCAATGAAATCCGCTCAACTCATTGCAGATATTGTATAATTTTACAGTCTGTTTTCGCACCTAAAGTAGCCATATCATTTTACATCACCCATTCTCAGAGCTGCATTATTACTCTGTAAATATATATCAATACTTATTTCATTGGATTGCTTTGAGCTTGGGAATGTTATATTGAGCTATAACTACCTTCCTTTACATATCAAGATAAATTACTTACCAATATTTATCAGATACCCAATATGTCACTACCCAAGAATGCAATATTAATCACCTTTTAAGTTATACACCTTTAATAGCCTACACATAATTATATGATAGTTCTTAATGTTATTCCTTTTTACTGCAGGAAAATCATAAACCTACTTCATGAGCTAATTAAATCATGGAAACATCGGGTCATGGTGTGTGCCCACATAAAGTACTGTGGACTTTTGCCATTCTTTGTGGATTCACTTGTGTCATAAAATGCATAACCTTCCAAAGGGAATCTAAACAATTCTCATTTTTACCATTCTCCATTTGACTCTCCTGTTGAAACTGATTTTCATTCCCTCCCACCACCAGCCCCCATCTGCTCCCCAACAATTTTCTCTGGGAAAAAGTTTACTGGGCATCAGTCCAGCCAGTATCACAATTCACAGCTGTATACTATGCTCCAAGAGCTTCAAGCTGGCAGAGAGGTAGAGCCAAGAGAGATTAAGAGCTTCTTTATATAATAAATCTTCAGGCGGATAAAGCTGGTGATGACAGAAAAGAAGTGAGAAAAAGAAAGACATACTCAAGTGGAAACAAGTATACAAAGTTTGTTACACAGAAATGAACTATAAAGATATAAAAGGGGCTCATTACATGCAAAGTGTACAGACCCACAATACAGTACACAAATTGGTCTGATTGAAATGTTCTCACGTATACAGATATATGGATAATAAGAGCCCTTTTATTTATTAATACCAGGATGAAAAAAACGTTCATCAGAAAAAAAACATTAGAATGGACCTAAGCTACCAAAATAAATAAATACATACATACGTCAAATAAACAATAAGTAACTTGTGACAACATTTTTGGAAACTATGATTTTTTTTATATTTTTTTAATGATTTTTTATGATTTAAAAATATATATATAGTATTTTATAATTGTATTTTCATAAGGAATTGCCACTTTTTCAATGTTCTTTCACAATCTAAAATGAGCATATTGCATGTGCATGTTTAATATTGCTTCAAGTAAAAGTTTAATAAAATCTATATTACAGGGGTACTCTAAACAACAAATCAACTTTAGCTTAATGAAGTACTTTTTTTGTGTATGGATAACCCCCCTTGTAGTGTCACTGCTTGAGTCTCTGCCATTTAGCATTTACATTTCTTTGTTCCTGCAGCCCTAGCCACTCCTCCCCTGACTGTGACTCACACAGACTCTATGGAAAAAAAAAGTTTTTACACCACAGTGTGTTTACTTTAGAAGTTCTTATTTCTAGCTTTGTTAATTAAACTTTAAACACATACAGAAAGCTACTGTATTCTCAGCAGATACTGAATATAGTAATAATTAAGAAATACAAAATAATATACACTGTACAGTAAAGCTAGCAAATTACAGCTCTTTTTCAGGAAGTGTGTAGGGTTCCTATGTGAGCCTCGTACAATTGAAGTGTGGCTATGGCTGCATAAATAAAACAACCAAACACCTAAAATGGCATAGAATTGAGCAGCTAGACTGCAAGGGCATGATTTATATACCAAAACAAGATTAATATGAGAGGTATGATATGAGCTATTTAATGTGTTTAATATGTATTGTATTTAATGCACATACACTGATTAGCCACAACATTAAAACCAGTGACAGTGACATACAACATTAAAACCAGTGACAAAGACCCATTGTAGGGTCAAAATGTTGCAGGATAACTTTTTCCAAATAAATATCTCTTATTGAGCTTTAGAGTGGGGAGGTCTAATGGGCAAGCGGTGTTCGCACATTAGTGCCTGCTCGTCGAGGGATGACGGAGGAGGCAGAGCCATGACCCAGTGCCAAGGGACATTGGCGCTGGGATCAGGTAAGTAAATAAAGGGTTTTTAACCCTTGGGTTGGGGGTGCACGAGGGAATGGGGTGGCAGAGGGATACAGCCAGGAAGCCCTTTAAGCTTATTCCTTATCCCTTTATTGTTTCTGTAAAAATTTTTTTAATATTTTATCTAATTTGTTCTTAAATCCCCCCTTATTTTATATTGTAAAGCACTGAGAAATAATTTGGAGCTATATAAATGGTAATAATAATAATAATAATAATAATAATAATAATAATAAATAGTCATACCTGTAATTCCAACCCTAGACATAAAACTACATGTAAAAATCTTATAATATAAAAGACACATAATGCTCAATCATGTATTAGGGGGAAATCCAGTCTTAGTTTTCTGAATACAGTTTGGGAATGTGTTATAAAATCCAAAATCAAAAAATCATGTTGCGCTACATGGTAAATTTTTATCTCACCAGAAGAATATTTTCATAAAATTATCTGAAAAGATACATACAGACAAATATAGTGCAGACCATCTTAAAAAAATATTTTAGTTGTGCACACTTATAAAGAGTTGGGAGTGCAGTTTTTGGTTTAGTTTGGGAATGGTGTTTATCATATTGTTTCCAGCTAGAGTTACTTTAATCTTAGGGCAGCATTGACACAACATGTCCTGGCCTTAGAATGTTGGGAGTTACTGTCCTGGACAGCACATGCTACTTGCGGCTGGTGTGTTTAAAGGAAAACAACATTACAAATGCATACATGTATTCCTGCATTAAAGTGTTTTCCGATGTATTTAGATTATGATCCTCCCTTCCAAATAGTAAATAAAGTACTTTAACCTACCTTTAGTTCCATGACCCACCAGCCTTGTTGCAGCAGCTGCTCTACCCAAGTCAAGATCAATGACGATGATCTCAGCCAATCCAATGCTTAGATCAATGCATCTGTATGAGGAGTGTTTAGCGTCTTTTTGCAGAGCGTAAAGATGCTGTATATTGGTCCAGTACAGATCGAAGGACCACACCAAGAAGGGCCTCTAGTGGCTGCATAACTGAAAGCACAACAACAAAAATAAAATTTTCAATTTTAAAAGTCTACTTAAAATCACCTATTTCAGCAAACGCAAATCATGGGATTCAGTTTCACCATATAGCCATATTGTGTTAAGCCCACCACTACACCACTATAACCTGATATCGGTTGGATCTACATTAAAGGACCACTATAGGCACCCAGACCACTTCAGCTTAATGAAGTGATCTGGGTGCCAGGTCTATCTAGGTTTAACCCTGCCTGCTGTAAACATAGCAGTTTCAGAGAAACTGCTATGTTTACATATGGGTTAATCCAGTCTCTAGTGGCTGTCTCATTGACAGCCGCTAGAAGCGCTTCTACGCTTCTCACTGGGATTTTCACAGTGAGAAGACTCCAGCGTCCATAGGAAAGCATTGAGAATGCTTTCGTATGGACTGACTGAATGCACGCTCGGCTTTTGCCGCGCATGCGCATTCAGCCGATGACGTCCAAAGGAGGAGGAGAGTCCCCAGTGCTGAGGGTGCCTGGCAGTGGAGAAAGGTGAGTGTTTAACCCCCTTCCTCCAACTTCAGCCTGGCGCAGTGGCGGATCCAGGGGGGGGGCAACAGGGCAATTGCCCCCCCCCCCCGAGATTCTCCCCTGCCGGCTAATGCAGGGCTGGCATTGCCCAAGTGCCAGCCCTGCAATGTGCCTGCGGACCGGGGAGGGAGATCTCTGATCTCCCTCCCCGGTCCGCAGGCACATTGCTGACAGCCGGCAGGGGAGGGAGTGAGAGAGGACCCAGGAGCTCTTACCTGCAGCTCCTCTGGGTCCTCCTCTCGCGAGATTTGGAGCGTTGCCGCGGTAACCACGGCAATGCTCCAAATCTCACGAGAGTGAACTCTAGCCTTGTAACTGGGCTAGCCTTGTAACTGAGTTCATCTCACCACCACTGGAACCACCAGGGATTCCCCACCGGACCACCAGGGACTAAGAAATGTCCCCCCTCCTCATCAATAAAGGTAAGAAGGGAGGGGGGACATGAATATATTAATTTTAATTACATTTAAAAAAAAAGCCTCCCTACCCTCCTTACACACACAACCACACACTGCCCCCATGCACACACTACCACACACTGCCCCCATGCACACACTACACACACTGCCCCATACACACACTACACACACTGCCCCCATACACACACACTACACACACTGCCCCCATACACACACTACACACACTGCCCCACAAACACTGCCCCCATACACACACTGCCCCCATACACACACTGCCCCATACACACACTGCCCCACATCCACTGCCCCCATACACACACTACACACACTGCCCCCATACACACACTACACACACTGACCCACAAACACTGCCCCCATACACACACTGCCCCACATACACTGCCCCCATACACACACTACACACACTGCCCCCATACACACACTGCCCCCATACACACACTGCCCCACATACACTGCCCCCATACACACACTACACACACTGCCCCACAAACACTGCCCCCATACACACACTGCCCCACATACACTGCCCCCATACACACACTGCCCCACATACACTGCCCCCATACACACACTACACACACTGCCCCACAAACACTGCCCCCATACACACACTACACACACAGCCCCACAAACACTGCCCCATACACACACTGCCCCACAAACACTGCCCCCATACACACACTACACACACAGCCCCACAAACACTGCCCCCATACACACACTGCCCCACAAACACTGCCCCCATACACACACCGCCCCACAAACACTGCCCCATACACACCGCCCCACAAACACTGCCCCCATACACACACTACACACACTGCCCCACAAACACTGCCCCATACACACACTGCACACACTGCCCCACAAACACTGCCCCCATACAGACACTACACACAATGCCCCACAAACACTGCCCCCCATACACACACCGCCCCAAACACACACACACTGCAACTCTCACACACACACTGCCACCCTCACACACACACACACACTGCAGCTCTCTCACACACACACTGCCCCACACATACACTGCCCCTTAACACACACACTGCAAACCTGACATACACTGCCGCCCTCACGCACTCGCACTTCACCACTCACACACACACTGCACCTTTCACACACACTTCACCCCTAACACATACCACTGCTCCTATGCCCAATATCCCAGCAGACCCCAGGTAAGTTGTCAAACTGTTCTTATACGGTTTGACTACTTACTCTGGGATGGGATCCTGACACTACTGGCGCCATAACTACTACACTGAGATGTAGTGGTTATTGTGCCTGGATTATTTCTTTAAATAATCTACAAGTGCCCCTCCCGAGATCAGGTTCTGGATCCGCCACTGGCCTGGTGGGAGGGGGGCTATGAGGGTGGGGGCACCCTCAGGGCACTATAGTGCCAGGAAAACGAGTTTGTTTTCCTGGCACTATAGTGGTCCTTTAATTCCAATGTGGGAAACAGACTAAATAGTGCAAGTGCTAAGTGAACAAAAAAAGGGTAAAAAGGATGATAAATCATGGTCTCTTTATACTCTGCTAAGTCACTTGACAATAACCACCACTACTGGAAGTTATGGTGCAACAAGCTTTTGGATTCAGTCTCTATTTTTGTTATATTATTTTCAAGCGATTTGACAAACCAAATCCAAATCCAGGCTCTCTGATGCCATTAAAATGATTATTATTTATATAGCACCAAATTATTGTGCGTCACTTTACAATTATAGAAAGGGATGAGAAAGGCAGACATATATAATTGGGTATGTTGCCTAAGGACACTTACTGGTCCGACTAGGACTCGAACCTGGGTTTCCCAGTTTTTATTCAGCTGACATGGTAATAAGGTTCGAACCATCCAAATTTTATTTTGTCAAACTGTTACTCATGGTCTTAATAATTCGTATAGCCTTACATCCTTTTCTGAAAATATATATTAAACAAACACTCCAAGCACCATAACTACTACAGCTCACTACAGTGGTTATGGTGCTCGAAGTACCCTGGCATCCCCCAGTTCTAAGGTGACAAAGAGACAACTGATTGCTTTGTATGCAGGGATTAGCTAGGGAGGGCAGCAGAAGTTCCGATGATGATAGCTGAGGTGGGGAGCGACGCCAGCAATTCCCAGGTAAGAAATCACATTGTTCAAAAAATGTGTTACCTTACAATGTAGATAGATAACATGATAAGCGCATATTATGATATATATATATATATATATATATCATATATACACATATTCATAGATGGGGACTGTAAAAACTAGCCTCTTAAAACAAACCTCTAAGGAACATAACTACTGTACTACAGCAGTGGCATTGCTAGGGGCAAAAACACCAGAGGCTTTAGCATATTCTATAAATCGCATTATGATACTAAATCTTTCAATTCATTGAGAGTATTATATCAACATATATTTATAAATTCCACACCTACTATATTAACACCCCATCAATCTGTTCTGTATTATTCCCACAATATGGTAAATTAAAAGAACATGCATCAATTGATAATTATTTTTAAAACAGCAAGCAAACACAGTTTAACAAATATACAAACCAAAATAACAGAAAAATGTTGAAAAGTTTAATTTTATAAACATGTAATAAACTTGGTTATATTGCATTATTGGGCATGTCTCTCAGCTAGGGCATTTTCTTCAGCCACCCCAACACCCTACCTCTTACTTACCTATCGGAACTTCAGAACAGTCTACAGACGACCAAAACAGGGCATCATTGTGCAGAAGCAGGAGAAATAAACACGACATCAGAGCCTGCACTGCACAATTATAGAGATTTTAGATCTGTGCATGTGTAAAATCTGTCCGGCATACCCAATGCACATTTCCAGCATTCCTAGGGATAGAACATTGGTTGATTAGATCAATGTCATCCCTGGGGTTGGTGTGAAAAGCATAAGAAAGAATAGAGTATAAAAGGTATAAGTATAAAAAAAATGCACCTGTTCTTTTCAGCTTGCAAAGTGAGACAACTATCTCATTCAAAGCTGACTATTTTAAATTAGGACAGTTGTCTCAAAGTGATGCATGTCCCTAGAAAGGGTTGCTCAACAGCCTGCAGTAGTGATTTAGATGCTAGGTGTACCCTGGCTTAATTCTCCAGTATTGGTGCAAAACATTTTGCAAAGGGTTGCCTCATTTGCCAAGCACCAAGGCTTCTGTTTCTGGTGGCAGAAGTTAAATGTCAATCCCATCCGCCATATATTGGATGTATGAATGAAACTCAGAAATATGCACAGAATTGACATTAGCAATCCCAGAAATCTTGCTCTAGGCTGGCTAATGACACCCCAATGACACAGTTAAGGGTGGAGTTACACCCCCAACAGCAAAGGGGTTAAACTCTATATGTGCAAATGTTCACCAAAGTGGTCATGGTGATTGGAGTAACCCTGCACCAGTATAATGTCAAGTCATTGCTAAACAATTAGACATCAAACAAGATAGCTGAACCAGGACAATCTAGGACAAGGATGTAAAACATATGATCATGGGGACTGCTCGTCAGCATACTGTACCAGGAGCTGCCAGCCACATCAATGGTGAGTGTACAATATTATGTATGTGTATGACAGTGTAACAGTATGTGTATATACAGTTGCAAGAAAAAGTATGTGAACCCTTTGTAATGATATGGATTTCTGCACAAATTGGTCATAAAATGTGATCTGATCATCATCTAAGTCACAACAATAGACAATCACAGTCTGCTTAAACTAATAACACACAAAGAATGAAATGTTGCCATGTTTTTATTGAACACACCATGTAAACATTCACATACTTTTTCTTGCAACTGTATGTAACAGTGTGTGTATGACTATGTATTTGTGTAATAGTGTGTATGTATGTATATGTGTGTGTGTGTGTGTGTGTGTATATTTATTTATTTATAAAATATTTTACCAGGAAAGATGCATTGAGATTTCTCTCGTTTTCAAGTATGTCCTGGGTCCACAAATCATTGCATTGTTACATTAGGGTACAATAAAATCCAAAAACAATATTAATACACAATAAATACAAAATTTAACATAGAACAGGTAGGAAATATATAATCAACCATGACAGGTGCATTCTGTTTTGAGGTATGTAGAGAGGGATCTCTTAATGGACTTTAGGCTTAGGGAAGATTTTAAATTGTGCGGGAGGTTGTTCCACAATTGCGGTGCTCTGTAGGAGAAGGAGGATCGGGCTGCTTTCTTTTTGTATTGAGGTAGACTAAGTAAAGTATTGGTACTGGATCGGAGGTTATAGGAAGTGGGAATAGCTGGGGAAAGCATTTTGTTCAGGTAGGGTGGGAGTTTCCCAGAAAAGCTCTTAAACACAAGGCTGGAAAGATGAAGGGTGCGTCTGGATTCCAGTGACATTTTTATTTAACAGTGAGTGTGAATGCAACAGTGCGTGTATGTGAATGTGCATGTTTAACAGTGTGTGTGTATGTATGTATGTATATATATATATATATATACATATATATATATATATATATATATATATATATATATATATATATATATATTGTATACATATTATGTTAGTCCAATAAAATAGGTATCATTGCATACTGCAATACTCTGGTATTTTGGCATCATATATATATATAGAAAAAATACCGGCACTCCTAGGCTTTCCAAAAAAGTATTCTTTATTCCAGAGGATAAGATTTTTGACTTACATACTGTATATATATGTGTGTGTGTGTGGGGGTGTGTGTATGTTTAACAATGTGTGTATTTATACAACACTGTGTGTGTATATGTACTGTAAGTGTAGATGTATAACAATGAGTGTATTAATGTAAAATGTGTATGTATGTCTAATAGTGTGTGTGTATTTACATGTAACTGCAAGGAAGTGAACTAGAAACTATAGCTAAAACAATGTTAATGGTTACTTACGTGTTTATCTGTGTGTGTATTGCATGTTTACCTGTGTGTCTGTAAGTGTCAGTTTGTATGTGTACATGAGTCTCTTAATGCATATCTGTGTCAGAGTGTGTACCTGTGTGTGTGACAGTGGGTACATCCCAGCATTCAAACTCCAACACTGCATACAAATACACCCCGGCATTTAAACACCAACAATGATAACACACACCACTGCATTCAAACACACACAATATATACACAGATGCACCTCTGCAATGGCATTCAAAAGGCCAACCCTCTACACAAATGCACCTTTTTTATTGCTGGATACATTCATGACATTATGCCACATTGTTTTTTGTGCCCACTTATTTCCTTGTTTGCGTTTGTGCATGTGTGTATATATACATTTCATGCATTCGTCCCGCCATACCTATTACTGTGGACAATTTGGCCTTCTAGTACAAATTAATTTGACACCCCTATGGCAATATTACTACTGTAGTGAGTTGTAATGTTAATGATGCTTAGTGCATTCCTTTATTGAAAATCTGAAAAATTCGCAAAATATCTTATATTAACATGGAAGTCCTCCAAGAGGAGGACTGCATATAAAAGTTTAATGTTAATGTTAATGGCATGAAACGTCATTGTTTGTTAAGGAGGTAATATGCATTCAGACTAATTAGGGATTATTCTAGTGTTTAATGACCGAATAATCTAAATTTTATTAAAGACAGGAGGCGAATATTTGTTTTATTTTCTTTACTCAAACCTCCCAGCAGCAAAGAAATGGTTAACAATGTAAAGTAAAATCATCCAATCGCAGCACAGATATCATATAATAACTGATGGTGAAGCTCCTCCCACTTCCTTTTTCAATGATGCAGCCGCATAAATGAAGTCAACCTTGTAAATGTGAACAATGTCCTCAACCATGTCAACTCGGACAATGTATAATCTTCACACTAGAGAGAAAATTGTGAAATAATGATTTTTAATAATCATGGCAATCACGTTAGACAAACAAAATGTAAGCAAAAATAAGCACTATAAATGTCAGACACAATCTGCAGAGTGAGATCAGAACCACAGGAGATAACACATCATCAGAATAAAATACGTGGGAAAATAAATAAAAGTCCAAGAAAAGATAAAGCGGAGTTGTCAACCCCAGATAGTAGGTCGGGACAAGAAGGGTGGGAAAATATTCACCTCCTGTCTTTAATTAAATTTAAATTTTTCGGTCATTAACCCCTTAACACCGCAGCCAAATGTACAAGTTGTGAACGAAACAAAACGTAAACAAAACCTGGCATTTGCGCTATATGTCTGTCCAACCGTAATTCACCTCTTTCATATTAAATGCACCCCCCCTTATTATATATCATTTTATTCAGGGGAAACATGGCTTTCATTTAATATCAAATATTTAGCTATGAAACATAATTTAATATGAAAAAAATGGGAGAAAATAAGATTTTTTTTTATTTTTTTCGTTCTACATGACATTTTAACTGTCAATGTCATAATACTGTTTGCTTTTACTGCAATAAAATACACATATTTGTATTCAGCAAAGTCTCACGTGTAAAACAGTACCCCCTATGTACATGTTTTATGGTGTTTTGGGAAGTTACAGGGTCAAATATAGCGTGTTACATTTGAAATTGAAATTCGCCAGATTGGTTACGTTGCCTTTGAGACTGTATAGTAGCCCAGGAAATAAATTTACACCCATAATGGCATGCCATTTGCAATAGTAGACGACCCAAGGTATTGCAAATAAGCGATGTCCAGTCTTTTTTAGTAGCCATTTGGTCACAAACACTCGCCAAAGTTAGCGTTCGTATTTGTTTGTGTGTGAAAAATGCAAAAAACGCCAATTTTGCCCAGTGTTTGTGACTAAGTAGCTACTAAAAAAGACTGGACATACCCCATTTGCAATACCTTTGGTTGTCTACTATTGCAAATGGTATGCCATCATAGGGGTAATTTTCATTCTTGGGCTACCATCAGTGGTGTATCCTGGTTTTGTGCTGCCCTAGGCAGGACAAAACTCAGGCGCCCCCCTCCCTCCCCCCCCCCCCCCGCGCGCCACCCCCACCCAACCTTTACCCCGCCCCGCATTCTAAATACCTAAATACACACACACTCACTGACAGATATGCATACACTAGCTAACAGAAACACACTCGCTAACAGAAACACAGACACACTCACACTCAGTAACAGACAAACACACTCACTAACAGACACACACTAACAGACACACACACTCACTAACATACACACACACAGTCAGACACACACACACACTCACAGGCAAACACACTAACAGACACACACACTAACAGATACACTAACACACACACACACACACACACACTAACACACACACACACACTCACACTAACAGACACACACTCACTAACAGACACACACACACTCACACTCACTAACAGACACACACTCACTCACTAACAGACACACACTCACACTAACAGACACACACACACTCACTCACATTAACACTTTTTTTTTTTTTTTACTTACACCCCCCCCCAGCCTCCTTACCTTTGGGAATGCTGGGGGGGGGGTCATCTTGTTTTCCCTGGTGGTCCAGTGGCTGCTGGGCGGTCGGGCGGCACTGGTGGGCGGCTGGCGAGGGAGCACTTCCTCTGAGCTGTCTGCTCAGCTCCCTCGCGCGCCGCACAGTGAGGCTGGGAGGCGGAGCCGGAATATGACGTCATATTCCGGCTCCCAGCCTCACTCTGCGGCGCGCGAGGGAGCTGAGCAGACAGCTCAGAGGAAGTGCTCCCTCGCCAGCCGCCCACCAGTGCCGCCCGACCGCCCAGCAGCAGCCCAGCATGTCTGTTAGCCGCAAGGCTAACAAGACATTTGCCTTGGGCATTTGGGGGGCGGCTTTTTTTGCCGCCCCCTGGAAAATGCCGCCCAAGGCAAATGCCTTGTTAGCCTCGCGGCTAATACGCCCCTGGCTACCATAGCGTCATAAAGGCAACGTAAGCAATCTTGCGAATTTTAATGTGAAAAAAATTAAACACAAGCCTTATATTTGACGCTGTAATTTTTGAAAACACCATAAAACCTGTACATGAGGGGTACTGTTGTACTCAGGAGACTTCGCTGAACACAAATATTTGTGTTTCAAAACAGTAAAAAGTATTGCAGCAATAATATTGTCCCTGTAAGTGCTGTTTGTGCGTGAAAAATGCAAAAACCGTCACTTTTACTGGCGATATCATGGTTGTAATACATTTTACTGTTTTGAAACACTAATATTTGTGTTCAGCGAAGTCTCCCGAGTAAAACAGTACCCCCCATGTACAGGTTTTATGGTGTCTTGGAAAGTTATAGGGTTAAATATAGTGCTAGCAAATTAAATTCCCTTTACTTTCGGCATGGGTGGTCAGGCAGGTCCCGCTAATTGTAATTAATTAGGATACCTAATTATGTAAAATTATTACATAAATATATGTGTAGAATTAATATATGTATATATATACATATGTGTATATATAGAAGGCTTGGCCTGTAATTGTGGGAGGCACTTAAATTCCCTATTTAAACTCAGTGAGCCCCTGCTTACCTGTCTTCGACGATCTCGGAAGTGCTTCAGTGTACTTCCGGTTTGCAGATTCGTAACGTCAGTATTCCCGCCCGCCGGCAGCCCGGTTCATACGCCCGGTGGCTGTATTCGTGAGTATTCCGCTTCCTGCCTCTCTCGGACGGCATCAGAATCGTAAGTTTAGCCCTGTCGCTCACGGGCTCGCATTCAATCCGCTCCTGCTTTCTCGGTCAGTGTAACACGTTCAGTTACACTTACACCTCGTAGTCTCCTTCAGCCACAACGGGTTGCCATACGTTTTCGTTCAGGGGGTACGTTTATATTCATTTTGTCCCGTGATCAGGGGCTGTGTTTACGTTTTAAGCTAAGTCTTAGTGGTTACGTTTGATATGAAAGGGGTTAAGCGGTTTAGTAGTGCCCAGTATTCTCAACTTCGGTGTTTAAAGTAGTTATGTGGTCCCCTTAATGTCATAAATAGCTAAATAGTGTAAATAGGCAGTATGTTGTTCCATTGTGTTAAATGGCTGTTCCTGTCCTGTTTTTGTTGTAGTTCTTACTAGTACTGACACTTCTCGCAAGTGGCCCTTCGCGGGTGTACGTATTCGCAGCTTTGTTAAGAGGTAGGCCTCGGTGTCACCCAGTTCTTGTGTGTATGTTGTAGTTAAATAGTACATATCATAAATAGGTCACGTTTCTTTTCCTTTAGTTCCATTGGTTCCCTGCAGGATTATACTTTATTAGGTCAAGTAAAGTCAGCAGGTATGTTGTTGGGGTGTCCTGGCGGGGGGGGGGGGGGGGGTTCGAGGACTAGGTGTAATTTCTCCCGCCAACTTAGGTATGTTCCCGTGGGCTCTTTGCCTATAAGGTTAGAGGTCCCGCAAGGCATAGGTCAGCCCTTACGTTCGGAGGTTCAGGCCAATCGTCCCAACGCATAGCTATAGCCTTGCTTCAAAATTAGTTAGGGCCTCACCAGTCACGGCCAATCATATTGCTTCTTTTCATGTCACCGAGAGGCCAACTCCCCGCCACCCACCTCAGTGGCACCAAGGCCCCACGCGCCAAATCATAGTTAGTGCCTCTCATAGCCGCTTGGCAAGTAGTTAGGGCCTCATCTGCCACCAACAAAAGCTAAGCTAATACAATTTCGCCTATGGGCACTAGCCTAGTAAGTGGGGTCCCTCCAGCTTTTTAGTTTTCAACACTAAACTCGCCCTCTCTGCCCCTTAGAATGTCCAACGCTTCGGTGTTAGAAGACAATCTGTCGGTTTCCAGCACCCCGCTCAGGTCGGGCACGCAGAGAACGCAACCAACCCCTCCAAGTCCAGCTTCCAGCTATCGCTCCTGGACTATCCCTAAGATTACCGCTGAACTTAAAAAGAGAAATATCCCTTATCCGGCTTCAGCTAGGAAGAATGAACTGTTTCGTTTATTGAACTCTACTGAGGATAACGAAAGGCCTGGCCCTAGTTCACAGGTTAACGTACTTAATAGCCTGGCTGAATTACACGCCATGATGGCCTCCCTAGTGTCCTCAGTTGCCACCATCAATAACAGATTGGATAACCTGGAAGCTAATAACGTCCCTTCAGTCCACGAGATACCCGGGCCGGTCGTCCAACCCACGCCCGCTCTAGGAGGTAACAATGACCCTCCACCGGCTAGGAAAGTTTCCAACCTTATTAATCCTATTCATCTGATACCGCAGTCTCTCAGACGTGACATCATTGAGGGAAAGGATGTTAACTTGGCCTCGCTACTGATAGCGGCTCAAGACGTAGTTGAAAACAGGGCATACACGTTCGAGGACCTATCAGTAGTGATGAGGGCCAGGGACCCTAGGTTGAATAGGAAACTTAACATCCCTGAGTTTGTCTTGGCGTTTGGCCTATACAGAGATGTTATCTGTACTGCTTTTCCCCTCCGCAGAGAGGAGCTGGATTTGTACCTTCACAAGGTGATAGAGTTGGCTTATAAGTACGGGGGCTTTGCCTTCTACGACTATCACAAGTCGTTCTCCGCTAGGTCAGCCGCTTCATTGTCCCAGTATAATACAGTCACGGACTGGGGTCAGTTAGATACAGAATTGTTTCTCATGCATTTTGCTGGTCTCAAAACCCCTTCCTGTGCCATTTGCTCATCTGCAGCTCACTCTATTAATTTCTGTCCCGAGAATGTAGCTATCCCCTCTACCAGCAGCGCCAACTCCGATTTCCAGTCAACTTCCAGCCAGAAGGAGGTTAGAGATAAATTAGGCAGGCCCATAGTGTTCTTGGGAAAAGCTCAGGTCTGCAATAATTTTAATGCTGGGGGTTGTAGTTACAGTGCTTGTAGGCTGCTGCATGTGTGCTCGCTTTGTTTCAGGGCACATGCCAAGACGATGTGCCCTAACAAATTGTACCCTAAAAAGGCTTCTACTCCAATAAACATTCCGAGTTTGCAACGTTACCTGGCTAATCATCCTTCTTTGCATCTGGTGGAATTTCTCACGTCAGGGTTTACTCACGGGTTTCACACAGGCTTTGTCTCTCTCCCCTCAGGCATCCTGGAGTGCCCCAACCTTCAGTCAGCTCTCACAGACCCCGATACCCTACAAGTTCTTTTACAGAAAGAAGTGGATAACGGCTTCATGATAGGCCCTTTCACTACTCCCCCTTTCTCCTCATGGAGGACTAACCCTCTAGGTATCGCCACTGGGAAATTTAACAACAAAAAGAGGCTTATTATTGACTTTTCTGCACCACACGCTTCTCCCACACCTAGCCTGAATGCACTAATCCCGTCAGAAGATTTTTCTCTTCAGTACGCTAGAATTGATGATGCCATTCAGGCGATTATTTACTCCGGGAAGGCGGCCTGGTTAAGTAAGTCGGATATTACCAACGCCTTTAAGTTACTTCCCATCCATAAATCACTCTGGCATCTGCACGGAGTTAAGTGGCTAGATAACTACTATTTCGCTACTAGGCTTACTTTCGGCTCCAAAAGTAGCCCCAAGTTATTCGACCTGTTCGCCGAAACCTTGACATGGCTTCTCCTTAACTTCTGCAGATGCCCAGTTGTGATACATTATTTAGATGACTTCCTCACCATTGAACCTCACCACTGCACTCCACGCAGCCTTCATCTCTTGCTCACGCTCTTCAAAGATTTAGGTGTCCCCGTAGCCCTGGACAAAACTGAAGGTCCCAAAACCGAAATTACTTTTCTGGGGATCACACTCAATTCTGTCACCATGCACGCCAGCCTACCCCAGGAGAAAGTAGACCGTATTCTATCTTACATTAGCACCTGCATGTCACTAGGCACTTGCACCAGGAAACAGCTACAGTCACTTTTAGGCTCACTTAATTTTGCCATGAGAATAATTCCACAGGGTAGGTCGTTCATTTCCAGGATCCTTTCACTTTTGCACGGTCTCCCTGACGATGACTCCACTACAACCCTAGACGAGTCGGCTATAGCTGTCCTGAGAATGTGGCAGCTGTTCCTTTCCTCGTGGAACGGCAGGTCGCTGTTTGTTCCCCCCGTTTCCGACGATTCCCCAGTACTCTGGACTGACGCTTCAGGGGCCTTGGGATATGCGGCCATTTTTGGAGACGAGTGGCTATACGACTCCTGGCCGGTCGAAACCACGTCACTCGAGGGATTCAGTACCACCTCCTCTCTTTTCGAGATCTACCCTATCGTAGCAGCAGCTTACACGTGGGGGGTTGAGTGGAGGGGGCAGTCAGTCAGGTGTTTTTGTGACAACTTAGCTACCTGTAACATCGTCAACAAGGGCCGCTCTCAGTCCCTCACGATCATGAACCTAGTCAGGAGACTCACTTGGCTAGCAGCTAATCTCCAGTTCTGCATATCCTGTGTTCACGTCCCAGGTATACAAAATACAGCCGCTGATGCTCTGTCACGCTTCAATTTGCAGGAGTTCTTCAGGCTACATCCTACTGCTTCCCAGCGACCCAGGGTACCTCCAAAGTTCGAAGACCTGGTAATGCATTAAGCTCTCTCCTACATCTGAGTGGCACGCTTGCTCAGGCGGGTTTATCCCTCAACACGAGGAAAGCATATTACAGAGCATATGAACTGTTTTTGTGTTTCATTCGTAATTACTCTGTAATAAATGTTTTTTCTGTTGAAACCATGGTTGCTTTCACAACTTTTTGCCACTTTTCTCTTAATCTATCTTACAACACAATCAAACTCTACTTGACGGGAGTCCAACACTACATGTTAACCTCCTTTCCCAACAAGTCTCCTTTCCTATCTTCCTACCCTCTTAAAAGTGTCCTCAAAGGCATTCACAACTTGTCAGTACACATACCCACTAAACGCCTCCCCATAGATAGTAAGTTGTTTAAGAATTTGTCCGATGTACTCGACACGTCCCCTTTCGAACATATCACAAACCTCGTTATCAAATCAGCGCCTTATCTAGCCTTTTATGGTTTCTTGAGACCCAAAGAGTTCACTGTAGAGAGAGCTTCTGATTTCAGCTCATGCCTCCAAAAGAAACACTTAATTAAAAATCTAGATCACTACACTTTGTCCGTTACCTGTACCAAAACAAGCCAAACAGGCCCACCAGTGGTAATTAACTTTTATCCCACGTCAACCAAATGGTGTCCCGTCCGTGTATTGGATAGGCTAGTAGCAGCCCAAGCTAGCTCCGCTCCCGATAGCCCTCTTCTAGCTTTACTAGGGAAACCCCTGACCACAAAAATCTTCGTGCTTTACATACGCACCCTTTTACTCCGCTTGGGACAAAACCCACGTTCTTTCTCGGGCCATTCTTTTCGCATTGGAGCAGCCACAGCTGCCTCAGGTAATCATGTACCGACACACATAATTAAAAACATGGGGAGGTGGAAATCATCTGCATACAACAGATACATTCCCAATCCAGAGAAAGAGATAAGGCTGGCTTTCTGTGATATGACTAAATGATGTACCGCTTAATAAACGCATTTTGTTTCAATGGTTATTATTTTTGCCCTCTTTTACAGGCCTAACCTTACGTCAGTTTCGGCACACCTCAACTGACTTGCTATTAAGGAACTACTTATTTTTAAACCCTGTTTTCCTTACGTCCTCGGAATGTGCCGTACACAAATAGAAGGCTTGGCCTGTAATTGTGGGAGGCACTTAAATTCCCTATTTAAACTCAGTGAGCCCCTGCTTACCTGTCTTCAACGATCTCGGAAGTGCCCCTCCCACCGCACCCTCAATTTTTTCATATTCCTAGGTGGGCCCTCTTTTACAGGCCTAACCTTACGTCAGTTTCGGCACACCTCAACTGACTTGCTATTAAGGAACTACTTATTTTTAAACCCTGTTTTCCTTACGTCCTCGGAATGTGCCGTACACAAATACGTATATATATATATTTTTTTTTCTTTTAATATTTTTATTTATATATAGGTATATATATAGTGATATATACGTATATATTTATGTATATAGATATATATATTATTTCGTTCTACGTGTATTTTGATATAAATATATATATATTAATATCACAATACAGTTAGAACGAAATAAAACACATCTATATATTTTTTAATATTTTATTTTTAATTATTTTTTTTATTTTATTTTTTTACGTATTTACATATATTTTTTTTTAATATTATTTATAAATATATATATAACAATAATTATATATATATTTAATCAGTATCAGTCTACGTGTAATTTGATATTAATATATATATAATTATATATATATATATATATTAATATTAAAATACACCTAGACGGTGTATGTGTGTGTATGTATATGTGTATATATATACTTAGATCATATATATATAATATATATATATATATATATGATCTAAGTATAATTTTTTTTTTTACACTTATTTAACATTTATTTGATTTGATTTCAGCCAGCAGGGGGACCAACTGTCATTACAGTTAGTCCCCCTGCTGGCATTGCTGCAGTCAGCTATACCGGCCATGTGATTGTGGGGTCCTCGCAAGGACCTCACTCTCACATGACCGGGAGGGACCGGAGGAGGAAGATGTGCCGCGGGGGGGCTCCCTGGGAGTCCCCCCAACCGCGATCGCCGGCGTGGGACCGCCGGCGACCGGGTAAGTTACTAAAAACCGGAGGGCGTACTATTACGCCCTGCGGCGTTTAGAGCCGCTTTAAAAAGGACGTAATAGTACGCCCTCCGGTCTTAAGGGGTTAAACACTAGAATAATACCTAATTTTATGGCAAGACAGGAGGCTTCATGTCTGCTTCTTAACGCCCAGAAAGCAGAGTCTGCTGATTCAAGCGAGATGCGAAGAGGTCCAGATAGAGGGGACCATGAGCTTGTTGAAGAAGGTGAAATATGTGTGGGTCCAGTCACCAGTCACTGGCGTCTCGCCAGTCGCGAGAGAACCAGTCTGCCACCAGGTTGTCCGGATGCAGGAGATATTCTGTTTGCTCGGAGATGTTCCTGGCCAGGCACAACTGGTAGAGTTCCTTCGTCAGATCCGAATAGAGTTTGGAACAGGAACCTACCAATTGGTTAACGTAACTGACTGCGGAGACATTGTCCATCCTGAGAGTCATAGAGCAATTATATGCGTCCTTTGCAAAGCTGCGGACTGCAAAGGAGCCGGTAATTAGTTTGAGGAAGTTCATGTGCAAGGCATATTTTGAGGGTGTCCAAAGCCCTCCGCTAGAGAGATCCGAGCAAGCCGCACCCCAACCAAAGAGACTGGCATCTGAAGTCCAGTAGGGAGCCAAAAAATGCCTTCCCGTTCTATGCCTCCATATTGTGGAGCCACCAATCCAGTTCCAAGCGGACTTCTTCTTGAGGCGTTGCATTGCTCTGTAATGCAATGGACCGGGTAGATGGCTTGAAAGGAGGCCAACAGGAGGCCAACAGGAGACCAATGACCCTTGCCAAATCGCGAAGATGGATGTGAGTAGAACCCATCAATTTCCGGATGTCCTTCTTGATAGACTTTATTTTGGAGAACGGGAGTTGGAGAATACTTGTACGGAGTCTATCTGAAACCCCAAAAACTGGAAGTATGGAAGATTTTTCAAAGTTTATCACAAAACCGAGGTTCTGAAGGAGTGACGTTGTCATTTCTGTGTATTGTTGGAGAGTGAGAGGACAGTAGTAAAATAAGGGCAGTATGTGGCGAAAAACACTGAAAACAATAAAATTCTGACTAAACAGTACATTAAATGGAAAAGGTAGTAATACACATTATTTTCTTTAGTAGCAAAGTAATTGGAACAGACTCACCTGGGAGGCAAGCAGCAAAGAAAGAGGAAGTAGGAGGAGCTTCACCATCAGTTATTATATGATATCTGTACTGTGATTGGTTGATTTTATTTTACATTATTAACCATTTCTATGCTGCTGGGAGGTTTGAGTAAAGAAAGTAAAGCAAATATGAAGCCTCCTGTCTTGCCACAAAATTGTAATCTGTATTCCATGCAGTGGGGGCAGCAAGGTTGATAAGCAGATACTTATCCCAAGTATGCTAAAGACACAGAATACAATCACAATAAAGCTATTATGAAACTATAACACCCTTCATTAGTCTACTTTCTGTATTAGACCCTCTATGTGCTATATACTGCAAGTGTTAAGAATGCATGTAGATCTTTATGTTTGTTTCTGTTTTAACACTCTTCTCTGTTGCCCCTAAACATGGTTCTAATCACATTGCAGATGTTACTATAAAAGTCGATTTCCTGGGGTCAGTACTGTTAGCCTATGGTCAATACTCACACTATTTAGGATCAAACCATCTCAATTTGATCTTATGAACCCACAGATTACTTTCAAACTCTATAGATACAGTGACTTTTTTAATGTTTTACTTAGCAATGTTTGTTGTTACATTCTGTACATTGTCAACGAGAACATGTCAGTGTTTCTGGGTAGGAATGCAACAAATAATGATGGAAATGCAAGATATGACGTTCTGACACCCAAGGCTTAGAATATGTATGTGCATCTCTTTACAATAACCTTGGCGGTAATAATGATCTCTGTCAGGAGGAATTTCAAACAATACCAAGATATAATGTATAAAATGCACCCAATATCTATTTGAACCATTACTGAAAAAAATAATAGTTGCTTATTTTCACTGTGCTTTGATCTCATCATTATTGACATCATCACGGGTCAGGTGCGCCCCATATTATCCCCAGTACAAACAGTACCAAGAGAAATTCTTTTGGGTGCATGGCTAATATCTCCCTGTCTAAGCAGCCGCCTTTCTGACACACAGAATCTGTCTAGTTTTAAAATGAATGTAATTTCCCCCTCGACCTTCTTCAATGAACAGTACTTGCAAAAACTTTTCATTTTTCTACAGCCTGTTCAGTATTAGCAAGGAATTTGCACATTTCATTGTGCTAAAAGTATTGGGAAAATATAAAACATTACTGCTGTTGAATTAATTAAATTAGAAACATAGAAACATAGAATGTGACGGCTGATAAGAACCATTCGGCCCATCTAGTCTGCCCAATTTTTTAAAAAATACTTTCATTAGTCCCTGGCCTTATCTTATAGTTAGGATAGCCTTATGCCTATCCCACGCATGCTTAAACCCCCTCACTGTGTTAACCTCTACCACTTCAGCTGGAAGGCTATTCCATGCATCCACTACCCTCTCAGTAAAGTACTACTTCCTGATATTATTTTTAAACCTTTGTCCCTCTAATTTAAGACTATGTCCTCTTGTTGTGGTAGATAGATATCTTATGTTCGCGAGATAATAATGATACATTTTATTTATCACTAGCTTCTAATTTCGCGACTGAATATTATTAAACATATTTCCACTGTCATCACAAAGATCCACCAATAAATCATGAAGAAGGACAGTTATGCTAAAAGAGCAAGTAGACAATTTCATGCTGGTTCTTGAGCCAGCTCATTGTGAACTGGGTCAGAACCAGATTGTAATAATGTGGCCTCAGAACCACATTCGCCAAAAGACCACCAGTTTAGGCATTGATCAAATTTGAAATATTAGTGTCGAGCTTGTTGATTGTCTACTAAAACTTATTTTCCTTTACTGTAATTTTCTGGTTCATTTTGCCTATCTAACAGCTATAGCCATTAAAATGTACAATGCTGAATTGAATTGTGTTTCTCACTAGTCAAAAACACAAGTTAGTACTGTCCACTTAAAGCAACAGAAAGCACACCTGTGTTTTTATTTGCTCAGCCATCCATCGCCAGTTGCAAGTCCTTGTGTCAGACATTTAAATGGGTCCATAAGGGATTGTAAAAATCACACTGAGCTTATAATTTGAAAACAATTTCGAGGACTTCACAGCTGACAAAGTTGACTATTTCTCCAACAACAGATGTAAGTCAATAATTGTTCTAGTCAACACAATGCTACAGATTTACTAAAATGTGGGAAGAGAGCTGCAGAGTGAAAACAATGTTATCATACAGCGCATCAGCTTTGAAAATGTGAATTTGTGGAATAAAAAATAAATAAAAGAATGTTTTGTGCTCTAGATGTATACAGCACATACATAGTTTTTTTTATTTTGCTTTAGTAGCAAGTTACTTTATTCTAAATGCAAACTACAAAGTTATTTGATTCTTATTGTCAAATTGCAAGGCAGAAAGCCATATACTGCAATGGGCTTTGTATCAATACATATTGGAGTACATTTGAGGCCTTAATGTCTTCTAATAACACACACATGGGGAAACTGTTGACTCCTTTCCAATATTGTCAGTAAATAGCTGCTATAAGCTATCACAATTGCCTTTTTTATTCCTTCCTGAGTGTGTGGACATGGTAGACATTTGCTGCATATCCTTTAAAGCTGGGATTATGCTGCTGTACGCCCATTTATACCACTGTACACCTATACTGCTAGAGCTGACTATAGCTCTTCCAAATGTGAGTGTCCCATCGTTACCTTTTCCTGATATAAAAGACTGTACTTAACAAGCTACACTATCACCTATCCCTGTCTTTTGTCTTCCATATTATCTATGGTCAAGTTGAATTGAGGACAGTACACCCCTCCAGATTATTAAGTTATTGGGAGTTTTACTTTTCATTACTTGTCAAAGAGACACCTTACCACCAGTTAAAAACACAGAGTTCAAGTTTAATTTTATTCCACTGATTTTTTTATAAAATATACGGATATGTATATATCAAGCATGGACTGACTACTAGACAAACTGGGCAAACTAGGGGGCCACAGTGGGCATTAAGTGATGCTTAATGGTGAGATCAAAGGATATCCCAAGCTGAAGATTTCAATGTGTCATCCCAAAGAGGACTTCTCCTACCAGACCATCTTGGATCCACATTTCCCCCATCTTTGTACAAAAGGAAGTAAGAGAGGAAGAAATAACTTTTCTTTCAAATAAAATAAATAAATAAATATATATATATATATATATATATATATATATATTTGTTTTTAACTCACTGCCTCTATTTACACAAAAAAATCCACACACACATACTACAAAAAGCCCCCTCCTGCCCCCCCCCCCCCCACTCATGCATGTACACTACAAAGAGCACACTCATACAAGACAAACAGACTACAACACAAACAGACATACAGTCAGGTCCATAAATATCGGGACATCGACACAATTATAATCTTTTTGGCTCTATACACCACCACAATGGATTTGAAATGAAATGAACAAGATGTGCTTTAACTGCAGACTTTCAGCTTTAATTTGAGGATATTTACATCCAAATCGGGTGAACGGTGTAGGAATTACAACAGTTTGTATATGTGCCTCCCACATAAATATTTATATTTTATTTTTATATTTTAATGCTGCAGTCCTGTTTCAAGGTAGTGTTGTTTGGATACCATGAGTCACTCAGATTTGTGTACATAATGGCAAGTCTGTATGCTTATTCATTAAGATGAATCAAGAAAGAGTATGATTTTTCTTGAGTGATCAACGCTTCCCTTTCTGTTGCTTCAATTAGAAACAAAAGTGTTCATTTCTTAGAAGCAAAAATTAAGCAAAGAGCATCTGAAATATGTTAAAGCCACAGTTTCAAATGTATTAAAAGCAGCCTAAATAATTAAAGGACTTCATTCACTGCCGTTTTTTTCAGAATCAGTTCTGGGACCAAAGGTCAGAGCCTGACATACCACAGCCTCATATGGTGCCAATGATTGACAAGTAGAGGAAACAATTTAAGATATTTCACGTGGGAATCACAGCTTGTAAGAGGGGAACACAAGAGGGAATTTTGCACTTTAGGGGAAAAAGTTAATTGTGTTTTCATTTGACATGTTATTTTCCAAAGTTTGCTCAATTGTAATTTATTTTCTTATACTACAGCTGTCATTCATCTCTTAAACAAAAAGAGGGTGAGAGCAGATATAAAAGCTCATAGGTAGTTTACTTTTTATGGCTGGGGAAGTTTTTCTTTGTGGTTTTTATAAAGTACATTTGTTTGTTCTGCTACTGATGGTTTATGTCATTCATAAACCAAATATTAATGAAAACCTAACTACTTATTTATTTTATTTTATTAACATGTTTATTTTCTGGCTGTTAGATCCATCAAAACAAATATATATCCTTCACGTATTCAAGACTGAAAGGAACACTTTAGTGTTAGGAATACAAAGCTGTATTCCTAAAGCATTAGTGGTGTCCCTCTGCCCCTGCTGCCCCAGCCCCCCCACCCGGCTATCAATTAGCGCTGGCTTCATCTCCATCGTCATCACGAGGGGGAACCTAATGCTCACGAGAGCGAGCACCGCGCGTGCACTAGGCGTTCCTGATAGAATAGCCGGGTGGGGGGGCTGGGGCAGCAGGGGCAGAGGGACACCACTAATGCTTTAGAAATACAGCTTTGTATTCCTAAAACTAGGTGTTCCTGATAGAATGCAAAGCATCAGGACATTTAACTTGCGGCAGAGTTAAACTCTGTGAAACAGCGTAAAGATCCTCTAGTGGCTGTCTGGGAGAAACAGCATTGTTTTACATTGCAGGGCTAAGGGGGCAGTGGGATAAGTGGGGCTAAGCGGACAGGGACTCTGCCTTTAATGCTCAAAATAGAAAGAAAAAAAAAACAATGCAAAAGTGTAGAAAGTCACATTCATGCTTCTAAAGAATATAAAATCTCTGTTGTATTATTATGGTTTAACATTTATGAAATATGCACATAGAAAATCTTTGCACTCAACAATGGAGACTGCATTGCAATAATTGAAAAGTGTATCTTCTTTTTGAAATTCCATGTATTAAAGAAGTTACAAAAACATACAAAAATATGGCAGAAGTATAGTAAACACGTTTATTGACTGAAGAAGGGCATTTAGGACAGACCCATGCCCATAACGGTTATATGTGTTTCACATCTAACCGATGAGTTCTCAACAGCTGTGCGCTTCTATGTGAATATTTGGATAGTTTGAAGGAGTTTTCCTGTATGCACTGTGGAGACAATCAGCCGGAACAGTGAGTATTTTGAAATCTAATTCATATGTTTGATTGGAAACTATATTGCGTTTGCTGATGGACAATTTTTCTACTTTCTTTCTAAATCATTTATGCCCACAATGCCATAGACACAAAACATTTATTTTATCTAAATAACTTCCAGTCCACATACCGTATATACTCGAGTATAAGCCGACCCGAATATAAGCCGAGGCCCCTAATTTTTCCCCAAAAAACTGGGAAAACTTATTGACTCGAGTATAAGACTAGGGTGGGAAATGCAGCAGCTACTGGTAAATTTCTAAATAAAATTAGATCCTAAAAAAAATATATTAATTGAATATTTATTTACAGTGTGTGTATAATGATGCAGTGTGTGCGTATGAGTGCAGCGTGTGTGCGTATGAGTGCAGCGTGTGTGCGTATGAGTGCAGCGTGTGTGCGTATGAGTGCAGCGTGTGTGCGTATGAGTGCAGCATGTGTGTATGAGTGCAGCGTGTGTGTGTATGAGTGCAGCGTGTGTGTGTATGAGTGCAGCGTGTGTGTGTATGAATGCAGTGTGTGTGTATGAGTGCAGTGTGTGTATGAATGCAGTGTGTGCAGGGCCGGTGCAAGGATATTTGCCCCCCCCATATGTCCTGACCTCCCCTCCTCCTCCCTCAGTGGTCCTTACCTCCCCACCCCCGTGTTCCTTCACCCCCCTCCCCCAGTGGTCCTGACTCACCCCTCCCCTAGTGGTCCTTACTTCCCCCTCCCCTCCCCTAGTGGTCCTTACTTCCCCCTCCCCTCCCCTAGTGGTCCTTATCCCCCCCTCCCTCCCCTAGTGGTCCTTATCCCCCCCCTCCCTCCCATAGTGGTCCTTATCCCCCTCCCTCCCATAGTGGTCCTTATCCCCCCCTCCCTTCCTCCCATAGTGGTCCTTATCCCCCCCTCCCTCCCATAGTGTTCCTTTTCTCCCCCCTCCCTCCCATAGTGGTCCTTATCCCACCCCCCTGCCTCCGATAGTGGTCCTTATCCCCCCCTCCCTTCCATAGTGGTATAGTGGTCCTTATCCCCCCCCCTCCCTCCCATAGTGGTCCTTATCCCCCCCTTCCCTCCCATAGTGGTCCTTATCCCCCCCTTCCCTCCCATAGTGGTCCTTATCCCCCCCTCCCTCCCATAGTGGTCCTTATCCCCCCCCTCCCTCCCATAGTGGTCCTTATCCCCCCCCTCCCTCCCATAGCGGTCCTTATACCCCCCTCCCTCCCATAGTGGTCCTTATCCCACCCCGTCCCTCCAATAGTGGTCCTTATCCCCCCCCTCCCTCCCATAGCGGTCCTTATACCCCCCCTCCCTCCCATAGTGGTCCTTATCCCACCCCCTCCCTCCAATAGTGGTCCTTATACCCCCCCCCCCACAGTGGTCCTTATACCCCCTTTTTTTTTATTATTTTTTTTATTATTATTATTTTTTTTTATTATTATTATTTCTTATTTTATTTTATTTTTTCGTCCCCCCTCCCTGCTTGATACATGGCAGGGAGGGGGGCTCTCCTTCCCTGGTGGTCCAGTGGCAGTTCAGTGGGGGGGAGAGGGGGGCTGGCAGAGCTGTACTTACCTGTTCTGCAGCTCCTGTCAGCTCTCTCCTCCTCTGCGCCGTCCGTGCAGCTCCTTCTATCAGCTCACACTGTAAGTCTCGCGAGAGCCGCGGCTCTCGCGAGACTTACACTGGGAGCTGACCGAGGTGCTGAACGGACGGCGCGGAGGAGGAGAGAGCTGACAGGAGCTGCAGAACAGGTAAGTACAGCTCTGCCAGCCCCCCTCTCCCCCGGTCTGTATTATGGCAATGCAAATTGCCATAATACAGACCTTGACTCGAGTATAAGCCGAGTTGGGGTTTTTCAGCCCAAAAAATGGGCTGAAAAACTCGGCTTATACTCGAGTATATACGGTAGATTTCTGTCCCAACCCTCTATATACTTAACGTATCAAACCAATACCTAGTCCAATTTAAACAGACATGAGTCCTTAATTGGTGACATATTTGACAATCTTATATTCAATCCTTCACTCAGTCTGTTGGCCCCCAACTTCGAAAATATTGAGATCAATCAAATTCCAAATTCAAGTTAAACTTGACTTCGGTAACTGTAACGGCACCCCGGGCATAAAAGGGGTTAAACGCCGTTTAGAGAATATTCCCCTTCCAGATACACAGGCAGCAACCAAAGACACCAATCCGCCGAACATGAAACCATATGAATGCCGCAAACACCCGAACCGGAACCATATGAATGCTGTAAACAGCCGAAAGGAAAAACCATACGAATAGGTTTACACTCCTAGCAGTCAAACTGGAACAGCATACAATAAATCAAGAACGAGACAAAGCTCTGTGTTGAGGGTCAAGCAGTGAACAGCCAGAGCTGTGGGTTTATTGTTCTTATGTACACATTCTTACACATTAGTACCACCCACAGTGTTTTGTAAAACAACCAATAAACACGTACAATACACTCAGACACTCCCACACAAAATCCTCCCCTCTGCCTGTGTTACAATTACCTTACTCAATGGTTAATGTAATTATCACAGGCAGAGAAATAGAGTTTTTCCACATTATTCATAACTTTAAAAGTATGCATCACATTCACATAAAACATACATTTTCACAATCAGCATACTCCAAATACAAACATACGCCAAAATCATAAACCAAAAGTGGTTCAAAAGATAGATCGTAGTCCTTTGTGACCAATTGAAGCATGGCTTTTCTGCCCAAAACCAGTTCCACAGAGTCTTCTATCCTGGAGATAATTGGGAAGTAATCCAAGTATCTCCAAGGACAGAGGCAAAACTCCATTGAACACATGGCAGCAAAAGACAATAAAATACATAAAAATATATAACTGTGCAGCCATTGCATAAAACAGGTACATTCAACATATCCCCAGATAGCTCAGATCTGAGTACACATTAATACTGAATGGCGCTCAGATCACACACATACAGTTCAATTGCCATGGAGCCAAAGTCTTTCCCATAGTCTTTCATTATACGAATGGGCTCCATGGCATAGCTATCTGGGGTATCACCGCTCAAACAGGGCAAGCACCGAATGACCCGGCTTTCGTGTCTTTGCAGGGGAAAATCAAGCGTTTCAACATGCGGCCATAGTCTAAAGGCAACAGGCGGGCAACCAGGCTCCTCCAATGCACAGTGGCGAGATTGGTCTTGTCACAATAACCATTTCCCAACTGGCCGCTCTACCAACCATTTATGCAACATCTCTACTGCTTTGGTGTCAGAGCACCCTCACAAGTTGTACAGTTCTGTCGAGTATGTTGGCTTTATATAAATAATTGTAATTATAATCATATCTTTTTTTTGTTGAGTCTATGTTCCATTCACTGATTCCTGAGCTACCTCATTCATCACACTCTACTCTATAAAGCTTTTTACAAACCTTTTAAAAATTGTTTCTGTGTTAATCTTTTAAAAATAGAGACTTTGCTAAATTTAAGAGTTAACTAGACTAGACGTCCAACTACTAGACTCTTACTTAACCAAAGATAATTATTTTCACCCACCAATATTGGCCTACACGATATATACTAAATTTCAGTTTCTATCAGCCCATTCAAGACCCTTACATTGCCTTGATATACCTTTGTAATTCAAACAGTATAAAATAATGGTAGTGGTAACATATGTAATATTCAATTTTTAACAACATATCTTACTATGGATCTTACTATGGAATACAGAAATCTCACAGATCGGTTCTATCCCATAGGCGCAGGTTAGGGTGACTTTGTTTCTCATTAATTCAGAAATGTATCCAGTAATCAGCATTCTTTATAGAGAAAAGGTAACAATAATAATAATAAGTCAGGGTTTTCTACTTGGGCCATTTGTTTTCTTATAAACAAGGACTTTTTTTTTTTTAGATATTCTGATTTGACTTTGGCAAGTCTAATTCTAACTTAGCTGGAAAGGCTCCATGTAAACTTTCACAGCAAAATAAAAAACATATGGTTGAGTTTATATTAAACAATTCTTTTCACTAAGCAGTGTATCACTTTGTGGACTTACCCGGACTCCTTGTTGAATATCTATAAAAAAAAAAAAATAAAGTACAATATTTGGAGTACACCTGGGAATATCACTCCAATATAGAATTTTCTGGGAAGGTCAAAGATCAAAATAACCTGCTGTTAGCCATTACCCTCAAGAATTTGATGGAAATCGCACAATATTGTATCTGATGTAGATAGGGAAATACCAGAACAAATTAATAACAAGTCGCAGATAAAAGATATGAGGATTTTAGAGTTTTGTTAAATTAATAATTTTAATATACTGCATAAAACAAAATAAGTTGCTTTAAATTAACAGTGTATAAGAAATTTTCAAGACTAGGAACTAGGTTTAACTCCCAAAAGGATGTTCATTAGCAATGTATGCATACAAATGATTAATTGCTATATTTATGGTAATGGTTATTGTAATTTCCATGTGATTGTTTAAAGGTCTGGTATGGTTTTTGTAATGTAGTTATAACTGGCTGGTAACTTTCTCAATGTAGTGTATTCAGCCTTGTAGACGATGCTATACAGTCTTAAATAGTGTTGTAAGACTGGGTTGTATTTTTGGAACCACAATGCCTTAGGAGACCCAGTGAGAACGAGGTAGACATCCTTATAGCAGTTGTACACAAATAACAATATAGGCATGATTAAATGAGTTTATGGCAATAACCATGGAGATTACTGGATATAGTGCAGAGATATTGCTTAGAGCAGGAAAGGAATACCATATGGAAAAGTTAGGTGTAATATAGAAAGAACACAATTAGATCTGGAGACCTTTATTCCACAATGTAAACCCCTACTGTGCTTTCCCAACCCTATCTGCTTCCATGGCAGTAAATGCAGACATAATAAATGCATGTAATCATCTGCATTTATGGAAACATTCTTGGCATGTATATTGTTTTACCAAGTAAGTAATGGTTACTTAAAGAGTTTGAACACATGTATGTGCTTCATACGGATTTTTGTTTGCAAATGGGTAATAGTTAATAAATTGCAAATAGTGTATGTCATTAATAATATACTATATTATCTATATATTATATTATAATATAGACTTGTACACAACAGACAAATTAAGTTCAACCAAATTAATTTGCCCAAAAAACAAAATTAGTTCAGTTGCTCTGAAATTCATCCATTTCGGCGATTCAAGTTTAGACAAATTTGTCCATGCAATTGTTTTGAGAAAACAATTCGGATGAACCAGAAGAGTAGAAAATTAGAAAATTGGGCAGACTAGATGGGCCCAATTGGTTCTTATCTGCCGTCACTTTCTATGTTTCTATGTTTCTATGAAGGTTTATAATTACTGGTAGGTTCCAAAAAGTTTGTGGTGAGACTAAAGACGATAAAACTTCCCACAGTGCAAATCGAAAAATTACTGTTGTGCAGAAATGCACAATGACGTCCGAAACACTATGCCTGTGTTCATTTGCATGTCAAGCTGGGAACTCTGGGATAGCTGTAAAAACATAATTTCTCAGGTTTTTGTACCAAAGGGGGACTTGAAATATGCAGGTGATGCTCAACAGTATTTTCTTATATTAAAATAGATGCATTTATTTTTTACTTCTCCCTCTTGTTTTTTCCTTCTGATGGTCACTTCTCACTTGATCTGTAAATAAAATCAACATTTAGTGTCTGTCCTCTAACCATCAATCATGTGTTTCCCTTCAATCATCTCTTTTGTTGGCACCAAGAATCAAATTAAATTGTTCACCCATTATCCTTTTCGTTTGTTTCTTAGAGTTACAGAATTTAGAGAACTTGCAGATCACCTAGAATTCAATTAAGTTGCACTTTGTTTGAAACCAAATGTTCAATTCTAACATACAATATGATTTTATAATTTTTTAAAAATCACACTCAGATGGGCCTACTTTATAATCATATTATTATACAACCCAAACATGACATTCAGCTAATAAAACTCATAAGTGGGCAAACTTAGAATCAGAATTCCTATCCCCAGTCTTCATAACTTTTTAGTTGGGTTTCAAAATAAAAGTATAAAAACTATAAAGAGCTGGTATACTACATCAGCTAAGTTTTTGGTTTTTTTTCATATGGGCTGAACCTCTATGGACGATGACTGGAGAATGTGTGGTTCTCGTTGTACATATGTACATATGTGGTGTATATGTCTGAGTCTTCAAATCCTATGGGGAAAAGTTAATGTGTTAGTAACCAGAATTTTTGGCAAGCATATCGCTTTGTTATAGATTTTACCCAAACCTTCTTAATTACTAACATCCCTGGAACATAAATTGCTCACTATACTTACATTAGTAGACCATAGAGTCTTAACCAAAAATTAGTGAAACATCTCTTCTCCTTCACTCTCTAGAATCATTCTTGAGATTAAAGAAAAAATTGCAATGGAGAAACAAACTGCTATCATCCATAACACATAACAACAACAACAAGGCATGGTTCAATCATGGGGGGAAAAAAGTATGTCCTTTCTTACTGGTAAATTAAGTTCTAACCAAATGTTTTTCCTAACCAAATGTCTCATGCTACTTATTGGGACTCCTATACCTTGTTTTCGAAAAAGGTAAATATCTCATTATCATTACTCATGTTGCTCGTGTTTTTTATACATTGACAATTCAAACAAAGATTTTTAAATAAATAAATAAATATATATGATTTATAAATCCTAAATTGTGTATAAAACTTAAGACAACATACAGAGGTTTTTTTCTTGATAGGCTAACTTTATTGAAGGTTTGTCAATTATCAAATACTGTGCAGACTTCCAAGTTCAGACTTTTGATTTATATGATGGAAACTGTATAAAAAAAACCACAATTTCTAGAAGACCCTATCCACTTATGATAAATAATATAGTGCAAATAAAGAAAACAAAAAAAAATGTGAAACTGGTATACTGTGTAATTAACGTGTTTAAGTTTAAAAAGTAATAGTTCCACATGTTTTAAACAGTGTGCGTGATTTCTACTTAGTTAAGTATTCACGGAATACTATGTATGTCTTGTTGTGGAGCCAATGTACCATTTCACCACTTAGTACCTGGTATTTTGCCCAGATATTAAAACTGTTTGAGAACACTTTCAACTTTGGGCACAACTGCAACATAAATACTATTACAAGAAATTCAACTGAAAGATGAAATATATACAGAGATATACTGAACTAAATAAAGACACATAGTTCTTTTGGTTTGCTATCAAATCAAAGATGTGCAATGCTGAGCTTGACCCATATCTTACCAAGAAAATACTTTTACATTTATAATGCCCATTATTATGTAACGATCAATATATAAGCAAGATTATTATTTCAAATTTTCTTCAGTGGATATAACTCTTCCCACTGTGTAGATGCTTGTTAAGTGCATATGGGTTTATTTTTTACAGAGAAAGGTGTGTCCAACAAAACATGGCTGGTCTATGTAGCATTGTATAGAGGAGGCTTTTGTTTGAGAAGTGCTCTTTAATGATGGATCTTCATATCTACAAAGTTGGATCATTCTTCTTAATCACTGCTGGATATAAGGATTATATTTTGTATTTGTATCTTGTTTTTTTATGATGGCCAGATTTGATATGCACCATTGTAAACTATTGGTCTGCTTCCCTGGAGAGGTCCATAGTGTCAATTCAATTGGGATCTGAAAGTCGAAACTTCATTTGTTCCTAAAACCTTCTCATCATCTTAAATAAGCATGGATAGAACAGTGACAGGCATTTCTTATAAGGTTCTCCTTTGTGAAGGGCTGTGTGATGTATACTTAGAGCATGAAATAAGTTATACCAGGGCATTGTTGTCTTATATCTATGCCTCTCATCTCAGTTGACACTTTTGGCAGTTTTCCATGTTGATCAAAGATATTTTAATATATTCGTCCCATTACACTAGAAAGTAAGATAGGGCCTGAGATAGTCCTTCAACCTTGCAACAATATCACACCATGGATACATTTTTTAAGTTCTCTTTCAGGCGATGGGATGATGGTCTGTCTTATGAGAATCCAGTCATTCTATTGTGTGAGTTCACTGATTAAAGGATGGTTTCCAGCATAGTATTTTTATAAAGTGTAGCGTTCAGAGGCGACATAAAGTATCTATTGGAAACATCAATTCTTCAAGAAAACTTCAGATTAGTTGAAGCACCATCTCTTTTCTTATGTTGAAAATATGAAGGTTTTCTGATATCATACAATTCATGATCATGAAGCAATTTGCATTTGTTCAGATAAAGTACGTGAGTTAAAATTCCCATATATGTCTAGTTTTAACAGACCTTAAATCCTGGTCGATAATTTCACATCAGCTTGAAAAAAAAGTTTAAAAAAAAAAATGAATATTTTAGTTTACACAGAAATCTTATTTATCAATTTCCCGATATCATTTCAACACGTGCAATCTATATTAAGAAGTGTATAGACAGAAATCTCCTCTGTCGTCCTGTATTATTCTATGAACCATGTCTGAGAAACTTATACACTATAATTCATATTGTCCATATTATTACATACAAACTGGAAAACCTCCTCTTAGTTATCGTGCTTTAGTAAACTAGCACATTATCTGCAGATGCTTCCAATGTACTTTGCTACTGTTATTAAATAACCCAGAGAATAAGAGATTATTTCTAAAATTAAGTTTCTCTCCACTGACGTTGTCATCGATCATTACAATGAGTGGAGGTCACACAAGGAGGACACTAGAGACAGAGTGATTGATTCTCCTGGATTCAAGCTAAATATTTCTGCACCTCTATGGGCAAGTCAGACCTCCCTTCCAGCTGGCCACCTCTTCTATATGTCTTCTCTTCAGGCCTGTGTTTCAGATCAGACCAGAAACAGCAAGTTTTTAAGCTGTTAGTGAAGGGCACAGGTCGGGATGTTCGACAACGAACAGCATGTTTATTGAGCTCTTTTGTGTAAAATACACCTTAAATATATTGTTGTTGCTGCAATGACAAAGAGAATATGAAATGTTGTGGTGTAAGAGGAGAGCATATGTGTAAAAATTTAAACTACAAAGTTGAAAATAAGAACAATAGACCTCAAATAAAATCTAAATAAGGGCAGAGACTACAACAACATGGTATGTCTTGATTGGCTATTTGACACAAGGCTGAATTGAAGCTGAGTTTGAGACCATGTCTCAGTTCTTGATTTATTTAGACACAGAGGCTGCTGCTCTATCTCTTATCTCTATCTATCTATCTATCTACCTATCTATCTATCCACATCTATCTATCTACCTCTATCTATCTATCTACATCTATCTATCTACATCTATCTATCTATCTATCCATCTATCCATCTATCTATCTATCTATCTGTCTATCTATCTATCTATCTATCTGTCTAGTTATCTATTTGTTAATAAAGAATTCACCAATAATTCTCTTGTATTCAAGTATATCTCAAAGTAAATGATCTTGGTCTCCATTCTTCTTAATTAAAAATGACTTATTTACAACAACAAGTGCTCAAAATTCATCACCAAACCATTCAGCTATAGATTATTTATTATTATTATTATTATTATTATTATTATTATTATTATTATTATTAATAGTATTATTATTATAAATGCCACTGCAAATTTTATTTACCTAGGTACCAATTGCTTTATAAAGCACATCAATAGGACAGCCCCAATCCTGTTTCATTTTATAATGAACCATGGGAGAGTTGGCAATGTTTGTCCTGGAGGACAAGTACAAATGAGTGGCCCTTTTTGACTCTCAAAATTAACAAAATTGCAATGCTTGCAACTGGTGTGGTTTATGAATACTCCATTTGACCTTAGAAGTTCCCCAAAAATCTGCTGTAATTGAGAGATGCAGCATAATACAAATATGGAGTCATTCATGTAGTAGACATGCAAGACCTTTGAAATTCACCATTACATTTGTTTGAGATTTTTTTAAACAAAAATATTTTACTGGATTTACTAAATTTGGCAGAGGTTGGTGATAAAATGGTTAAATGAAATGTCATATTACTCTTAAATACTTTAGAGCTCTACTTTCTAGAAATATATGCTTTTGTAGAGCGGTTTTAAATTATGTGACTTTTAGTAAAGCTATGGTCTAAAGAGACCACATTTGGCAAAGATTTAGCTTTACAATTGTAATGCACCAATTTCATCTTTGCAATATTTGTCCTGTAACTTTAAAAAAATAATTGGAATCCTGGAGATATAGTTGCATTTTGCCATCTGGACTAATAGCTGAATCTGTTTTGAGAGATTTTATTTTTCCAATAGCTTGTGTAGAAATTATAATAATGAAAACTATGGAAAATGTGTTTGGATGTTTTGTTTTTTTCTCTAATTGTTGTGCAATGCATACATATATGGTGTAGTCTAAAAAGACTCTAAAAATATTATGTATAATATGAATGGGTGCTCTTAAAGAAAAAGGGTTACATTTGATTAAACAAACACATGGTAAAACTGCCAAAAACGCCTCAGTCACAAACACAATGAATCTGAAAAAATGCTCAGTCATGAAGGGGATAAAAACCAGATTAATGTTTATTTGTGGTTCTAAATGCATATTATTTAAATTTGCAAAAAAACTAACTGTAATTACTTCAAATGTAAAACAAGGATAATTTGCATAAAAAACATGCTAAACTATGAAGAAACAAATAAATCCTGTTTTTAACATCTAATAATGTAAACACATTATTAAAAAAATGTACTTAAATGTATCTGTTTTTTTCCTTTTTTTCTCATTTCTATTCTATTTTTTTTCTATGTGTGTGTGTGTGTGTGAAGGGTGCTGTGTGTGTTTATATATGAAGGGTGCTGTGTGTGTGTGTGTGTTTGTGTGTGAATGGTGTAGTGTGTCTGTAAGTGGCGCTGTGTGTGAAGGGTGCAGTGTGTTAGTGTGTGTGTGTGTGTGTGTGTGTTTGTGTGTGAATGGTGTAGTGTGTCTGTAAGTGGCGCTGTGTGTGAAGGGTGCAGTGTGTGTGAGGGGGCAGTATGTGCATGTGTGTGTTAGGGGTGTAGTGTATGAGGGGGCAGTCTGTGTGTGTGTGTGTGTGTGTGGTGTAGTGTGTGTTTGTGCGTGAAGGGTGCATAGGGTCTATGCTGTGTGTAGGTGGGTGAGATGTGAAAATCTATCTTAATGTCTTCCCCTGCCTTCTTCCTACCTTTTACCAGGAAGGGGGGAAATAATCCTGCAAGCCCTGTTGGTCCAGTGGTGGCATGTTCACTTTAGCCTGCAGCTCATCTGGCTGCAGGTTGACTCTTCTGTCCTCCTGCGAGCACAGCACTGTATCGGAGCATTGCCATGGTAACGGACGGCAACGCTCCAACCAGCCTGTTCGCAGGAGGAACACAGAACCTCTCAGGCCTTTCCCTCCCTCTGCTGGAACTAAGCACCAACAAGCCGGTGGGAGAGATCTTTGATCTCCTCGCCAGCCAGAAAGGCCTTACAGCAAGGCTGGCTCTGCATTGGCCGGCAGGGGAGATGAAATGATCTCCCCTGCCGACTTTGGTCCATGGCCATAGAGGCATTTTCTGCAGAACCCACCACCGCCCACCTGAAATCCCAAACCAGGTTGACTACACATGAGATAAACAGTCAGAAACAGATGGATAGATAGGATAGATAGATAGATAGATAGATAGATAGACAGACAGACAGACAGACAGACAGACAGACAGACAGACAGAATGAATGAATTGCATTCCTAGGACTTTTTAATAACCAAAAAAGTTACTTTTATAAGGTCAAAGTTTCAAATTTTTATAATGTAACTGAAACTTTGACCTAACAAAAGTGATGTTTTACGTTATGAAGGAGTCCTAGTAATGCCATTCTTTTTTTGCCAAAAAATATAAGTCTTAGAGTTTTCTAATTTGTTTTTAATTGTTTAAAAAGGTAAGGAAAAGGTTCTTTACATGTCTTTCTTTAAATTAAACAATTACTTCTTTCACATATCTGGTATTACACTCTCTCTTTAAAAAACTATGAAGACACTTTTTCTGAACAAACTGTTATATGATTTATAAAAAAAAAAACTCATCTTAGGCTGGTTGGTAAAATATTTATACACATCAAAAGTGCCAGAGTTCAGCGGAATTGAATAATTTAGAACCAACATTTTTTTTTTATTTGTATTCTGTGATCAAAGGTGAAATGTTCCTGCTAATTCACAACATGATATACTCATCATATATTTACAATTATGCTACTCCGACCCACCATTGGGCCACTCCAAAGCACTTACCAGTTCATCTCTGCTCATTTTAAATAACAAAGAGATATTGTTATTGTTCTTTTTGCAATCCCTTGTGCAACTGACCTGCAAAATATCTAAAGTCAGTGTGCAACTATATACGATCAAACCTTTTTATCTCTGTTAAATTAAATAAATAATTATACCACCTGGACAAAATGTTTCCATGATGTCATTTCAAAGTTTTTCAGAACCGTGCTGTGTGGGGTATTGCAAGGAAATAAATGTCCTAGTCTCTCTTATTCTTTCTTTGCATCTGCTGCCTTTTGATTATTTTATTAAGCCCTATCCCATTCAAGACGTCGTTTTTTGAGAGGAACTGAGGAGACAGACACAGCCCAATACAGTCTCCCCAGCTCCTCTCCTGACATATCATTATGCAGATAGGGACGGAATGAATGTCACCAGCAAATTGCAGCTGCCATTTAGGAACATAGGTACCACTGATCCTGGTCATATCAGAACGTTTGTTATTTTGTAAATATTCTTTATCATTCTTAGCAAATAGCGTTCCCATTCTTTGTAATAACAGACGGTAACCTGACTATTGAAACATTAATTACGCTGTAGGCATTTTCTACTGACAGCTAAACTATCCCCTTTTTATGTTTTCAACACCAGTTTTAGATCAAGCTTTAGATAACTGTATAACCTGCATAATTTAGTACAAGACCAAACTTTTTTATATAAACTAGTTTATATAAGTTTTATAGTTTTAAGGTACAATATTGTCTGTATTGCTTCATTGTAGAAACACTGACTATTCTTCTGAACTCCAAGAAAAGAGCACCAGATGGATTATAATAATTCCAAACAGCATTACTCTCTATGGGGTTCTTCTTTCAAAGTCCCTTCCTTGAGCCAAAACAATGTCCAAAGCATTTATCGATGGACTTCAAGTACAACATCCTGTGGAATCCCAAGATCCTGTGCCTGATGTCAGCCACAAATACAAAACCAAATATATACAGAGTGTTAGGTGTTACAAATGAACTGCTGACCCATATAAACCTTCCCGTTGCCCAATAAATACACAGTCACCTGTATAGTGGATAAGGGCAATGGCTACACCTTTAGTGAACTTTTGAACCAAAATTAACTTTCACCTGTCAGCTGATGGGGGGTGATCTTCCACCAGGCAAATATCACTTCCTGTTCCCAGAGTCCGAAGCAGCCTGCCTTCCACCTTCAGCCCAAGCAGGCTGCGACTCCCCAATCCGAATTGTCACTTGCCTTCACATGCGCTGGCCAGGTATCCTGCTGTGGCAAAACAAAAACAGAAACAACAAGACAAAGAAACCACCACCAACCACCACCAACCATAAGAAAACGCACCTTGCAATATCAAAGGTAGGGAGGGCGGGAAAGAGCTACTATCGCCACACTCCTTCCTTTGAAGTGGTAAGTGCCCACCCCCAGACTCCCTTTGTATCTGTACCTCCACTTTACAACATTGTTACTCCATTGATCTAACCCCTTCATTGGGCAGTATGCTTACCTTCCTTGCAGTCCAGGGAAACTATGTAGTTGTAAAATTTGCAGATTTATTCAGCAAAGTGAGAATTCAAAGTGAATTTCAAATTGAATGTCAAACTAGCTAAGCCAGCTATACTTTCAATTTGTCTATTCTGCCCTTTAATTTGAAATTCACTTTAAATTAATTTTAAATTCTCAATTTACTTTATGATCTATCTTTATTAGAAAACCTTTAAAATATGACTCACAGGCAAATCATGCAATGGGAAAAAAGTAACTAACACGTTTTCTATCCACACACATTTAGTCAGAGTCACAAGGTGTCTATGGCATAGTAGGCATTTGCATGTAAAATGTTGGGGCTACTTGGCCCATGGCAGGCTTTCCTCTTGTGAATTTTGGTTTTACAAAGCCTGAGCTATTAATGTGTTCCCCTTGGTGCCCAACTAAAATTATTGGACAAATTGACTTTTCTTTTGCCCCCTTTGTATATTTTTATGGTCTCTTAATTATTGCCCCATGTCACTGTGTCAAGAGCAAAATCAGATGTACCTTACTGACAATCCCTTTGGGCCAATGGGCAATAGCCTTTTAATAGATGTACTGTTCTTGGAAATTATGTTTCAGTGCCTCTTGTTACGTAAACAGGGTAATTCACAAAGTGTGAAATTGTTTGTTATTCAAAGTGAATTTCAAGCTTTAGAAAAAAAAAAGAGAAATTAGCTTAAAGCATATTTGACTTGCCAAACTGCTCCTGTTCAGTTCATTTGGCATAATATTTGATTCAAATTATTTAAATTCACTTTGAATAACAAACAATTCACACTTTAGCGAATAATCCTGCAAAAATCCGATCAGCAAAAATCATTATGTGGTTGCGAGATGATCAGAGTTTTCATCCAACAACATGATGGACAACCTAGCCACTTTATGCCAGCAAGCTTTAAATCCACCCTAATTAACCAGTCATTTGCCATGCACTCAAAGGTTTAAAAGTGTTGTTTCTTAGTTAGTTCCTTTAGATTTACTCAATGGCCTCTACAAGCGTATTACAGAGTCACCTTGATTGAACACCTTGCAGAATGTGTCCCCTTCACTCTGACGTCAACCTCGCAGTTGCTCTTTGTGATTAGATGCTGCTCACATGTTGATCTCGGCTTTAATTTTGCTCCAGTTTTAACCTCGCCACTTTGAGGAATAATTGTCCCTGACAAGAGGGTGAATCTCTGGCAGAGAGTTGATAAGCATTACATACAGATGACAGAAGCCAGCACTGTATTACTAACACTGTGACATATTGGATTAACACTGTGAATATAACAAAAGAGAGATGGAACACTTTGGCAGCTTAAAGACTAGCCAATTCTTAACTCTCTAGTGGTAACTATTATCTTCCATTTTCTGCCACTGATAGCAAGGGTGCATTTAGCTGCTCTTCCATCTAGTTACTGCTCACTTAACACGTTCCTCGCTGGGCAGACAGGATGAGAGTCGACTGATAATCACTTGTGAAGCTACATTTTATCTTGAGATCCTTCATTCAGCCCTCGATAAGTTCTACATAGTGAAGCTTTGAACTTGCCATGGGAAAACCTACGTCTGGGTTTTAACCAACATGTCTCATCTAACTACACCTTCTCTCCGTCATTAGAAGAGCTGAACAAGAATCCTGCACACATACGCACTTATGACATGAGAGATACACTCATGGTACATGGTTCCACTATGTAATGATTTCTCATGCTGATTGAAACAGCACACTAGAGCCCATTAACTCATTCTCTCACGGCCAAGAATGATCATTATATCAGGGAAACATAGTTTCATTGCTGTCTTTGTGTATTCACAAGGGGAAAAGGTTCCCAGGCTACTTTATGGTGTAAGCATTATAAAGTGCAATTTCATTTTATTATTGTATTTCACTGACACCAATCCAAGGATTTGGAATTTCCAAATCAAAATGTCAATGACATGCTACAATAGTGGCAGATTCGCTGATACGTGTAGCACTGGAAATGTGAGTTCTTATGGTGGACAAAAGAGAAGGTTTTAAGCGTGATGCCCGATCGTTTAATAAGATTATAAAGAAGAGATTTATATTTTTTAATAGCAGCTTTAGCATTCTTTGGGTTCTCTTATTTGCCCAGAAATCCAATAGTGAACAAAAAAACACAATGTGCTAGTAAAAGGTTTAGGTGATACTACCCCTTTCAAACACAACAGTGAATAGTGAAGCGCTAGAAAATCAAGGGCTTACCCATACAGCATGAAACGTTTTCATATGTATACCGGAAAAAAGATAAAAATAAATATACAACAGTACAATATTGTTTACAATTGGTATAAATAAAACCAAATTTAAAAAAACAAAATAAATATTCCAAATAAATGTGAACTTTTATTAAATTACAAACAAAATCTAAAATACTCCACTAGGGAGATAAAACAAAGTAGATAAAAAAAAATGCAAATATATAGTCCTCCTGGTGTCCCAGACGCATTTCCCCCGGTATACAGGCTTTTCCAACCGATTGTCTGTCTGTCTGTGTATGACTATAAATTCATTAATTAGTGACATTCTACTTTGACTTCACATTATACAAATAAAGTGCAATGCAGACAAATTAGTATTTTTATGCTTCATCTATACTTTCAATAAAAACCCTAAACAAACTATTAAGATACATCGCTGCTGAAATAAGTTTGAATCCCACAATATTTTAGGAACAGGAGAAATCAAACATAAAGAAATTAAATATTCTAATCCAGTGGTTCCCAAACCAGTCCTCATGGCCCACCAACAATCCAGGATTTATGTATTTCCCTATTTTATTCCAATGGAGATACTGACAAAACGTGGACTGTTGTTGGGTCTTGAGGACTGGTTTGGGAACCACTGTTCTAATCAGTCAAAAACACAATTATTTAGACAGGTGGCACTTGTTAGCCAAAGGTAAATTGACTGTTATGTCTCTGGCTGCCACCAGTAACATTCACTAGAATATGCTATAGAGTCGATTCAGTAATGAGTGAAATGTCAAAATGGAATGCAGAATTTAAGTCAGAATTACAGAATTATTATTATTAGAATTGTTTTCAAGCCTGAGGTTGAAACGGCTATTTAGGCCTATACTCAACGTGAATAGATGGGAATTTAATGTAAATATCAAATTTTAGGCCAAAGTAACTGTACTGAAAACAAAGCTAACATGAAGATTTTATTTCCAGTTTGGCCATTGTTAAACTAAAATCTGAAACTGGAATACACTGAATTCCTGACAATTCACACTTTAGTGACCTACCTTAACAGTTTAGTGAATGGCTTCATCTATAAAACATTAAAACATGGAAATGTGACAGTTCCTGCGTAAGATGTATGTAATGTATCATTATTTGGCACTTTTATCTGCAGAGAAAGGACTGAACAGAACAGACGCCAGCAAAAGTATTAACGAGACAAGGATCAGGCCTGCAACTTAAAAACAATAAGACAATTGCATGTTTAGATTCACTTACTGAATTACTTCAACACCCTAGTCTGGTAAAAAGCCGCATGTAATCTTAAACCCAGAAGATAGCATAAATCATTTTACTGCAGTTATATACAGAATTAGTGAATTAGTCTTATTATGACATCCCAGTGGGTATTACATCCCGTCAGGTTAGTTTCAGTATCCCATCTCGTAACATTATTAGCATACTCCAAGCTATAAAATTACAGATTTCTCATAAAACCCATCAACAAATATATCAAAGTCTCTGCATCCAGTTTTTGTAGCAGTGTCCGGCACCTACTTAACTTGTCTGTCATCGAGACACTCTGATAAAAAAAAAAAACTCACAGATTAATCTGTCAAGGACAGCATAATGCTTGTATATAGCCTATTTAAATGGTGATATGCAATTTCTTGGGTGACTATAAAATATTATTGAGGATTTAGAAAAGCTTCAATAATGATATAGCAATATTATAATGTCATTATTAAATAAGCACTAAAAAATGCATCCTTTTTATATCTGGTATTTTTTTTTTTTGGGGGGGGAGCAATTTTCATGTATGTTGATTTAATAGGCAGGTGGGATTAATGGATATAATTATTGCGATACCTAAGGGAATCCTACTATCTATAATGAGTTAATTTCCTTAATTCTGGCCATCTGTGAACTTACCATAGTGCTGAACGGCATATGTCCAAAACTGGTGCATACGGAGTTCATAGTTATCTGTCTTTATTGGGTGATCTGGCAACTCTGAATGCATGTTATTGCCCTATACGTACGGTGGCATCTATCATCTGGTACCACTGACACAGTAACAAGGTAGTGCAATAGCAATTAAACCTCTCAGTCTTATCAACAGTCTCATTACACACCAATTTTTACATGATAGTCTTCTGAAGGACAAGTGATGAACCCTGGTGGAGCCGTTCCCATTTCCTTAAACTCCCTATAAATCTATCTATCTATCTATCTATCTATGAATCTATCTATCTATCTATCGATAAATATATCTATCTATAAATATATCTAGTATCTATCTATATATCTATATATAAATCTATCTATCTATCTATATGTCTATATGTCTGTCTATCTATCTATCTATCTATGAATCTATCTATCTATCTATCTATCCATCTATGAATCTATCTATCTATCTATCTATCTATGAATCTATCTATCTATCTATCGATAAATATATCTATCTATCTATAAATATATCTAGTATCTATCTATATATCTATATATAAATCTATCTATCTATCTATATGTCTATATGTCTGTCTATCTATCTATCTATGAATCTATCTATCTATCCATCTATGAATCTATCTATCTATCTATCTATCTATGAATCTATCTATCTGTCTATCTATCTATCTATCTATCTATCTAACTGTCTGTCTGTATATCTCATTTACCATAGTTTATTGTGAGAAGGTAATACAATGTTAAACTTACCTTGGTGTAGTTAAGGCTTAAATGACCATTAAAGTCACCCAAGTCACTTCAATATAACCATTTAAGGCACAATATTTCTGTCTTGCAGAAACAGCAATGTTTACCTTTAGGGTTAAACAGAATATTAGTGGCTGTTACACTGACAACAACTGAAGGAGTTTTCACTGCAATGACTGAATAAAACTTGGTCAATCTCACCACAATGTGGGCACACCTAATTGCGTTGCCTACCTACAAAGCCGTTGGAACACCGCCAATCACCCCTCTCACCTCGGCAGTGACACAACCTGCAACCGCCAGTTCCGCTCCTATCCGAGCACTTCCTCAGATCCGAAGGGCGCAAATGACATCCCTCTCTCCTTGGCAGCGGACAGGTCTGGAAATATTAGAGACACTGCAGGCTTTTAAGGTACCTCCTTATTCTTCCACTCACGAATGTGCATGTATGCGTCATCGTATTTAAATACTTTTTGGATATTTCTCAGTGCACTGTCATGGTTTCCAGTTTCCAGAGAACGCATTGTTTCTATTGATTCCTGTGTATGGCTTGTTATTTGACAATTCTGATTTCTGTATCTCTTGACCTTTGGCTTGTCCTGCCGTTTTCGTACATTCTGCTTCCCTGACTTGGGCCTGTCCTGCACTATTCTATATAAACATTTCATTCGACCATTCTAAGGTTTGTTAATATATTTTAAGGTTTCTTTGTTTATTTATTTATTTGTTACTTAAAGGGAATCTCCAGTGCCAGGAAAACATATTAGTTTTCCTGGCACTACATTACCCTGCAGTTCCCCTCTCCCTCTCACCCCCCATCCCAAGTTGCTGAAGGTGTTAAAAGGGTAGTGGGAGTTGGCACCCAGACCACTCCAATGGGCAGAAGTGGTCTGGGTGCCTGGAGTGTCCCTTTAACCCCTTAAGGACCAAACTTCTGGAATAAAAGGCAATCATGACATGTCACACATGTCATGTGTCCTTACGGGGTTAAGTTATGCGTGTTGGGTGTTTTGTGATTATCCTGACATTCACATAATGTTGCAACCCTTTATAGGAAAACATTGATTCAATGTTGTGCATGTTCATCAGGTCCCCAATGCTTGTCTATAAATGGCATTTATATATATCGATGGAAGGTTAAATGGCGCTCCTTATTACCTATAAATGGCATTTGACTGGACCATCTTGGAGGAAGCCATGTTTCCTCTGTAATGTCGTGGGAGGAGGAGAAGTAAGTAAAAGCCTTTATTGTATTATTTTTATGACACGCTCTCAGGAATGTACATCATTTAGGACATGGGCATTAAAGACTTTAGTGTTCCCTTAACCTTTTGCGAGTGAAAGGTAGTTTTGCAAGAATTTATTGTGTAGTCTTCCCAAAATCGTGTTCTCCCATTTGGCATAAAACAGAAAAAACATTACACACAACATTAATATAGTCACAAACATACAAATAATATATTGTGTTACCCTTTAAAGGTAATATGTTGCAGTTTACCGCAGGGAAGGGAATTATAAGCTGACATTAGTAAGTCCTCCCTTGTGACTTCACTGTATTTTTAGTTTATTTGAAAAAACACAATCAATATCTTACTTGTAATACTCTAGATTTGTTTTTTTAACATTATAGTAATACATAAATTCAGCAGATGTGAATTCAGAAGGGTAGTTCCAAAGAGAGATCCAGGAACAAAGACACAGTACAACAGCTTTAGAAGAGTTGTGGTGAGACCATACACGATATAACTTCTCACTGCTTTATCCCAACCTATTGTTTGAGTTGAAAAGCTTTTTTAAAAGTGGTGCACCAGTGCTAAAAATGTCTCTGGAAGTCTGAAATATGATGTCTGTCTGTGCTCATTTGCATATCAAGCAGGGGATTCTGGAAGGGCTGTGAAAATATAATTTCTCAGAATTTGTGATTTCCTGCCCAAGAGCTTATTTTAGCTATGTTGGTGATGATATAGAACAGTAAACAAAACGAAAAAAAAAAAAAAAAAAAAAGAAGAAGAAGAAGAAGAATCTTTATATATGTCTCATTATGAAAAGAAAATAATGCTTTTAACCTCTCAATTAATAATGGACTTGGGGACTTTGGAAATTATGATTAAGATTGTGCTGCAATGTCTAGTTCCTAGGACTACCGTGAATTAAATCCATTGCCTCATCCCTTATATTTCTAAGATCTCGTTTACTCCCCATTCAACTAATTGGTTAGTACACAATAGGAGATAAAGTGCACGGTACCAGGCAATTAACTAACATATTATAACTAAAAGATAACACTGCAAGTCATCTACTAAACATATGCATTACATGGCTGTTAAATCCTGACCTTTTTGAAAATGCACGTGTAGTAAGTGTATTTGGTGTTATGAGACATAAATTATTATGATTTATTGGTGAAAAAACAAAATTCATCATCCATTGTCAATAGCTTAATAATCAAAGGGTGCAGCGCTCAGTTCATAATAATATCTTCGTCAGAGGGAACGTTCCATTATGACAAATAACGTGAGCTAATAAATGTTACCATTTTTTTTGTTATCACCAAACTGAAGCTGAGCTTTAAGAAACATTATTAAATTGAATGGGAGCCCTATCAGGGAAATTAATGAAAATCACGCACACTCAAGAGGCTCTACATACTTATTGCTGTTTCCGGCAATTTTACATGATTAGAAGCTTTTCTTATCAAAGAGCTTTGGAATCTCGAGCAGTCACCTGTTTGCAGAATTCATTATGTTCCCTGCATACATACATCGATCATAGCCCTCTATCCTAGAAAAGTCTATCAATCAAAATGTCTACCTCGTGTGGATTCAAAGGACAACACAAATTGGTGCTGCTTGTGTTAAGCAAGGGGGCAGAGTAACATTTTTAAACTGATTAAATGAATAGGATTTCATGGGGAAGGCCGTAACACTTACCAGAAAGAAAGATTTGGCGCTCGCTAGCTATATGAATAAGTTAGTCCTTGAATACAACAGTGATAAACAGTTTTAGATACTAACCAGAAAAGTATTAAAGACATTTACAGCAAATCTATCACAAAAGCAAAGAAGCAAAATTAACAATTAAAAAAATTAAATATATATACAAACATATACACAGACAACCCTGCTCTCAACAATACTTGCCGAGTGCAACACACATTACTTATTTGAAAATATTTTGTGTTGGTTGTTTTAAAGTTTCACAGATCAATGTTCGTGGATTAAACACGAACTTAAAGTGTCAGTCCCCTTTTGTAACTAATCAAGCCACCACCATACATACACGAAGAACAATCTTAAATAGACGCTATCTATCTAGTGCCGCTGAATGTGCAATCAATAAAAGCTGGAAAATGATGCAGGATGCTATGTGTATATTGGTAAGCATTAACCCCTTGTTTACAGAAACAGGCATGCATTTTAGCTTGCTGTAGTAAAGGGAAACTGTCATGTACCAGGATTTTTAATATTATGTTTACTTATCTCTATATTTAACAAATATGTATTCATGAGATGTGAAAAATACAATTAACCTCCCTGGCGGTATGATTATGTCAGGAATTTTGTACCAAAAGCGGTACCATTTTTTTGCATGGAAATTTGGTGTTATGTATTGTAGGCCAGTAATTACTTTCTTAAACCTGACCAAAAGTACTCTCAGATGTAATAAAGTTTGAAACATAAAATCATGAATTATAATCTAATAAATAATATACCGGTTCCCATTTTCTGTTCCTGGAAAACTTGCAATGCAGAGTAGCTGATTGCTGCTCGTTGTAGCGATTTGTTTCCGTGACAATCTTTTCAATGACGTCATCTGTGAGAAATAATTTTAGGTATGCCAAAGGATCATTGTGCTCAACGTCTACCTTCATCCCAGGTGATCCAGTAAACGGAAATCTTGGCGGCGGTACCTCATCCATACCGCAATCAATAAGGCACCAAGTGCGCACATCACTGAGCTCGGGTGCAGAATCGTCGCTGTCGCACTTCTCTGGTCACTGTCAGAGTCGGATGACGAATCTTGCCACAAATCGCTATCGCAGTCGCTCAATTCTGCGAGGGGCTCTGTGTCGCTGCCGCTGTCACTCATCTGATTCAAACCCGCTTTGGAGATGCTACAGTGACGCTTTGATGCCATGGTAAAAAATTTATTTTATGGGCAGAAATTACAGCAAAAAGGGCAGGCAGGGCAGTGTAGGATGATCAAATTTCTAATCTGAGGTGATACTGTGTCAATTCTGAGGTGATACAATGTAATCTGACAGGATTTCACTGTATCACCTAACTTTATGTGTATGTGTCACTTTTATGCTTGAAACATTTGAATTACCCGCCCAGTTCCGCCCCCATGAGCCTCTGCGGCTCACAGAGACGAAACCAGGAAGTCAGATGGATGCATCTGCCGGGGCTCTCACCGGCAATCACAGCGCGGGGACATCGCTGGATCGCAAGGAGAAGGTAAGGAGACTCCGCTGCCAGCTCTGTTATCTACCCTGAGCGTGACTCGGGGTTACCGCTTCTGGCAGCGAAAATTAACCCCGAGTCACGCTCGGGAATACCGCTAGCCTGGTTAAATGTAGAAACCCACATTCTTTATCCTGCAACTGGGCATCTCCATATTAGCTCGCTGTTAATCATTGTCAAAGGACCACTATAGGCACCCTGACCACTGCAGCTCAATGAAGTGGTCTTGGTGCCAGGTCCCTCTAGTGTTAACCCTGCAGCTGAAAACATAGCAGTTTCAGAGAGGGTTAATCCAGCCTCTAGTGGCTGTCTCACTGACAGCCGCTAGAGGCACTTCCGCGATTCTCACTGTGAAAATCACAGTGAGAAGACGCTGGATGTCCAAAGGAAAGCATTGAGAAAGGCTTTCCTATGGGCTGTTTGAATGCGCAGGCGAGTTCCCCAGTGCCGAGGGAGCACGGCGCTGGAGAAAGGTAAGTTAAAATCCCTTCAGCCCAGCGGGAGGGGGGCCATGAGGGTGGGGGGACCTATTAACACTATAGAGTCAGGAAAACAAGTTTGTTTTCCTGGCACTATAGTGGCCCTTTAATCATTGATCTCTTCTGTGCACCTGGCAGTCAGCATAGAGAAAGAGTACAAAGAAGAGGAGAAATTAAACAATGTTTCTACTTTTCTTCTTCTATTGCATTGTTTGCCCTGCCCTTGCCTTGTCAATTGGGACCATGATGTAATTTGCTAAATCATTAATATAATTTTAAATAAAATGGAGCACATCATGAAAAAAGTTCATCGCGTAGTATAGGGGATTCAATGGTGTAAACTTCAGAGAAGTGAAAGTTCACCTTTTTTGTGGTTTAGGAACAGTGCCCTTATCTGTGTGCTTTTGGTACCTGAAATGTCAGAATATCCAGAGCCAGGAGCATAATTAGGCTCTGCTTTAGAAAATAAATACCATAGTTATCCCATGACTTATTCAGGTTCTCCCCATCCTACACTGGGATGTGATTTCACAATTACATCAGGTGTAAGTATAATGCACAAGCTCTGACAGCACAATTTTACTGACAGTGTAGTTTGAAAGAGAGAATAATTCTATAGCTCTCAGCAAACAGCACATTAGTGATCTCATACTTTTGTAGAACTTCCTAGCAAAAGAGAATGGAGCAGCGAAATAGTGTACAACCAAAGATTAGAAAAATCACCAAATATTGTAGTCTGTGCCTGTAGCGGAGAGGTAGTATAATCCACAGTATCTCCGCTGGGTAACAGGAACAACATAAGATAATCCAGGCAAATAAATACAGCAGATAATAATCTCGGTAGCATTGCAAGAATCCTTCCTTCCCAAGAACTAGACGACACATAGGCTGGGAGTCAACTGAGGTCTTTATTCACAGTTCCAGTATTTATGCAAGTCCCCATGCAAGGGGTTTCCATACTGACATAACAGGGGCATTCTGCACATTTCTCCCATCAGGCACTGCTGGACGAGAGGGATACTCCCACTAAAATATACAGTTATGTGGATTATCCCTCCGTGCAGCAGAACTGGCATTTTACACTAAAACCCATAACTTTTACAATATTCCCCTTATTTAAACGAATGGACGTTCGGTAGATAGCTGGGGTCTGAGCGCACATTTCGTGAAAGTACCGCTCAGATCCCAGCATAAATAACCGAACGCCGCACGAAACTAGCATTACATTCAAGTTACCTTCAAACTCTCGATTGTCTTTAGGGAACCACTTTACCGACGGACCGGGGCTCCCGAACGGCTTGGAAGTCCAGCGGTATTCGTGCCGTCGAGTAGTCGATTTTAGTTCCAGGCGCTCGACGACAAAATACCGCTGGGCTAACAATGGATCCAAGATGGCCGACCACCGCGTGGTTGGTAGCCGAACGGCGGCCACCCTGAATCCATCTAATTATCGATTGCAACAATGTTGCAATCCTTAATGGGAGCCACCTGTGTGTGGTCTCCCTTCGGTAGTTTGTTCGTTTCACGAACAGTGTTGAAATTCACTGTTCGTGAAACTATTGTATGAATGCTGGTTGGTTTTTCATGACGCCAGCATACGAACGCTATTGTTCGCATGGAACCTATACATCATACACATACTTGGTTCTTAAAGGTATATACACATCTTTTAGGAAAACACAATAAACAGTGGCTAATCTGCCACAGTGCCCTTGGGCTCAAAGACCCACAGGTAAATCCATAAATAAACTCTAATAGAGAAGATAACCATAAAAGCTGAATATTGTCTCTATTATCCCACTGTGTGACCTAGCTTTGTTCCCCGGGATCAGAAGAATCCTTGTTCTATTTTTTACATATTAGCAAGGCATTTGAATGCCAGATTTTCCTATTTGGCATACTAAGAACTTAGCCTATAATTCCTCTTTGTTATGGTCAGGAGGTAAGTTTGTGGTTTAATATTAGAACCACCTACTCACACTGACTGACTCTATCAACATTAGACACATCACACTCATGTTTTCTATAACTCACCACTTTCCACTAATGTCTAGGATACTTTTAATTTCAAATACTTTAGAGTTTATCAGTGGGGGATTTAGAATTCATACCAAGGATGAGTATGTGAGGTGCAAATCCAGCTCTAGGAATGTATCATTTGGGATGAATCAGTATCGCTTGAGATCGTGACAATTCGCACATCACTAAAGAGCCTTACATATCGTGGTTTCAGTTAGGAGCCCAATTGTAAAAACGATCTATAGGATTATCTAGGACATAAGGGAAGATTTAACATACTGTTCTAATGTACTAAAGTGGAGCAATCCCCATGAAAACCAGTAAATCCACTCCTTCGCTTATACCTTTTTGTACCACTTCATAGAACAAAACACTTTAATGAATTGACTCCACAGCTTTCCATAAATATTGGAAAATCTTTATTAGTAGTTTACGTGTTTGGTGCCTAATCAGTGAAAAGTGTTTGCAAACTAATTTAATCCACATACCCTTTGCCAACTATTAATGATGCACAGGGCTGTTCCAAGTGTGTCAGTAGCCATTGCTGTGAGAGTTACCCGTTCTCAAGGTACCTGGTCTTGTTTACGTTTCTAAGAGCTGGCAAACAGTTGGAATTATTTTTTCTTCCAGTTTTGGATGTCCAAAATTTTATTCACATATTTCTTTTTTTGGGAGAAAAAGCAGATATTCTACAAAATGAAACACAATGTGATATGCCCCCTGAAATAGATGTGCATAACACACACAAAAGAATAGTGTTTACAGTCTTAGAGGATTCTTCAATCCTAAATGCAAAGACTTTATCATTCTTGAAGCCCCACATTGATAGTTTTGTTATAAATGCTCCCCGCCACAGTTCTGACACCGTGCTAGACATTCGTAAAGTCCCTGAACCACTAGCAGCAGGATAAATGAGATGCTCCCATAGTTCCATCTCTTATGCCTCTGGCAGATTTCAGCCTCCCCTGTCTGCCTGTTCCTTTTGATCCTGTCACTTAGCTATATCATTGGGGCTGAGTAAAGGGGAGGAAGCCAAATGAGAGTAAGAGGAAATCATCTGTTTGCTAATCACCTCTCATGAGCTATGAAATTCAGTCGGCTCAGTGCCAAACAAGGTGCGCTTTACTTAAAAGGGGGGGCTTGTGATGTCAATCAAGGACGATATTTATCAGAGATGACAGTTTGCAAATATCTCAATCTCCGACAAGACTGTTTCATTGACACAAAGGAGTGCAGCAAAATTGGAAGAGTCAGCAGCCAACAATTATTCCATCAGGACCCGTCTAGGCTTCGGAAAACACTTGACAATCATAGGTTTGATGATCTGAATTTAACTCTTTGTGAGCTGAAGAAAACGGAGAGTTTTATTTCCTTGGTTATTTTTGGAAAGCTGCTGAATTTTTATGTTAAAATTCAAATCATAAAACTTAAATAAAACAGGACATCTTCAATGAAGTCCCTTTGTTCTAACAATTAAAGACTTTTTGAAAAATTCCCTAAACCAGTTAATATTGTTTTCAAGAAAGTTGGGTTTCATTTTACATTATATTATACTAATACTGACTATTAAAACAGTTTTTTCCCCTGCATTGCCCGATTTTCATCACAAATTGTAAATTCTTTGAACTTAACTATGAAATAGATGTTGTATTACTTGGTTTGGGAATTACAGTTATATTTTAAGAAAGATGTAATTGTTCAATGGTGTTTTTAGAAATACATTTCAGCTATATTTTACTTAATAACTACCATGCTGAATCAAAACTCTCCAAAACAAGGCTGTGAAATACAGTAAATAGTTTAAGGAGCACTACGCAGCTGAGCTAAGGGAGGCTAAAGGAAACTCCTTCTTAGGAGGTTCTGGTTCTTCATCAGAAGTAGTGGAGGGAGCAGCACTCCTGGCACTATAACCATGGAGAAAAACGTGGTTAAAAAAGTGGTTACTTTAAAGGGAAACTATAGTGCTAGGAAAAAAAGTTGTTTTCCAAGGACTATAGTGATCTGTAATGCCTCCCAAAACTCTTCTGTCACTTACCTGATTGCAGCACCGATGACCCTCGGCACTGGATCAAGTTCCACCTCCTCTCCTTTGCCAACGTCAGCCAGCAGGAGGGGACCTAATACGCATGCAACCCGAGCATTGTACTCGGGTTACACATACCCCATAGGAAAGCATTGCTCAATGCAGTCTTATAAGTTTTTCGAGGACGCTGGGTGTCGTCATGCAGAGCCTGAGGACATCCAGTGTCATTTACTGGACCAAAAGTTCTCTAAGACCTGGAAGTCCCTCTAGTACCTGTCTGGTAGACAGCCACTAGAGGTGGAGTTAACCCTGCAGTTTATCAGTATCTGCAATAACTACAATAACAGGGTTAAGGGGACTGAGACATTGCACCCAGACCACTTCAATGAGCTGAAGTGGTCTGGGTGCCTGTAGTGTCAGTTCAAAGACTAATTGACTACAAATAAACAATATTGATATTAGTGTTTGATAATACAAATACAAATTATTAATATAATTCCCAAATTCAAATATGGATGAGATAGTGGAGGATTATTAATTAGCTTCAATATAAATCCATAATACAAATATGTTTAGTTTATTCTGTTAAACAATTCTGAAACCCTTTAATTTGTGATTTTTCACATTGGCTATATATATATATATTCACATAAGCTGTAGATAATTTATCCAAAAAGCATTATAATTAGCATTTTGGAAAGGAAAATAAACATTAATAATATTATAGTATTATAGTAACTGAAATTAGTGGCATATTTGGTAACAATTGATGGAATGCTCGTGGGGGCCACATTAACTAAATAAATGGGGGTTTGTTGCAGTGAACTAGAGTCAACAATGCAGGTCAGAAACTTGAGGAATAACTAGGGGAAGGATTCAAGCGTTTTTACTAAAAATGAAGATGTCTTGCAACTATTTAACCTAAATGTCTAGACAGACAGATACATTGCATGCAAAGCTATTAGGCAGCTTAGAGATGAGATTACAGCACCATTAACTGCCTTTTTTTTTTAATAAATCAAAATTGACTTTGTTCCAAAGGATTTAACATGTTGGACATCTTCATAAAAGGAATAGAGAAGCATCAGTGTCATTTTACTCAGGTAAGCCTAGCCTCTGGTGGAAGTAACCTAAAGAACAGAATCATTACACATCTGGAAACAGATAACTTCCACGATGTGAGTCAAAAATAATACTTTCTGAGTTGGGTTAGAAGGGGAGGGCTTGCAAGACAGAGCTGCAACTTTTTGCAAACTGTTTTTAGACATACCTCAATGACAAAACGCATAATTAAACATGCACGTTTTCATTTGCAGTATTTCTACTAAACACTGATTTTTATTTATTCTGTATTTGGGTAGTGGAGTGTCCCTTTAAGTAAATGTAACTATACAAGTTTGATGTTAAGGTAGTGTAATGGATCTAGGTTGTATAGGTAAAGATAGAGAAAAAAGAATTGGGCAAAGGTTGTGAGCCTGAAAAGTTATTGTTGGTAAACTTAAAAGGCAACATGAATAGTGTGGCAGCTTTTTCGTTCTCTATATTAATATTGGAGGGATTTTCTCCATACAGAATACCTTCACACATACCATTACATGTTCTGCATATAGCAGCAGTTTCTTCACTGTATTTTTTTTTTTAAATGTAGCAATCATAGGTAGATTTACAAAGTTACATATAATTAGACACTAGAGTTAGACATTAGACAGAGTACATTGTAGCATTTTTGTACGAAATGCTATGTAAGTTTTGTTTTTGTATTTTTTTAAGGTTGTTTGTTCAGTGGTTCCAATTGCTTAAAGTATTTATGAAAATACATTAAACCATCAGCCTTTAATTTCCAATTCTATATTTAGGTAATCCTGCCTTTGGATTTGATTTTACCATCATTGAAATTTGTTATCCATGTGTGGCATTTGCTTTTTGATATATTGTATTTTACCTCCACTGAGTATTCCATCAAGCCCCAATACTCAAACTGTATAATGGCTCCGTAACCTATTCTTTTTTTATTATAATTTCTTCATTAGTTCTGGCCCACATTTGCCGACTTGGCTGTACGGTCCTAACAATGGAGATTTTTTTTTTCATTTTCAATATTTTGAAAGTTGATTGTCAAATCACCACAACTCCCCACAACTCACTCCTTAGTAAATAGTCCTCGTCAAATGGGGAAACATTTTGAAGCCTTTATGTTTTCATTTTGTAATTTTTGCCTTTTTTAAGGAGTTTCATCTCCTCAAACAACTACCTTTAGACTTCAATTACTATCAGACTAGAACAATTAATACAGACAGGTCTGTCTGAATTGCTTGTAAAAGCTTCAAGCTCAGTCTCACGTAGAAGAGTAGGTTTACTTGCTCCACAAGTTCTCAATATATTCTAATTGGGACCATATGTGTATGTACAACCTATAATGAGAAAGAACAATGTTATTATTAGTACTGAATAAATTACACTTAGAGATAAATGCAGTTAAAGAACGTAGCTTAGTCTACAGGCGTTTGTCAAAATTTCAAGAATCTTTTTTTACTCTTGATTGTTAGGACAACACTCTTCTCATTTCCTTGTTTTATTTAACATTAGCATGCCCTTTGAAAAGAAGTATGCATCTTTGTTGTAATATGCATATTTAAAATTTGCCATGGTAACCAAACCTTACATTTTTCTAGTTATATTTATGTAAATTATATTTTTTTATATTATACAATATACTGGAAAAAAAAATTCTGAATAAACTCTATCCTTAAAAATAATACTTTTTTTTCCAGACTATAGCATATTTTCATATTTTCCTATGCACACATCAGATGGACGACAATTTAGGGGTAGAGATGTCCTGAACAGTTCGCCAGGAACTGTTCGCCGGTGAACATAGCTTGTTCGCGGTCACCGCGGCGGGCGAACATATTCGATGTTCGGTCTGCCACCTATTCATCATCATTGAGTAAACTTTGACCCTGTACCTCACAGTCAGCAGACACATTCCAGCCAATCAGCAGCAGACCCTCCCTCCCAGACCCTCCCACCTCCATGACGAATAGGGGGCGGACCGAACATCGCATACGTTCGCCCGCCGCTGCAACCGCGAACAAGCTATGTTCGCCAACGAACAGTTCCCGGCGAACTGTTCGGGACATCTCCATTTAGGGGATTCAGGGATCACTTAGTCTGCAGAAGATAGGATGTGAAATGCTGCCTAAAAGAGTAGCAAGTCTCAGTTTTCTATGTTCTTGTATGCATGAAGACTTTTTAGAATCAGGGGATATGTTTATTGATCATACTTGGTTGTTAACAATCGATGAGTGACATAGTTGTTAAAATTAGTAACTCTTAGTATTTAGGCCCTGTGACGGTAGTCACCATCAATTGGGGTTTGATAAGGACATTTTATGTAGGACCCTGGATTATTCCTATGTTTAAGTCAGACTGTGTCCCTTGTGGGTGCAGGGTGTGTGTGTTTAATGTGGTTGTTTGGGGTTAAATGTTAATGTGTTCTCCTGTCTTGCTAATGCTTGCAATCAACTAGGTGGATTTGGCTGTGGAGCCTGTACAGCACCGCCTGTTGGTTGCAAGGATCTAGCAACTGCTGTATGCACTTAGCAAGGATTGCTAATTTGCATAGTCAGGTAGATTTGCATATTACTAATTCTGCAGGTAGCAGAGATATGTTCTGTTATTTAATGTCTTCCCCATACCTTTTATAAATATGTTTTTATGCTATTATAATTTCCTGTATATTTTCTGACATGTTTTGGTTTTTGAATTTTATTATGTTTGTCACAGCAATGTATATGTAATGAACGTATGGGCTAGTCCCAAGTATAGTAAAGTATTGTATGTTAGTTCCATTTGGAACTGTGTCCTTTGTGGATTTTTAGGGATTCCAGCCACAGAGTTGTCGTACCTGTTGTCTGGCTGCATGATCTCTCTAGCCCTAGGAAAATTCATGAGAGCTAAGCCTGAGAGCTGCAAGTGCCTTTGTAAAGGCAATAGAAATCACATTGCAGGCAAAGGTGGAGAAATGCCTGGAAGAAGGGCTGCAGTGGAATAGGCAGAGGGGACAATAACTGCCTGGAAGAAGGACTGCAGTGGAATAGGCAGAGGGGACAATACCTGTCTGGAAGGAGAGCTGCAGCCTGGTTGGGTGGAAAAGCTCCAGAAGGACCCCAGTAAAGCCATGGCAACTGGGGCAGAAGAGCGGCAGTTTTCCCCAGTTCCAGATAGACAGCGATCCTTGGCGGAGGTACCCAGACAGGGTACAGGGAGCTCTGCTACAGGCCTTGAGTGCAGAAATTCCAAAATTAGAGGTGAAACGATATACACAAGTGTAGTTCCTATGCTACAAGGGGCTTTAGAGACTTGGTCCATCTTTAAGTTCTATATTAACAGGCAATATCATGGCACTTGGCTTCTGATCTTGACACAGGTGCTAAAAGAACTTTCACACTGTACTCCATTTCCTTTCTGTCCGTCTTCTTTCTTCCTTTCCCTTCTTTTGGTTTCTCTTTCTCCCTACCTCAATGCCTACCAGTTGCACTTTCATTACCACTATGGACTCCATGATAGATTTGAGGTTACAAAACATATTAGAAGAATATCACTTTGGATCATTTGAATTCTACTTTCACATTTGATGCATTTTATATTCCTACCTGGTCAATATGTTAGACTCATTTTCTCTTTTGATTGTATTTTCACATTCTCTTCTTTACTGAATTGTTTTTTTGCAATCACATCTCTTGTTAACATGTTCTCTTTGCTAATTTTGTTAATTGTGTTACTTTGTTTGACATCTTTATGCTACAGTTTATTAAATATTTCCTTTATCTATCTGAATCCAGACTGTCGTCTTGTATGATCACTTAACTTTCTACAACCCTTTAGGGCTTCTTCCATAAGCATTGTTTTTTTGGGCAAACAGAGGGGTTCTAGTTCAGTTGTCAGATTTTTACTCTATAAAGTTGAACGATTAAATAGAACTCACACAAACGTAATTAAATACAATACACACAAAGGTATTTTGGGAGCTATAAACAGTGATAGTTGGGAGGCAGGGACAAAAATAGTATGCTTATAGAACAGTATGTTTTTTGTGAAAGATTATTAGAAAAAAATTAAATATAACTAATAAAAGTCTCTCCTAAACTTTACACCAAATGTGTTGACACCTGGGGTACCCTCAATGAATTATACTGTCACAAATAGTTTTTTTGTTTCAATATAATGCACTTATTCTAAAATCAAGATATGAGAATATTTATGGTTTTAAAAAAGAAGAAGACTGCCTCCCCATACCCTCCCCCCCCCCATAATTGATAGTATTTCTTTGTGCTATTTGCTTTACCCAAAGCCCCCTATTTGTTAATTATCATTTTGAATGAACTGAAATATAAACTGAAAATACAAAGAAAAGGAAACACCAGCTAAACGGTATTGTAGGGACATAAAAAGAAAAAGATAGAGAAGCAGACAAACGTGTAAAGGCTAGTGATGTCCCGAACATAGCATGTTCGCGTTCGCCACGGACGGCGAACATATGCGATGTTCGGTCCGCCCCCTATTCGTCATCATTGAGTAAACTTTGACCCTGTACCTCACAGTCAGCAGACACATTCCAGCCAAATAGCAGCAGACCCTCACTCCCAGACCCTCCCACCTCCTAGACAGCATACAATTTAGATGAATTCTGAAGCTGCATTCTTTTATTTATTTATTTATTTTTTATTATTTTTTTTATAATTTTTTTTTTGTGTTTGTTTATTATACATTATCCCCCATAGCCAGTAACCTGTGTTTATTATACATTATCCCCCCATAGCCAGTAACCTGTGTTTATTATACATTATCCCCCCATAGCCAGTAACCTGTGTTTATTATACATTATCCCCCCCATAGCCAGTAACCTGTGTTTATTATACATTATCCTCCCATAGCCAGTAACCTGTGTTTATTATACATTATCCTCCCCATAGCCAGTAACCTGTGTTTATTATAAATTATCCTCCCATAGCCAGTAACCTGTGCTTATTATACATTACCCCCCCCATAGCCAGTAACCTGTGTTTATTATACATTATCCTCCCATAGCAAGTAACCTGTGTTTATTATACATTATCCCTCCCATAGCCAGTAACCTGTGTTTATTATACATTATCCCCCACATAGCCAGTAACCTGTGTTTATTATACATTATCCTCCCATAGCCAGTAACCTATGTTTATTATACATTATCCCCCCATAGCCAGTAACCTGTGCTTATTATACATTATCCTCCCATAGCCAGTAACCTATGTTTATTATGCATTATCCCTCCCATAGCCAGTAACCTGTGTTTATTATACATTATCCCACCCATAGCCAGTAACCTGTGTTTATTATACATTATCCCCCATAGTCATTGATCATGGACCTAGGCAGCATGATGTCTTAGGCCGGCCCAGAGAGTGAGTGAGTGAGTGAATAATATAATATATATGTTCAGAAACATATTAGTAATATATGTAAATCGGGTTCATGCAAAGAGGGTGAAAAGGTATTAAAGAAAAACACACTTATTGCATCAAACTTACAAAGCCAAACTTTTAAAAGCTTTCCTCATTTCTTTCTCGGGATGAGGAATATATCGGTTGTAGACTGAGGATTTCCATCTGACCAATCTTTTAATAATATGCACTGGAGTGTCAGTGTTGAAGGAGACCAAAGCTGCCCCTATTCTAAATGAAAGACCCGAGACATGGATACAACCCAATCTTAGGAGTAGTGTTCTGATGTAGAAGATGAATTTAGCCAAAGTCAGAGGGATTCAGTGAGAGTAGTGATGAAATGTGTGTGGCATGACTGAGTGTGGGTAAGTAAGAGTCAAGTATTTTAACTGGGCACTAGTTCTAGGTGGGATAAAGTGGTATAGCGGATGGATGAGTAGTTTGGTTCGTTTTAGAGGTTTGTAGAGAAAGTATATAGTGATCATGATTTTTAGCGATATCAAATATTTTTAAGGTGGTCTCAAACAAACATAAAATGCTATATAAAATTTGTGGGAATATCGAATAGTCGTGTACAGTAAATCAAATCGATCGGTAACCTGGATGAAGTAGGGGGTCTATCTGTTTTATTAAATACGCGGTAATATGCTTTTAATGGGATAGGACGTTAGGAAAGGTGTGTGATTGGGATAAGTGGTTGTGGCTGTATTTACCTTATCCTGGGACCGACCTGGCTCCTAAGCTTGAGCCGCGCGTGGCTCGATCACTCCTGCCTCCCTACGAGTCGCATGCGGCTTGAACTCCTCTTCTGACTTAGCCGCATGCACTGACCGCAGTGATCGGTCACGTGGCCCGCCTGGCACTAGGAACACGGCTCGAGTCATGAGCTCGCTCTTAAAGGGGCAGTGGGAGCCAAAAGTTGATTCAGGCTCCCATTGGCCCACGTAATTCCAGCACCCCTACACACGAACATTTTGGGGGCATAGGCATGACGTGGGCCAATCACTGGTGTAACAGTAGTGTACATTAAAAAAAAAAATTAGAAATTTGACTGTGAAATAATAGCAGTCAGTTTCCTTCACAGGTGTGCGCTTCAGGGCCTGCCAGGGCACATTGTCACACCAGTGCAACTTATATCTGGTGTAACAGTAGTGTACATTTAAAAAAAAAATACAGGGGACTTGTTGTCACCTTTCGGGGACCCTTGGTGTTGTACGTGGCTGGGTGGAGGAAGACCTTCAATGACATCAGTGAGGACAAGGAACGGGACATGGCTAGCTTGGTATCCAACCTTGTGCAAATGGGGAGTTTGCGATTGTGCAAATGGACTGTTTGCGGTGCGTTAAACGGGGAGTTTGGTCTGTCACTGTGAAGCGGGCGTAACCCTCACACTACCTGATCGATACAACATCATACCTGATGTTTTAAAGCACGTTATTCCAAACAATTTAGGAATGTTAGGTGATTTATGCCCTTTATGGATTAAAACCAGACTCCACATCAACTATGTAATTTTCCATTGGAGTTTTGCCATGGATCCCCCTCCAGCATGCCACAGTCCAGGTGTTAGTCCCCTTGAAACAACTTTTCCATCACTATTGTGGCCAGAAAGAGTCCCTGTGGGTTTTAAAATCCGCCTGCCTATTGAAGTCTATGGCGGTTCGCCCGGTTCGCCCGTTCGCAAACATTTGCGGAAGTTCACGTTCGGCGTTCGCAAACGGAAAATTTTATGTTCGCGACATCACTAGTAAAGGCAACAAAAAATATAAATCAAATACAAATGTAGATAAGTTTATATGTTTTATTTAAATAACGATACATTGTGAGAAACTTTACAACTCTATACACTAATTTTTTTTATTTTTTTTTTATTTTTTAGTTTACAGGAGAATTATTTGCAAACTTAATTTCAAAATTTTAGGCCCAAATAGCCAAAACAAAGTTGACTTGGAGATTTGATTTAAATTCAAATATTTCAGTCTAAAATTTGAATTCACTTTAACTGGGACAGATAATATTTTATTTTGCTTTTTTTTTACTACGTCAAGCTATTCGTAGGCTCACACTAAAGCATTCAATTTTTTCATGGTATGTGTCCCTTATCTAAATTCTATTTTTGCATGCACTCATTTCAAGAGTTTAGTTCATACTCTTAAACTATTTTATTTGCTGTTCTCCCTAAAGACATGCAAGCATCATTCAGCTGTTGAATGTATAAATGAGGTCATAAGACAAATAATTTAATTGCTGCATTAAAAACCAGGAGCCATAACAAAACCCTGCTTTATTGCTCTTGGTACCATCTGGCTCCTGACCAGGTCAATCGAACTGAGGTCTCCGTGTATTAATATGGGTAAACACTTTACGGAATTTTCTACTTATTTGAGGTTCTTTTTATCTCATCACAAAAATTAAATTTTGCATTTTTTTCTGTCAGGATTTTGAGTCAGTCATCAATAGATCAATGAAAACTAGAATTTGCATATAATAAAACGTCCCACTAGTGTCAGCCAAACATGTGACCTAGGTTAACTACACACGGACTAGTATAAATTTTCTTCCAGATTTAGAATGACACAAAAACGTACGACCCACCTGGAAGTGTACATTGTGATATTGTTTCATTTTCAAGCATTTCCATGACATATACATTTTAGTGTTATGCACTTCATTAGTATTTGTTTGATCAACTTTGAAAGAATTAAAAGCTAAAAATGTTTATAGGTTTTATAATTAGTAAATTAAATATGGAAGTTGTCTCACTGGCTTCCATGTCTCCTAAATGTTTAAAATCCTGAGTAATATCTTCACACAGACTAATATTTTTTTTGATCCTGGTTATAATAAGAATTGTCTAATACAAAGTTAGAAAGAGATTGTGAGAAAAATAAAGTTATTAGAGATACCCCAAAGTAGACTATCAGGGTTATGTACTGAAGTGAGAATTGCCAGTGAATTCATCATCAAAGTGAAGTTCAAATGTTAATTCAAAATAGGTGACATGGGAAATATGTCCAAGTCAGCTATGCTTCCAGCTCAGGTATTTTGGTCTATGATTTCAAATTCACTGGGATTTCACTTTGAATTACCGACAGATCTCACTTTAGTAAATAAGCATGTGTAGGTCATTAAAATAAATAAACTTGAGGATGGAAAAATGCTTAAAGATCTTTAGCTTATTAAAATAAAAAGATGAAAAATATTCTGAAAATGAATCACAATGTTTTAAGCTAGATGATCAACAGTCTTCGTCAGGGCCACGATTTGAGAATATATGCACGTGAAAAAAAAGATCAGATATGAACCATGGATCATTGAATTCCTGATTTGGTGACGATCACACTGTTGACTACACTACTGAATGGCCTCGTCAGAACTTCTCAACAGTAAAGTGAAATCACTGTTGGGAGTCAAACAAACCATAATGTGTCTGCTTGGGACAAAACACAACACTACCCAAATTCCAAATGTTGCAAGTTTCATGCATAACCGAATTGCTGATCCCATTCTGCAGTAATGGCAGAAAACCGCTATCTCCTGTTTTGCGTTCTTCCAAAAGCTACTATTTTTAGAGAACAGATATACATTACTTCGTATGGTGCTTGCTTTTTTTCCCCCCATTTCTTTTTTTTTTACTTCGTACCAGATCATTTCTATGTAATGCGAGCTCCCCGCAGAGTCCAGTTAAATGAGACACACATGGGGGTGTAGGTTTTAATAAAAAGGAAAGGTTGGGGATTTATTTCTTTCCCTCACTGTGCTGGGATAGGTATTTTTCTTTTTCTTTCTTTTTTTTTTTTTTTTTTTATTCAGAGAAAACATCTGTGCAGCTCCTGAGTGAAACAAGCTTGTGCCATAGAAACGCTTCAGCTTTTGAGTGTAAACCTGTTGAAATATTATCAGAAGGCACAATTAAGTCTGAAACACATGAAGTAACCCAGATTTCTCAGGCACTGTGCCAAAGTTTACACACCTGTGAGCCATATGGGATTCCAAAGGGCTCTCTTTATTTAACATTTACATCTCAGTTTTAAATGTACTAACTAATATCTTAATCCTTAAAATTACTAAGCATTGAGCATATCGCCGAAAAAATGAATATCTAACTAATCCCCCCAACACAGCAAAGGAGGTAATATGTAATTTATTTTTGACATGGAGTCATGTGGGGGAACGGCTGACATGCATTTCCTTTTTCAAAGGTCTTAAGTATATCAAAATACATATACACTGAGATTCATTATAGTGTGAATTGTTGGGAATTCAAAGTGAATTTCTAATTTTTGGTCATGATAGACCTCTTGGGAAAAATCATGGGAAAAATCTCCAAGTAAGCTATGTTTTCCGTGTGGATATTTTGGGGGAAAGTTTTTAATTCACGTTGAATTTCACACAATTTATCCATTAGTGAATATCCCTTGGAGACATGTAAATCGATTAGAGATTTGTAGAACCTCATCGTTATATTTATAGAGTTTCTGAAATACAGAAACTTTAAGCTGAGCGTTTGTATAATCCTGAATTGGCACATGCATTTCAAATCATTGCAAAACACAGCTAAACTTTCTTAATGGGACACTCTGGACACTAATACAACTTTAATGTATTTCTTAGATTTTTGCCTCATTAATGTGCTGTATATTTATGCATACACAAATCATTATAGTTAAATATATGTTTTGCAGAATGTTGCACCGTAAGTCTGCCTTGTTAGCCATAATGGAAAGACTTCTTTGTCAAAGGTATGCACAAAGTCTAAGCTCCAACAGCACTAATCGAGCTGTTTCTAATTCACAACCTGAATGCAGACCGTCAGATAAACTGCAAACAGGTAGTGGTCCGCTCTTCCTAAATTGTTTTGTTGGTTAGATCATACAACACTGTCAGTGGCTGGGCTGTGTGCATACATTTTTGATAAGGACGTCTTTTTTCTGGAGTGAGGGGTGGTGGCTAAAGAGGCCAGTTTATGGTGCAGCATTCTGCTAAATATTTATTTATTTTATGCAAAAACTAAAAAGATTTGAGCATGCAAAATATAATGGATCTGGGGGCTAAATGTTTTCCTATGTTGAATGCAGAAGGCACAGTTGCTATTAAGGTGCTATTGTGTCTGTCCCTAATTCAGGAATTGTGAAGCTCTATAATGTGTACTTTAGAGGTTAGCGTTTTGCTAAAAAGCAGATTCAATGTAGAATCAAAAAATCAGGTAGGAAGTGGATTTTTTGAAAGAATAAGGGTTTTCCTCATTGGAAGGAATTGATATGAAAATAGGATGTTTTAAAATAGGATCTGGGAAAGACTGGATTTAAAGGTGTAAGGAGGATGTCTTAGAAAGAAGTAAAAATAAAAAATATTTAAATATAGTGTTGCACTGGAGTAGAGAGAAAGATCTGCACACAAGGAATGAGATAAACAAGAGAATTGGCAAAAACAGAACTGATGATGAACATACTTACATCACAGAAATGGACCATAGGGATCTACCATCCATATTTGAATGGTAGTGAGAACCTGAATGATTGAGCTGACATTCTTAGCCTGTCCAAGAATGGATACAATTAATATTGCTAACATATGTAAATGATCTAAAATCAAAATGAGGGGCTTGGTCACTTCTGGACATTTTGGCCGAAAATCTTATTTTCTAAAAATGTATAGATCATATCATCCAAACTGAAAAAGTTGGGGAATTTGGTTGTTTGCATCTAAAGTTTGACATTCAATTTGAATTTTCAACAATTCATATTTCAGTAGCTCAGCCACTCAGTGATAAACACAATAGAATTTATCTTTTTTTTTTTAACAGATGAGTCATGGGGTCTAAATAAAATTCTTACTCAGCCTGGGTGCCTCTAGTTGTATAACCTCGCATTAAACGGAATCTTGAAATACTGAAATATTAATCAAACACCTGCTTAGCATAAACATTGCATTCTCAGCACAAAACACAGCTGAATTCTTTAAAAAAAAAAAAAAAGTTCTATTTTCCATTGCAAGCAAATTACAAATCTCAGACCTCGGAGAAGCGTGTCGCTTTAAATGGAAGCTACAAAGAAGTGCAATATATTGTAAAGGTGGTCACAATCTTCTCTTTTTTTCCCACTCTCAATTTGTCCTAGTAATAGACAGTAATAATAATTATGCAAGTGTAGACTTCATTGTTTACTGAAGGGGAAGAGGACATTTCAGTGCCTTTGATTTCCCTGCTAGTAATACCTGTGTGCAGTTTCTTCAGTCAGCTTCAAAGACTCCAAGCGAATGAAGCACTTGTATTCAGACACTTACAAAACCCAGAAGTATAATCAATAGGCTATATGTGTGCAGAGAGGACACCGAAGCAAATTGGCGTGATTTTTTTTCTCTCCTGGTAAAGTATTATGTTCCAATTCAATATACCCCCTTTTTAATATCTTTTTCTAAACTTGATGCACCCAGTTTGCAGAAACTGCTGGCTTATTTAATTGTCTAGATCTGGCAGAACAGAAAAATCATTGAGATATGTTTGCTTTATTCTTAGAACAATTGGGTTTACAGCACGTGTATAGCAAACGGACGCTTAAATAATTAACCATTGAAACGCAGAAAGCTTGGAAGTGCAGGACAAATAGAATGCATAATCTTTTTTACTTAAACAATATTTTGAAGATTTAAAACATTTTTTTATTTATGTATTTATTGATACTGAGCATTGCCTATATTGAGTAAATGCTATAACAAACTTAAAGGGACACTGTAGGCACCCAGACCACTTCTGCCCATTGGAGTGGTCTGGGTGCCAACTCCCACTACCCTTAACCCTGCAAGTGTAATTATTGCAGTTTTTTATAAACTGCAATAATTACCTTGCAGGGTTAAGTCCTCCCCTAGTGGCTGTCTATTAGACAGCCACTAGAGGGAACTTCCTGCTCTATAGCACAGGTTTGCTATATTTGCACAGGTCTGTGCTAGAGCGTCGCTGGACGTCCTCACACTGTGTGAGGACCTCCAGCGTCGCTCAATTCCCCATAGGAAAACATTGAAGATCGTTTTCAATGCTTTCCTATGGGGTGCGCTAGGTCTCCTCGGCCGGTGGGCGGGATCAGTCTCGCCCACCGGCCGACGTAGGCAGAAGGTGGAGCGGCGGGGGAGGAGTGGGACATGTCGCTGCCTCAGGTAAGTCACTGAAGGGGTTTTCACCCCTTCAGCAACTGGGGATTTGGGGGGTTGGGAGGGAGAGGAATCCTGCAGTGCCAGGAAAACGGATTGTTTTCCTGCCACTGGAGATTCCCTTTAAGGGGTATAAGTTGGGTGTTTGAATTTTTCAAAATTTAATTTGGGAATGCTAAGTTTTTTCTGTGATAGTCAAAACGGAGCATATAAATTAGGGTTCTAGAGTCCTGCTCAAATCCTTGCAATCTAAGAGAGAGACATTGTGTGTATCACCAGTGATGAAAGAGGCATCACTGGCACCCCCCCAATAGGCCTGTCCACCACATCCACCACCAGTCGCAATTGCATGTCTACCGATGTTGGCAGGAATGCACAAAAGTTTTTACGGGCAAAAGAAACTGTATGTGGGAATGTAGGGGAGACAAACAATATATGGGATTGTCCTCTGTCTCTATAGATATAAGTAGGTATGGCCACCTGCGTGTATGTGAGTGTAAGGGAGAGTGTGAGTATGACTGTTTCTATGTGAGAGAAATTGGATTTGACTATTGTATGCATGCATGGAACAGTATTAGAACTCGTTTCAGCTCACTGTTTTCAAGCATATTTCAATCACATCCTAGGCCAGAGCTAGGCAGCCATCGGCCCTCCAGATGTTGTGGACTACATCTCCCATGATGCGTTGCCAGCATTATTTCTGTTAGAGCATTATAGGGGATCTAGTCCACAACTTCTGGACTGAGGGTTCTCTACCACTGTCCTAGGGTATAGATTGTATTATTACCCCACTTCAAAATTTAATTGACCTTGAATGGATAAAAAGCTGACTATGCCAGGACTATAATAAACTCAGCAGCTTTGTAGTACTATCTATGACTTCCTCTTTGGAGCTGTGAGAAACGAGATCTGCCAAAAAGTTAATCTGACTCATCAAATGTTTGCATCACTATAACACATAAAAAAGCTCATTGGTAAAATAATTAATGTTGGTATTATTAAATATATGTAGTTGATGAGTTCAATGAAGGCAGGTAGATAAAGCATAAACAAAGAGAAGGAGTTAAAGGGTTAAAAGGGCATTTCAGACCCTTAAATCACTTTAGCTCGCTGAAAAGCTTTATGTGTGAAGAGCGTGTCCTATTTTATTCAAGCAGAGAACCGTTCTGTTACTTCCTGGTTTGGTTAGCTCAGTAGAGCTAAACTCAAGGGGCAGCAATTGCCCAGGGCACCTGCCTTGTAAATGTGAAAAAAAAGGAAGGAAACCGCGCCTTAAACGAAAAGATATATACAAATATATATATATATATATACGTACACAGAGGTTGTAGTTTATAGTCTTCTTTACACAGTAGACCTCAAAAAAAGCATAAAACATAAAAGACAATGATAGTGTAGTATATTTAAATATGGTGGGTGGATAAATAGTTGTAGATATTCCACACTCACATGGCCCAGAGCTAACTCAGAGCTCAGCTGTTATCTCGCCTGGACGGAACAATCCCCGTCTAAGGATATATGGGGTCCTCACACTCTCATATGGGCGGTATATGTAAAATAAAAGAACTCCAAATAGTACAGTATGTATTGTTAAAATATGTGAATAAGTAATAAAAATATCGTACTCACATTTGCTAGAGCAGAACTTGCTCTAGTCTTAATGGCATAGGTGGTATAGTCCCCACCAAGGAACAAGCAGGTAACCAGGAGTGAGAAAAAAAATAAAAAATCCGAAATATAGTAAGTAAGGATAATTTATTTAACAATAGTTAAAAGAGAGCTTTAAAAATATAAATATATAGTCTCTAAAATCCACTTGACGCGTTTCACCTGTAGCAGGCTTCCTCAGAGGAAGCCTGCTACAGGTGAAACGCGTCAAGTGGATTTTAGAGACTATATATTTATATTTTTAAAGCTCTCTTTTAACTATTGTTATATATTTATATTTTTAAAGCTCTCTTTTAACTATTGTTAAATAAATTATCCTTACTTACTATATTTCGGATTTTTTATTTTTTTTTCTCACTCCTGGTTACCTGCTTGTTCCTTGGTGGGGACTATACCACCTATGCCATTAAGACTAGAGCAAGTTCTGCTCTAGCAAATGTGAGTACGATATTTTTATTACTTATTCACATATTTTAACAATACATACTGTACTATTTTGAGTTCTTTTATTTTACATATACCGCCCATATGAGAGTGTGAGGACCCCATATATCCTTAGACGGGGATTGTTCCGTCCAGGCGAGATAACAGCTGAGCTCTGAGTTAGCTCTGGGCCATGTGAGTGTGGAATATCTACAACTATTTATCCACCCACCATATTTAAATATACTACACTATCATTGTCTTTTATGTTTTATGCTTTTTTGAGGTCTACTGTGTAAAGAAGACTATAAACTACAACCTCTGTGTACGTATATATATATATATATATATTTGTATATATCTTTTCGTTTAAGGCGCGGTTTCCTTCCTTTTTTTTCACATTTATCCATCACAAGGTTGGGGTTCCTTGTACTGGTTACTGCTGCCACATCACTCTACTATATATAGCGAGCGCCTAATTCACCCAAACTACCTGCCTTGTAAAGACTTCTCATTGAGCTGTATTTGGGAAGTCTGTGATTGGACAGCCACAGAAAATCTGGGTGGGGTTAGAAGATGAGGGCCTGCAAAGGCAGTAGACAGAAGATAGATATACCCAATGAAAAAAAATGCATAATTAAATGCAATGAAGTTTTCCTTTGGGGTATATCTACTAAACAGTTATTGTAATTTATTTTTTATTGGGGCAGTGGAGTGTCCCTTAGTAATTTTTGTCTTGAAGAACATATAGCATTTAGTGAAGTTTATAGCGCATTTCAGTCAAGTAGATAAAAACGTGTCCTGGTTCCGTGAATTGTCTTGCTGTTGAGATGCTCTCTTACAAAGTGCTAAAGTGAGATGTGACTGCACATTTGACTTGCGATGGGAGGTAGCATTGCTCTAATTGAGGTCTGGGAGCACTTTGGGAATGTTATTAAATGAAACAGAAGAAGCATAATACAGTAACAACAAGACAGCACCTGGTGTCAGCTTATAATTGTATTATACAAGGGGCATGTTAGACCCTTGCGCTCTTAGAACTTGATATACTTCCACTTAGGCGCTTATCGGTTTCTTAGAGGTTTGAGTTACAAACATGGCCAGTTTGATGGCATAGTCCTAAGGGGATGGAATTACATTAAAGTAAACATTTTTGTCTATCTTGTATCAAACCTCCAAATCTGTATGGCTGGGGCTGAGTAATATTCTAATAGAGACAAATTAGCATGGTTTACTTGTTTGCTATTTCGACAATCTGAATGGAGAAAAAAACAAAAACAAGGCAGACTTTGTTCGTGCTAATGAAATCCATCCTGTTTGTATACGATACCTCCTTCCAGACTGATGGCAAAGAGATTACAACATGTAGCCACATCTGGATTAAAAGCAACAATTCCCCTCAGCAAAGTTTAATAGGGCTGCAATAAAGTGTATACGTGTATTCACACCTCCACTGCCAAGTTTAACTTGCGTCTAGAATTTAAAGTATGCCTGAAAGCTCTTTTTCCTTCTTCATTTTAAGCCTGATCGAGCCGTTGAATGCACAGCAACACAAAAGACTTTGTCTGTTTGTTTTTCCAACCATTTAGAATAAATATTTGTGCTGTATTTAACCAGCTCTGAATACATTTCCAAAATGGGAATTTGTTAATCTACAATATCTTATTATTTGATAAGTAAGTTCCTGTTTTCATTGCAGTAGATGTTGAAGGCAAAGTACTGCTGGTTATTGATGAATGCTATAGACAGAGGGCTTGTAGTGCTGACATGGAATAGAGAGTAGTCATTAGAGTAGTCATAGTGATAGCAAAAGTGTCAGATAGGTGAATAGGACAGATAGTGTAGTTAGTAGAATGAGTATCCCAAACAGTAAACAGTAACAATAAAAATGTGTGCCATGTAAAAAAAAATTATAACCTACTTCCCAACATCTAGAGGCATGGACTCAGAACAGGGGCAGGCAGGTCTATGGGAGTGTGCCAGTGACACCACTTGCATCAGTGACAATGCCCAAGATGGGCATCCCTGCCAAAACAAGGGGCATGTCAGGGGCTTGTCAGTCTTCCATCAATGAATGGGCACTAGACTTACCAAAAACCTCGCTGGCTGGCTCCATCCTTGGCTGACAGTGTACACAGCGCTGCTGAAACAGCCTCTACATGGTCCTAGTTCCCTGACACCATACAGCACTGTGCAAGAGTGCCTAATAATGTGCTTACTTGTACTTCCTGGGGACAGAGACCCTGATGAAGTCCACTGGGGAACCAACCCAGGATGGTGGAAAAGGACTCTGAAACCAGGATGCTCCAGCAGGATCTGTGACTATTGGGAGTATGAGATAACCACTGTATTTTTTGGAGTTTCTGTAAAATGATATTGTTGCTTTATAAAGATCAACTTAATCAGTGTAGTGAATGTAAGGGTTAAGCAATAAACCTGCAGTTTGCTTGTTGTTCTAACATATAGCTGATAGGGGTACAGTTATACATGAAGGATTTCCTGTGACTAGCTTCGAAAGCAAAAACGAATGCCCACTACTAACCTAACAATTTTAGCTTTGTATTCCAAAAAAATCTTCACACGTATGGACCAGTTTTACTGTTCTTGTTTATTTTTTCCACAGTGAAAACATGGGGCCCTTCTCACAGTTCAAATATTCAAATAGGAAATCCATGGACTCAAAACTGGAGACTACAACCAAGTAATGGGAAGATATAAATCGTCTTCTTTATTATAATTCCGAGGTTACCAAAGGAAAAATAAATAAATATGGCAGGCAGTGAAAATATAATACAAAAACTACTGACCCAGGGGGGATGGGGGGCACACAGGACAGACACACACCCTAAATGCCTGTGACCACTGAATTATGCATAATAAAATAATAATAATAATAATAATTTACTTCTACCTTGAGTAGGAGTATCAGTTTGTAACAAGCTGAGTTTACTTTCACTTAAACACAGTAGTTGACACTACCCGGATGGATAAAAAATACTATATATATACTATATACTATATATATATATAAATAAGCATATTGTTATGCTATAGTTTTGCTTATAATATTCTAAGCAGTAAAGTAAAAAATCATTTAAATATGGCATTTTGCCACTTGTTTTTCTTGTATGTTCTGTAACATTTATTAGAGTCTATTTGCACAGAGAATGGAGAGAGCAGGGGTACGTAATGTGAAGGGTAGAGATTAATCAGTATAATTACAGTCAGAAAGCATATTATACAAATAAAGGTTGTCTTTAAACTTGACACTTAACATAGTTAACATTTTTGGCCCATGCTAATGACCACAAAGCCTTCAATTTTATGTCATATTCAACAGAATAAAAATATGATCCATCTAACTAGACATTTACCAACTATGTTAAATTATAGATCTGGAAAGAAAAAAAAATTACAAAAATGGATTGTACCTTCATCATTAGGAATAAGCCCCTTTTTAATTGCAAGATTGTGGGTCTATTGATTGAGGAGAGACACATTTGGGATCAATGTCACCCTAAATGTTAATGTCCAGTGCTTAGTGAAAGAGCATCAAAGGACATTTTAATGTCACAGACTTTCTTAGGGAATTTTTAAAGAACGATTCTGATTGGTCAGCCTATGAGTGAAAAGGACAGCCGGCAGACAAATGTAGAAACAAATGGGATAGCAATTTTCTTCTAATCAAACCCTACTTGAGATTGATTTTTAGGCAAAAGTTTATGTCATATAGATTTCTCATCGCAGCCGACATTTAAAAGTCAGAGTGTAGGTTTCCTGTGTGCTTAAGTTGCCTGATATGATGGAACGGAAAGGGGTTTTGGATGACAATAGCAAAATGGGTCACACATCCTTTATCTCTGAGAGCGCTTATTGTGAGGCTATAATGCTGCTAGATTAGAATATATTTTTTTTTTATCCAGATGGAAGCTGTATAAAGGGCTTAGCAAGTCATAGGCACATTTATGCCAACTGTCACACTGGCAGATACTCCTTTTTAGTCTCGTAATTAGCCTAAAACCTTTAGAATCTGCAAGTGGAAAGCTTTTTGTCATATATTTTGCTATCACCATTATTAACTTGCAATCAGATCACTGTTGGAGAACGAAAGCTTCAAAATGAGTAAATGGAAATCAAAACAAACACAAACACTTAACACAGTAAGTCAAGAGAAATGTAACACTAAATATTTGAATTTAAGATTTTTTTTTAAACACAGCCTAAATGTTGCTTTTTTGTAGGTTATATAACAAAACTTACTATTTAATATATAAACCTGGTTATCTAGCTAATTCGCAAAGCTTTGAGTTGTCAGACACCTTCTGGGTGAAACTTGAACAATGCAACTCAGTTTTGACATACAATACAACTCAGATAAGCAATCAATTAGGTTTTCTGATTTTCACCGGTATAAAGTAAAAGCTATCAAAGCAATAAAAATCTAAATTTCACTAACCTTCTCTTTTTTACTGTTAGTAATGCCACCAAAGTAAAACATTTTATCTAAAAAGTGAGCCTAAACCAAAGAAATTCTCATAATTAAGGTTTTGATAATGCTAAAAAGATGACAGGTGTGGCTGTAACCTAATGTAGTGAGTGTATGTGTGTGTGTATGTGTAGTATATGATATCCATAGAGCTATACCTTGCTGACGAGGTCCATAGAAGGCCAAAACGAAAGTCAGGGGTTGCTGTATCTCTTGTGCAGAGAAAACTTGACGGCATTTCGATACTGGACTGCCTTTATGGGTGAGAGGGTGTGTATGTGTGTGTGTTTTATTGTGATTGTGTGTGTAGGTCTGTGATTGTGTATGTGTCTGTTTTTATGTGTGTGTGTGTTTGTGTATGTGATTATGTGTAATTCTGTGATTATGTATAGATCTGTGAGTGTATGTCTGTGATTATGCATGTGTGTATCTGTGGGTATGTTTTTATATGAATAGGCTGGTGAGATAGCTCAGTGGGCTAATGCATCATCAGTAGAATCTGTTCAAATCCTGGGTTGACTCAGCCCTTCATTCTTCTGATGTATATAAAATGAATACCATTAAAATGGGTAATAGTAACAGCCCCTGGATGTTGGGCTAAGGTAACATCCCCAGGATGCACTTGAATGTACCTTTCCTGGTTAATTACTTTGTTATTTTTATTATTATGCGGCCTGCTCCAAAGTATGCAATTTTAAGATTCCGCTTACCCACCAAAGTCCCACCTTGTTAATGCCACAGCATTATTAAATATTAACAACATTTATTACATCAAAAATTGAAGGACTGGCCCTGAAATGTCCATCTCTTTTTTTTTTGTGTGTTTGTGTTTTGTAGATATTTCTATAATTTGATATCCACATTTAAGGATACCAAATTAGAGCACTGTATAGCAGATATCTCCCTTATTTGATATCCTTAAATATGGCACCCCCACATAAGGATAGCATATAAAAGAGTTACAGACTAAAAATCTGAAAGATCAAAATTAAGAAAAGGGTTTTGCTTATTTTGATCTTTCAGCTGTTTAGCAGATAATGTCCTACATTGATATGTGTGATTTCTATATTTAAGGACACCACATTACAGTTTAGCCCATAGCTCCCTTGTAGTTAGGAAGAGACTAAGGATTAGAAGATGTTTAGGGTACGTAGAATGTTATGGTTTAGGTTAGTACATTTCAGGGAATTTACAGGAAATGTAGAAATTTAAATCTTGTGTGTTTTATTTTATTTTTTAAATCTTTATTTTAAGTTTTGAATGCATCATTTGTTATAATTCCTTGAAAAATGAGGGGCAGTTTGAGGAGGTTGGGGTGTTCCTTTAATAGTGGGATGACACCGATGCAATCCTGTTGAGTTCCAACACTTATTTTTAGGACCTGACCTCTGTCAGGGCTCAGGTGGATAATTC